>NW_024543831.1:6407500-7007500 GCF_018167655.1 Microtus oregoni | reverse complement strand
TAATTAATTTAGGATTTCTGCCTTCTCCCCGCAACCGCTTCCCGTTTCCCGTTTCCCTCCCCCTCCCCCGATCAAGTCCCCCTCCCTCATCTGCTCGAAGAGCAATCAGGGTTCCCTGACCTGTGGGAAGCCCAAGGACTGCCCACCTCTGGACAGAGACCCATATGGGAGCACCGGACAGAAATCTCAAGGTCCAAATCAGGAGCAGAAGGAGACGGAGCACGAGCAAGGAACTCAGGACCACGAGGGGTGCACCCACACACTGAGACAATGGGGATGTTCTATCGGGAACTCACCAAGGCTAGCTGGCCTAGGTCTGAAAAAGCATGGGATAAATCCGGACTAGCTGAACATAGCGGACAATGAGGAATACTGAGAATTCAAGAACAATCGCAGTGGGTTTTTGATCCTACTGCACGTACTGGCTTTGTGGGAGCCTAGGCAGTTTGGATGCTCACCTTACGAGACCTGGATGGACTAAGTGCATTCTTACCATTAGCCTCAGCTTAGGGAATTTGTGCAAGGCTGTAAAGCCTGGAAGTGGATGAGCACTTAAAATTCAAATCTCTCCGGTCTCAGATCCCATGCTATGACTGAGTGCGTATATTCAAGGCCAGGCAAGAAGGGAGTAGGGGCTGCTCTCAAGGTGCCTCTGATGTCAGCAGGTGGAGGGAGAAGGGACATTCCAGCAGGAGGCGTGTCAGAGTGGAAGCTGGCAAGTGGGGTGTGTTTGGAGCATAGTGGAAGGACCTGTCTAGCTGGGGTGCAGAGCGGTTTTGTGTCTATAACCTGACCTTTGATATTTTAGGTTTCTATGGAGTGGAAATAACACTGAAAAGGCTATTCTGAGGATTAAATGAGATGAAGCACCTGGCAGAACCCCTGGCACCTGATAAATGGTAGTCCATTCATCTGTTCAACCGCTATTTCCAAAATGTCTGTTATATATCAGCAGGGCAGGGGGAGGGATCTGTCTAACTTATGCCAACCCCGTCTCTCCCTTGTGCAGTTTATGATCTATATGAAAAGTGAAACTAGCTCGGGTATGGCCCAGTTTAATAACAATAGAAAGAAGGGTTCCGGGATGGGCACGAAGTATGATAACCTTTACAGCAAGGAGGATAAGCTCTGAAGGATGGACAGGAATCACTGAGCCAAGGAAAGTGACTCTCCCCACCACACTGTCTGTGTGTGTGCCCACGAGCGTGTGTACGTGTGCACATGCATACAGGTCATATTAGAATTTATCTCTGGCAATGAAAAGCCTTGGAGGATTTAGCAGTGGAGTGATATGCTTGTTGTGAGAGGTGCTGAGATGTTCTGAATGCTATACTGAGAGAGAGCAACTGGCTCTCAGATCAGCAAGCACAGAGCGATAGAATCAGCACACATGTTTTAATAAGCTTACCCTCAGAGATGCGGGGGTCTGAGGCTACAGATGGCACCCCAGAGGACCTCTGTGTCTGGAGGGCCTCGTCTTCATGGAGCCTGGCTATGCTCAGTTACAAGTCCATTGAGATACACATTGATGGGGCATACCACTCTGACTGGGGAGTGAACATAGCAAGACTTCACACTTTCAGAGCCTGGTACACAATGGAGATGTGGGGCTGGTTATTCCAAAACCAGGTGGGAGTCCTGTTGAAAACTGTAGCATGTAAAAATCTGTAACATCCTACTGTAACATGTAACAAAACCCCTCAGTCTCTCTCTCTCTCTCTCCCCCTGCCATGATGCTTTTTAATCTGTTAAGACACGAGGTTCTTCAGGCAATTGCAGACCATCATCATAAAATCCTAAGGCCATGCTTTGAGAAGACTTGGCATCGGGACATGCATTTGCTCACTGGGTGCTGAATCACCATACAGAACCCAATCAAGAGGTGAGGGGGTGACTAGAGGTCCTGAAATTCTTATAATGGGATACTCTTGATGCCTGGACCAGAGGTGGCCAAGCTTTACCTACCTCAAGGGCATTGTGATGTTTTAATGTTGCCAGCCTAGGATAGGGCTGATTGCCTGTGCCTAGCCTCAATATATTCCAAGGGTGGTTCATCCAAATCTAACCTCTTTGTACTTCTACCCCTAACTCTGCAAGAGCTGGAGGGTGATGTTGGTAACTGGGGATGGGGGAATTTGGGTATGGTTTAGGTCCCACTGGGTGATGGTGGATGGTAAAGAGAGCTGGGTCATGTTGCAGTGTTCCTTCAGGCTTCAGTTACAAAACATTTATTAAAAAATAAAACCTAATTAGCCAAGTGGTAGTGCATGCCTATAATCCCAGCCCTACGCAGGAGGAAGGAAACCATGAGGAGTCCAAAGCCAGCTTGGCCTACATGAGACCCTGGCTCAAAAAATAAATAAACAATAAATATATAGATAGATAAATCCTTAAGTAATTCAAGATGGCAGTAGTCACACACTAACTGGCAAGCATGACACCCATGTGACCGTTCTAACCATCTGTCTGGAAGCTGGTCTCCTGTGAAAAGGCCACCTTAGAGGGACAGCTGCCAAGGAAGCATTTGGGAAACCCGTTTTCCTGCCTGCCTCTCTGGGCTTTTGTGTGTGAGTTCCCCAAGCCATGCCAGCTGAGGCTGTTCAAGGAAGCAAGCTCCTCTCTCCTCCTCCTTCCCTCCTCTTCTAATGCAGCACTTGAGTGGGCTCACGGTCCAAGCGGCTCCAGCTCTGTCTTTATTAGGTTTCGGCTTCCTGTCACAACAGCCAAGCCCCACAGGAACAGGAGGAAATCGAAATCAATTTTCTCCGGCAGAGTCCAGACGCCAGCTTCATTGCTGAGGGCAGCAGAGGGCAGGTGTGACACCGAGGTCTTGGAGCCCGCTGCAGTGATGATCCCCGTCACCCTGCAGTCAGCAGGCCTGGTGCGCTGGTGGCATAGCAGAAGACCTTCCGTGGGCGTCGTGCCAGGAGAGTAGCCTGGTGACCTGTGCTCGTTCTCTATTGACCCTCATAGTTGCATACTCAGGGAGTCATTTTCATAACTTCCATCCCCAGGGGCACTGCCCAGCTGTAAGTTTTAACTTGGGTTAGCATGAGCGTGCCACACAGTATATCCTCTGCTTAGGAGTCCCCTCCCTTGCACACCCAATGACCGCCTAGGAAGAGTCCCAGTTTGGGTTTTCGAGAGTCAGGAGAGTGTTGGGTGACCAAATGCTCATGTTTCATATAAAAAACATCTGTTTTGCCTCTGAGTACCATGAAAGTGGGTTTAGTGCTCTGGCACACAAGGAATCACAAGTAGGCTGTGTTTCTGGATGCTGCAGGTTTCCTTGTCTCTCTGACTACTTTGCTAAGTACCTATAGAATATGCATTCTATCTACACCCATCGGAGTCGTGGGGTTGAGTTTAGCCTCTGGTTTTATGGACAAGCAAAAGACAGTGTTTCCTAAGGGGCTAAGCCTAGACAAAGAAACCATGAGGGAGTTAGATAGATCAGTGGTCAGACCTTCTGAGAGCTGTGAGACCTGATACAGATGGCCATGCAAAGCTGGGCCACGCTTTCTGTGATGCATCCCTGTTGCTTATACAGACTGCGCAGTAGCCATGCTTGTGTGTAAATCTTAAGCTAGGCAAGAGTGGAGGTTGGGGATATGAGCTACGGTGCTTTGGAAGGTGGACCAAAGCTAGACTCAACAGATCTGTCTAAGCGAGACTGTCCTGTGCCCAATTCTAAGTCATTGCCACCCCTAGCCTGCCTTAAGGACATCTGATCAGAGTCTGGAGTGGCTACATAGTGCTGGACTCATGATGAGATGAGATACGGACATAATTCAGGGAACAGAATGAGAAACGGGAACCAGGATGGAGTATGTATCACACAGGAGCACAGATGCCAGAGTTCAAGTCTCATCTCTGCCATTTCCTGACTGTGGGTTCAGGCAGGTTACCTCCCTTGGGCCGATATTTCCTTAGCTATAAAACTGACATGGAATCATCAGATTCACTCTGTTGGTTTGTGATGCATGTGAAATGAGCTTCTAGTCAGGAAGCATGTAGGAGGAGGGGAAGTAACTCAGTAGGGAGAGTGCTTGTCTTGAAGCACAAAGACCCAAGTT
The DNA here is from genome assembly GCF_018167655.1 of Microtus oregoni. NCBI lineage: Eukaryota > Metazoa > Chordata > Mammalia > Rodentia > Cricetidae > Microtus > Microtus oregoni. The sequence goes on along the minus strand of NW_024543831.1, from coordinate 7,003,424 downwards.
CAATCCCCAGCGCCCATATAAAAATGCTGACCATAGTGGTGCACATTTGTACCCCCAATGCTGGAGAGATTGAGACAGACAGACCTTTGGGGCTCACTGGCTGGTCAGTGTAGTCTGATTGGTGAGATACAGGCCAATGAGGGACCCTAGCCCAGAGAAGGTTAGCAGCATTCCTGAGGGACACTTAACATTGTCCTGTGACCTCCACAAACACATATGATACCCCCCACATACACATATGAACACACACAGATGGAAATGCACATGGTATTTAGAATCCCATACTGTGTCTACTTTTCAGAGGACTTGACTCTGTCCCCTTTTCCCTCTTCATTTAGGATCTAGATCACTTCTGCTTCTTTAGCACAGACTTCCTGAGCCTCTTCCACACAAATTCAGCGTCACCATGATACAGAACCCTGGGCACATTGAGATGGTCTCACGGAGCTACAGCTGGTGATAGGCTGAGCTGTGAAAGCAGCACCTGTCACTCAAGGACTGAGAAGATACACCATCAGGCACGTCCACTCATTGGTACTCACGTGCTAGCATGCACGTGTGTGTGTCCATATGGGTGTGTACAGGGGCATGAATGCTAGAAGTCAATTCTAAACATCATTGCTGAGGGCTTTCCTTTATTGGGTCCTACCCTTTTTGTTTCTTTGGACAGGATTTCCAAGAGATCAGTAATTCAATTATACTGGTGGGCCAATGAGGTCCAGAAATCCACCTGTCTCTGATTCTGATCCATGCCTCAGTATTTGGGGCTTTTGTGTAGATTCTGGGAATCCACACTCAGGTCCTCATGCCTGTGTGGCAGGCACTTTACCAACTGAAGCCTCTCCCTTGCCTCCAATCGGTAGATTTCATCACGGCATCTCTGGCTCGACCTGCTCTTCACTGGATCCTCATCATATCCCATGATGGATTGTATGCAGCACACAACTGAGGTGAAGAACCACCTTCATCATGGACCAAAGTCCTATAGCTAATACGTAAGTGATGGAATCAGCCTTGAACCCTACTGCCTGTCTTCCCCACCACCCCATGGCCGCTCTGATAGTGCTCTGGCCTGCATGCACCTCAGGTGCAGCAACATAGGGACATGGTGGGGTGAGGGGCATGCAGGGAGAGAAGCAGCTGGATTGGAGCCTAGGGACAACCTATCCAAACCAGTGGAGAGCAAAAAAAAAAAAAAAAAATTAGACTGAAGACATTGGCCTTGATACCCACAAGGGTAGAGAGGGCAGGGGCTACAGAAAGAAACGAGGAACTGCAAGGGGGGACTGGTAGAAAAGGGGCAGAGACATGTGCTAGAGCGCATTCAATGTCATGCTGAATTAGATCATAAAAAGTAAGTGCTTTTTAAGAGCAGTTTTGCTCAGCAGGGGATAAGCTGTCAAGATGCCTGGTGATTCAGAGGCCTTGAGCCTCACTCACAACCAGCTTGGGAGGAAGAGGTGAGGACACTGCTGTGGGGAACAATGGTCCAGCTTGTCTGTTGTCTGCTGCAGGTTGAAGTGACCCAGCTGTCATTGAATTCCAGCTCCAGCCATTCTTAGCTTTCAATCCCCGGTATTGGACTCTTGCGATCTGCTGGAGCTGGCTTCATGTCCCAGCAGGGCCACCCACCATGCGCTGTGTGACCCAGGAGATGCCAGAAGCATCTTCAGAGTGTTATGCCCTCTGGACAGAGAAAGCACGAGGAGCTTGTGTGCGGATTAAATGGGACAATCTTTGCACACATCTTGTAGGTAATAAGTCCTCAGGATGTGCTAGCTGTGTTTTGTTTATTGTCTTTATTACTGACACGTGTCTGACAGTTTGAGTGTGGGGCTTCTAAGAGAAAGGAAAGAGGGCCATGCCTCCTTCTACAGAGCAACAGATCTTGCTGCTCCCCACTATTAAGATAATCCTCTTCGTCACGGACCTCCCGTGTAAGGGAGTGTGGCTACACAATGGCTTCTAGCCAGTGTGAATGCGGGTGGGAGTAACAGATTCTACCTGGGCGTCTGGCAAATCGACACCTCGCATGTGTGACCTTCTCATCCAGCTAGGTGACCTGGCTGGAGACGGTGATAGCAAAGATGCTGAAAGCTGGGTCCCTGTGTGGCTGTGGAAGAGAACCTTCTCCTTCATCACTGCTGGCCTCCTGTGAACTTCCTTGCTGTGTCAAGCTGCGGAGAACTTGATGTTGTCTGTCATAACTCTTAGCCCACCCAGGCTTTTACATTCAGCCAAGCCACAATGAGTTTGGAACTGCCTGTGGCTCTAGTCTGTTTAGATGTTGCATGCGTCGGAGTGACAGGAGGCAGTCCCTAAAGCCTTTCTTAGCTCAGACATTCCAGGCAGTTCAATGCTCTCTAATAGGAAAACACACACACACACACACACACACACACACACACACACAGCCTTCTCCATGGAGCCTGATAGGCCTATGGAGTCAGCTGACTTAGAGGAGCCACTAAAGGTCCCTAGAGGTAAGATGCTCCCACTTCCCTGAGGCCTGAAGGAAGTTCTGCCCTAGCTTTTAGTGAAGGACCCTCTCCTTTGCATTTGCATTGGCTCAGCATTCTGGGGAGAAAGCAGGAGAGTTTCTGAGACTCAGGATCACATGAGTGCCTAGAGAGACTGAGTACGTGTGTGCCCAAGTGTGTGGGCCATGGCTAAGTTGCTTTCTAAATATTTATTTGTCGATGTTTCTTCTTAAACAGCTGTTGGGAGGGGTGTTGTTAGAGAAAGCTGTCACTAGTGCAGCACTTTGCAGCCCCTCAGCAGTGCTGAGATCTCTCTGTCTCGTGCACACACACACATGCATGCACACACACATGCACACACACACACACACACACACACACGTATGTGCACATGCAACCACCACTCCCCTTTAATCCTGGGACAACATCACGAAATGCTTTGGCCTATCTCCTTGGAGACTGTCAGAGTATCAGACATAGTGTGTAGTGTTTATAGGGTGTGTATGCATGTGTGTATGCTTGTGTGCGATTATAGGACCCTCCTGCCACACTCGGCTTTTAACATGGGTGCTGTGCTGTGTCTTCATACTTGTACAGCCACCACTATACTGGGTCATCTCTCCAGTCTAGGAAGAGACCGGATGTCAAGATTCTGCTCCTCCTGGGGGCTGGATGTAGGGAATAAGTCAGTGTGTCTACTCACATATCCCACCAAGATAGAACAAACGACCTAACTGACTTGAACCACCTTTTATGGTTTCCTGGGCCCTTTCTCTGTGTGGACTTCACCACTGGTATGCAAACCCCTAGTCTTGAAGGTCCACCATGGGGTGACTGCTAAGAGAGTGGCCACAAGAACAGGTAGAGCTTGAACTTGGGGATGGGACTTCGCCCTCATATGCAAGAGAGAAGGGGGTGGGGCAGGGAACTTCCTAACCTTTGCTTCAGGCTCTAAAAATTTTAGAGGAGGGACAGAGGATTGGGTATCAGTCCCTTCCCAATATACTTAGTTTATGACAGTTCTAATGCCAAGGCAGGAAAGAGGTGCTGGCAGGGTGTCCTTAGTTAACTAGAGCATCTGGGCAATGGACATTCACAATGAACACAAGCCAGTGCACAGGACTCACTGTCAGTGCTAGTGTGGAGGGCTCCTGGCAGGGCTCTGGTACTCCATTGCTTCAGCTCATCACCCCAATGCTAGAGACTCGAGGAACCCATCAACGACCCCACACATGGAGACTCAAGCTGCCAGCTTCTCAAGGCAGACTGTTAGATTAGGCTTTAGAATGGCAAAAAGCAGGCATGGGAAAAGAGAAAACAAGCTATAACCCTAGACTTCCAAGTTGTTCTGTAGAAGATAAACAGGCTCTAGAAAGAGGAAGCCCAGTGAGATGGGCCTGGGGAGCGGGGGCATGCTGAGAGGAGAATTCCTATCAGACACAGGAGGCAGTGCCCTGCCGGTCTTAACCCTTCAAACGTGCCTTTTGCCTCACTCCACACCCATCCCACCTCTTTCTAATGCTCAGTTTCTTCATTCCTTGCTCTAACTTCTACGTTGATCTGGCTTCTGTTTGCTCAAGACTTTGATCTGCCGATGGTCCCTTGGAATCCTGTACCCAACCTCTTTTGAGACCATGGCCCTTGAGCTAACTCTCTTATACTTTCTATATAATGTCCAACCAGTTCCCTGTGCATGGGCTGCTTTGTAGACGGCTTGCCTGTTATAATTTAAACATTCTCTTCTCCACGCACAAGTACATGTCTTGGAAGTTTTATCCCCATTGCTATGGCATTTTGGAGTAGTGATCATTAAGAAATGACTAGGTCATGAGGATTCTGCTTTATGAATGCCTTAATGCAGTGATTCTAGGAGTGGGCTTGTTATAAAAGTGAGTTCAGCCCCTTTATGCCTTTGTGCACTCCTTGCTCTTCTGCCCTCTGCCATAGGATGAGATAATAAGAAGGTTCTCCCCAAATGTAGTCTGCCAAACTCTGACTTTCCAGCCTCTGAGAATGTAACAAATCTCTTCCTTTATAAATTACCCAATCTCAGGTATTCTGTTTGTGGTAGTATGAAGTGGACTACGACAATGACCCTGGATGAGATGTCTGTCACTCAACTGCAGTCAGTGGAGAGGAGAGGTTAGCTGATCTTGTGGCTGCTTAGAGGTGCCAAACATCAGCAGTGGAGCTAGATCATAGAAGAAGTCTGGAGGCCATGAGGCCCTCCCTGGACTCAGTCCCTTCCCTCCCTGCTCTGCTCTGTCCTTACAGCTATCCCAGGATAACCATGAAAGCATAGAAGCAGGGCTAGGAAGCCTATTGATGACCCACCCATCTACACAGTACCTGAATGACCCACCCGTCTGCACAGTATCTGAATGACCCACCCGTCTGCAGAGTAACTGAATGACCTACCCATCTGCACAGTACCTGAATGACCCGCCCATCTACACAGTACCTGAATGACCCACCCGTCTGCATGGTACCTGAATGACCCACCCATCTGCACAGCATCTGAATGGCCCACCCTCTGCACAGTACCTGGATGGCCTGCCCATCTGCACAGTACCTGAATGGCCCACCCTCTGCACAGTACCTGAATGGCCCGCCCATCTGCACAGTACCTGAATGGCCCGCCCATCTGCACAGTACCTGAATGGCCCACCCATCTGCACAGCATCTGAATCTCTAACTTGTCCCCCTTCTCCTGTTCTTTCTGTTAGCCTTGAAATAAAAGCAACTGAGTTTACCTTACTTCTTTTCAAAAACCAAAATCAACAACGCCTTAGCAAATATTTGAGGAGTAGCTTCCAGCCTAAAGTCGCGGGAATTTCATCTCAAGACAGCAGAACACCAAGGCAGGCAAATATTGATCCCAAGTTATCTTTCACTCTTTGCTTTCATATACATTTTCTGATGTCATTTAATTAACACCACAGAGTAGAGCCAAGAGGGATGGCTGTCTTACCACCTGTCTTACTTTGTTCTATGTTGCTGTGATAAAATTATGACCCAAAATTACTTGGGGAGAAAAGGGTTTATTAACTCTTACAGGCAAGAGTCCATTATTGAGGAAACCAGAATGAGGATTCAAAGCAGGAGCCTGGGGGCCGGGAACTGAGTCAGAGTCAGCTTGATTTTTTTGTTGTTTTTTTGAGACAAGATTTCTCTGCATAATAGTCCTATCTGTCCTGTAACTAGCTCTGTAGACCAGACTGGCCTCAAACGCACAACCATCTGCCTGCCTCTGCCTCCTGAGTGCTGAGAGTAAAGGTGTGTACCACCACCACTTGGCCCAGCCTGAATTCTTATACAGCCCAGGACCACGGATCCAGAGGTGACACCACCCACAGTGTAGACCTCCCACCTCATTAGTTAAGAAAATGTCTCACAAACATGCCCACAGGCCAATCTGTTGGATGCAATCCCTCAACTCTGGACCCCTCTTCCCAGTTAGCACCAGTTTGTGTCATGTTATTAAAAACTAACCAGCATGACATGGTCCTTACTTTGTGGATAAAGAAAATGTTGATCGTGCACCCAGTGACCTGCCCTAGGCCCTATAGGGAAAGGTAGAGGACTCAGAACTCGGCCTTGGGTGGAGGCATCTCCTCGGGATTCTAGAACTCTTATAATGAAAGGCACTTGTGTGGATGGAATAAGGCTGGTATGTTGTTTGTGTTGTTGCACGCTTGGGTTTTTTGCTGGCATTCCTTTTTTTAATTTCAGATTCCCAAAAGGTATCATTTGCTCTTGAATGCCCAGGTACCTAAGTGTTGACTTCCCAGGATGGATCATAAATCCTTTTCAATAGTCAAAAGTACACTCATTTTCTGTCCCTATGAATTTGAGGTTTTTTTTTTTTTAATCCTCTGTCCATGGTCCTGCATTCAGGACCTTTTTGGGTCTCTGGAGAACAAACACAATTTCCCTTCCTCACTCAGAAACCACTGATTCCCTGGAGACTCATGCCTCAACCCTGAGGCCATTTGCCTGGCCTAGTTTCACATTTCCAGGCAATGGGTGGAGTCAAATTTTACCTGAGTTTTATACCAAAGATCTATGTTGGAGCCATGGGTCCACAGCTGATCGGTTGATTTACGGGGTTTCCTGAACTAGAAGAAGAAACTTACAGGCCAAGAACTCAACAAAATATGAGGCAGGTTCTAGAAAAAAATAGCAGGAAAGACATTGCCCCCCCCCTCCACGGGAATATTTATTATCGTGTGAGAGAAGGAAGCAGCTGTACCGAAAGAAACTGGAGTTCAGCCTGCCTTGGAGTGGGGAAGGTGGGTGAGAAGTTCCTTCTTCGTCAGAGCCCAATGGGAAGCCAGGAAAGCTGTGGCTGTGACTGATTGCTGCTCTGATGGTGACTTGGAGAGAGAGCACTATACAGCAGAACTGTATGGACTGTGCATATGGATGGGCTACGTGCATGTATGTGTTTGCAAGCATGTGATTGCTGTTGCTTTTACACTTCCAACCGATGACTGACATTCCAAGCATCCAAGAGCCAGGCTCCTTCCAGTCACTCTTCTTTTCTGTGGCTTTTGGAGAACTAGTAAGATACAGGCTGCCGTGTCCTTCTCGGCTTCTACCACGGGGGAGTTTTCTAGCTAGCAGGAGATTCTGTTCCATGCCATCATCCAAAGACTTGGACTCCTTTTGATTTTGTTTCTCCATCATCTTTCAAAACAAGAGTTCTCAAATGTAACTGCATATTAAATCCTGTGGCAATCAAGTTTTGAGAACCACCGTCATAGGGCATTGTCCTTATTTCTGGGTCTGAAGATACAAGCACACCCAGACATGCATGCACGTACACACGCACATGCGTGCGCGGGCACACACACACACCTGCCAATCATACATGTACTTTCCACTGATATTCTGTTGGATTTACTCATTATATACAAACCTTTATTTCTAATACTATGTGACAAGTACTAAAATCCTTCCTAGAACTCAAGAGAGGAGCATGTAAGTCAGTGCCGGGCACTGGAGAAGCAGCCTAAGGGCCAAGACCCTTAGAAGCTGTATGACTTTGGGCTAGCTTCATTTGTTTATCGAATTAGCATCTAGCCTTGTCTGCTCATCCATGAAATGGAGCTAATAACTAAACCTGCCTCTGAGAATTATAGTCATAATTATAGAGGTAAGTCTTACAATATTTAACACTGTACCTACCCATAGTTAGCTCTGAATATTTACAAGCTGTTCTGACTGCTGTTTTCGGGGCTGGGTAATGACTTGCAGTGACTGGAGATCTCCATAGGGCTGAGAGAGAGCCAGATCTGAGACTCGGTTTCAGCTTCTTCCATTTGGCTGGAGCACATGATAAGCAGCCAGTTGTGGCTGCTTGTCAAAAACCATTGCTGTTGATCTTGGTGTCTGTGTACCTGTGTAGGTGCCTGTGTAGGTAGGGACAGGATTCAGCCTTGTAGGAATGAAAGAAATGGGGTTGTCTAGAATTCCAGACTTGGTAGAGTCTGATGACAGAGATTGTCTAACTGCTCTTGTCTGGGGCTCTTCTACTTGCCTGTCTCCGAGGGAGGGTAAAGGCCACAGAGGCCAACAGGGCAGTGGGGAACTGTGAGTCCATGCTGCCCTCATGTCTTCAGCAGTCACAGCTGAGTTAGTAACATTCTCCAGCTCTGGCTTCACTTTCAAGCTGTCTTCCTCTTCTCTTTCTCTCTTTCCCCTTCCCTCTCTTTCTCTCTCTTCCATGTCTTCTATGCTGTATTTGTACTGTTGTCTGGACTGTGCATCCTCCATGGTTCTGTGCAGAGCCTTGGAGTCCAATGGTCCCTATGATTCTGCCATGTTCTTAATACTAGGTTTTTTTTTTCTCAATTTATCCATGGAAATAGAAGACAAACAAACAAAAAACCAAGATTGTACATGAAGAAGAGAGTGCTATGCGATCACTGTACACTAATTGAGCTTTGAGGGTAGATACGGGTTGGCTCAAAGTGCCCTCATAATCACAATAGGACAGAAAGGAGAGCCACACACTAAGTCTAGCAATGTCTTGTATGTGTAGGGGAGAGGCATCTATACACGTTGATCTCCCACCATTTTTTGTTTGTTTGTTTGCTTGTTTGCTTGCTTGCTTGCTTTGAGACAGTATCTCTTATTGAGCCTGGAGCTCACCAGCCTGGCTAGACTGACCAAGCCCCAGACATCTTCCTGTCTCTGCCCATTCAGCACTGGGATTGTATATGCATGGTAACATGCCCACCTTTTTACATGGCTGCTGGTAGTCTGACCTCAGTTCTTCATGCTTTCTTTGCAAGCACTTTACTGATCAAGCCATCGCCCCAGTCCTACATAATTTCCACTGGCTTATCGGCAGATCAGCAGGCCCAATTGCAGAAGGAGCAAGCACGAGGACAGGGTACCCCAGTTCATTTACAAGTCAGCTCGCAGCCTCCCTCTCCAGGGTCACACAGAACTGTTTTTGCTCCTAGTGTTTTGTTTGAGAATTTTAGAGGCAGTACGAGGTTCCAAGGTCTTCAGGCCTTTGGCTTTGACAACTAGGTCAGTGTTTTCTCCTCCCTTTCTATCCTTCTTCCTCTTCCAGAGGCCTCACGGTTATATCTGTCATCGTGCTAAGGGCAGCCATGGAGATATTGGTAGCTCTCGTCTGTGTCAAAACACCTTCTCCGCAGCTGCTTCTCATCTTACACCCCCACCTTTGGACCCCTTTCAGGCAGTTGTCTTTAAAGATTCCCAGGTCAAAGGAGAAGGTGTTGTGGGGTGGAGAGTGAGGAGATAATTCATCTCCATCCGCCGCAGCACTCTCCACACCAAACAATGAAATATAAATCGTGTTTCTTCCCCCCATCTGTAATCACAGCAGCCAGCTCTGCTAGGAGGGAAGCCAAAGCAGAGGAGAGGCAGAAGGGGCAAGGCTCTGCAAGCCAGGGCCCACCTGTGCACCTGTGGAAGGAAGGCTTATGTGTCTGCACATGATCAGAAGAGCCTCTTCCAACTGTTCCCCCACGGTGGATCACACCTTCCTTATACATTGGCCTTTGCTCCACGTTTCTCTTTTGTGAAAGACAATGATACAATGAGTGAGCCCCACAGACTTAGAGTAGATTGGAAGCGGGGGGGGGGGGGAGGGCGGGGGGCACATGACACGAAAATGTGACAATTTCTACTGTGTTATGGTCCTATGTGCCAGAGGCCCCTAAGGAAGGGGAAGAGTCTGCAGGGATTCCCCAAGGGACACATAAACAAACTGCCCCTTGAGAATGAGTCAGGAGAGAATTATGCTGGCCAAGGTTTTCCTGGTTCTATGGTTACTCTGAGGACTCTGTGCATGAGGACACCTGGTTCCCTTAGCTATTGGAAGGAAAGTCTGGGCTGTCATATAGTAGATGAGGAGTTGGGGCATTATGCAGCTTACAGTGTTCTACTTGGCAGGTGCAAGAGCTACACTTAGTACGCAGGCTATAGGACCCCAGAGCCCATGGTCTTTACCCAGAATGCTTCATTTCCTTTGCACCAGGCACAAGCAGAGCAGAAGTGATATGCTACAGTGATATGTCTGTGGCATATGTCTGCATTTCCCTGGTCACAAGTTCCCCCTCTGCCCTCCAACGCTAGTCATGATTCCTTTATTAGCTTCCTCTTTGGGTTTGGTTATTTCTATGTCATTTAGTAAAGGAATCCTGAGGAATTTGGGCTCAGGGACCCATTAGAAGAATGAGCAAGAGCCCTTGTATATTTTTAGTTGACATCTACTTTTATTTTATTACACTTAGCCTCATAAGGTGTTATTTCCAAGTTCTTATAAATATTGCCATTTTGTAGCTAAATCACTACTGCTTTCTTTTATATGTGTCAAAAGGAAATTAAATAGCAAAGCACTTGATGCCTACCGTTTTCTATACACACACATAAAAAAAAAAACAAAAAAAGTAACAAGCATAGTGGGAAAAGCACAACAATGACCAAAAATAAGTAATATACAAAAAATTCTTAAGCACTTGGGAATTTGTCTTTATTTTCTATTGAATTCCATCTGACTCTAGAAGTTTATACGCACATTAAACCTAGTGCTTGAAAATGCCTGCAGCCATAATACTGAGTAGTCAAACAGTTTTCTTCTTTGAAACATATTCTGTAATTGGTATTATATCATTCTAGCTGACCACAACAATGCACATGCAGAAATATTTTTTTAATTTTTAAATATTTATCTTGCATGTGTGAGTGTTTTGTCTGCGTATGTCTGTGCACCAAATAGTGTCTGGTACCAGTATAGACCAGAAGAGGGTCTCTGATTCCCTGGAACTGGTATTAGAGACAGTTGTGAACTATCAAGTGTGTGCTGAGAGCTGAACCCTGATCCCTAGAAAGAGCCTTCTTAATGACTGAGGCATCTCTCCAGCCCCCCAAAAAGATTTTTGATGAAAATCTTAAAAACGTAAAGTAAAAACAATCTTGGGAAAGCATCTCTTCATGAGAGGCTTGAAGCTCCCTTCCACAATTAATTGATGTGGCCACAGATGCATATCAACCATTTCTGTGACATTCGTAACAAGTTCGAACCACTACTAAATGGAAGGCTCAGCATCACATAGTTATTGGTTGTTCCAAAAAATAGCCAACAAAGCCAACTTTAAGAAGCAAGGGCAAAATCAGGAGCAGAAGGAGACGGAGCACGAGCAAGGAACTCAGGACCACGAGGGGTGCACCCACACACTAAGACAATGGGGATGTTCTATTGGGATCTCACCAAGGCCAGCTGGCCTAGGTCTGAAAAAACATCGGATAAATCCGGACTAGCTGAACATAGCGGACAATGAGGAATACTGAGAATTCAAGAACAATTGCAGTGGGTTTTTAATCCTACTGCACGTACTGGCTTTGTGGGAGCCTAGGCAGTTTGGATGCTCACCTTACGAGACCTGGATAGAGGTGGGCAGTCCTTGGGCTTCCCACAGGTCAGGGAACCCTGATTGCTCTTCGAGCAGATGAGGGAGGGGGAATTGATCGGGGGAGGGGGAGGGAAATGAGAAGCGGTTGTGGGGACGAGGCAGAAATCCTTAATAAATAAATAAATTAAAAAAAAAAAAAAAAAAAAAAAAAGAAGACTTGAGTACCTTCCTAACACTCACGTCAGGGTAGATCTAATCTTGGAGGAATAAAGGCAACATAATGCAGAAATATATTCTTTTCAATAAATATTTGTGGAACAACTAAAAAAAAAAAAAAAAAAAAAAAAAAAAAAAGAAGCAAGGGCGTCTTCTGGGCCATAGTTCTAAGGTACGGTCTGTCATGGTGGGTGAGATATGGTAGCAGAAGTGCAGTCAGTTGATCTGGTCTTCAGTCAGGAAGCGAAGAGAAATAAGCACTGGTGCTCAGCTCACTTTCTCAGTTTGATTCTCAAATTCGGGCCAATGGGATAATGCTACCTATATGTGAGGTCCACCTTTCTACCTCAGTTAACTCAGTCTAGACACTCCATCACAGACATGCCCAGGAGTTTGTCTCTCAAGCAATGCTAGATCCCGTCAAGGGGACGATGTCAGCTGACAGTTTATCACCGGAAGCATGCTTGTGGTAGATTAGTCTTAAGGAAGAATGCGCATGGCTATTCCCAGTATGGAAATTGATTCCATGCTCATAATCTCTTTAGAAAACTTTCTGTCTTGGAAACTTGATTCTCTTTAAAATAAATAAAAAAACAAAAGAACTTTCCAGAAAGTCTGACAGGAAAGTGGAGGCATTCAGCTTTTAGGCATTAATCCTTTGATTAGTGCAGTGTGTGAGGTGCAATTGTAGGGGGACAGAGGAGGAAAGGGAGTGAGGGAGAGTTTGACTATAGAGAAAAAACGTAAGAAAATGGGAAAGGACCATTCAGTAAGTTCCAGGACAGTTCTAGACAGAATGCACTAACTTGTTAGTCAGCGAACCCCAGTGACACATGACTTGTGTCCACACAGTGCCTGTCACATTGTCAGGACCAGTCAGGGGATGAATGGGAAATTCTACAGATTAGGAGAGGCCTGCAATGATAAGAGGACGCTGCCTCCAATCTCCAAGCAGCCTTTAAGATATGTTGAGAGACATGACAGTGTAGTAGACTCATGAACTCTGAGACACCAGGATGGCTTAAAGAGGAAGTACTGGGGAGCTGCTTAACCACAAGGAGCTCTGTCTATGTATTCAAATCATAAGGTTGGTATGAGGTCTAACTGATGCAAAGTAAACAGAAGAAGTAATACATTGGGATGCACAGTACAATAATATTTAAAATGTGCCTTTTAGTTTGTTCATTTTATTTATACAATATATACACTATTTGAAGTCGGGAGACATTTGCGATGTATAACCATTTAAATGGCAATTTGTTTTATAGACAGAAAAATTGAGCAAACAAGCAGCCTTTTGTCTCTACTGAGAAGGAAACAAGCCCATGCTGGAGCTGGAGCTAGAGCAAGGAGGATGAAAGTTAGACAGATAGGAACAGTTCTTTGTATGGACACTCTGCAGCTTGAGGTAGGTGGCAAGGAAGGCTGAAGCTTTCTTCCCTGATAGGGTGCTAGGGTTTAAAAGCCCTGAAGATTTTTTCACCTCAAGGCTTCTTGCAGGAAAGACTTAGCTATTTTCCTAACAGCTGAATCTTGCCCTTAGTTCTTGTGGCCCCCACCTTCGCTTTAACAAATTAGACTCACCTGTTTCCCCAAAGCACCATCACTTACCCATTTAAGGTTCCAGGCAAGTGAATGCTTATGTTCTTGGCTCTCTGCTGAGACTTTTAGAGATCTATAACAGTTCTGAAAAAGGACATGTCCTGTAGAGGCCACTTTCCTTTCTTGAGCCAGGGACGTGCTCTATCTGATAAGCTGTCAAGAACGAAGGTCAAGTGCCAGCCCTTAAATTCCACACATTTCCTGCTCTCCGCAGCAAGAGACAGACAGGCAGACTCATCGGCAGGCAGGCACCTGTCACTTTGACATCCCTGCATCCTTAAACAGGCAACTGAGAGCAATGTTAAAATTAGACTGCACTGGAGGCAGTTGGAGTTGGGGAAATTAGCGGAATGATTCCTTGGTAATTGTCGGTGAGGCTGTGAAGGGTATGTCGTACCTGAGAGAAGCTGATAACGAACAACTCGGGAAGCCAGGAATAAACAGCTGGCTCCTCTCTTTCTTTTGTCCCTTGGAGACGCCTTTGATGCCTGTGGATGTCTCTTTGTCCTTCCCCTCTTTATTCAGTCCTGTGGAAGGAAAGGTGAGCATGGTTGTCTACTAAGCATGGCACGGGGAAGTCCCCGACTGGGAAGAGATTACATGATATTTATGGACTGTCTGAGCTCTGTCAGGCTCTGAACTCAGCGGGAGCAACCAGATGTGGGCCCTGACCCTCTGGGTATGTAGTAAGATGACAGGATACGGACATAAATAACAATAATTAAGAGGTAAAAACCAAATCCTATGACAATAGAGGACTGCTCATCGGAGAAACTTGCTTGGGAGGGAGGGATGGAGAGAGGGAGGGAAAGATAGAGTGAGGTGGTGGTTAGAGAGATGGGGAGGGAGAGGGCGAGGGAGAAAACAATTCCTTCAATAATGGCATTTATACTAGAGTATCGAAACTGCTCAGGTTATTGAACAATAACACAGTGGTTTGTTTTAGACCTATCCTAGATTGCACAATACTGAAACAAGGCAAAAGCAAGAAGGGGCATGAGGAATTTGCCCAGTAGGCATCTGTTACAGGACTCTGGATATACATGGCATTTAGAATTGGATTTGAGGTAGGATTCTATGGCAGCAGGGTGTGGATGACTTGGGAGCAGTAGACATAAAAAACAAGGATAACAGCAGTGATGAAAACCCAGAAATGGGCAGTGGCGTGGGGCCAGAGGCAAGCACATCTTATCTAAAGACTAAGTAGATGGTCTTGGCTTCTTGCTATGGGTCTCCCTAAAATTTATGTGCTAGAAATATAATTTCTAATTCAATAATAGCAAGAAGTAGAACCTTTGAGGGGTGAAAGGCTGTAAGAGGTCTGAGCTCGGGAATAAATTACTGCCATTATGGAAGAGCTGGGTTCCTGATGGGCTGAGCTCATCACACTCACCTTCCACCTCTCACCTTCCAGCAAGAGATAACACAGTGAGAATGGCCTCACCAAATCCCCCAATCTTAAACTCCTGGTATTTAGACTGATGAGACTCATACACATTGGTTCATCATCACTTTCTCAATCTTAGGTACTCTATTAGAGCCACACAAAATAGAACAAGAAACTGTTTACTAGAAATTGAGGTCACCTACAGCAAACAGTGACCTAGCTACTCACAGAATGAAGTGTGCATCTCTTTGCCAGTTTCTTGAGCATTGCATGGCCATCTGCAGTCTCCCTTCAATCTCTTCCCTCTGTGTGGGCTTTAGCGGTATTGTCCTCCCAGAATTCCCCGTTCTCATTGTCAGTCATGATCTCTGTCCTCTGCTTCTGCCCCAGCCTCGATTCCCAACACCCTTCTGACTTTCTGATTCCATTTCTTGACATCCAGAGCAGAGTAGTTATACCTGACAATCCTTGAGGACTGGGCCTGGGACTCTGACTCTGGAATTCTCAGTAGATCTGGGGATACAGGATGCACGAATGTGTGCAGTGAGGAAGAGTGTGGAAACAGAGCCAGAAGCAGGGTCTGTGTTCCTTCGGCTTCTCCTTCTCCTCTTCCCTGCCCCAAATAGATTGTTTATAATGTTGTACTGACAGGAACCACTGCTCACCACTGCTGGGTTTCAGTAGAAGATAAAGTGACAGGAAGATTGTACCACATTCTCCAAAAAGGCCCCCTAGAGAGGATGTTGAGAGAAGGTGATTGATTTGGTTAGAGTGTGATGTGTTATTTAGGGAGAAGACAGGGGAGCTGGGAGCATGGAAGAGAGAGGAAGTGGAAGGAGAGAAAGCAGTCATCATGTGGCTGAGGACTCGGGTACTCCGGATCAGGACAGAAGGCAGAAACCTGGTGCGGCAGGGGGCCCCTTCCTGTAGCAACTGTTCTGGAGTTGCTGTAGTTTTCATGGCTTGGTGCCCTGGCTTCAGATAAGGAGAATCAACTCCCTTGAGGAACAGATAGCTGGGTCATACCACAGGCCAGGCATGCGTGCATGGACCAGGGAGACAGGGTCCCCACCGACGGGGGTCACATGGCAAGCAGCAGGGAGCCAAGTGCTCACAGAAGCAAGGGCTAAGAGATGGTATATGGGTTATGAATCCTCTCCTGCAATCAGAATGAAGTTAGGGAGGGCTCCTGTCCTGGAGAGAGACTCAATATGCTGCTCCGAAAGGAGAGGCAGGATGACAGCGGCTCATCTTCACTGTCGCTGCTCTCTCTGAGGAGCACCAGGGTGGTAGTGTATTTAAGGGGATTTCTTCTCATATCACTCCGCAGTAGGGGAAAAACACCAGGAGAGAAGATGGCCTATCGAAAAATCTTATTCAGAGATGAGTTGGGGACAGCTAGTGCCGCACCTTTCCCCATATGGCTCTGGATGAGGCCTTTGCCTTCTGCCACGAGGGCCAAGACTCAGGTGCATGAGAAACCAAAGAAAATCACTAGCAATTACAATGGGGGTTGGCAGCATCAGGGAACCCATCCGTGGTACCTTTCAGAACCATTGGCTGTGCCTGGCTGAAGCACAAAGTTGGAGAGATGGCAGAGGTCTCCTGTAGTGGTGAAGTTTCTCCCTGTGTCTCCCCCAAGTTCTTAAGTCTTCTTAAGAATAATGTTAGCATTCAAATCTCTCTAGTGAGGAAGAATTCATGCCACTCTGCAAGGAGCCTTCATTTCTGCAGTCTTACCCCAGGTAATAACAGTGGCAAAGAGACACAATCACCTAGAAGAACATTAAAGTAGAACTCATGGATTGGTGAAGACATAGCCTATTGTCCAAACTAAAGACGGTGGTGAGGGGACTGTGTAAAAAAAATAATAATAATAAGGCAGAAAATCTAGCGAAGCCTGGAGATTTGAGGGGTAAGAGTTGGAAAACAGCAATGAGAGAAGGGACCAATACCTAACTCTATCAATATATAAAGGGATAAAAGTCATCCCTTCTTAAAGACATTATACAAAGTTCCTAGACTAGAAAGTTCCATTACTCTTATTAATGTGAATAGTGGCCCCTAGAGTTTGGAAGTGCATGGTAGTGCACAATAGCTCCTGGTTGTCACAGGACCTTGTATAGACAGAATATTAAATGAGGCTTTTGAGTTCTATTCTTTATGGGATGAAATATATTCTCTCCTTTGTCATCTTCTTGAGAACCTTTAGGGGGGAAATTGCATTGCTTTTTCAGAGCTTTTGGAGTTAGATTTGTTTTCTTTTTAATGTGTCCCTGTATGCGGCAAGGCCTTAAGGCTGGATCAGTATAGCTGAGATTTATTTGAATGACTGTCATTTGGTTGCAGAGACAACAAGCTTAGGATGTGTACTCTAAAACTGATGCCAAGTTGGTTTCCCTGTCAGTCATCAGTCTTTAAAGTCTGTGGTCCATCAAGAGAGCAGCACTTTTGAGTCTCTCCTTAATAATTTCCTACCAAGGTCTCAATGTCAGAATCTTAATCACAGAGGACAAAGTCTGGATAAGATCAGACTTGGGGACTGACAGGGAACAATGTGTCAAAGCTAAGATGTTATTATAAGGTGTGCTGGCTGGTTTTCTGTCAACCCGACACACACTATCTTCTGAGGAGAGGGAGCCAAGATTGAGAAAATGCCTCTACCAGATTGGCCTGTAGGCAAGTCTGTAAGGTATGGTCTTGATTAATGACAGAAGAGGGAGCCTCCAGACCACTAGAGGTGGTGCCATACCTGGGCACATGGTCTTGGGCTAAATAAAAAAGGCAAATTGAGCAAGCCCAGAGGGAAAGTCGGCCAGCAGCGTTCCTCCATGGTCATGGTCTCTGCTTCAATTCCTGCCTTCAGGTTCCTGCCCTGCTTCAATTCCTGTCATGGATTTCCTCAGTGACAGCCTGTAACAGAGAAGCCAAATAGACTCTTTTCTCCCCAAGTTATTTTAGCATTGATCGTTACCACAGTAATAGAAAGCAAATTATGACCTAATGGTAGAGAACTTGAAATAAAGATTAAAATTAAGTGTGAGACCAGCAGCTTCACCACAGAAAAGGGGCAACTAGGAATAGCCAAGCTGGTGGGCAGCCAGTGACTCAGAGGAATCCTGGAGCTAGCTGCTGATACCTGCGGCTATTCCAGTATGGACCAGTGTGGGCTGACTCTAATCAGGGAGACTCTTCTGTTTCAGGAGAGCAGTAGAGGGGAACAGCCATGTGTCTATGGCTCCCTGACTCTTGCAGAGAGACCTGCTTCTCCCCAATAGTTCCTTGAAGCTTTGCTATGGAGTGGACAAAACAGACTGGCTAAGATTGAGAACCACTTGCGAGGGGATAAGCCATTGTTCTCCAACTCGATCAGAAGCATTAGTTGTAGGCAGCTGAATTAAGCCATTGCTTCCAAACCTGCAACCTTTTACCCTTGGTTCAAATCTGCAGGTGGCAAGGTAGAGAAAAGGGGCCAGAGCCATGCCCCTTCCCAGCTGGCTAAGCAGGACAATAAATCCCAGGCCAGGCATGTTTATGAGGCTCTCAGAAGCTGCAGTAACAATATCATTTAGAAAACATTTATGCTCCCAAGATGAAGGCAATCCCTCCCAGCTCCTTTCTTTATAAGGCATGCTGGGTAATTAAGTGGGAGCTGGGAAGGAAGGTGGCTGGGAGAAGATGGCCTCTAAATAATCCTGCCTGGTGAAGCCACCATCTGCTGTTGTGCAGTGAGAATAGCCCACATACGGTGTGATGGTTTATGAGCGGTGCAAGAATCAAGGGTATAGCAGGAAAACTTCAAGGAACACCAGTGGGCTGGCACAGATGTTGGCTGAGAGACTAGATGACAGGGACATGTCCTACTCTTGGAACCCAGCACTGTGCCTGGCATCTGGCAGTTGTCTGACTCATGAAGGTGACTTAATTCATCCAACCATTGGTTCAGACACAGCTTGGTAGATGCCGACACTCGCTAGAATCTGCACTTGGCGTATGCTACTTCATGACAATGAAGAAAACAGACAAAGCTACTACCTGCTTGGACTCGGGTCACCACTGAGGAGATAGAGGCCCATCAGTGATTGACCTAGTCTTAGTGTTCAGAATATAAACCACCAGCTTCTTAGCAGTCAATCAAGTCCCATAAGAATCTCTAGTTTCTTAAAGGAAATGTTTGAAATTATCTCCCTGCTACTCAAGGGCTCCTCATGCTCATCCTTCTGTGCTGTTAGGGATCCTGGAAGAAGGATGCTGTTAGGTCCTATTTGCCATTGCTGTCCTCTGCTCTTAGGAGATACTTTGTAAAGGTATAAGGCCTTCCAAGCACCCTCCTCAGCTCTCACTGGTCATCTTCCCGACGCTGACTCCAGTAGAAGGCAGAGGAACCACGAAGCTCAGAATCCAGTTTTCACAGCTTCTGAGGGCTCTTTCTCTGGGATTACCAGACCTTCTAAAATTCTGAGGGGCTGGAGAGATAGCTTGGTGGGTAAAATATTGGCTGTACAAGAATGAAGACCTGGGTTTGGATCCACAGAACCCATATAAAATTTGGATTATTTCTTGCCTAAACCATTGGTGCTGGGGGAAGAGACAGGAGGATCTCAGAGGCTCACTATCCAGCCAGTCTAGCTGAAATGAGTTCAGTGAGAGATTGTCTCGAGATATAAAGGGTGGTTGAGAAAGACATCCTGACACCAAAATTTGGCCTCTACACATACCAACACAGGCAAGTGTGCCCACATATTCAAACACACACACACACACACACACACACACACACACACACACACCAACACAGGCAAGTGCACACACACACACAAACACACATACAAACACAGAAAAATGTACCTATACATTCACACACACACACACACACACACAACCAACATAGGCAAGCGCACACACACACACACACAAACACACATACCAACACAGAAAAATTTACCTATACATTCACACACACACACACACAACCAACATAGGCAAGCGCACACACACACACAAACACACATACCAACACAGAAAAATTTACCTATACATTCACACACACACAGACATGTATACACATGCACACACACAGAGAGATATGTATACACATGCACACACACAGAGAGACATGTATACACATGCACACACAGAGACATGTATACACATGCACACACACAGAGCCATGTGTATACATGCACACACAGACATGTATACACATGCCCTCACATGCCCTCCCACGTGTGCTCACATGCATGCATACCTCTTCCTCCCCCATGAACCAACTTTAAAATATTTTTAAAATAAAATGAAATTCTGTCACTTGAAGAAGCCCCCTGGGAAAAAAAAGTACTGTATCTTGAGGACTCCTGTTAAACTCCCAGTGACCCCAGTTGTGACATGTGAGTCCTTTGTAGCCATCTGTGTCCAGGATTTTCTCTGCAGCTGTGTCTCTCTCTCTCACCAGAGCTCCATGGAAACGTGCTGTGCGGGTCTTTCCCTGGCACACAGTTTTCACACTGCCCTCTCAGCCTTCAGCAGCAGCACAAACTTGCTGAGTTTGCTCCACTGACCTGATGCAGCCATGTCCCCCTCTCCATTTCACCTCACCTGTCTGAGTGACCCTGTGCTTGTTTCTCCACCATAAGTGAGGATGGTTTCCTCCATTGCGCTGCTCCATGCACTCCTGTCTAGATGTCTGGCTAGTTACATGGGACTGCATGCTCTCAGTATTTCCTACGGACTGGAGTGGTGGTCCAGCAGTTAAGGAGCACTTCCTTTCTTGTGGAAAACGTGGGTTTGGTTTCCAGCACCTACATCTGGTGGCTCACTGCCTGTAACTCCTGCTCTGGGGGACCCAACATCCTCCTTTGGTATCCGAGGACACAGGAAAGCCCATGGCACATATATACACTGACTCACACACATGCACATAAAGAAGGCCTCCTAAATGCTTCCCACAGTTACTTGACCTTTAAGGGATCAGAAATTCTAAGACCTCAGTGTTCACTATTAAATCTTCGAGGGTAGAATGAAGGGACTCAAAGGAAGGACCTGCTCAGCAGCAAACCTTCCCAGCCAGGGCTTCAGGGCCTGGGTCATGATCAGGATATGGTTTGAGTTTGTTCTCAAGGGTCCATAACTGGGGAGTTTTGTCACAGTGTGGCAATATCAAGACACAGTTGTACCTTTAAGAGGTTAAGACTAATAAAGATAAACGAACCTTTGAAAAAAAAAACAACCTTTTCTAAGGGTTAATACCATTCTATGTGACCCCACGAGGTCTCATGAGAAGGGGCTACAATAAGCAAATGAGCCGGACCTCTCTGCCCATTCTTTCTTTCTCCCTCGTCATTATGTCCTCGCACATGCTTCTGCCGTACTAGATGGGACCAGGGGAGCCCTCACTGTAGCCACATGTTAGTTATATTCTTGAGGCTTCAGAACTGTGAAGAAGACAAACTGTTTTTTGAACTTATTGCACAGCCTTGAGTATTTTGTCTTAGCTGTGAAAAGCAGACAAAAACAGGCTGTTGAATGCATTTAAACGTGGGGTATGATGGGCAGGGAAAGAAATGAAGGCAGAGGCTCTCCATTTTTTCATAATCATGACTCATGGACCTTAGCTAAAATTTATTAAGGAATATTAGTATGGTCACTATATTGCCGGATTACCGCTGCAAGGGCTTTTCTCTTGAGAGGCTAGCAGCCAAGGGTTTTGATCAAGACCACAACACCTGTGACTGGCTAAGTTAGACTGAGCCATCAGTGCCTCTCTCCCCTTTCTGTTTGTTTTCACGCTCCTGCCCTTTGCGAGAGTGTCGTTTCCAGGGAATTGCTCAAGTGGACATGGTGGCTCTGGGATTGAGTAGTGACGGTAACCTAGGCTTCATAGGCAGGCAGCACTCTGGCAGCACAGGCAGCAAGACTGCCAATGGGCATGATTTACCTAAAAGTGGGGAGGGGGAAGTGTGATTACTCAATGTCTCTATTCTCTGTGTAGCCATTTTCCTGCGTAGAGCCCTCAGTGAAGCATTTCCCTGAAGCTAGGCAACCCCTGGGATTCTAAGCTGGCTCCCAGGCACTGATCCATCTTCCTAATAAACAGTTCGAACATCAGCAGTATGTCCAGTTCAGGCTCAGGAATTGAGAACCAAACAGTGAAGAAGACAGATAGATGCCTACAATCAGGGGCCTTTCAGTTTAATGAAGGGTTACACGGGTATAAATCACATACTATGCAGAGCAATGAGCTCTATGATATGAAAAGGTACAGAGAGTTCTGATAGGATAGCCGTATGTGAACTGTCTAAAACATGATACTTAGGAAAACGAACGGGAGCGTTATTCCTGACTATATCGGGACAACAGGTGCCAGGTAGAGCCATGTTGAGCAAATTGGAATATCTGGTCACCTTGGTTGTGAAAGTAAAGAGGAATTTTTGAAGAAGAAGATTGGAGAGGAGGTTGAAGGAAAGCTTCCTAGACTAGAGAACCAACAATCTCATTTGCAATGACTTTCTTACAGTGAGGATTCCCCCGATTCATACAGATTACTGTGTGTGTAAGGGATTCAGAATCTAACCTTATTCACCCTATCCACTGGGCATGACAAGGATGGACTAATCTTAGTCTATGGGACACCACCCTCTTTTAAGTCAAGGTATCCCCATGCTCATGTCAGACAACCCCTCACCTGGCTCTCCCCACCGCCACACTTTGGGAAGTCAAGCACTTTTCAGTAAGTTCCAGGCTGAAGCTCCATGGCAGGATCAGTCCCCTCCCCTCCTGGAGAATTAGGATTCCCACCTTTCTCTAGGAGCAGCAGTGGTCAGAACAAAGCCTCTTTCTGGGTCCCAGACAATGCAATTCATCTGCCTTCTCAGTGATGTTTTGGCGCCTGGCTGAATCAATATTTTCTGGTAGATTGGGTTTTGTTTCCTAAGGTCACTTGTCGCATCTTCCCCCTCTGCTTTCTTGTCTAACTCCTTTGTCCCCAAGGTATGTTACAGATGTTTTCTCACTGTTGTTGTAGCCCCTGTCATGCATGGTCTGACACATTGCTACATCAGCATTCTCTCACTTTATGCTCAAGAAGACATCCTTAGCAGCAAAGACGAAGAAAAGTAGGCTATGGGTGAGAGATAATGAAAGAGGGTCTTTTCACTGTGATGCTACGCTAGGCTGTAAATACTATTTTTGATCAATTAATCAAGAAGCCGTATGCCTAGGCACTGGTGCCCATGGCTACAAGGTAATGAAGAACCGAGATGAGAATCCTCCCCATGCTACAATTGTGCAGTTCAGGCAACAGGCAGGCTCTTACTTTGACTGTCAGTTGGCCCAGCGTAGACCAGCATGCCTCCTCCAATCAGAACTCTGTAATCTGGGAGACCCAGGAGGTCACTGAGAACATGTATTCGGGTAAAAGGCAGAAATGAGCAACTCTAACTGCTTCGTTCACACCAAACCAAATTCTGACTCCATCTGTGTGTGTAGTTGACCTTACTTTGATTGTTGGTGGAAAGGTGCTGCACTTCCTGATAACTTTCTTTATGTGACTGAAATGCAAGAGTTTTAAATGAAAGTTGTGTATCTGTAGTGTACAATTTTATTTTTAATCCAAGCACTCCAGGCAGAACACAGATTTATGGTGTAGGGGAGCTGGGATAGGAGGGGACCTCCTCAAAGGAGGTGAAGAGAGAAGCTGTAGAGCAAATGGCTTTTGAATAAAATGGGAAATCCTTGAATATATCACCAAACTCCAAAGGTAGACAGTGTTCTAGGCCACACCTAAGAGATCAGAAAATCCCCTCCCACTACCAATGAAGACGGCCTGTCTGTTTGGCTTTCCTTCCTGCCTGCTTTCTTTCATAATCTCTTTTTCTCTCTTTAATGACAACATAAGGCTAATCTTGCTACATGGTGTTTTTATTTGAAAGTTCTTTACAATAAAATCTTCATTTTAAAAATAGAAATACCCTTCATCTTTAAAAAAAATAAAAATAAGGTCTCACATTGTAGCCCAAGCTTACTTGCAACTCACTGTAACACAAGCTGGTTTCAAACTCATAGCAATCCTCCTGCCTCAGCTTCCTGAGTGCTGGAATTGACAGGCATGAACCCCACATCAAACTCCAATAAAGGCATCCTAAGCAAAGGGGGTTTTTGCAGGTTTTTTTTTCTTTTGGACCGGTCATTTGTGAGGAGCCCTGGTATTGGAGGGCTGTACTCTGACAGTCAGGAGGGAAAATGGCAGGTGAAGGAGGAAGAGGGCGTGATGGATGGAGCAGTTTGGTATGCTCAGCTATCTTATACACTCTTAACGTGGAGCAGCTGCTGGTTGACAAAGGGTAAACTGCACCGTCTGCTCTCAGTCCTGAGTCTACATTCGGCCTTCTTGGTGGGGGCCAGTCCAGGGTGCAGCAGATCCACAATCAGAACTGGGACAAAGAAAAGAGCTCTAGATTGAGGATTACCCTGCTCTCATCTACCGCTTCACTCAACACCCAGCAGACATCAGAATATTCTGCATAACGGGCTATGTTGTAGTTCGCTGTCTGGATATAATTCATCCTCAGGCATGAGCTTAGTTCTCCAGCAATCCTTTTAGACGTTTCGGTAAAATGCCATTTAGAAATTAAATAGAAATAGACCCTCCCTCCCCTGTTGGTTATGTCTATCCCTTATTACACTCACCCAAAATGTAGGTACCCAAACAGGCAAAAATCCCCATGAGGAGGAGTCACCTGTGCAAGCACACTTCCCTTGTTGATGACAAATGCATGCTACCTTGGATTTTGTGGCAAAGGCTCTGATGTTTTGTAAATGGTCACTATGTTGCAGGATTAAGATGAAGGACAACTGGCAATGTAGTGATAAGCACAGGATGGAAAGATCAGCAAGAGCCTGCCCTTCTGAGGCTGATGTCCCCAACTGGCAAAGAGATGGAGTGGGAACAGGCTGCTGGCTTCTCAACCAACATTTGTGTCAAATTCTGAGATCAAATAGGGTGACTGTGCCCTGAACTATGAAGGATTTAAAACCATCCCTACCATCGTGTCTGCTTTATTATCCAGCCATGTATTTTTCTGGAGAAGGGTTGATGGCTTTGGTTTATGAGAACCAATTAACGCATGACACATTCCAGGAATCCCATTCTTATTTTTCTGTTCTACTATTCTTTACCACCATCCCCCTCTCTCCCTTCTCTCATTTGCGCGTGCGCGCGCACACACACACACACACACACACACACACCACACCACATGCCCCCCAAATATTCTTTTCATTACAATTGAAACATCATAGGCTAGACAATGGGTCTATATGAAGCAGATACATAGCAGAAGTGTGCAGTGGAGATTCCCCAGACTTCCTGGGTCATCTACAACATGACACAACTAAACTTGGAGGTGGTCTAGATGGTTAATCTTTTATAGCAGAGGGAACTGAGACCCAAAGATGGTAATAACCTGGGAGTGTCCTTCTATGACCTCAAAACTATCCCAAAGACGATTTCACCCACAGCTTCCAGCTCCAGCAGGAAAGTGCACTCAGATGGCACCCTTTGAACCCACTTTCTACTCATGTCATGCCCAAGGAAGACCACCACATCCATCCCCACAGTTATTCTAAGCCAGGGCTCCCTCAGAGAACAGGGGGAGAATGGGAATAGAGACACACCAGATCTCCTAGCTCTGCCTATGGTCTCTTGAGAATCATCTGGGGCTCACATTGTTGAGAACTGAAATCTCGAATGGCTGCTATGAAGCCCACAACCAGCTAAGGGAAGCAAGGCTGAAACCAAGACTTCTTCTCCGACCCTTCCTTGGTCCCGTCGCCGCAGCCTCCTGGCTTCTTGGTCAGCTGGAACCTCGAGCACTGCTGAATCTCCATTCTACCCACATGGCACTGGCCCAGAGCCATAGTTCCAGGCCACAGCAGTTGTGGAGGGGCAAGGCGGGAATACGGAGTACTGAAGTACGTGACCAGGCAGTCCTGAAGGCACAGACACAGAGCTCTGGTCCAGCTTTCCCTTCCTTCTGCTTAACATAAACCCAAGCCAGGAGAGGAAAGCCACAGTGAGGTCACTGCATTCCTGACTGATACAGAAAGGCTTTGTCCAAGGCTGCCAGGCCTCTGGCTCCAGCTGACTCAGGCTGCCAGGCTCAGGCTGCACATTCCCCCTCCCTGACAAATGAGCAGCTCAGACTCTCAGGACTCGGTCATGGAAGAGTGAACTTGCAGACCCCAGAGCCATACAGATATAGATGCACACACGCACACGAACACACAATACACTCACACAATGTACATTCACAATACACACAGACACACAGATATATGTACATGGAAATGTGCATACATATTCAGATAGACAGACATACACAAATACATACAGAGACACTTTCATAAACATGCGCACACACAGAGATACGCTCACACACATATAGATGCATGCATACAAGCATATACAGACATATACCACATAAGAACAGACACAGAGTTACAGATATGTACAGATACACACACAGACAGACATGGGAGCAGACACCAGAGACTAAGCACATCTGGCAATAGTCTAGCTGAATTTCCAGAAGAAAAAGACTTCAAAGGATGTCGGCATCCACTACCAGGAGCAGAGTGCTGGGATCTTAACATGCCTAGTGCTCCACACTTTTCATCTCAGTAAAAGAACACCAAGACCTACCTGGAGAAACAGCTAGAGACTGGAGTAACACACAGAATCCCTTGCTAGTGTCTGCATCAATAAATTACAGTACATCCCAGTATTCCTAGTTAGAACATCTTCCCTGTATTTAATCACCCTCCTTTTTTTTCTGGCAATATTGTTCCTTTCCAACAAGTTTGGAAATGTAGTAAGAGAGAAATTAAGCGTACCATGAAGCCAGTACTGTAGTTTGGAACTCAGTGTTGTGTAGTGTAGCCGGAGGGAGGAGGTCGCCTGTAGACGTCAGAGGAGACACTCTTAGAAAGAGACATGGAGCACACAGGCAGGACTCAGTCGATGGATGGGGCCCAGACTTATTCTTTACTTTGGCTGCTAGAAGACAAGCCTGCAGCTTTGCTGGCTTGAGTTGGCTTCTACTTCTGGCAACTAATCGACGGGGAAAACGCTGCCACTCTTGCAATCAGGATTATACACAGACAAAGGCTGAATATATCTTTGATTTCTGCATCCCCAAGCTTCTTAAGATTTTGGCCTTATGTCTGTTTTGAAATCATAATGATATGCTCGGCCTCAGAACCATTGGTAAAACTTAGCCTCAGCGGCTGATATTAGTGTGAGGAATAAGGTCATGCCTCAAGAACAGAAACACCTACCTAATCCTCCTCTCCACCTGATGTCTGCTTTGACATGCACCTGGCCATGACCAACCGCGCACTCCTTGGGAGTGCTGTCGTTTGCCTTGGACACGTAATCTTTCTGAGCTTTAGGGATGTTTAATCAGTGTGGCTAGTGTGTGAGGTGGCTTGTAAGGCCATGGCCACAAAGCTCAGTGCTGGGAGGGGACACCTATTAGCATTACGTTGTCACTGTGATCGGCACCCACCCAACTTCCCACAGGCATGGCTGTAAATGTTTTTGATCCCTGCCATTCCCGCACAGAAGAAAAAGAGCTCTGAAGAAGAAAAGGAATATAGCCAGTAGAGATCTAGCAGCCTTCAGAAACTCCAAGTAAATGATCAACAACCACCACCCTTCCTCGAGCTTTGGAGAGATATATGTCCCTTAATCAACATTTTACTTGGTACTCTAAAAAGAAATGCACAGAAATCACTGTTAGAAGCAATGCCCACCCCCACTGCTCTCCAAAGTCTTATGATGAATGCTTTTATAGAGCAACACAAAGGTGGTATAAGTCAACCATCTCCACCAAATAAGGGTTCTGGGGATAGAAAGAAGCTGATCATGTTTTAAGCCAAAATTGGAGGAACAAAAAGTTTCTACAATGAGAAAGAAGTGAGGGGAAGAAACAAGACTTTAGAGTAGTGGTTCTTAGCCTTCCTAACGCTGCGACATTTTAATACAGTTCCTCATGTTGTAATGGCCCCAACCAGAAAATTATTTCCATTGCTACTTCACAACTGTAATTTTGCTATTCTTATAAATCATAATATACATACCTGTGTTTTCCAATGGTCTTAGGCAACCCCTTTGAAAGGGTTATTCCACTCCCAAAGGCATTGTGACTCACAGGGTGAAAACCACTGATCTTGAGCCTGTGGTATTCCTGTGGTGTCAAGGAGTTACTCATGAGTAGATACGCTTGTACAATCTAAGGGAACAGGTGTTTAGGCCTGGTGGTAGAGGTTCTCCGGGCAGCAAAGGATGGTTGGGGTCATTTGTACAAAAATATTCTAATGTAGGAGCTTTAATTGGCTTCACTTTGGAAACTTCAGGGAACTTAGAAACATAATGGTATATGTGTGGTGTTCTACAGAGTCTGGTCTCCTTGGTATAGCCCAGGGATGAAGGTTTCTTGCAGCTGCCATGATTCTCCCTACAAGGTAACAGTAAAGGGGTAAGAACAGGAAGCCTACAAGCTTTTGCTCTGTCATTGTAACCAGTCTGGGGGTGTGAAGGCAAAGGTCAAGGAGATGGTGCCCCAAGTGACCCGTCCTCACACTGTTCCTACCGGCTGAATTCAGCCTTAAGAGGAGCTGAGCTTAGACATCCTTCCAGTGCCTTTTCTTCTGTTGCCTCAAGGCCAGTGCCCCCACCCCCAGTACCATGCATTCAGTGGCAAAAGGAAGCAGTAGTGCCTTAGCCTGATAGACCATCTATTGTGAGAAAAGGGAGGTCAGGCCTTGCTGAGTGGGCGGGACTGGCCTCTGCTGGCTATCTAGACAAAGGGGCTGTTGGGAACTGAAAAATTCTGATTATAATTTGAACTCATTCATACTATTCTCATCAACCAATATCTTGACATATAACAAGGGAGGGCAGAGGGCTACAAGAAGCAGGACAGAGTCTCAAATGGCTTTGAGTTCAAGGGAGCTCTGGAAACTTCTCTGACACTAATTCATCTGCAATTTTAATGACCATGCTGGGGTATTCTGGGTCTACATCTTAATTCTGGTTCAGTTATCCTCAGCCAGCTGTGTGAGGTACTGTGTGCTTCTGAAACGCAAGAGGGGTACAGGTAGGCACCGCTGGCTGCACTAGTGGAGGCTTACCTTGAGGTGGCTGATAGGTTCATTCTTCTCAGACTCCTGCTCACATGCTGAATATACTTGAATCTCCAACCATTTTCTACAACATAATCCTGCTACACACTCATGAGCAGAGTTGATAGGATAACAGTTCTTGACCCTAATGCTCCAGTCAGAGGCAATCCCCCAAGAACTAGTCATGCAGGGATTTCACTCTTTCCACATTGCTGGATGGGTAACTTGGCTACAGGGAGGACCATGAAACAGAGGAACAGAGGAAAGGAGGCTTCTCGTGTGCTAATCAGTAACAAATATCTCCTTTGGCACCAGTATCTACTTGAGGTCCCGATACATCCCTGTCCTTGGGCTCTACCATATGTTTGTATAACTTCAGAATCACAAATTTTCCTTCAAAAAATGTGATCTGCCTTGAGTTTATTTCTGTTATATGGGACCTGGCAATGACAAAAATATTTATATATAGTTGACTTTTGTGGGACACTTTTCTTTTTCTAAATTCTCCTTTTATATTTAACTCATTCAATTTGGGGGTAAGGGTGGTGAGACAGGGTTTCCTGATGTAGCTACGACTGTCCTGAAACTCTCTCTGTAGACTAGGATAACCTTGAACTTGAAGATCCACCTGCCTCTGTCTCCTTAGTACTAGGTGTGGCACCCTTACATGTAGGTACCACTATGACCTCTAATTTATAGACAAAGGAATGATGGCATAGAAGACTGAAATAACTAAAATTATATAGGTCAAATAACATAAAGCTATACAGCTCCATAATCCATATTAACTTATAACTTACTTAGGAAAGTTTCATCAAGGTACAAGTTTTTTAGTTTATAGCAACATGAACTATGGAACAGAATGCCCAAAGGACCACAGTTTGGAAGAAAGGTAAGGGAAGCCAGAGTGGTCAGGGGCAATTCTGGAGAGCAGAAGGGCAGAGCTATCTCTGGGGAGTCAGACAAGGATGGAAAGCTTTCATAGACAGATGGTGTGGGAGGTCCTTCTGTACATGTGCTGCTTTTGAGCAGAATAGAGGTAGGCAGGGAAAACTAAACTGAATGCTGGGAGAAAGAAGGCGGAGTAGGAGATGCCATGTAGCTGCTGCCAGGAACAGACAAGAACAGATAAGCCAGAACCTTGCTGGTAAGCAATGGCTATACACAGATTAATAGAAATGAGTTAAATTAAGATGTAAGAGATAGCCAATAAGAAGCTTGAGCTGATAGGCCAAGCAGTGATTTAATTAATATAGTTTCTGTGTAGTTATTTTGGGGCTAAGCAGTTGGGAACAAACAAGTAGCCTCCTACTACAAATTGGTGTCCAACATTTTAAGAACTTAGGACTTTTCATGACAATGAGATACAGCTGCTCCCGGCAGCACAACTTTACTTCAAGAGGATAATGGGCATTGAAGCGGCTCCTCATGGAGTTTGTTAGCCATTTGGGCAAGAAACTGCTCTTGCCTGGACCACTTACTATTATGCTATATGAACTGGACATGCAGGACCCATAGAAAAATGACTGCTGAAGTTGCCTAAAGAAGGTGAGGCTGTACTTCAGGGTTCCTGATTCATGAAAAAGTCTGCCAGATATTCTGCAGGATACAGAAGAAAGTGGCTGACAAACTGCCAATATAGGTAAAGCTGTCTTTGAAATTTCCTGCTTCATGGAAAGGTCGGCTGGTAGGTTGAATATGAATGCCCCAAATGTTACAGAAGAACTTTGGGTGACTGTCCAGGCAGCGAGATGTCTCTGTCAATTCTAGAGTTTTGGAAGTTGTTTACAAAGCACTTCCTGTTTACTTAGGTAATATTATATCCTTCTGGAGTCTTTGATGGGGGTTAAAGAATAGGTATAGTTATAGTTTTTCTTAGTTATGATTAAAGATAAAGTAGATATAAATATTATTACTGTAATTTTTGCTCGATACCTGTTTTGTTATATTTAATCTTGCTATGTTAAAGTTAAAACTTTCCTTTTTATTTAGACAGAAAAGGGGAGGTGATGTGGAAGTCCCCTCTGTATGTTGTTAACACATTGGTTAATAAAGAATCTGTCTTGGGCCTGGCAGGGCAGAATAGAGGTAGGTGAGGAAAACTAAACTGAGTGCTGGGAGAGACTAGGCAGAGTCAGGAGAAGCCATGGAGCCCCGCCAGAGACAGATGCCGGAAGGAGTCGGTAAGCCACAGCCACGTGACAGTACACAGATTAATAGAAA
The DNA here is from genome assembly GCF_018167655.1 of Microtus oregoni. Lineage (NCBI taxonomy): Eukaryota > Metazoa > Chordata > Mammalia > Rodentia > Cricetidae > Microtus > Microtus oregoni. The sequence continues at coordinate 6,972,441 of NW_024543831.1, read as the reverse complement.
TGGGTTAAATTAATATGTAAGAGCTAGCCCATAAGAAGCTAGAGCTAATAGGTCAAGCAGAAATTTAATAAATGCAGTTTCTGTGTGGTTATTTTGAGTCTGGGCATCTGGGAACTAACAAGCAGACTCCTACTATAGATGGAAGGGAGATGGCTAACAATATGGAAGCATTAGGGATCCAGGATTGGTGAGACTGAGACCTACCTGATTCTCACAGAGGGTGTGAGGTGGTCCTGAGACCCAGACAGAGAAGTTCTGGCAGGATGGAACCCTGGGTGGTTTGAGTTGAAGAAGGCTTTGATACCCAAGGAATTTGGGAACATCTTCTAGTGCGAGGGGAGGGGAAGGAGGTGGGGAGCCCCATGGGAAAGCAGATGATGTTTGAATATGGCAGTAGGAAATGGAATGGACTTTTATGCCTGTTTTGAGGTTTGTTTCAGAATGCTTTGGTTTGCCACAGGGATTCAAAGACCATACTTTCGTTTCTTCTTTCCTTTCCCTTCAAGGGTCTGCTGCTAGAGGTAGGAAAATGATAGCCTGGTAGCTGTCAAGTGTCATGGATGGAGTTCACTGAAAGCACAGGCCTTGTTTGAGGTCCCAAGAGAAGAGACCCACAGACTTCAACCCCAGGCCAACAAACCTGCCCACAGCCCAGGTTTCACAGCTGTATCCCCAACCTGGCTTCAGAAAAGTAAATACTCATTTTTGAGACAGACAGGCAGGAACAAAAGCTCCATGATGCTTCAAACCTTTTTCTGTTTTTTTTTTTTTTTTGCATAATGTGAAGCCTTCACCGGCTCAGGAGACAAGCAGTGGGGGGAGGGGGGAAGAGATCCATGATTGAGCCTCAAGCATTAAAGTAAAAAATGGGTTTCAATAAAACATGATATAAAAACAAGAAATAACTGTAAATGGAATCGAAAGCAAATGACATAAAACTCCAGCACAGGGTTTCTCATTGCAATTCTGGAAACTTCGCTCCTCACAGCTGCACAGCCATCAGTATTCAGGTTTCTTTTTCTTTCCACTCCCATGAATTTGTCACTTGTGGTGACGTATGGAAGCTCTCTGGTTTCACACAGCTTTTGCTGTCCCTGCAAACCTCAGGCGACTGAGGCTGGGCAAGGGTCCAATCCTCTTTAGGAAACAAGGCGTGATCAAAGGGAAAGTTAAGCCCAGTGATGCAATGAGCCCTCTTCTTCTCTTGTCCACAGCTTCCTATCCCATCCTAGATGAGCCCAAGAAACCTTTGGAAGGCCCCTAACAAGGAGTTTCATAATTACCCATTAGCAAAATGGAAGCCATGGTTCCAGTAGGGAGGGGATTCCTGAGAGGAAGGAGTTGATGAAGCTCCATCATCATCAGGTTATGAGGAAGTCAGAGAAAGACGAGGACAGGTGGAGGTATGACCCTAAGTGATGGAAAACTCACAACACTGAATTAAAGGGAGCACCAGCCTTCTCCAGCCAGGATGAGTTTTGCAGTGGGAACCCCAAAACAGGAAGCTCTGGCACCTGTCCTAAGACAATCCTCCAGTCCAAATTGGATGTCTTTATCGTTTAGAACATTCTATTCTTTGCTTTCTGGGAAGTCAGCCAGGCCATACCAGGTCTGCCAGCTCCCTTTCATTCTATCAGACCTGAGGGAGGCCAGAGTCAGTGACCTGTAAAGTTTCCTCCTCTCAGGGTCTGGGACACTGCACCCCAAAGTAGCTTGTATAAAACGTTGTTTCTTGATTCATGATATTCACAGTAGAAAAAGCCCTGTTTGTGGGAGGGTGCCCATATATCATCTTCTCATTTCTCAACGTAGGCCTGACCGGTGGACATTGTCAGTCCTCTTTACATCTGAGGAAACTGAGGCTCGGTTTAGGGGAGACTGTCCTGAAAGAAGATGCGCTGGTGACAAGTGTGAATTGAGTGCATGAAGCTGACTTTTTCCGTTTCCTCTCTTCCAGCAGCAAATTTTTGGGCAAACAATTTATTCCTGTTTGTGAGACATAGCAAGCTGGCCCCACAGGTAACACTATATGCCATGAACATTTCATTGTTGGCAGCTGGCGATGGTGGCTGTCACTTTTGCCATAAATTTCTTGCCCCTGATCCTAAAGTGGGATGTAAAGCTGAACCTCTATGTGCAGGGTCTGTGAGCTTTCTGTGGAGTTATGATCTTCTAATATGGGTGACTCTGACATGATATAGAATAGCTATTTATTGAGTATCAATGCTATGGTGGGCAACAGGCTGGCACTTTACAAATGATGTCATTCCTACCTCCTCAACAACCATAGAATAGTTGCTACTGTACCTGGAAATTGAGTGTTCAGGAATATTATCTGGCTCTAGATAGGAAGTACAGAAGAAAACTTGGATCTTTCCATGATCTAGTATCAAGACCAAACTGTGGGCTTCTGCCCCAGCTGCTACCCAGCTTATCACCTCTGTACCCAGCACCCCACTATGTTCTAGATAGGCTCTGAAGTCATCGAGGGTTATCTAAGAGATGGGCTGCTCCTGAGTATTTGGGAAGCCAAGCCAGGCTGACTTGATTCTGATGATTTTGAAGGAATGTGGCCTATTTTCAAAGCCCACTTGTTTCTTGGTGTGCTCCAGATACTTAGACTATAGGAATGCTTGAGAAGATGCTGTCCTTCAGAACCTGGCATCAGGAAGACTTTTCTCTACCGAGCACATGTACGTGGGCCAGATTGATGGAGGACTAATGGCCATGTCGCCAAACCCTAGTAGGTACCCATTTGTAAAAGAAGAAAGCAGATTACAGGCTAAATGTTTAGTCTGGAGTACAAGGGCAAGGGCCAGACAGTGTAGGGAAAGGAGATCCCAGAGATTCAGTGGGGACCCACTCCATCACAGCATTTCCCAAATGGATAGCCTTGGGAGGGGGTGTCACAGTATCAGTGTTGGTATCAGAACACTAAAGGAAGTTCTCATTTACTAACAGGGCTACTCCAAACAGGACAGAGTCTTTGTCTGTTATGCATTCTGTCCTTGTAGTAATTCAGTGAAGACAGTGGCTACCAAGTGCCCTCAGGGTAACAATGCATCTCCAGGGAGGCCAGGATTCTCTGAACTAACCAAGGTGTGGCTTCTGCCAGGGCCTGCAAGGTTTAGCATGGACACTCAGGCTTGGAAGTGAAAGTCTGCTCCGTGTCAGAAGTGCTTTTGAAGTCCCTGCTTTCATCTCCTGATTGCTTCCCCAACCAGAAGTGACAGGGAGGAATGAAATGCAATTTATTCACCAGTACAAGGGGCTCATTTTCAAACACAATAGCTGTGGCAGGCAGCAGGCCATCTTCAGGAAAGACAAAAGCAGGGAAAAACAAAATAAAGAAGAAAGAAGATTCAATGGAAAAGCAAGGCATCGTGTGTGGGGGGAGGAGGCGAGGGGCTGGGGGTGTTGGGGAGGGTCACCAGCTAGGAAGGCTCTGATGACTGGTCTATGGGAGGAGTCAAGGTCCTGAGAAAACTGTACTCAGGGCCTGTTTGAGAATAGAAGATGGCTATCCCCTGTGGATGGCTCTGGTATATTAGAAACACAACTATGTTAGAAATAAGGACATGGCCACTGGGCCAAGGATTCAGGCATAAGACAAAGGATAGAGATTCCCTCAGCAACTCCATCTGCTCCATCATATCCCATCTAGGGTTCCAGGTCTGTTAGCATTTTCACACAATTTCTGTGAGACTGGGAGAATATTCTGCAGACACTTTTAGGGTATCAGAGAGTCATCACTTCCCCTTTCTGAGCCTTTGAGCTCCTCTGCAAAAAAGAAGAAGAAGATGGAGAAGGAGGAGGAGGTGGTGGTGGAGAAGGAGGAGGAGGAGGTGGTGGAAGAGAAGGAGGAGGAGAAGGAGAAGGAGAAGGAGGAGGAGGAGGAGGAGGAGGAGGAGGAGGAGGAGAAGGAGAAGGAGAAGAAGAAGAAGAAGAAGAAGAAGAAGAAGAAGAAGAAGAAGAAGAAGAAGAAGAAGAAAAGCAAGGTATGCCTACTGCAGCCTGCTAGGTTAGGATAACATATGGAAAATTCTATCATGGCACTTAACATTCAAAAGGTATTCAAAACCAAAAAACAAAAACTCAAAAAACCAAAAGCCAAACAACACTTCACTTTTCCAAGAAGATGCAACTCTGGCATGTTCTCCAGGAAAAACTGGAATTCTCTCTACTGAACTTCATGCTGGCTTCTAGAAGAAGCTCTCCTTGCTCCTCCTGCTGCAGCTCAGGCATGACAGCATCCACATTCCCCTCACATCACCCAACGGGAGTATGCTAACTGAATTCACATTTGGACCAAATCCCACATGAAAATGAACATTGATCCAGAACCAAGCATCACCATCATAAAATGAACATCTGGAATTCAGGGATAAATCTGTAATGTTAGTGGCAATGATCAGACTTCCTTCTGCATCACTAAGGGCTTTGGTTGTTAAACTTCAAAAGTTTGGCATTGTCATTCAGCAGCAAGGAGCTGTCAGCTGCTGTCACAGCCCCTGCTCTGCTGATAAATGTTCATTTTCAACTGGTGTGGATGGGAAAGCAGAATATTTAAATAAGGGTGTGCCTCATTTGCTCCCAGTGCCTTTTTCCTTTCATGTTCATATTTTTTATTACGTCTTGACAGAAAATAGTTTATCATATTATTACTTATGATAGTTGAGGTTTTTCTTCTTCACTTGAAATCCTGAGATTGACATATTTCTCTTAATTCAAACTTAAAATTCCAAAGATTTATAAATGGGAAGGAGGGGCACTGATCTAAATAAAATTTTAAACTGAGACACTAGCCACAAATTTTAGGTCAGTTTGTCTAAATTTTAAAACAGAAAATAATTCTACCAATCTAATCTATATTCAGCTTGTACTGATGTTGAAACATTTATAAATAATTCTTCATTCAAGACAAATAGAAGCATCTTCCTAAACTCATTTAAACAATGGATGTTTGATTCCTTTTTCCATTTAATTCCTCAAAGGATTACAATCATGTTTTTCAACCTAAAAGTAACAACTTTCACAATGGTTGTGAACCGTTGCAACATTCAGCCTTGCAGTTATAAATGCACATTCCTGGACTGATTGACAACATTTCAGCATAGAAATAATGTCGGAGGAATGTCATTACAACTTTAATAAATGTGAATGCCTCCATATTTACATTTCAAATGGAATATTTAAATGGAAACAAGTATTGATGCAATTGCTGCTTATATTACTAGTGTTAGAATGCTGGATTTATATATTAGCGTCTTATATGGTCACAATAGCTCTACAAAAACTTCAGAATGAGATTGATATGCTCATTACTGGTGGATTTGGGCCAGAGTCAAGGTCAGTGTCAGGTAATATCTGAAGTGGTATACCATGCTTAAATGGCATCAGGGAAACTGGCTTTCATTGATTCTGCACAGTTCATTGTCTTCTTAGCCTTTACAGTCTTGATCTGTCTTGAACCAGAGTTTCTTCCAACTACCTCCAAACAATATGTGGTCACCTCATCTTCTATACACCTCCACAACCTGTTCATCATTATTCATTTCATGGAAGGTATCCTGGGCCAGTATAACTTCTGCTGGGGCATTCATTTTCCTGTTTCTCTGTAGCATAACCTCTAGCACTGAACACATTTGACATCCACTAAGTAAATAGTTATTTTCAGGGAAATAGGAGCTAGAATGACATCAGAGAAGAATAAAAAGTATACACCAAAGATCACGAGAGTGTTTATAACCCACCTAATGGCAAAGGCACACAGAAAGACCTACTGGGAAGTTTTCTTTGACTGAGAGTCCATGACAACTTTGGGAAAATATGTGTGTGTGTGTGTGTATGTGTATGTCTTTCTATGTCTGTGTGTGTATACATATATATTATATATTTATAATCCAAAAAAGTTGACATTAAACAAACAATAAATTTGCAGTGACTGTTTTCATATGTCTTTATCTCCATCAGACTAAAGTTACACTCTATCTCATTTTTTATTACTACTGGTGATTGAACCCAGAACTTTATACATGCTAAGCAAGTGCTCTACCACTGAGTTACATCCCCAGATCCATTGTCCAACTCTTAAAGTAGAACCTGCTATGTTTTGGGAGGCTCATAAACATGAGAAGAATGAAGGAGTGAAGGGTTATCAAAATGAACATTCCCCATGTACCATGCCTCTAGGGATGGAAAACCTGATCCAGTGCAGTCTTTTGGGCACTGGATACAGTGCTGGCCTAGAACCAACCCTTCATTTATCTGATCAATGGAGCAGGTATTCTGTGGATCTCAGTTACTATGGTAGAACTGTGGCTGGATACAGAGGGAGGGCACAGTCTTCATGTGACTCAGAGAGCAGAGAATGTTACATCAGCCTATTCCTGAACTAGTCCTGATTCTATTTTCAATTGGTCAACCTAAGTCTATAATACCATATGACATAAGGCACAATAGTCTCTCCTTGCTCACTACACACTAGGATGGTCAGATCCTAAGTCCCCAGCATCATGTAGGTGTTGCATACTATGGTTAGCATATGAAGCCACAGAGGCTAGTAGTCCCTGTCCCATTCCATGAGTTCACAGTGAGTGAGCATAAATTTTTGAGTCTCTCTCTTTTTCTTTATTCCTGCTTCCCACCACTCCTGGCTTATTTCATATCTCTCACAGTTGACCGCTCTACTGGACTTTTTTATATTTAACTCTCTAAGCCTCATTAACTACAAAATATCTAACTTTACCACCAGATTGATTCACTGGAGTTATTTTTCAGCTACAGTTATTCTTCCTTTTGAATGTTAATTTCCTTTAACACTTGTCCTATTAATCACTTTAACAATGAAATTAAGACAATTATTTTAATGAGGTAATGGGTGATAAAGAGCAAATGATACACATTTATTACATGGTAGGCTAGAACGTCTTGATAAAAGCCAGCCTTGTCAATAATATATTAGGTACTCCAGGAGAGTCAGGTTGCGAACTGCTCTGTTTCACTGATTTAAATATGCCTGATCTGTCATGCAGCTACATTTATGCTTTCAGGCACCATAAAGTGGAGTGCCAATCACTAAGAGTGATGGGTTGTTATTTTTCCTTTGAAACCCAGGAGTAGCATTTAGTGACTACTGCCTTGGATGCCATCTTATCCCTTCCCTTCCCCTTATACACTATCTTTCTTCTTCACCATCTTGTTTCTCTTCATCTTCTTCTGTGTCCACAGATTCTGGATTTCTTCCTCCCTTCCCATTTATTCTTGTTGATTTTCATCCTCAATAGCAAGAGAGGTCATGTTGTTATGCAACAGTGGGCTCTGCAAAGAAATCAGAAACCTCACACTAAATCACACACAGTGGATCTGACTAGAGGACAAAGAAGCCAGGTTCCATTTTGTATTTGTAAACTTCGGTCACCAGTGACCAAAGCCAAGAGCCCCTCTCACTCTCATCTTACTCAATCCTCTAAAATCAACCCTTTCGGTAAGGGGGGAAGCTGTGTAAAAATTCTTGTGACTGGAAAGTCTTGACTCGAGAATGGAAACAGTTTCTGTAATTCTCTTCTTAGACAAATGACAAAAAAAGTTGGTCAACAATCCAAGTAATATTTGTACACCCGTGTACAAAAGCAAAGAAGTGGAAATAGCCCAAGATTCATCAACATGGAGAAACAAAATGCTGTATACACATACAATGTACTTTTATTCATGACTTTCCAATACATACTACCACAAAAATGACTTTCTAATTCATACTACCACAATAAATTCTGAAAAAATTATTCTTAGTAAAATCTTCATTGAATGATCTTATTTAATGAGGTACCTAGAACAGGTCAATTTGAGAACATAGAATATCAAAATAGAATACTGAAATATTATTTCTATATTCTCTTTACATATATATACATATATGTGTGTGTATATATATATATATATATATGAGAGAGAGAAAATAAAAATTGTAGAATGTAGGAAAAGCAATGGGGTGTGTTTTTCATAAGAAATCCAAGAACTTGTTCAATGCTGATGATATTTCTTTTTATTTTCTAAAGCCATTAGAGTTTTTCACCTTATATGTGAGCTTTTCTTAGGGTTTTTATTGTTGTTAAAAGACACCATGACCATGGCAACTCCTAGAAAGGAAAACATTTAGTTGAAACTAGCTTACAGTTACAGAGGTTTAGTCCACTATCATCATGGGTGGCAGGCAGGCAGACATGGTGCTGGAGAAGGAACTGAGAGTTCTACCTCTTTTTTTGCAGGCTGCAGAAGCAGTTACATTTCACACTGAGCATAGCTTGAGCAAAGGAGACCTCAAAACCCTCCCGCACAGTGACACACGTCCTCCAACAAGACCACACCTACTCCAACAAAGCCACACCTCCTGATAATTCCACTTCTCATGTGGACCATTTTCTTTCAGACCACCGCAGAGTCCGTGATTCACTTTGAGTTAGCTAATTTGGAACTTGTGAGGTTTCCATTCAAGGGTTTCTACATCCTTTGGTTGGTTGCTCTTGGGGTTTGCCTAGAAGTGTTTACTTCCTCCAGCATTCTCATCGTCTCCTGCTGAACCGCATCTGCAGTTTCCCTAAAACTCAGTTGAAGGCATTTGTGTGTTTCCATTCCCACATTGATTTTTTTCCTATCATTTTAGTCCTTGCCTCATACCAAATAGCTTTGATAACATTAGATGAATGGTTAAGTCTTGAAAGCTGGCAGACCAGGACTGCAGAGAAGGTTCAGCAGTTAAGGACACTTACTGATCTTGCAGAGGATCCAAACCGAGTTCCCAGAACCTGAACCCTCAACGACAGCTTTTAGTCATCTGTAACTAGTTCTAGAGCATACACTATCCTCTCCTAGTCTCCCTTGCATGCATACACACATACACACACACACACACACACACACACACACACACACACACACAGAATAAATCTTTGGAAACTGGAGAGATGGCCTAGGAGTTTATAGTGCTTTATGCTCTTGCAAAGGACCAGAGGTCAGTTTCTAGCAACAAAGTCAGCCAGCTCACAACTTCCTTCTAACTCCATTTCCAGAACAATGCCTCTTCTGACCTCTGTGGGCGTTCATATACATCTGCACAGTCCTACACACACACACACACACACACACACACACACACACACACACACAATCTAAAACAAAATAAAATCTTATAAAATCATGCAGACTGGTTTCTCCTATTTTATCTCTTTTTCAAAAAATAATTTTAACTTTTCTAGCTTCTAGTTAGTATGTGTGTGTACATATACATAATCTTTGTAAGATTTTGGAAGGAGTTACATTAAACCTGTACATCAATTTAAAACTGATATAGTCTCTATAGTGTTTACCAATCCTTGAATGTGCTCTGGTTATTTGCTTATTTATTTGGGAAATGTTTTCTGGTTTCAGGAGCATGTAAGTTCTGTGATTGTTTTGTTAGGTTAGCATCTACCCTTCCTTTGTTGTTTTGAGAGATGTTGAATGGCTTTTATATTTTACATTTCTCTGTCCCTGTGCTCCCTGTTAGTACATAGAAATATAAATGATTTTTATGTATTTTTCTTATATCTTACCCTGTAACACTGCTGAATTGATTTATTAATTCTAGGAAAGTTTTATGGGTTCCTGGAGATTTTCTGTGTGGAGAAGCATGTTGTCTGCAAACTCAGACAATTTTATTTCTTCCTTTCTGACCTGGATGTCTGGCATTTCTATTAAAACCTGAAGGTTTGGGATATTGTGAAAACTTGGATCATATTTAAACAGTGTGTGAGCTGGCTTCCTCTGACCCTGTGCTCCATCAGGTGCTGCCCCACAGCTGCTAGGTGAAAAGGGAAGCTCAGTCACACTCAGGACACCCTGCTCACAGAGGCCCCTCAACGGTGTAGAATAGCAGTGGAGTCCCCTGTTCTAGGTCTTTACTGACGTCAGCTCAGGTGATGTTACTATTGACATCAACGAGGTTGGCAGAGTGCTGACTCTCTGCTGGACCTCCTCTGATATCACTCTCGAGCAGAAGGTGAGGCTCAACTCCATCTTCTCATCTAATGCTAGCTGATGCTGTAGGGATGGGACAGAAAGGAAGATGAGGCATGAAAACCTGTGTTCTGTGCTGGTCCCTTTCTTACACTACCTAGCGGAGATCCCTCTGTCCTTTGATCCTGTGGATGAGACTGGCAACTCAGTTTCTCCTGCTAAAGCACAGCAGTCATCTAAAGACATCCTGCCTTGCTAGATTGTCTTGGCCCTGTTTCTTGGCTGGTGAGAGCAGGCCTTAGTGTAACTTTTGTTGTTCCATCTGCAATCATTAGCATCTCTTGGGCTCCAACTTCTTTAGGTCCAAGCCTGGGATACATGAGATAAATGCAAAACCCACTAACTTCATCTGTGCATTGGATCTGGGGTACCTGAACTTTGCTTCAGTTGCCATTATCTTGGGGTTCATGGATTTCTCTTTTAGAGAACTTAGAACTGATCTCTAAAACTTATGGATTCGGCTGGCCCCAGAATCTTCCTAGATTTTTTTGGAGGGCATGTTCTGTGCCATTATGTTAGACCAAAGCCTCTGGGAACATCCCACAAAGGCAATGACATTTGAGAGCTCTCTGCAGCTGAGATAGACCCTTCGGGTGCTGACAGCAGAAGCCTCAGACCATTTTCCCGTTGAAAAGGTTTTCCCCATCGAAAGGGTAGCAAGGTGACCTAAACGTGTACACACATACCTTATCTATACATAAGACAACAGTACGTCACAGCAAGCTGAGCCCCACTAAAGGGGTAGGGGAGACTCTAGAAGTGAAAAAAGTTTTTTCTGAGATTTTAAAGCCAAGAAAGTCGAGGGAGGCAACGTGAGGGCAAAACTACATAAACCACCAGGGCAGTCTGGATCACACAGCATTGGCTAAATGGTACATTATTATTACTAACATTATTTTTATTATCATTTGCTAAATAGACTGCAGGATGCTGAAATGTAAGGTGCCATTCAAATATGAAGAGCCAACTTTGCTCTCAGATAAGATACTGAAGTAAAAATGTAGGTTCTCGGTAATTGGGAAGTGAAGCTAGCCCAGGAGGCTTGTTGGTATCTGCTGTGAGAAGAATAGCGCGCCTGCCCCTGGCTTCTTGTCCAGGGTACCAGGGTAGGGCACCTGGGTTTAGGATGTGTCTCTAAAGCAAATGCTTTATCTTTCTGTGTCCTCCACACAGCCTCCATCATCTGCGCAGACACATGCAGATTTGACTTCATTTCATAACCGAGAAAGAAGCTGTGCCTTTACAGGTGTCAACCTAGATGCCCAAGTCCTTCCAAGGACTTTCAAGGACACTGGCTTCTGACCCGGTTCTTCCTATGGCCTTTTGCGAGTGCATCTTCTGGGACACGAGGGGGGGATGGCAGCTGAGTCACATGTATGATGTCTTTAAGAGCAAGCACCGGGCAGGGATCCAGGACTCAGCAAACCTCCAGACAGGGTGTGTTGTCTCCAGTGGTGGGAGCCCAGCCATCTTTTCACTCCTCCCACATACCCTTCCTCCTCCTTCCACTTGTCTGGCCTCGTGCCCACTGCTGGCCCACTTCTCCTCTGTCTCACACACAGCAGGGATTCAGAGGCTCAAGCATTTTTCTTCTATGAAGGAAACAACCCCCTCCAGTCTGACGCCTCCCTGGGTCGATAAGACTCAGGCTCAGCCAGCCCTGGAGTCAGCTTAAGAGAGGGGGTGCATTTCTCTGCGGAGCCATCAGGGTGTGACCAGCCTCAGCCCTCCTCCCTCACTAGGAGGGGTGATGGCAGGCTATCTCATTTGGACCAGTATGCTGTCCAGTCTCTGACCAGGTCATCCAGTCTGTGCTTGTTAGCGACAGCAGCAAGCCCCAGCTGCTTGCATTCACTGAGGTTCTTAGCTTGCCAGGTACTAGACCAACACTGTAAGCAAAACTCACTTAGTCTTGATGAGAACTCTCTATGGGCGATACTACCAAACCTCCACCCTATATGGCCATGCAAATAATATCAAATGCTTAAATGATGTGCCATGGCATTTGCATATGTGGATTCAACCATCTGGGGACTGGAAATATGAGAGGAAAATTGCATCTGCACCGAACATGCACAGATTTTTTTTTGTGATTTCCAAAACAGTATACTATAACAACTATGTATATAGAATTTATACTGTATTAGGCATCCTAAGTAATCTTAAGGGGACTTAAATATACAGGAGGATGTGTGCAGCTTGTGTACAAAAGCTGTGCCATTTTATGTAAAGGACTAGAGCACTGTGTTGTTGCACGAGGAGGGTGGCCCTTTGTTTGTCCCGGCCATCCAGCTAGCTTACACCCGAAATAACCACACAGAAACTGTATTAATTAAATCACTGCCTGGCCCATTATCTCTAGCCTCTTGTTGGCTAACTCTCACATCTTGATTTAACCCATTTCTATTAACCTGTATATCACCACACGGTCGTGGCTTCCTGGGAGAGATTTAGCATGTCTGATTCTGGCAGCTCCTTGGTGGTTCTCCCACTCTGCTTTCTTTCTCCCAGAATTCAGTTCTGTCTTCTCTGCCTAAGTCCCGCCCCATCAGCTAGACCAAGGCAGTTTCTTTATTCATTATCCAATGAAAACAAGAAACAAACAGAACTACACCACTGTGTTCTGAGTGGTTCTCTGCTCTTGAACCAAGTTAGCCAGTGTTCCTCCCACAGGCATGCACTGTTGCTGATACCATCACAGCCTAGTGATCAGCTTGAGAAAATGGGCTTGAGAAGAACCACCCAACTCTGAGGTCATTCCTAGCAGCCCTTGCATTCCCTCTAGGTCTTGTGCTGAGAACAGACTCATGCAACCATGCAAGTCAACCCAAGTTCCCAAGCAAATCCAGTGACAGGCAGAACAAACCTGGAGTTAATATTTGAAATCCTTCCCGTAGTCACCAAACCAACAATCTGGATTACCGCGGGGAAATAAGGTTTAATTCTCTTCCAAACCTTGACAGGCTTTACAAGGCTGCCATGCTGTTTTCCTCAGCCTCCACCTATCCGCACCCTTATCTGCTCTCCCAGAAGACAGCACAGCTTTGAAGGCACTAAGATAAAGACAGTCGGTGTCCCTGCCCAGAGAGGCTGCCTGGCAGTGTCGGAAACTCTCAACTAGAACTCCAATTACCAAAATAAATGATTAGGGCACTTTCTCTCTCCTGCTCTGAGCGCTCCATTAAGCAAATGAAATAGAAGCATTCACAGACACTCCCTTTTTCCTTTCCCTCTGCTGATTAACTGCATAATAAAAATGATATTAAGTAAACATAAATTTCAAAGAGACCCAGCTAAGTGACATACCATCATAAAGAGCACAGTAAACAAGAGTCATATTTTTAGGTGACCTTGGTGTCCTGTCTGACACCCCCTCCCACCAAAGACACGCTGGGGTTGCTCAGGCAGCTTGTGTCAATCTCCACGCAGCAGCTCACACCCCAGAAGAACCAGCTACCTGCAGATACGGATCCCCGACTGGTACCCTGGGTTGGTTGGCAGAAGAGTTCTGAGAATGAGTCACAGCATCAAGATTAACCTGCAAAAGAAGCCGGTGAGCAGAGAAAGACTGGCAACCCTTCCCCACTTGGTCTTCACTCAACAGAGTCAGCCCAGACCAGTCTCCAGAGAGTGACTGGATGCCCTTCGTATGACAAAGAGAGCATGTGGAGGGAAGGTAGGAAAGGCAGGTACCACATAGAGGTCCTTTAAAGCATCATGTGACTTCTGAGCCGTAACTTTTTCTGAAGGGTAGGTCAGGGAATGTTATAATATCGTTTATAGAGAAAAATGCTTCCAATTGTCTTAAATATCTGTTCTTGGTATTTTAAAACACATATTAAAATAGAAATAAATAAATGCTTCCTCAGCCAAGAAAGTATATCTTCCAGATTGTGCTTGTGATGGAAGTCTAGAAGCACTCCCACTAATATGAGGGAAACTGCAAATCTAAGGCCACCTGCCATTACTGATGTCATTGGACTATAGTTTTTAAAACCACAGTAAGAGGTGAAAAGCCAAAATGATATGATGAAGGTAAATTTTGTATGAATATTCTTGTAGGAACCCCAAACTAACTGTAGTGTCACTAGAAAACAGAAGAAATATACAGTGCTTTATTCAAATTATTATTTAATTTTTTTTAATTATAATTTAATTATGATATTTATCCCTTCCTTTTCCCCCCTTCAAACCTTCCCATATACCCTTCCCACTCTACTTCAAATTTGTGATCTCTTTTTTCAATTGCTATTGCGTGCATGTGTTTACATTTATACATACATGTATATATACATACACACACATATATATATATATATATATATATGCCTAAATCTAGCCTGCTCAGTATATATAACATTACTGGTATGTCTGTTTCCAGGACTGACCATTTGGCACTGGACACCAGCTTGTATGCTTTTCCCTGGAGAAGGCCCCTCTCACACTCCTAGCTTCCTTCAGTTGCTTGTGGCTCTTTGTGTAGGGTGGGAGCCTTGAAGGCTTTTACCCGTTCAGTCTACCATGTCCATTTTGTCATCCATGTTCATCTCGCATTTGGGTGATCATGTTGGTGAGACTTCAAGAGAGTAGCTTCTGATGTTACTGTCTCCTAACAAATTATCATTATAATTATTATTATCATTATTTTGGCTTTTCAAGACAGGGTTTCTCTGCATAACAGCCTGGCTGTCCTGAAACCAGTTCTTGTAGACCAGGCTGGCCTCCAACTCCCAGAGATCCGTCTGCCTCTGCCTCCTGAATGCTGGGATTAAAGGCGTGTGCCACCACCACCACCTGGCAAATTATTATTTTAAAAAAGAACCCCTACCCTATGCAAGATGAAACTAGTTAAAAGTATAAATGTATTAATATACTTTTTCTATCTTATTCTTTATTCCTTCCTTCCTTCTTTCCTTCCTGACCAACCACATTAAACACGGTCTTTCCCCAAACGCACTGGCACGCTCCCCTTCTTAGGACTCTTTCCCTTTCTTAATAAACTGTCTGTACTATTCTTCTCCATGAGTCCCTCCCTGGTCCAATTCATTGCCTTGGGACACAAAACCCTGGACACTTCAGCAGGTGTCCTGAGACTCAAATCAATTCCTATAACACTGGCTGCTGCTCAGCAGAAAGCTGGATGAGGGTCTACCAGATGGTTGTGGTCTTGAAAATCACCTTGTGTTCTGGGGTTTGCCAGTGTATCCAGGTCTCTATCATCTTCGTTCTTCCATTCACTGATAACTGCAAGACCTCTGCCATGGCCAGGAATGCTAACCTCTGCCCTGTTCTAGCCTTTGGGTCCCCTTTTTTCCTGGCTATGTTCTCTGCCTGTCACTTAGAACCTCTCTGACTCCTCAGGTCCTCACTTTCACCTGTGCCCATCCAACCAATCATGAGGAGACTAGGAGGCAAGGCAGCATGTGCTCAGAGATTCCATGATCTCTGCAGCAAAAGGTTCCCAATAAACAGCTCTTTTATACCCATAAACCTAAAACCTATGGAGAGAATTTATTTTATACCTGGCCCTTGGTTGTTAAGGAAAAGGGCTGCACACAAACACAGTGAAAGACTTATATATTTATACATAGATTGTATGAGTTTAATAAACATACACATGTTCATATGAATGTACATAGGCAAATACAGCCAAAAGTCTGACACCAAACTACACACACACACACACACACACACACACACACCTGCCCATTAGTAATTAAGATTTGCCACCTATCTTCTTGTAAAATTACCATCTGGGCTGGGCTGTAGTGGCTCAGCCCTCGGGAGGCAGAGGCAGGCAGATCTCTGTGAGTTTGAGGCCAGCCTGCTCTACAAGAGCTAGTTCCAGGACAGGCTCCAAAGCTACAGAAATACCCTGTCTCAAGAAATAAGCAAACAAAAGCTTAGCATTTGGGATAGGAACTGGGATAAATGAAAGTGCTTTTGGCTTTCAGGGGATGAGTAAGTGGAGCACACCAGTGACCAGAGAAATTTCTTGGACTCGAGTCTGAGTTGGAATGCTTGGCAATTGAACTTCTGTCCCGTACACAGAGAGGACAAAACTCCAGTTAGGGACGTCTGACCTTTCTCTTATCTCTAGTGAAGGTCTAACTAGGTGGAGCGCAGTCGTCCCTCCACACCGGCTTTCTATCACGGATGTGTCTCTATCAGCAGAATCCCAGTGCCTCTCCGCACTCCCAGTGCTATCTGCAAGTTCCAACATTAAAGAAACACTGTTCTGAGATCACCCGTAGTGTTTCTCATGTTTTTCTTTATTTCTCAAACTGTGACAGATTTTTTTTTAGGAGCTCCGCCCTCCACCCCCTACAGTATGTCAGTCATATGGAGCTGCAGAGTGGCTTCCTTCCCACCAAGATGGGCTGCCTCCCAGCCTAACTCACTAGTCACCGTCAGTGAGTCACTAGAAAGAGGAAAGGAGTCCTGCTGCTCCTCAGCACCTCCTGGGACTGGAACACTCAGTTCAGGTTGTCCCCGCCCCCACCTCTGGCTAGGGACCAACTAACATCTGTGGTAGGGGTGGGGGGTGGGGGGCACAGCTTCAGCAGGGCAGCTTACCATCCAGTCTTCCTCTCCTTTAACCCTTCACAGCAGCCCTATAGGATAGTAATCTCTATCCTTTTAAAGTTAACAAAACAAAGCTTCGGAAAGCTCAAGTTCGCATAGCTGGAGAAGACAGCACCTGAACACGTGTCTGGCCCCTTTGTATCCTACCAGGCTGGTCCATGGCCTAGCTACATATAGACATCATTCCCAGCCCTGCACCAACTGGAATCCATTTCTTCCCGAATGAGGCTAGGGTCTTTAGTTCCTGGCTGACCTCACAACTTCTTATGAGCAGGGCTGCTGTATGTGGTTGTACAATTTGCTGCCCGCATGAATTTACCTGGGTGAACTCCAAGGTGGACTGAACTCTAGCCCAGGTTCCTTGGCCAAACTCTGCATTGGTCCGTGGGAGTGTCTTGTTCCTTTTAATATGCAAAGGTCTCCATACAGGCTGGAAAAGGCTGGGTTTTAAGAAACCAAGAATATTTAAATGCCTTGGAAACTTTTCAAGGGAAACATCTTGCTGTAGTTAAAGCTCCCGGGCAGGTGCTAAGAAGTTTCCTTTGACTAGCCTGTCTACCAGGTGCTCTTATTCGGGGGGCCTACACCCTGGTGGAGCTAACCAGGTGTACTTACGTAAACAGAATCAAGGGTGACAAAGAGGGAGGCCACAGAGACTGCAGAACACATGGAAGGAAGAACTGGCTAACTTATGATTGGGAGACTATACTTCAAAAATTAGGATTAGTATCTTAAAGAATGGTATTAGAACTGAGAATCTTTCCTACCAGGAAAAGGACAAAGGAAACTTCTTCAGTTAGGAGGTTCCTGCAGCCACAGGGAGTGGGACAGGGACTGAGAGCTGGATGTAGCAGGCAGGCAAATTTCATCTCAGGGGTTGGTAAGATTCCCCACAGGCCTTTCTAGGATGTGATGAGTCTGGGGAGTGAGTAGCACTCTATGGCTCTCTCTAGCTTCATCCTTATCCCTAGTACTCCTCCCTCTCTGTGGTCTAGTCGTAGTGACTTCCCAAATGCTCTAGCCTCCTTTCCTTCTTCTAACTTCTTAGCCCCCATTTTGTTTAACACTAAATGAAGGTAGGCACCCCACCATATTGTATGTATTCAGGAAACCTATCATTTTGCACTGTGTGGCTATGACTGATACTAATACTTGGTGGCATCAAGTTCTCAGGTAGAAATTCCTCTACTTAAGAACATACCATGATACTCAGTAGAGTGGCACACTCCTATAATTCAAGCATTTGGGAGAAAGAGGTGAGTGATCGGAGTTCAAAACCAGGCTAGGCCACAGAGCCTGGACTGCAAAAGACCCTTTCTTACAAATAAGGAAGAGGATTATTAGGGGACCGAAGGAAGGGGAAGAATAAGACAGAGAGAAAGAAAGAAAAGAAAAGAAAGAAAGAAAGAGAGAGAGAGAGAAAGAAAGAGAGAAATGAAGAAATTAGAAAAAGGTAAGGGAAAGATAAAAGTAAAGAAGAGATAGATAGATAGATAGATAGATAGATAGATAGATAGATAGATAATAAACCACAACACATGTGTGTGAGTGTTATTTCACCTTCAAGTAATAGAGGAAGACCCTTGGGAGTTTCAGGAGAATATTGGCAAAATAAATACCAAAACGATTCTTTGAGAAGCTGAGAGACATTTATATTTCAGAGAGTCTTGGGAGGAAGCAGGTAATGAAGAGTAAGGTTTTGGGCTGTGGCGGAATGTTAGGGCTTCTGGAGAATATTTTAAGAAAAGTGAAGTTTTAATGTACAAGCTGAAGCTGTGGGGATTGCTACAAGCAAACCCTATTCTGATTATCTCTCACGTGTAGATTTAATAACCCACAAATTGCGGACAGGCTCCAGTCCATGCCCAGATGTTCATGTCTGCATCAGCAATAGCATGCATAAAAGAAGTGGGTGATCCATAAGCTGGATAATAAGGAGTGTGGCTGTGAAGACCATGGCATAGAAGAAATGTGCACAGACCTGTCTTTCTGTCTCTGTCTCTCTCTCGATGAAGCAGGGTGTGGTAGCATTTGAGGTGGGTTCTAGTTTGCTTTTCTGTCGCCATGATAGCACATTCTGATAAAAAAAAAATCAATGCAGGGGAAGACAGGGACTTTGAACACAACCCTTCATTGAGAGAAACTCAAGGCAGGAGCTTGAGGCAGAAACCGTGGCAGAACACTGTTTACTGGCTTGCTCACTGGCTCGTGCTTTCTTACACAGCCCAGACCCACCTGCCTAGCAACCAAGCTGTCCACAGTGGGCTGGGCCCTCCTACACTAATAATCAATAAAGGCGATCTCTCATAGACCAACATGAGCAAGATAGCTCTTCAACTGAGGTTACACCTCCCCTAGTGTCTCTAGGGGGGTCTCAAGTTGGTAATAAAGACTAACCAGGACAGGGTGTAGGGTTTATATAGATGGTAGGTGTTCCTAGTTATTATTCTGTGGTAACTAAATATTTGTATTATCACATATTCAATGTTTGTGTCTCCCCAATTAGACTCACAAAGATAAAAACTGTGTGCTTTCTGTTTTCACTGGTGTGTCTCAAGCACTTGATCATACTGTGGACACAATTGGTAATCAATATCGGTTTGTCGGGTGAAGGACAGGTGGATGGGTAGTTAGACGCTGTATCATGCTGGAGTTGATGTATACTGTATGAGGCAATACAGAACACATCACAGAAATAGTTAATAGCTGTCTGGGAGGCTAAAAGAGAGAAAATTAGGGGTTGGATGTCTCCCCAGGTATTTCTGATGTCTGAAATAGTATGGTATTCTAGCACATAGAATTCTAGTAGACCTGGCAAGGAGAATGGGCTATGTCCTCCAGGCACTAGAGACTACCTCATTGAGGGATAGAAACAATTCCTAGCTACAGGTAGAAATTAGATCCTCTACAATAAAATTCTAGGGCATTCAAAGTAGACTTTGAAATACAAGGTACTTTTAAGACTAACTAATACTAATTGTCTTTCAGGGTGTGTGTGGGGGGGTTCAAATTTGTGTCAGGCGACGGGTTCAGCCTTGTTCGTGGAGCACCTCACACCTCACAACAGAAGCCCTAAGGGAAGGCGGTATTGCTGTCTGCAGTAAGGAAGCTGGGGTTCTGGTTAAGTAATTCTCCCAAGATCATTAAGTAGTAAGACTTGAACTCAAATGTGATGTCTCAGTGAGTGAGAAAGGAGAGAGAGAAGGAGGGAGGGAGGGAGGGAGGGAGGAAGGGAGGGAGGGAGGGAGAGAGATATTATGTGTGTACACACGTGTGCATTAGAGATCAACTTTGGGTATTGTTTTTCAGAACACCTTCCACCTTGTTCTTTTTTGTTGTTGTTTGCTTGTTTTTCTCTCATGTTAAATCAGCTAGTGTGGCTGATCATCCTTTTTCTGCCATTCCGGCTCTACAAGTACACATCGTGGGGATGGAACTCAGGCTTTCCTGCTTGCATGGGCAAGCACTTTACCAACCGAGCTCTCACACTGACCAAATACCTTGCTTTCAATGACTGTTACCACATCAGGACCCCCAGGACTTTCCCAAGTAGCCTTCCTGTCACCTCCTATTCACACCTAGACACTGTGTCATCCCCTACTACAAGGTCTGGGCCAATCTCTGAGCAAGCCTCATGTTTGTACAGAGGGATTCAGGCTTTTGTGGGATTGTTATTGCTGAGGGAGATACCCTGCCTGGGACAGGGGACTGATTCTCATGGAGTCGCATGTTTCTGATGGCAAGCTCCAGTTCTCTGCTGACCAAGTCTCCCCCAGCCAGCACAAAGGCAAGAAGTTGGGGTCAATTTCTCCAGTCTGGCGATTCCTGGAAGCCTTCTGGCTTTCAGTTGCTGACAGATAAGCTAACCATGTCTCTCCCAGCCTGTGCTTCCCTGCAACTCTTTTGTTTCTCTTTTCACTTTAATCAGAGCTCTCTGTGGTGCAGTAGGGCAAGGGGAGGAGAAGGGATTGGAGTCTGGGCCTGAGGCTCCCTGGAAGGCAGCCAGTTCATCCTGCTAATACAAGTAAGGCAGCAGGCACATGCAACCTCAGAGTTCCTGGGAGAGAGGCTGTGGTTGGTGCCAAAAGCAACTCTGCATGGTGTCCCTCTAGAGCAGGGGGCATCCCTGCCCCAGATCTGTGTAGCACTTATCTGGACCTACCACCATTCATGGTGCCTGTTGGGACAGGTCAGTAAGTGCCAGGCTGCAGGGAGTGTAATAAGAGTGTTCCGTTCAACCCATCAACACACCTCAAGTGGAATCATTTCGGAGGTCAGCTGGCAGACATCTGGAAGGCTTGCCCTTCTAGAGCTTTCTAAAGCAGCCAAGGGACAGAATGGATGGAAGATGGCTCCCTTAGGACACAGAAAGCCTCCTTCAGCAGTTGAGTAACACACAGTTATAAACAAAAGAGATAAGAAATGAGTGAGAGGAGATGGGAGGATGGAGGTGGCTCGAGATTCCTCCACAGGGATGAGCTTCATCCGTTTCCCCATCTCCTGTGTCCATCTTCCTACCAAGGCTAGAGAAAAGAGTGATGCCAGCCTTCCAGCTTGGGCACTGTGTTTGTGAATATGTGGGTGGATCTGAATGGGGTGGGGTGCACATGCACGTGTGTGGGTGTGCCCAGAGGACAACCTTGGTTGTTATACCTCAGACACCACCCTCCCCACTGTTTTTGAGACAGGGACTCCCACTGGATTGAAACATGCACAGTCAGCTAGGCTGGGTAGCCAGAAAGATCTAGGGATTCACTCCAGGGCTGGGAGAACAAGTGTTCACCATGGTACCTGGTAAGTTGTTTCATCTGTTTTCATTGGGTGTTCTGGGGATGATATTCAGGTCCTCATGTTTATAAGACAAGTGTTTTACCAACTGAGCTGTCTCTGCCGCCTCACATGACTCTGTTTCCCCATCCCAGTCCCATGAAAACAGCTTCATCTGGGGAACCAGAAGCTGGAGTGCTCCCTGAGCCGGCAGGGAACTCCTCCACTCAAAGGTACCATCACTCCTGGCACTGGCTGTCACTGGTTTAGGTACCTGGTCTGATCAGCCACAGCTTCCTCTCTACATTTAAGCAAGAACCCTAGATACAGGAAGAAATTCCCTGGAACTCCTCCCTGCAGGTGGTAGGGGAAGCAGACGCTTCCTGGAGGTCCCACCACTACCACGACCCCACTGCAGATGAGGTCTGACTCCTCTCTAGGTGTTGGTGCTCACACTGTCAGATTCTCCAGGGGAAAAGCAAAGAAAGCATTGTCATCTTCATGCCATCAAGCTGCCTCTGGCCACCGCCAAGACAGAGCAGCCAAAAGTGATTTTCTATTTCTTCCCTGGTCCATGCTCATCTGAGCACAGCCTCCCAGCCTGAGCCCAGCCTTGTCTCAGCAGCACTAACTTACTATGATTTGAAAAGGGCAGTCTTGGAAGCAAAAAGAAAAAAAACCTTCTTGAGCCATCAAAAGACATCTTTTAAAACCATCTAACTTAGGAGATGCTGGGCTGCCTGGCTCGCTGCTCCGAGAGATGCTTGCTGGCTCTAGACCCCTCCACACCGTCTGTAACCTCTGCTTTTAGCTCGTGCTTGTGGCTACAACCCGGCAAATCCTCAGTTCGTGCTGGGAGCTCTGCACCACTCTGTACTCGGGTTTGTTCATTTTCTGCAGCAAATTAATGGCACTCTCCTGAAGTGGAGACATGACTCAAGCCCAGGGAGGCAGCCAGAGGTTTCCAGAGCCACAAGGACTTTTTTTCACTTGTATTCTTCTCCAGCTGTGGCCTGGGGTCAGGGAAAAGGCACTAATGCTCTCTTTATTTACTTCATTAAGAGAAGGGTGGTGTGGGGGAGGACTGCAGTAAGAACATTCTAGTCTCTTCTCCATGCCCTTCAGCATGTACAAATGGACCCTTGAGAAGAAGCCTACAGGCAGTGTGCCCCATCCTAGCCACATGACTGTGTGTCACACAAATACCTGTCTGCGGAAAAAGGAGAAAAGAAGGAAAGAGAAAGCAAACAAGCTAACAGGGTTAGTTAGAGGTCAAGGAATTTGTGCACTGGGCTTATTCAGCTTCATATATTTGATACCGAAGTGCTGGAAACTTTCCCACACAAAGTGGCCAATTTTGGGTAGTGTGGAAATGGATGAAGGCCAATAGGGAAAGGAGACAGGTAAAGCCCAAGCAAGTCTTGGGAGGAAAAAGGTCATGTATTTTGCTCTAGAAGCTGGGCTTTTGGGGCCAAGAGAGTGGTCCTTGACAGTCTAGAATCCAGGAACAGGAGACAAGGTCTTGACTGTCTCAAAAGGTCAAATGTAGCCATGTTGGGGACTATGGACCCCCAGACTCTAAATTTCCTGTGATCCCCCTCTGCCTGCCGGAGTAAACAAGTTGTTTTCCTATGCTTGCAGCTGCTCCGAGCAAACAATTTGTTTTGTAGCTGCTCTGAGCCAGAGACCCTCACGAGTTTCTGATGGCAGGGGAGTGGTTTCTGTGGGCTTGCTGCTGAGAGTTAGGGCGTGGCCATTAGTCAAGGACACCCTATACAAGCTGCCCTGGAACACAATAAAAAGGGCATTCTTGGGGTTACCCATGTTTATGTTTCAATCTCCAGCCCCTTGCCCGACTCACGAACAGTACCGTAGTGCATAGAGCAGGAGTTGCATTACAAAGCAATATGACCCATACTGCCACAAAAGTCAAGGGGGTTCCTGGGACTCGGAGCTGAGCGAGGAGACCGATGTAATCAATCTGATATGTATTTTGTTCCCAGAGAGTGGTTTCCACACATAGGGAGACATATAAGTAAGACATGTCAGTATATCAGAGCCCACCCTGGCGTGCCTTGCAGGCTGAGGTTCTCATGTTTCCCCCAGTCATCTCACCACCTGCTTGCAAGTTGTTGCATCTCAGCCCTAGAAAATGGAGACATTAACTGATAAACGCTCTGGGCTCACCAGGCTCTCCTTTGTCCACCAGGCCCTGTAGCTTCCTTGCCCTGTGGGAGGCAGTACTACCTTCCTCCCTACTCTGGGTTTCAAACTGCCAGGTAATTCTGGGAGCATTTATGTGTTACACTCTGAAAGTCTGCCCCTTGGCCTGCCAAGTAGATTTAGTTTAAAAATAACTCCTCACAGCTCCGGTTGACAGTAATTTGTGGAATTAAGATGGTGTCAGAGACCGTTTTATGAAAGTGAGCGTTGTCCCGGGTGATTGTGTTTCCTGAAAGATGAGCAGATAACTCAGCACAGGACATTCCATTAGCTGGTGTTTTCCTCCCCCACGCCAAACAAAATAGACCCCCATTTCTCTCCAAGATGGGCCTCATTTTCAGAGCTTACAAAACTCTTCTTGCGGGGCCCAAAGATCAGAACGTGTACTGGACAGGGATGAAAAATGCTGATGCTGACATGGACGGGGAGTTTTCTTAAACCAAGCTGCCCTGGTCCTAGGAAGCAAAGCAAAGCCCAGCTCATTAGCCACGAGGTATTTTCTATGGGAGCTGCTGCCAAGCCCTGAGTCAGCATCTACCCTTGGTCTCTGCGTTAATAAGGGCTTCTTGTGTACTCTCTGAATCCAGGAATCCCCCACCAGTGCTACAAAGGAAAAAAAGCATGGCTTGTAGAATGAGGAAGTCTGAAGTTATTTCCAGCTTTAGGCATTGTTTGACGCAGGGGTACAAATGATGTCACACATATCCAGTCTCATCATCTGCTGTGATTCGCATTCTCCTATGTCAGCTTCTCTCTCGGAAGGTTTTATTCCTCCCTGCCACGTGGCTGCCACCATTGCAGAGGTTGTATTATCATAACTGCATATCTACAAAGATTCTCCCTTCTGTAGAAAAATCCTGACTTTATCTTCAGATTATTAGAGTTTTAAATTCTGGGCGGACCACTCACTCCTTCCTTCCCTTCCTTTAAAAGATTGATTTTATTTTTAATCGTGTGTGTGGTGGGGGAGGGGAGAGGCAGGGAGATGCACACACTCACAGAGAGACAGACATGTGTGTGCCCGCACGCACACACAGAGATATGCACACATTCATGGGGTGGGGGGGGGGGGAGTAGGTGGCCATGCACAAAACTGCAGGTACCTGCAGAGGCCAGTAGAGGGCATCCTATCTCTTAGAGCTAGAGTTACCAGCAATTATGAGCCACCCGTGTGTTGACTGAGATTTCTATCCCGCCAGGTCCCACATCTGTCTAGTCCCAAATAAACACACAGAGATCTACATTAATTATAAACTGATTGGCCTATTAGATCAGGCTTTTATTAACTCTTAGAACTTATATTAGCCCATAATTCTTATCTGTGTTAGCCACATGGCTTGATACCTTTTTCGGCAAGGCAGTCACATGTTGCTTGCTCTGTGGGTGACAACTGCAGACTGAATATCTTCTCTTCCCAGAATTCTGGTGTTCTCATTGCCCCACCTCTACTTCCTGCCTGGCTATTGGCCAATCAGCATTTTATTAAACTACAATTGACAGGGTGCAGACCATGGTCCCACAGCAACCTAGGAACTTGAACTCAGGTGCTCTCTGCAAGAGCAGTCCTCACCCTTAAATCCCGAGTCCTCTCTCCAGTCAGGTTTTGGACGTATTTCTGAACCAAAGAGTATAGACTAGAGCTGTGACTGGAATGCTTATGATCACCCAGCATCAGATCCTCATGCAATAAACCAATCTTAAA
Source organism: Microtus oregoni (assembly GCF_018167655.1). Classification (NCBI taxonomy): domain Eukaryota; kingdom Metazoa; phylum Chordata; class Mammalia; order Rodentia; family Cricetidae; genus Microtus; species Microtus oregoni. The sequence goes on along the minus strand of NW_024543831.1, from coordinate 6,947,111 downwards.
GGGGATTGGCAAACTAGTCTTAAAGGTGATGGAATTAAGAAACAGGAGGTGTTGGTTGGGAAGTATTATTGAATGAAGACTTTAGCCTAACTTTTTATTATTTATACTATATAGGAATTCAAAGTAGTTGTCACCTATAAGGATTCTGCTGTCTCCTTGATCTGGGACATCTCAGCCTCCAAAACTATGAGCAATATTTTTTTTTAATAAATTACCCCCAGACAAAGGCATTCCATTAAAGCAACTGGACCAGGACCAAGACAATCACACCCAGAGAATATAATGGCCAATGAGCAGAGGGGCAGTTCTGGTCATGAAATTAAGGATTATGGAAAAAAATCATAATGACTAAGGGTGGAAGGGTCACAGTATTGGGGTCTCCACTGAGGATTACAAAGGGGAACATGGACAAAGACCTCTAGCATGAAGAGTTATTTTTTCTCATACCCTGGAATTATCAAAGGTTGTCCAGGAAGCAACCAAGCCCCTTCCAGAACCTGGCCCTACCTACTTGGTATGTGGCTCCTTCTTCAGGGCCCCCGGGACGACTGTTCTGCCATCTAAGCATAACCGACACACTCCAAGCATAAAACAGGGGCAGGGCAAAGGCCAGGCCAGTTGTATCTCCTTTTTAATTAGAAAGACATCTTTCTCTGAAATTTCTCTTTATATTCTTTCTACTTGAAATGGGTCATACAATCGTTTCTAGCTTTGAGATGTTTGGGGAACAGGAGAATTTTAAATCAGGGACATTGGGATCTCTCAAACAAAACAGAAACATTGATACTGATGAGGAAGAGGGGAATGGGTATTAGGGAGGCATTGAACAAAGTCAGCAACAGCTACAAAAACACAAGCAAGAAACATATGCTGGACCACATGTCACCTCTTAAAGTCGCATCTCCTTTCCCCATTGAAAGAAACTTCTTATCACTTGTCTCAAGACGAAGAATCAACTCCTTGTTGGTGGCATGGGACTAAGCTTCCCTGGGATTATTTCTAGGAAAAAATTACAAGGCACCATCCCATGTGAAAGATACCATGGTCTTCTTGAGAGATGCTTGATCTGGAACTGGAACTGGTGACGGTTGTTGTATTGTTTAGTGTCATGAAAACTTGACACAAGCTAGAGTCATTTGGGAATAGGGAAACTTAATTAAGAAAATGACCATACCTAGAGTAAACCTGTGGGGGTATTTTTGATTGATGAGTGATGTTAGAGAGCCCAGAACCCCCTGGACTGGTGGCCCTGGGTATTATGGGTGCTGGGCAGGTCATAAGGAGGAAGCCGGTAAGCAGCACTCCTCCATGGCATCTGCAAGACCTCAGCTCCTGGATGCAGGTTCCTGCACTGTTTGAGTCCCTGTCCTGCCTCACCTTGATGATGGCTTCTGATGTGGAGGTGTAAAGTAAAATAAATCCTTTCTTCTCCACCTTGCTTTTGGTTATGGTGTTTTATCTCAACAATAGAAGCTCTAGCTAAGACAGTCATGCAATGTTCTTAATTTAAGGATAGGATATATTTCTAAATCTTTTTTAGACATATAATTCTGTAGACTGAAGTTAGAAAACTAAGCAGTGTTACCCCCTTTGACGTATTGAGTTATACTGAGCAATAGTGCAAAACTTTCACATCTTTTTTTTTTTTTTTTTTAATTTATTTATTTATTAAGGATTTCTGTCTCGTCCCCACAACCGCTTCCCATTTCCCTCCCCCTCCCCCGATCAAGTCCCCCCCCCCTCATCTGCTCAAAGAGCAATCAGGGTTCCCTGACCTGTGGGAAGCCCAAGGACTGCCCACCTCTATCCAGGTCTCGTAAGGTGAGCATTCAAACTGCCTAGGCTCCCACAAAGCCAGTACGTGCAGTAGGATCAAAAACCCACTGCAATTGTTCTTGAATTCTCAGTATTCCTCATTGTCCGCTATGTTCAGCTAGTCCGGATTTATCCCATGCTTTTTCAGACCTAGGCCTAAAATTATGTTTCTTTTTCTAACTATGTGTGTATGGGTGTGCGCACAAGCGCATGCCCGTTTCTCTGCATGTCTGTGTGTGTCTCTGTGTGAGTATGTGCACATGAGTGTTGGTACCTGTGGAGATCAGAAGAGCGGAATTCCTCAAGTTGGAGTTACAGGCAGCTATGTACTGCTTGACTGGTGCTGGGAACCAAACTTGGATCCTTCGCGAGAGCTGTCCACTCTCTTAATCACTGCGTTATCTCTCCACCCCCAAGCTCCAGCATCCTAATTGTGCATGCAGACCCTTCTAGTCCAGGCGACCCCTGCAATCTTCTCATTCGGTCAGCAAAACCGAGCAGTGATTATGCTGAGGCCAGTCTTGGTCCATGACTACCTTAGGCTTCCAAAGGAAGTTGAGCCAACCACATGGTGGCCGGTGGAACAGCCACTTAACCTTGCCACCTGTGGTCTCAAGAAACAGAAACAAAGGAAGCCAGAGTTTTGCTCGAAGTGTTTTTTAAAGGCTAAAATCTGTGGCAGTATTTTATTTTCTACTTCATAGGATCAGGAGGTCACAGAATATTGGGTTGGAAAGGAGCCTGGTGATCATCAGGCTAAATCCTTTCATTTTTCTCTGATTCTCTGTGCAAATCTCATCTAATCTTATCATGTAAGAAACCTCATCATCTGCAGAGCTGTGCTCGTGGCTACACTCCTGTGGGCTTGAAGGTTTAAATCACAGACCCAGATATGATTGGGAGAAAAAGGCTCATCTTTTGCCATGTGGAAGAGGGAAGGGAAGGAGTCTGAAACATTTTGCTTTCTGCCAGAATCTTTTTATGGACTGATTTTTTTCTTCCTGTTTTGACTTTGTCATTATTAAAGAATTACAGAAAAGATGTGGAATGGATGTACCCTCCACCCGATGCCCTGCGTTTGCTTTCAACAGATATAGCAATGAGAGAGAGAGAGAGAGAGAGAGAGAGAGAGAGAGAGAGAGAAGAGGTAGGGAAAAGAGTTCGTTTTTTTCTGAATAATTTAGGGGTAAATGCATTTTGGTCATCAATACTTCAATGTGTGTTTACTAAAAATAAGGAATTGTCTTACATTAACAAGTATAACAACAAAAATAGGAAAATTAACATTGTGATAAGCTGCTAGTTTATATATAGACTTTATTCGAGTTCCTCTATTATTCTAACAGTGCTGCAGATAGACAAGGAAAACCACGTATCATAAGATATGAACACATTCAGTTGTCATGATGTCTCATCGTCACAGAACAGTTCTGAAGTCTTCCCTTATCTTTCTTGACCATGACAGCTTGGCAAATATACTCCAGTCATTTTTTTATGATTTCAGGTTGAGTTTTTAGAACATTAATATTCTATTCTATCTACAGCCTGAGAGAAGGGATTGGTGTGACTTTTAGCTCGTGATTAATGCCAATGAGTCCAGTCACCTTGGGATTACACCCTGCTGCTAGTGGCGGGAGGGCATGCAAGAGCTGTTAAACTAGGCTTCATTTTGGAGGACCAGAGCCTGTACCCACCAGTGGCAGAGCAGAGGCCCCATGCTTTTATGAGATGTGATCCAGAGGTAGGAAGCCAATTTTGACTTTTCTCACAATGTAGGGTGATGCCCTCTGCAGAAACCAACTGCATGCAAGCCTCACTCACAATGGTGGGTTGTCACAAATGAAGGATTGTTTTGTTTGTTATTCACTAAAACCTAATTAAAACGAAGGTTAGCAGGGCATCTGCCAGTATCTGACATCTTCCCTCTTGCCTTCCCCAGGCCCATCATCAGTCTACAAGATTCATTGGCTTTTAGTGCATTAGGCAAATTTACTTTAATTGCAGAGAGGAAAAGGAGCAAGGGGCCCATGACACTACTGGGCCAGTACACTATTCCTTTCCTCTAAGTCACACAGACTCTAAGAAGAAGCCCTAAATTGCCTTTATTGATTGGCAAACCTCTAATAGATCATATTTCATTGAGCAAAGGACAGGACTCTCAAAGAGAGCCCTTTCTCCTCCTGCAACCTTTGCCGGGGTCTTGTCTGGAAGCGAGATGTATCTGTGGGGTTAATGACAACTAGAGAGAATTAGCCTGAAGACATTAGTTTCATCAAAGATGGATCTGAGAGGGACCCAGTGGGGTCTTTTTCCACCTCTGACTGATTCAAACTGGATTTCCTGCCCCAATATACAATATATACAGAGACATGACCCTCAGGATTCTCATTTCCTAAGCTGAGCTGGCCCCTGGGTCCTCGGCAGCAGTGACTTCCACATGCACCATGGAAGAGCATATCAAAGGGTGGTGTGGTAATAAATCCCAGAGAGCAGGGCAGCCAGACTCTTGTCTAGTATCCATCCTTAGCCATTGTCGTCCATTCAGTAGCAGAGCACATGTTCCTTAAAAATGAACTGTTGCCCGTAGCACACTAGATTAGATGTCTGTGGATGGCACCGTGGATGACTACAATCCCAGGCTAAGTGAAGAGGAGAACGTGAACGAAACACCTGCATTAATCTCTCATTGCTCCGGGATTGCAGATGTGATGTGACCAGCCAGCTCACACTCCGGTTATGCTGACCTTCCCACAGTGATGAACCAGACCTCTTCAAACTCTGAGTCAAACCAAATACCCACTTCCTTAAGTTGTTTTTGTTTGGTATTCTGTTACAACAACAGGAAAAGTGGCAAATACTATATCAACCGTCCTAAGGATAGTTTCGATAAGTTTGAAATGTTTACTACGAAAACAAACACAACAACAACATAGAAAAAATGTGCAGTTCTTAACCCACTGTTTTCTCTCATCGAACGGAACCTGGGAGGTAAAGCAAATACAAACCTCGTTAGCTATGGTCAGTAAAGAAGGACGGGTCACAGGAGGAACGGAAGAAGGGAGAAGATGAAAGGGGAGGAACAGAAGGAGAGGAGAAGGGGAAGGATGAGCTTTGCAAGGCTTCTTTATGAACAGTGACCCTACGCTGAAGCCCTGGTAGGGGAGGAGGTAGTTGAAAGGGAGATGCAGCCATCTGTTTCTCTTGACAAATTAGTACGTTTAACAGACATGAGAAATTCTAGAACTTGAAGCTGGCCTCCAAAGGAAACACACAAAAGGCCTGTAGTCCATACTTACTAAAGGAATGGTTCTAGGGACGAAACTCTGCCAGGCCCAGAATGTGTGGGGACTCTTACATCCCACTAAAACAAATAAACAAAAACCCAATTTCGTTCTCTTTCATAATTAGGAGAGGGGCTGAAAAGACAGCTCAGCTGTTAGGAGCATCTACTGCTCTTGCAGAAGCCCTAAATTTGGTTCCCAGCACCTGCATCACGCAGCTCACAGCCAACTGCAATTCCAGCTCCAGGTTGGAAATCCAGTGTTCTCTTCTGATCTCGGTGATTATTTGAACCCATATGCAAAAAGCCACACAGTGACACACACATATGCACATAATTTTAAAAAATAATGGAATCTTTAAGACAAATTTCCCTCCCAAGGCTTGAATATAAACAGTGAAACAAACTAAAACTGTCTTTGTGAAGAGAATAGAGATTGGAAGCAATATGGGGCCAAGCTAATACAAGGAAGTTTACATATACACTAACCTTGGTCTCATGAATTCCTATAAGTTGTAATAAGGCTAAGAGCACTCATGGAGGGAAACACACACACACACACCAGGTCAGCAGAAGAGGACCCGTGTTTGGCTTTGTATAGCAGTTGCACCCTGGTGAACATGGACATGTAGAGACAGCCAGATACACATTCAGAGCCAGAGTAAATTCTTTCTGAATTCCGACTGTCTCCTTTCCCCGAAGTAGAAAGAGCACCAAGGGAAGATGGTATAATACAGCCCCTACCCCCCACCCCGCTCCCTAATACCTGCCTGGCTCAAGAATGGCCCGGAGGGAAAAACTGTGTGAAAATGAAATTCATTTTGGCGATTGTGATGGTTATTCTTAGTCAACTTGACTACACCTGGAGTTCACTAAAACCCAAGCTCTGGGTACATGTGTGAGGGAATTTTTTTCTTCACTAAATTATTTGGAGTAGGAAGACCCACTTTTATCCAGATCTTTTGAGGTGGGGAGATTCACCTTTAACATGGGCCACACCTTCTGCTGGCAGCCTCTATAAAGGACATGGAAGAAGAGATAGCCTGCTTGCTCTCATTCCTGCTGGCAAGTTCATCTCTTCCCTGGCATTGGTGCCTACTTCATTGGCTCCACATACTGAAGACCAGTTGAGACATTCAGCTTCATGAACTGAACAGCTGCTGGTTTTTTGGACTTCCTGTAGATAGACAGTCATTATTGGACTAGCAAGACTACAGTCTGTAAGTCACTCCAATAAAGACTCTTTATGTATAGTTATTCTATAAATCCATTTCTCTAGAGAAACCTGACCAATATAGTGATGAAGACAGGAGACTGAGTGCCTTTTCAGAATAAAAGCCGTCTTTACCTCATTGCTTCTTAATTACCTTCCCATTGCCTCTCCAGAACAAATTTCCTTCAGACTTTCAGATAGTGATACTGCATAAACAAGACGGAGCTGCTTAAAGGGGAAGAAATAAGTCTCCTAAGATGCTTGGGGGCTATAGGGATGAAGAGGTGAGCCCTGCATGGTGCCACCTAGAAGTGGAAGAAAGGAGCATGGGATCAAAGAGTCACAGGATGGGCACTTTTCTCATCTTCACCCCTGGGCCAAGCCTATTGGGCCAGCCCTGAAGGTTTGTTAGGCAGACAAAAGCAGAGGATGCCTCTGGACCTGCTGGGAACTGTGAAGTCCCGTTCCCATGAAGTGAGGGTGCTAAGGGACCGAATAAAACCCCCCCACGGTGGGGAAACTGGCAGTGCCACACCTGGGTGAGAGGGGAAGCTGCCGTGTGTTCCGAGCTTATGGGGGTACAAACATGGCATCGTTCAAAGAAGCCATATTAACAGAACTTTCTCAGAGCCATGTACCACCTGTCCTCATAGAAGGCGCCAGGCTGTCTTTTCCTACCCCAAACCCACTCAGGAAGGCTGGGGGTGCAGGAGGCATAGCCCAATTTCACAGAGAGGCAAACTGAGGCACAAGTTCCTGGGAGAAGCATTTTCTTGTGGTCATAAAGTGATCACAGACTAGAAAAGTCCCAGACTCCTTCAGACCAACAGGACCTTCTTCCTCCTAAGGGATTCCCTTGACAACAGCTTCCGGGCTCAGACCTGAGACCAGTCAGCCTCAACCTCAAATCCCATGATGGACCCGACTCAGGCACTGCCCTGGTCACCTGCTCTAGATGGCCACTCTAAAGGGACAGAGAGATGACCTTCAGTCCATAACCTCCTGGTTCCAATGACAAAAGTCTCACGTCTTTGAAAGAGATTCTTGAGAGCTCATCAGGCAGGGTGAGTTTGGCCCATCTCTACCACTGGCTGTTTGGAACCAGTGGGCAGGCACAGTTAAAAGCCGAGTTCCAAATCTGTAGCATTCATACTTGGAGAATGTCAGAGAATACTCACTGCCCAGGCCTGGTGAAAACCTGAGTATTCAGAGTGGAGTAGGTGCTCACATACCCTCCCCTCTCCCCAGTGAAACTCTTGGAGAAAGGCCCCTGATGAAGAGAACTACTAAATCCCAGCTCAGGTGCCAGGTGGCCCTTTGTACATGCCAGCCTGGGGACAGGAGTGGTGGCCATGAGATCTGTCAGAGCCAAGACGGTGCTGCCAGCCCTGGTCGGTCATCCTGTGGCTGCTGTTCCCACTCTACTCCTGCTCTGTGACGGTCAATTGTATACATCATTTATAGATGGTGCCTTTCCAGAACCCATGTGTGTTCACTCCACACAACCCAACAAAGGCCATGGGCAAGCCAGCACACTGCAGTGCTGCAGGACTCAGCTGCGTTTTTACACTCAGGATACAAGGGCAGGGCTGAGCTGAGTAGCGGCCATACACTCCATATGGCCTCTGGAGATTTACTGCCTGGCCCCTTACAGAGAGGGCTTGCCCCGCCTGCATTGTAGAACTGCCGTATTTGATTCTGAACGTTGCACTGTGAATGGCCACCACTCTCCTGTGTGGAGAGACAGAGTGTTTTAGTAATTTACCTCAGATCGCACAACAGTAAGTGGAAGAGAAAGCCTGAAACCAAGTTCGCTCACTTCAAAGCCCAAATGGATAGTTGTGCCCATCTGCGATGTTTTCAGCGAGCTGGGTAGCGATACAGTGAAAACTCCATTCTCCAAATGAGTGTCGGGTTTAAGTGAGGTCTAGTTTAGGCTTACCTGGCCATCCTTGGCCTTTTCCGCACAGGTCTCACATGATAGAACTTCTCTTTAATACTTCCCAGGCAGCAACTCACAGCTTGTAAATAAACCTGAGACCCAGAAAGGCCAGGCAGCCAAGAGCAGCTCCTGGCCAGGCCAGCCAGAGTTACCATGGCGACGGAGTCATTTCCATTACAAACCCTGCAACAGGCTTCTAGGAGGTGATTAATGGTTGACCTCTGGGGGCTGGGAACCCTCTGAAGGAGTTGTCTCAGGAGGGGGCTATGGTTAGGCTGATGCAAGGGTGGGGCCATCAACTCCTTCCTAGTTAGGAAGGTAAAGGTTTAAGATGGGGATTCAGAGATGAAACTGTCCATTCCCCGGTCCCTCACACCCTAAGGACTGCCAGAAAGTACTCACACCGTGGGAAATACTCTCCAGCCTTGAACCAGGGCTGCTAAACCCAGAGAAACAAAACCAAGATAAGTCATAAGGGCAAACATTGGGTTGTGAACTGGCTTATTCTTACTGGATACAGGGCACCCACTGGGCAAAGGAAGTGGTACGAAAGCCAACTGGGAGTGGCAACAAGCATGTAGGAAAAAGTGGGGGCATCCCATCTCCTTGGCGGGCAAAGAAACGCAGTTTCTACACACTCTGAAAAACAGTTAGAGAAGGAACAGTCAGCCACCAGTCAAGGCTTAAACCATGCTGAGATTCCTGTCCAAGGGACAGGTGACTTGAGAGCACTTAGATGTCTGTTATCCTTACCTGCCTCCAGGAAGTATGGGCTGACTTCCTGCCAAGTGGGGTGACCTGGGTTCTGTACCCCAACCTTCAGTGTCTGTTGTAAGGCCATTTTTCCTCCTTCATGGCCAATTTTTCTCTCTGCTAACAACTGGATGGTTCTGACTGCCTAGTCATTGTTTTGGTTTGGCCCTTGTTCCTGTGGGTGAGTCACTCTCTGCCTGGAATTTGACTGGGGGTGGTTGGGCCTTATCTGTATTGCTATAAGAATCCCAGGAGCTGGATTGAATCCGTTTCCTCCTTTTCTCTGAGATGGCATAGCTCTGAGGTTCAGATGGTAGGACCGAGAGGAGGAGAGAAGGGGTCTCAGCACTCTGGGGTCTGAATTCACTGTTTAGAAGTGAGGAAATTCAGAACCATTTGGAAATTCAGAACCCAGAGGTCGGGAATCCTATCTTCTATAGACTGGTTAGAGTAGCAACAGGGTCCATTGAGGCAAAACTGGTTAAGAGACTAGGCTCTCCAGCGTGGTGAGACCTAGCATTCCAGTTGGCCCAGTTGGGCCAGGCCTATTATCTGGCCAAAGGATTCCTGAGAGTCAGACTAACTTTTCACCCTGCTAAAGAGGTTGGGTGGAATACTTAGACCTTTAGTAACATAATGTGCTTCCGACAAGTTGAATCAGTTCCTACAGGTAATCTATGAGTGCAAGCTCTGTTCACATTGTTCTTGTGAACAGCAGCAATGGAGAAAAATGCTAATAATCTCTCTCACACACATACACATTAAACATAGTGATCTAAAATGCAATAAGAGCTAATATATACTACATATATAAATAATATTATCTATTGATCTATATAGAGATATAGACATTAGTTCTTTATTTTTTTTTTTTTTTTTTTTTTTTTTTGGTTTTTCGAGACAGGGTTTCTCTGTGGTTTTGGAGCCTGTCCTGGAACTAGCTCTTGTAGACCAGGCTGGTCTCGAACTCACAGAGATCCGCCTGCCTCTGCCTCCCGAGTGCTGGGATTAAAGGCGTGCGCCACCACCGCCCGGCGACATTAGTTCTTTATTAAACGCTTCCACTGGCCTCCTCCAGAAATGCCAGAAGGCAGCTGTGTTTTGCTTTATCCCGTGGCTTCTGCCCCTTGTTGGACTCTTCACTACTTCTCAACCACCCTTACCTTCTAGATCATTACCAAGGATGCTAACCTCTTCTCTTTCAGGCTCCCTGCCCCAGAATCAGCCCTCGACGCCCCTTCCTATATCTACGTCCTATACTGACTGACTGCAGCAGAGCAAGATGGGCCTTGCATGGTTAGGGGCTGCTTTTCTTGGAAATCGGGCTTGTAGAAATAGCCGTGCCTCTTCTTTGCAAAATAAGCACAAAATTCCTATTTGGCACGGAAGCAAGCGAGGAGAGTGGGTGCTGTGGCTTCCCCATAGGAGAGCTGCCTGGGGCTGCATCAGGATATTATCGACGTGTGAGTTCCAGTCTTTGTGGATTACATGCGGCCTGGTTTTCATCTCAGTTTGACTTTCCCTGCCACTTAGTGTGTGCCTGGCCTTCCTCCCTGTCAGGCAGTATGTCTTCGGGGAATATAAATTAATATTAATATTAGCCTAAGTAACAAATGGTTGGGAAGGTAACAGCGCAGAACAAAACGGAGTGGAATGATTTCCAAACCACCCATGGGAAAAGAACTCTCATCCCTCTATCTTGGCGAAGGGGGCCGGACCGTCTTGAGCTGAGGACGCCGTTCTCTGAAAATGAGCGCAAAGAATATCCAGGGCTGGGGAAGCAGTCTAGGAAGTCTAGCCCTGCGGCCAGCTTGAGCTCCTCCTTGCCCCTCCTTTCTCTCCTCTAGTCTCTCTCCCAGGATGCTGTAGCAGCTTTTCCCCTGGCCCCTGGCCCCCACTGTGTCAGCCCCTACCTGTTCAGCATCTCTCTCCCCAGGGCCCTGTTCTCAGCTAGGCAGCTGATAAACTGCGCTCCGGTGATAATGGATGGTAATAAGTTAATGTGCTACCCCTCCTGGTAGCATTTGCATTCTGACAGGGTCTTTCGGAAGAAAAATCGTTCTTAACAACAAAATGACTGGGATTGGGAGCATTCCAGCACCTGCGTCTAGCATGTCTAAGGAAATATATTTGTGGCAAGAGGCGTTTTGATTCCTCATTTCAGACTGGGCCTTTTCCCAGTTGGAGACCAGTAAGAAGTTTCTTGCGGGGAGGGGGAAGGGACAGTGCTGCTGCAGAACCAAGGCCTGGGACAGGAAAGTATCCTCCACCTAAGATGCAAGGAAAAGATACCCCGGAGACACAATGTCTCAGAAATAGAAGGGGGGATAGAGTGAGGAAACCCCCGGAAGAACAGAGCTGACATATCTGGGCTATGCATGTATCCACCTCTGCATCAGGGAGCTGGCACAGCCTTTGCAGCCGACAACTGCCTTTGGGGTAAAGTCACATTAGAAAGGCTGTTTCCATGAGCCTGGCTGCCAGCCAAGGGGTGGGGGTGGGGGGGGTAAGCAGTGGATGAGGCATGGAGACATGCTCCAGAATGGCTGGACTGTCAGGGGCCCATAGACACCACATGCCAGCTAGGCCCCTCTCTGATCTACACCAGTCTCCCGGTGATCACAGGTGCTCTAGCTCTGCAGAGCTGACAGGTGTGGCCAGGCCACAATCCAGGGTCACTAGCACCAGCTGTCCACAGCTCCTTCTGGGAGGCCACCCCACGTTCTATTTCAAGGCTGAAGAAACAAGGCCTTCACATATGGCTCAGACCCACTAGTATCCTTTGCTACTCTTTATAGGACAGATAGTCCTGTTCTCCATCAGCATAACCTGCTACAGAGGAACCTTCCTCACGTCTTTTCATCATCCCGCCTTCCACGCTTAGAGAGGATTCTTTACCCTGGAGCCCAGACACAACAATACCTAACCCCAGTCTCTTTGTCTCCCACTTTCCAGGTCTCTTTCTAGAGGATTCGGAGCGAGCCATTGCCTCCTGCAAAGTGGACACTAGAGAAATGAACTCGGCTGGTGCACACCAAAAACAGGACCAGATGCATCTCAAAATAAACATTGCTTCTATGAAATTGCTGCATGTGCTGCCAGCTGGCCACATGGGTAGGGACTTCGGGGGTTACTATTCCACCACACAGGAAACAGAACCTGAGAGATATCAGTCAAAAGACTCTGGATTTTAGTGAGAGAAGAAAAGTTCAAGAGATCTGTTGTGCAACACTGTGGCTATTGTTAGTAAGGATGAACTGCAACTTGGAATAAATAGTATTAAGATTTCTCAATAACTAATAGAATGTGCTATGTATTCTCGCACTGCTATGACTGGAATATTGTTTAATCCTTGTGCTAGGATTTCAGTCCTCTGTGTGGTGATGTTGGGAGGGGATAGGGGTCTTTAAGAGGTGGGGCCTAGTGGGAGATCCCTAAGTAACAAGGGTGCTGCCCTCTGGACAGATTAATGTAGTTTTTATGGGGCCTGAGTTCTCTCTAGAAAGACTTGTAAGAGAGATCTTGACCCACATTGGTTCTATAGATCTTTTCAGGTCATGTGAGCTCTCCTTCTGGAATACACATCTTCTACCATGCCATCTGCCACTAGACCCTCGCCAGAGCCTAAACCAATGGTGTCCCCTGATATTGGGCTTTCACTTTTCAAAACTATATTCTTAATAAATGTATCACTTGCTTCAGATGGTTTAATATACTAATGAAAAATAGTCTAGCAAACACTACAAGAATGATAACTATGAAATCATGCATGTTCTACTCCTTTGAATTAGCCACCCCACAGCATACCCGTTTAGGAAACTATCACCCTATGACATACATGCTCTTATAACCATAAGATCTAAAGTATGCACACCAAAGGCTCCTATGTTAAAAGTTTGATTCCCAGCCCAGGGTGCTGGTGAGAGGTGATTGGATCATCAGCAGCAGATCAATCCATTAGTGAGTTCAGAGCCGACTCGGTTAGTTGAAAGAGGTGGGTCACTGAGGGCTTGTCTTTGAAGGCAATATCTTATCTCCCAATCCTTTTGAATTCTTCATCCTGACCACCATGAAATGAGCTGCTCCGTCTCAGCACAGGCTCCGAAACAACGGAACCGAGAGACCAAGAGCTAAAACCTCCATACCCAGGGGCAAACAAAACAAAACAAAACAAAAAACCCTTTTCTTCCTTAAGTCAGCTAACATAAATATATACAATTTTGTCAATTGAAAAATAAAATAATAATGGTCTAGGTGGCCTTGGAAGTGGAATTGACACAGATGACAATTATAGGCAAGTGAGCTGCAGTTTGGTCAGAAGAACATTCAGACAGGCAGCTCTCTCTAAAAATAGCTATCTTGGGAGCTCATGAGCTCATGATCCCTGGGGTGTTCAAGCTGAGGCTCAAAGATGTCTATAAGAAAGAGACACCAGCAATCAAGCACTCAAAGATGGCTGGCCGAGTCGACTTCTAATGGTTGTTTAAAGAATTGTGTTTGTAAAAGGCTTCTGATTGGATAGGCAAATATTGATTGGGCATCGTTGCCTCACTTAGAATCACCACATCAGGTTGGGAGGGACGGAAAGGTAAATTAACATTTATTGAAAATCCATTATACACTGGACACATTATCTTTAATCTTCACAGTGTATGAGGAAGGTTTTTTTTTTTAAATTCCTGTTTTGCAGTGAGAAAAAGCAATTTCAGAGATGCTAAGAACCTTGCCCAAAGTCACATTACACTGTCTATCAGGTAGTACTTCTACAGTGGAGTCTAAGTCTGTGGCTGTCTGCATCTACCATGCCCTGCTTCTCTTGAATGTCCTAACTCCATCTCTCGTCTAGCTGACCCCCAGGTGCCCTCTTCTCCTCTTTGCCTCCATGGAGAATGAACTTTTGCAGTAACCTGATGAACCAGCCCGAATCTGTCACTAAAGCAGACTCACCAGGCAGAAAGATTCCCTGGTGATGATGTTGGGTACTCCCACAAGCAGTCAAGCAAGCAGCAACTGTCTTCGCCCAGGCAAGTGGATCTCCAATGGAGGGTTTGGAGAGTCTGTGTCCCCTTCCCATGTTGTTGCTGCCATTTGAGGTGTGGGGTCTAGGGTTGGGAAAGCTGCCACTTTGGCGGTCTACAGGCAAACTGCAGTACTGTTTACAGGAGCCCCGGCATCCCCCAGGGAAATCAGAAGCCCAGACATGTAACTGCTTCTCTGGCAAAGAAGCATCAGCCTGAGCAGTGATGTGAGACTTCAGCTGGTTCTGGGATTATGACCAGTTCAGGCACTGATGCGTGAGGAACAAAGTGTCAGCGGGAATGCCACCAGTGAGGTCCTTAGGCCATTGCTGGTAGAACAACAGTTCTGTGCAGATGATAGTGGTCCTTCCTAGAATCTAAGCATCACCTTAGTGCAGCTTTACCCTCTCTGTACCTGCTTCAGCCTCCCGAGGAAACTGAGGCAAGCTAGAGCTGGTAAGGACTCCAGAGTTAGCTCTGAGTTAGAGTATTGGGTCCCAAGTCCAGAGGAAGTTGATGCTCATAGGTCTCTTTGCACTCTGTTCCGTAGAATGGAAACTCGAGTTGACAATCCAAGAGGTCAGCCATTCCTAGATGCCTAGAGAAGCAGACAAAAGTGTCAGAGGTGGAACAGGGTGGAGATAGAAAAGTCTGCAGACCCTCTCTGCCCTGAGCCCATGCCCAGCATCAGACTCGGCTTTCTCTGGCCCCACTTCCTTTTGCTTCTATGGCAGGGTCCAACAAAACCTTAACTGTGAGTGTAGAATTTACTCCAAGACTATGCTTCCTCTTCTACCTCCCTGAACATGTAACTGAACCTCCCAGCTAGTTCTCATCCCTTTCTCTGCCGTACATCAGAATGAACCTATATGTCTCACCTGACCCCACCTTCCTGTGATCTGTCTTCATGAAGATGAAGCCTCTGATATCCTAAAGAAACCAGCACCGAACCTGAATCCTGAACGAGAGATTCATTTTAGCAGGTGCTCGGAAATCAAAAGGAACTCTTGGAATCCAGTGTCAGTGAGCAGCATGGGATCCGACAGAGACTAAGGGCAGTAGCCTGGCAGGGAAGGCAATGTGGGCAGCTGAGGAAAGGTAGTGACAGCAGGTAGCATTTCATCTGCATTAGAGCGGTCCCTCCTCCTCCTTTCTAGAGTCCTGGCATGGGCTTCTTAGCTGATGCACAGACCAAGGCTAGAGACTCTTTCCAAGGGAAGTTCTATGCTGGGGGCGGGAAATGTGCTCACCCATTTGCTCAGTTAGTCACCCCAAGTTTCTCTGTGGATTTCCACCCACCGCGGATGAGGCAGATGAGGTGGGAGGGGTGGGCAGGCAGGTTAGAAGCATGAGGCGCACGGATTCATAAT
The DNA here is from genome assembly GCF_018167655.1 of Microtus oregoni. Taxonomy (NCBI): domain Eukaryota; kingdom Metazoa; phylum Chordata; class Mammalia; order Rodentia; family Cricetidae; genus Microtus; species Microtus oregoni. The sequence goes on along the minus strand of NW_024543831.1, from coordinate 6,931,720 downwards.
CAGGATTTACCAGATCCTCTTAGAGGGAGTCAGCGTTTGTGGGGCAATGAGATTATTTACAGAGTTATGAGCAACAGTCATGGCTGGTGTAAAATAGAAGCCGTAGAAGGGAGCAGGGGTTGGAGACAGCCCCTAGAGACTTTACTGTTCTTAGAGCCTTCAAAAAAAATACTGTTTAGACCACAGCAGAACTCACAACATATCTCACAGCAGGAATTATTAGAACATAGGATAGTTCTGAATATTAAATATTAAGGCTTGGGTTAATGGTTTAAAGATGATAAGGAAAGGATTTTGTTGTTGTTGTCCTTTTTTATTTTTATTTTATTATTTATTTATTTATTGCCACGGGTAAAGATTGTTCCTTCCTTTCCATGTAAAGATCAAGCGATTGTAAGGAATTTAAATCCCCTCAGAAATGAATGGGAAAAAAAGCTGCACGTGATGGTTCACATCTATAATTCCAACACTCGGAGAACTGAGACAGAAGATGACGTGTTGCAGGCTGTCCCAGGCTACATAGCAAGACTTTGTCCACACAGCTAAGAGTCCTGAGGGGTAGATTTCATAGTCTCTAATCCTGAGAGAGGCCCTGGCCCATCCGATCTGTGGAAGCAGGCATCAGAAGTTCACTCTCAGGTAGGCTTCAAGACTGGTCTCCATCCCAAATGGCTCCAGCAAGCCAAGAGTGGGGACTCCAAGGAACCGATTGACTCTGTCCTTGGTCCCTTCCTCCCCTTGTTCAGATGCCTGGCCCTACTCACCCCTGTTTGCAGAAGTAACCTCCACAAGTTCACTGGGTGAAGTAGGGGTTAGGGAGAGGTGTGCGCTCTGCTGCTTCCAGGTAAGGGCTGGAGCCTGGGAGCCACATGCATCCATAATTCATATATTCATATGCTGTAACGTATTTCCCCTTTTGTTGCATTTCTGGCCAATTGATTTCCCCTGGCCACACTTACTGCTTTTAGAACAACATTAATAACAAATGGACTCTGTTCAAACATACCCTGGGGGAGGAGGACAATGTCTGCGGGAGATTTCTGACTTTACTTCCCCTGAGAAAGGGAGGCTCTGAGACGTCAAGGCAGGAAAAGTTAGGCATCTCAGCTGGAGAGCTCCAATCCTGGGCTTTGGTGGTCCAGTGACTTGGGAACTAAGGGATGAGAGGTCTCCCTGTGCCGTCTAAATCCACCGTCAGAGCCCTCTGACAGAGTTATGAGGGGAGAGGGGGCATGGTAGATGGCGAGTTGGGGTGCAAGGATGAAAATACACAGTTGGACAGCTCCCTAGCATTCTCTGTCCTCCCCATCCCCAGTTCGAGTCACTCTCCCCAAAGTCCTATCTCTGGAGACTTCAATGTCTGAGCCCCAAGTTCCCATGGCATGTCATCCTGACACTAACTGAAGAGCTAGGAGCCCCCATTGCAACCTGGAGCCTCTGCCAAAGGCTCTGAACACCTCCTCAGGAAAGCTAAGAGGTTACCCAGGTCAGGCCGACTCAGAGCAGTGAACTGGACCCAGGTGTCTTCGGTGCTGGCATTCCCTCCTGACTCTACAGACACCTGGGCCCCATTCTCTCACTGCCTCTTTTTGTACAAATCCCAGCCATATCTTTAGGAGGTACTCCCAAGAGAGTTGTTGGATGAGTAAACAAACAGAGAAACAGCCCGGCAAATCATACTCGGTGAGGGAAGTTTCCGTCTCAGCACTCCAGCGACATAAGAGGCTCAAGGAATGGGGATCTCTAACGGTGGGGTTTTGGAGAAGAGCTTTAGTAAACTTATTGGCTGTGTGGATTCTGGAGCCCAGTGCATAGAGCCTACCACACCTGCACAAGACATTTTTATGTGGTAAAAAATCTCTCTGTTGGTGTACGTGGGAGGACAGCTGTCCCTCTGTGAGAGGGTTCAGAGGGGCCAATAGAAACTCATGCCTCACACAAACCTCCTCATGGAGGAAAGAAAACCAGGATCTGACAGCTCTGGCTGTGTGTGTGTGTGTGTGTGTGTGTGTGTGTGTGTGTGTGTGTGTCCCTTCTCTCCAGGAAGCCCCTTCTACCCAAACACTGAGCCAGCCCCACCCTGCTGGTGAGATGATTGCCTGAGCATATCTGGTAGAGGGAGGCTGGGATCCTTGGGGCAAATGGTATAACATCTCTGCTTTTAGCACCAGCATGGCAAGCACTCACACCACCCAGGCTCGGGGCCTCTCAGGGAGCTGTGCTGTGCGGATCCGACCATGTGCTGTGCGGATCCGACCACAGGCTGTTCCCTCGCAGCCTGCTGGTTTATATCCCTGGAAATCTCCTGTTGGCCCGGTATTGATTTGGCTTTGAGGAAAACAAAAAGTCAGTAAGAAAAATACACACCACAGGCCAGAAATAGAACCTGTCCTTTGCCGTTGTAGCAAATACTCTCCCATAGCTGGGTCCATTTTGAACATGGTTCCTCTGAGTGGAGCCCAGAGCCCAGAGCTGCCTGTTGTAGCTAGTCTGTGCCTTACAAGACCACAGGGGCCCAGCTACATTGGGCAGCTTGTCACAGCGCTTTATGGGCAGGGTAAATATTTGTGTTATATTCTCAAGCACAGCTTGGAGCCCAAGCCCACTTTATGGCCAGACCTGGGGAAATTGGAGGGCCATGCTGCGTGAACTACAAGAAAACATACTTTCTTGTGGCACAATAGGATGCAGTTTGTACTGGAGGGCAGAGACTGTTTCTGTGCCTGGATTGAGGAGGAACCTGCAGCTGTGGATGCTTTCAATTCAGGTTTCCTTCCAAAATAGGTTAACCCTACATGCCACATATTCAGAGGATTTTCTAAACCTGTGTGTGTGAATGTATCTGTGTGCATGTGTATCTGTGTGCGTGTGTATCTGTGTGTGTGTATCTATGTGTGTGTATGTGTATCCGTGTGTATGTGTATCTGTGTGTATGTGTATCTGTGTGTATGTGTATCTGTGTGTATGTGTATCTGTGTGTATGTATCTTTGTGTGCATGTGTATCTGTGTGTATGTGTATCTGTGTGTATGTGTATCTGTGTGTATGTGTATCTGTGTGTGTGTATCTGTGTGTGTATATCTATGTGTGTGCATGTGTATCTGTGTGTATGTGTATCTGTGTGTATCTGTGTATGTGTATCTGTGTGTATGTGTATCTGTGTGTATCTGTGTATGTGTATCTGTGTGTATGTGTATCTGTGTGTATCTGTGTATGTGTATCTGTGTGTATGTGTATCTGTGTGTATGTGTATCTGTGTGTATGTGTATCTGTGTGCGTGTGTGCCGTGCCTTGGACAAAGAGCAAAGCAGGCTAAGTTTTGCATCTGCCTACTGCCATCCATGTTCTAAACATCTCTCCTCCATCTCCATAGTTTCTACTCACGCCTCTGAGAGATATCGAGTGGAGTTTTTCCGTTTGTTTGTTTTATTTTATTTTTTTCTTTTTTGTGTATACATGTGTGTGGGTGCCTGCTGAGGCCAGAAGATAGTGTTGACTGTGAGCCTCTGCTTTTTGGTACTGGAACCAAACTCTAGCCCCCTGCAAGCACTTTTAACCACTGAGCCATCTCTCTAGCCCCTGACATTGACTTTAATTAAGCACCTAACATCTGCCAAGATGTTTTCAATTTACCGCAACTCTGCAAAGCAAGGATTATTATTCTCATTGCAAGGGTAACCAGGATGTTGAGTCAATAGGACCCATGAGATCAATTCAGAAGGAAAATGCATTTTTGTTTGCTACTGTCCTTTTAAATACATTTGGAGGTTTGCTTTTCCCCTTGACACTTGGTAAAATCTCTCATTTCTCTGTTCCCTTTTAGGTGATATAAGCCATTTGAAGTCACCAATTATAGGTTCTCAAATTAGTTTTATAAGTGTCTAGCTTGGCATAATAATCAACATATTGATCTTTAAACAATGATATGCTAATGAAGCTATTGTGGCTTTGTTCTGTGTGGAGAACTCTGGGAGCCTGGTGATTAATTTTCACTCTTTCAGGGTCCCCTGAAGGTCAGGAGATGTTTCTGAGCAGCTGTCCTCTATGTGGTGACTCAGCCATCCAGGCACTTTGATCCATGGTTCTGTGACTAACCCATGATTTCGCCCTGGACAACTGCAAAAAGAGAGACCAGAGCCAACCTCCCAGAGAGCTCCCAGGGCCGGAGTCACACTGGGAGCTACTAAGCTTTTAGTCCCGCTTCCATCCCTGTAACTAGCACAATATTCTGCTTCCGGGAGCTGGGAAATAGGTGTGCCCCAGAAAAAAGAGAAACTGAGGAGAATTTGATGAGATTAGGACACCGCCTCAGCCACCATGGCCATCCTTGCCTAGCTTCGTTGGTGTAGATGAGCTCTATCACAGAGCCATGGGATGCGGCCAGCTCCCCGCTTTCTTTTCAGGTACCTCTTCTCAAAGAGTTGGACCCAGGGAGAGAGGTGGAGTAAGCAAAAGGAAAGATTTTTCCTGACAACCAGGTCTTTGAGTGGCTGTAAGGAAGCTAGATCTGGAGACAGCTAAAGCTGCCTTGCTGCCTTTCCTTACTTACATGGGACCCTGGGAAAACAGACAGCGTTTCTGATGGCTTCGGTTCTGCATCACCTTCCTATTGGCCTCCCTCTCCTCAGTTTTCTATTTTCTTTTTACAATTATATATACATTTATTTATTTTTTTTTTTTTTTGGTTTTTCAAGACAGGGTTTCTCTGTGGCTTTGGAGCCTGTCCTGGAACTAGCTCTGTAGACCAGGCTGGTCTCGAACTCACAGAGATCCACCTGCCTCTGCCTCCCGAGTGCTGGGATTAAAGGCGTGCGCCACCATCGCCCGGCTTATTTTTCATTTTTATGAAAAGTCTTCATTCTTTGGTAATTTCTTGCACATGTATTACATATTTTTACAATATTTACACAAAGTTATTCAGGGCCTGTGTTAGGTCAGTCCACCATGGAATCTGCATTCCTAGGCCATGTTCCTTCATATTTGGCTCCAGAATTAGCTATCTTTTATCCCTTTGCAGGTGGGTGCTGCTTCTTGCAACAAACACGGTGTTCCAATGTTCCAGTGTTGGAGCCTTTTAGTTTTTGCAGTAACAGAATGAAGAAAGTCATGAATCAACATACTTTCAAGAACACCGGTGTGTGCCGTAGGCAGGAGCCATAGCATAGGAGAGAAATCCCTGCTGTAGGCTTCAGGTGATGTCTGATGCCATTCTTAGACTTCGCATTGATGGAAGCTAGGGATCTGTCTGTATGCTCCAATAGTCACAAGGGTGTTAGGTCACATACAGAGGAGGACAATATATGGATATTAAGGGGGCTAAAGGTGTCCCAAGATCATGTGGTTCTGGACTGGTAGCGTTCCAAAATCTACTACACTGAAGTTCTAATCAGCCAGCCAGCTTTACAGAGATTCAGTGCAGGACATGGCTCTCTGCTCGGAACTTCTGTTCCCCGTAGGCTCACGTTCGTGAATCAGGAACTCGGCTTCATAACTAAAGCATCTGGCTTGCCTTGAGGTTCCATGAGCAGGAGGACTAATTTCTGGGTTCTCCACAATGTAATGGATAACACCAGGCTAAGTGGAGCTCTCCATTGAAGTAAAGCGCCTGCACCCCTCTCTCTTCTGGGGAAGGAAAGCTCTGGGTTGACTTATTCCAGAAGTATCCACTTCTAAATCCCAACCCTCTCTTAAAAAAGAAATTATGTGTACGTGAGGGTTGGAGCACGTGTGCGTGAGTGAAGGTGTCTGCAGGCAATTCCTGAGGGCTGGAGTTACAGGCAGGTGTTACCTGCCCAGGGTGGGCACTGGGAACAAAAGTCTCACTTTCTGCAAGAACAGGGCATGCTGCTGACTGCCGAGCCGTGTCTCCAGTCCCTTTAAATCCTCTCTCAATTTTCACCAAATTGAGAGTATGTGGTTCCTTTATTATTTAAGCCACCTGAAAGGTTTATTATTATAAGAATATTAGAAAACCTCATGGGACCCTGGGAGCCTGAATTCACTGGAGTCTAGGGATTATTGTCAGAGCAAGGCTTCTGATTCCTCCAGGACTCTCCCTGTTTCTCACAGTCTTGCTTTTTTCCCTTTTAGTTTATCCTTTCTCTGATTTATAATATGGTGACTTGAGTTCTTCACTTCTATCATGTAATCATTGATACGCATGTCATACAGCACAGCTGAAAAGGAGGAGGAGGAGGAGGAGGAGGAGGAGGAGGAGGAGGAGGAGAACTTTCTAACTTCTCAGGCCTGTGACCCACGCTCCCAGGACAAGTGGAGTCCCAGAACCCTTGCCTAGCCCCATCTGTCACCTTGTGGACAGAGAGTTGTTATCAGGACACAGCTGCCTGCAGCCTTGGGTCACAGAAAAGGTTGAAGAGGAGACAATCTCTCTTGCTGGCAGAAGAGGCTGAAGGGCTTGGAATCTAGGGAGGAAGCCACACTCCTCTGGCTTCTCAGCCATTTGTACTTGTGCAAATGTGCCAATGAGTTCAAACTCTAGCTCCCTGAGCACAGGAAGGTAGAAACTGGTTCTAATTTGTACAAGCACATGGAAATCAAGTCAGCTAGAAAAGCTCCCTCTTCAGGCCTCTCTTACAAATAAAGGCTTCTTTCCTACGCATTAAAAAACGTTTCTTGGATTAGAAGTTGATTCAGTGGTCAAGAGCACTTGCTGCTTTCCCAGGGGAACTGGGTTTTGTTCCCAGCAGCTACAGTGGCAACTTACAACTGCCTGTCATACAGGCTCTGGGGAACTCTGAGGCCCTCTTCTGGCTTCCATGGGCACTGCATGCATGCAATACATATACATGCACGCTGTCAAAGCATTCATACACATAAAGCAAAAACTAAAACTTGTTGAACTTTTTTCTTTAAGTAATTAGATGTTTTTTTCAACAATCTTGTCTGTCAAAAAAAACCTGTAAATATGTGTGTTCTAGAGCTATGCGTTGCCACTTTCTGATTTTATGCCTTAAGTTATCCCAAGTGCTGTCGTATCTGTAACAACAAAGGAATGAATGGTCCCAGAAGATGGCTTCCTTTTGCTTGCACCCACTGACACGGCTCTGAGAATAGCAAGGGGAGAACGACGCATGGGTGTTGGAAAGAATTTCTTGCTTCCTTCTACGAAAACCCAAGATTCAGCCATAAATACAGTAGAAGTTTAAAATGACATCTGATAAATACTGCTCCACGATTTGCTAATTGGTTCAGAGACTCTTGGGATTCTGCTCCGTATTGTTCCTGCTTCACGGCCATGACCTGGACCACCAAGTGGAAGCTTTTCTCTGCCTTCTTCCCTCTCACTTGAGATCTACCCTCTAGTCATTGAGGTATTGGGTTTTACTCAGAGCTATGCTCTCAAAGGATCCCACTTCTGAGCCATTTTGCTTTCAAAGAAGCCAGATTTCGGATTTTAAGCCAGGGAAATTAGGAAGCTGAAGGAAGAGGGGAGTCACTGCAGAATAACCTTGACCTTGGGTTTATTTGTCTGCAGCTTGGAGTATAGAGACTTCCCTAAGAAGACGGAGCTGAGACAAGTCTAAAGAGGAGGGTAGAGGGATGAGTTTGACAAGGCAGACATTTGTTCAGGCATTAAATGGTAGCCAAAACTTGCCAAAGCACATCATCATTTGCAAATCCCAATAGGACTCTACTAGGGAGAGGGAAAGGTGGTGCGTGCTAATTTCAGGAAGTCACTGAGTAGTTGTAAGTACCCTAAATTAATTGATGGTTTTAAGGAAGAAATAGAGTGTAGGCACCACTGCGTCATAAAACCATCGTTTGGGAAGAGGAAGACTATTAATTCTCATGATTCCTCATACCACAGGACAGAAAAGTAATAGTTCAAGTTGTGTATGATGAAATCTAATGCTGTGGCCTAATTTTTTCTCATCGATCGGTCCCCAGCCTATCTCGGGTGATTTATGAGAATAACAGGAGCGAGAGCTCATGGCAGGATAGCCAGGGTTGGAGAGGTTTATGTGAAATGCTGGTTTCCAGAGTTAATAGATTTTCAATTATGGCCTATGGAATCGTGTTACATGCCTGGAAGCAGCAAGCCTGTAACGGAACCACTCCTTGCTCCCCAGACCTCACCCACTCTTCCCAAGTAAGTATCAGAGAAGATAAGAAAAGGTCCTGTTAGAACAGTATCCTGGACCTGTCTAACTTAGTTTTATTCTGCATTGCTAGATGCCTAATATCCCATAAATATTCATTCCCACATACTCATAGCTGAAAAACTAGAGGAGTCATGGTCCACAGAACCAGATTTATAATCATTTTCTCAGTGCAGTGTGGTATCCCAGTGGAGTCTAGAATCAAGAAGAGATGGGCAGGCTTAACAGCCACAATGAGTCCCAACCAGCAATGAGATAGTCAACAAAGGCTCCGAGTTTGAAACTTGAAGAATAAGAAGGAATTAGAAATAGCAAAAACTTCCTATGATGTGGGCTGCAATCTCTCATCCATCCTTGTATCAATAGCACCTGGCACAGCATTTAATATAAATGGACACTCAGATAATTTATTGCATCAATGAATGAAAAGAGTGTATGGAGTGTTCTTAATATAACAAGACTTTTACTGTTCACTGTAGAATCCTGTGCTCCTCCAGCTCCTGAATATCATGCAGTGAAGGGGAACTCTTAGCTATAGGCTGAGGGGATGTGAATGGATTAGCACGAGGCACTGAAGGATTACTGCACAGCTTTCCAGCCATTTCATCACCACAATGGTATCTGTGTCCATCTCATGTTTCAGATGAAACGGAAGATGTGAGGACTTGACTCAACTTGGTTTCTTCAGTGTTCACACGAAGCATCCTCCTCAAGTCCCAATATCTTTGCACAGATAACACGAATGAGCAATATTTCTGTGTAGTGCTAAACCTCTTAAGTTTCTTCAGTCATGAATAAATATAGCAAGGTTCATTCACCTGTTTCCTTAGTCATCTCGGGCTGTTGTAACAAAACACCATTGGACTGTGTTTCTTAGCAATACACAAGGTGTCATGGTGTCTACTGGGGGTTCTCTTTTGGTTGGTGTTTTTTATTTGTTTGTTCCAGACAGCCTAGATCTCTCTACAGAACTCAATGTGGTTTAAGATCCTGCCTCAACTTTCTGATTACTGGGGGGATAGTCCTCTTGATAGATTACAGGCAGCTGTCTCTTCACGACATGTTCACATGACCCAATCCTGTGTGCTTCTGGAGATCTACCTAAGGGTTTTCTGGGTAATAGCAGGCATACACTCTACCACTGAGCCACATCCTAAGTCCCCCTTGTCATCACGTCTTAACTCTTTCATCTTTGAGAGTACTGTCTCAGTTATTTTTCTATGGCTCTGAAGAGATTCCATGACCAGGGCAACTTATATGAAAGAGTTTGTTGGCTTGCAGTTTCAGAGGGTGAGTTCATGCCCTTCCTGGTATGGGGAATGGCAGCAGGAAGCAGACACAGTGCTGGGACCGAGAGCTTGCATGTTGAGACAACAACCATAACACAGAGAGCGGAAAATGACACGGGCTTTTGAGACCTCAAAACCCACTCCAACAAAGCCATACCTCCTAATCCTTCCCAAACAATTTCACCAATGGTGAACCAATAAGCCTATGGGGCCATTCTCATTCCAACCACCAGAATATATACATATAAAATATGAAATCGTGTGTGTGTGTACATATCACATTGGGCACGGAGAGGATAGAGGTTAACCACATAATAGGATATAGGTCCTTACCTTCTATCTTTTTGGGACACGGTCTCTCCTATTAGCTACTTCTGGGCAAACCAGACTAGTCGGCCCATGAGCTTTGAGCAATCCCCCTGTCTTTACCTCTCATACCTTGTAGAAACTTGCTAAGCTTACAGGCACTTGTGCTGCTACTCCTATGTGGGAATCAAACTCAGGTTACCAGGCTTGCCCACTGAGTCCTCTTCCTAGGTCTGGAAATATAAATTCTAAGAGATCATTTTTTCCTGCCCTCTGCTCCTACCATGTGTTTGTGAGACCTCAGCTAGCATGCTAGCCTTTGATACATACCCTGTGTGTCTGCCTCCCCATGAGGCTCACATATTCCTCGTTTTTATGGAATGATCCACGATAGTCATTAAAAGAATGGATGAACAAAGTTGCCAGCCCTGTGCTCTCCTCGAGTCTCATACAGGTACTATTTAGTTAACAAAAAAATAAATTAAACAATCTTTTCTAGAGTATCTAAATGGAAGTCAAAATATAGAATTACAATGCTAGCTCTATTTCAATTACCTGTGTGGTCTTGGATAGGTCCCCTAACTGTTTCCTGAACTTCATCTTGCTTGTATCTTGTTTGATTGTTAGTACAAAGATCAAATGCAATCACAAACTTGAAAGCGGTTTGAAAATGTGGAGAGCTTTCTAGAAACAAATGACTCTTGAGCTTCCTGTTTTTATCATGCACTAGCTTCTCAATTTGACAGACTGTCTCATGGAGAAAAAGCTGAATAAATACCGGAAGCATCAGACACACCCCTCTTCAAAGCCGGAAGTGGTCCCCAGCTTAGTGTGGGCTCCTCCTAGATCCGCCGTGAGAGTCTCACCACCTGCAGCTATGTGAAAAGACACAGGCCATGCCTTCATGGAGCTCGGCCTCTCAGTAGAAGCAGGTGAGGAAGCAATTCATCGCCATCAGGTTAGAAGAGCGAAATGGAAATCCATGCTGGTTGCTGGGCGCTGAGGAGCACCAGTTCTCCCTGGGAAGAACGGGCCACTAGAGAGCTCTGCGCCTGCGCTGGGTGTTCTCACACTGGAGAGCTTCGCATGTGCGGTAGGTATTCTCATCAACTGCCAGGATCAGATCTCCTGGAGGACAGTCTCAGAGTCTGAAGGGGACAGAGGCCCCTCAAAGCAATTGAGATTGACTTCAGAGCTCTGGGGTCTAGTTATCATCTGTTTCCAACCAGAATCCCTTCTGCACTGGGTCCCCTGCAGTGTGGGTCAGAGAGATAGAGATCTCATTATGCCAGAATCCCAGCCCAATGCAACGGAAATTAAATGCTGTCTACACAGGAGCGATGCAGTGGCGCTCCATACCCTGCTGGCTGGGCAGGACCTAGCATGACAGAGAGCGGAAATTGCTTCCCTGTGATGAGAGCCCAACAAAGCAAGTGCACCCCGACACTCATCTGTGTGGCAGACAGATAGTCTGCCCTTCTAATCTCAAGGGCCGGGGTCCTCTATGGATCTTTGGGGTCCTTTGAGTCCCAGAGCTTAGTTCAGGCTGCTAAATGTACAGGGCACATTCACCCACTTTGTTCTGAACAACAAGTCCTAAAGAAGATGTGACATTAGCCGTTTCACTGCCCTGGGGCTCCAGAGCATTTTGAAGCAAACAGTTAGGGCATTTTAGTAACCTGTAGACAGATTGAAGCTAGTCCTTTCTATTTTTTTCTTCTTCCCCTAGCACACCAAGTCAGCCTCCCTCTCCTCCCTCCCCTCTCCTCGCTTCTTCCTCTCCTCTTTTCTCTTCCTTCTCTCTCTTCTCTCTCCCCCTCTCTCCTTCTCTGTCCCTTACCTCTTCTTTTCTACCTTCCCCCATCCCAAAATATATGTGGGAGCTGAAGAAAATGTTGGGAGAAAGCCACTGGCGAGTGCACACGCAGATGTAACTTTGGTAACAAAGTCAGTATTTTCAATTACTTTCGCTCGTTTCTCCCCCGACCCCGTTCTATGTGTAACTGTAGAAATGTCATTTGGAGAGAAAAGAGGAGCGATTCTATTAACGAAGGATAATATATCCTCATTAGCCCCATGCCCTGCTGCCTGCTCTGTTGCACTAGTCACTGGTTCACCTGTGCATGAGTGGTGTTTGTGGCTCAGAATAGGAGAGACCATGTCACCATCTCAGAGCTCTGTCTGTATGAAACAAGAGAGGGATGTCAGCAGGTGTAGCACCAGCTGCAATGTCTCTGAAACATCCAAGGAGACAACTGTCCAGTATTCAGAGAAATCTGAGACATGAGTGCACAGACTCTCCTGTCTCATCCACGGTGAGAAGATGGCCCAGGCAGGAAGCAACCTTGCTTGCAGAAGTGAGCTCCACAGACTGTTGAATATCGTTGTTGATGGGACATACTTTCCTACATAGCACACCCAAGGAGGTAGGGCATGGAGAGTGTAGAGCTACAGCATGAATGTGATTCATTTCCTCTGTTAGCTTTACTGGATGGCACGTGTTATTTGGGGGCTGGAGAGATGACTCAATGGGCGAGGAGCACATACTGCTCTTCCAGAGGACCTGAGTTTTGTTTCTAGCACCCCCATTTGGGGGCTCACAAATGCCCCAAACTCCTCTAGTTCCTATGGAGTCAGATGGCTCTGGTCTCTCAGGGCACCTGTGCTCATGTGCACAGGCACATACACAGACATAATTTTTAAAAATTAAATAAAATATTTAAAACTATGCTTTGGGTGTGCATGTCTGTTCATGTTCTTGTGTAGGTTTCCGTGTGTGTACATATGTACTTGAGAAATCGTACAACAATCCACAAAATTAAAGGGGAATTGTATTTGTAGCTGTACGTGGCCATTTCGTCCTAACTTTATACTATACTCTAGGCCATCACTTAGAGTATTGCACTAACGAGTGAGACATTTTCTCCCAGAAGTCCCTGCCTCCTTAGGATCTGAGACTGGGGATAAAGATTTGACCTTTTCCAAAGATTCAGTGGATCATTTCTTAGCTTTTTGTCATGTCTAATTTATCAAGTCATATCTAAGGTCACTCGGATTCAAAGCCTGCCCCTCCAGGATGCAGAATGCTAGTCTGACACCACTGGAAAGCTAAGGCTCTGTTTCTTTGCCTGAACTGCCCCCAGAACACTCTTCAGAATCACAGCAACGTTTTCTGGCCCAAGGACCGAGTTCTGAGAGGATGTAATTGCCTCTAAACGGAAATGTCATCCGCTGGATGGGGAAACCCAATCATGTTCATTTGAAGGAGCTAGCATAGAGCCAAGAAGAGGAGCGATCAATATTCATTTTCTTTCTACTGAAAAGAGACGACAAAGGATGTTGTCCAATAGGGCAGCCTTTCAACTTGAACAACACTAATTGATGGGATGTTTGGCAGGTAGACTTGATTTCCCATACCTGACTCCCTCTCCCGTGGCCTTTCCTGTCCTTCTTATTCTCCCCCATGTTTGAAAGGAAGCTTTAGAACCTTACCTGGACAGACATCCGGAAGAACCCAATACTAACTGAGACTAATTTGAGGGCTCTGAATCTAGGGGATGGGTCCTTTGGGACTAAGCCTTCTGATACCCAATACTGCAGAGACAAGGTTTCATGCCTAGCTCTGGCCCCTTATTCAAAGAAAAGATGAGCTACAGTGTGCCATTTCCACCTTCAATAAAACAACACAAATTAACAACAACAAAAAATGGAAACACCGGGTGGGAAATTGTAGGCCAAGTCTAACTTGTCATGAGCTAAAGCAAGGCAGACAAGGAAATTTCTGGGGACGTGCGAGAGAAGAGCCCTCCACCCCAGAGTCTGAATGAAGCCTCTTTCTAACTGGGGAGCAAGCATGATGGCACAGATTTGTGACCAGTGAAGAAACCCCATCTTTCTACAGCCTTGTAATCTAGAGTTCTACCATATCCTTATAATTATCTCTAAATAGGAGGCAATTTAATGAGATAATATTACCTGCAATCTTTCCAGGTACCCCCTATGGACTGCCAGTGATCACAATTAGGTTTCTTAGCAACCCTTTGAAGATAGCAATTTAAATCCTGCAGAAGTATTTTATATAACTTGCAAAAACAGTGAGCCGTGAGTCTTCCTCTGGAAACTCATACCCATGCTCTCTAGTCCGTCCTGTTTTTCCTCAACACTTCTCTTCCTCGTAACCCTCATTAAAGTCTACATTTAAATGTCTTTCTGAAACCCAAAATCCGCTTTCTATTTGTTAGTTTTGGCATTACTTTCTGTGTTGAAACCACCAATCTTGGTTTGCCCCGAGTCCCCACAAAGGATAGGGTGACAGCTGAGGCTGCTGTAACATCAGGGAGTTGATCCTCCTGATTCTTGGTTTCTGACCTGGGTCTGTACTTGCTTTTCTGCTACGCTTACTCTGCAGCTACTCACCCGCTTCTGCCATATGGATGCTTACAAAAGGCATGGTGTTCTTTCTTCCTCCCTGGGGCAGCTTCCAAGACTTCCAACTTGTCTGACTTGGGGTTTCTTTTTTAAATACTAGTAAAATTGTCTTGGAGTTTCCTTTGGAGTCCATTCTTGAATATCTTTATTAATGAGACTAAGAATCTGAAGATGGTACTTGTTCAAATTTCTGGCAACAGTATTTTCCGGGAGACTGAGAGTCAAGGAAAAATCAGTTATACACAAAAATGTCTACTCACATAACTCTTCATTCCCATAAAGCACCCCCATATATTCCTAGTCATCCTCCCACAATTATCACCCTTAGAAGCTTGAACCCTTTTATCTTTATCTTGCTGCTTCTCTACAAATTTATCAGTCTTGTTTAGAACCTCTCATTCCTAGCCTGTTCACTGAGTTTCCTGTGAATGTTACATGTCTCAGTATACAATATGTTATATACATACATATATATGTACCACATACATATGATATATATACATATATATGTAGTATATTAAACAACATTTTTCTCCTTTTAACCTGTCTTATGCCAGCTGAATTTTCATGTCTAGTCATTATAACTTAGAAGAAGGAAAAAGTTCCCTCTTCATAAACTTAGTATCTTCTAGAACCAGGCTAGTTAGCCCAAATTTTCTATGTTCCTCTGTGCATCCAGGAGGTGGAGACAGGCCTGTATCCCACACCTTGAGGCTGTGCAGGATGTACATGGATAGCCCTCCGGCCTTTCCCTCTCTCTCTGTGGGCCAGGACAAGTCAACTGTGTTCCAGCATTCTGTTTCAGATTTGGCCCAGGTTGTAATCGTCAATCTAGTTTCTGCCAGAGCTCAGCAACATTATGCGGTTTGGTAAAGAGGACTTTTTTTGCTGTTTGCTAATGGTTCTTTGTGCACGTACCCCAACTCCCAGAGGGGAGTGATAAGCATGGCACCCTGGACCCTGATAGGGATCTCCCCGAAGAGATGACATAGTGCCATGCTCACACTCTAAGATTCCTGTGGTAGAGCAAAGTCGATTTGCCTACTGTTCTCATTCAGCAAATGCGGAATCTTGAGTCTCCATGTTTAGAAGCTCCAAGCCATCAGATCAGTCAAAAGAGCTAGTTAGTGCTGAAGAGGAGTTGGGATCCAGGTTTGGGCAGCAAGAGCTATGGAGAGGCTACCACTTGGGAATCCAGCTGCCCAGTGATCGTCTTCTGCTTTACTCCCTGGCAGAGGAAGGGGCTTAGGGCCAGAGACACCTGGTGTCACTTTTCTTCAGCTTCCCTGGGGCTTTTCATCTCCCTCAGCTGCTGTGCTCTACAGTACCCCTCCCCCAATGCTAGTCTCATTTCTACCCAAGAACCCCTCTCTCTGAATCGGAGAATGAATTCAGGATCAGCCTAAGGGAGAGATGCTTTAAAACAAGAATATCCATCTGGCTCCCACAGAGAGATAAGGGCAGGATGGGGGGCGGGCGTGTGGGCTCATCCCATCAGTCCCTCTCATCCCCTCCTTATCCCCAGGATCTCCATTGTTACACAAACGAAGTCCCTGGTACTAGGGTATATTGGATGCAAATTGAATTAAGTCTCCATCTGTTATTCATTGCAGAAATGGAACTCTTTTTTCTTTCCTTTTCTGATTTTTTTTTTTTACTCTCCATGTTTCATACTTGCTAATGAGTGGATCTAATAGCATTGGTCAGGAGGCGGCTCAGTTCAGCCTGGAGTCCCCATACACTCCTCACAATCCCCAGAGAAACACTTCCCCCCAACCCCCCACCCGCCCTCCTTTCGAATTCCTGCTGCCTCAGGCCTCCTAGAAAAAGTACCCAAGCTGTTGATTCAAAATAGATATTCATTTGCATGAAATTAGCATGTTGCTCATTTAATTCTTCATTCCACCCTCAGTCCCACTATTCCAGGTCCTGTCCAGGATACAGACAGGTCTGGCTGGATACTGGGGGAGGGGGAGCAAGGCTTGTAGTTTAGGCATTTCTTTAGGAGTACAGCTTTAGAGGACATAGACAGGACAGTGCTGAGGGTAGCCCCACCATGGCAGAAGAAGCAGGAACGTTAGAGGCAAAACTTTCACCAAGGTTATTTCACCTGTTATTGGTCTTTCTCTCAGGGAAGCATATTGATGAACAGGGCAAGAGCAGAGAAGGCAAGAAATCCCTGTACAGTAGAAAGACAGAAGAGAAGGGAATCTTGGAAGGGAAAGAAGCCACTTGCCCCTGGGAGGCAGTTTGCACTTCGCAGTGTGAGAATGAAAACCTCCAACATAAACAACAAAAACCAAGATAGTCAGTCTGTGGAGACAGTATTTCCATTTCCAATAGATATCTCAAACAAGGATGCTAAAGACAGCATATGGCCTGTACTCACTCGTGGCCATAATACTTGGGATCTCTGGGTTTAAACAGATCCGCACTTGGTTCTCTTTCCTAAAACCGAGCACTGAACCCCAGAAGCCACTTTACTCAATTTGTCACAAAGCAGAAATTGTGTGCGTGTGTGAGTGTGTGCACGTAAAAAAGATATTGGGTCTATGTGTGTACTTGTACATGCCGTGGAAGTCAGAGGACAATCTACCTCATTCCTGAGGTACTGTGTTTGTTTATAGTTTTTGTAAATGTTGTTTAAGTGAGACATGCCCCCAATAAATTCACATCTTTGAACCCTTGTTCCCAGTTGGTGGCACTGTTTGGGAAGGTTATGGAACCTTGAAGAGATGTAACCTTGCTGGAGGAATTATGTCACTGGAGGAGGGTTTGCAGTTTGAGCCTTGTCTTGCTCTGCTTTGAGTTTGTATTTGGATAGTTGATATCTCAACTTCCTGCTTTTCTAATATTTTATTATATTTTTATGTTCATTGATGTTTTTGCCATCAGTTTTGGGTTCCCTAAAACCGGGGTTACAGACAAGTGTGAGCTGCCATGCGGGTGCTGGGAATTGAACCTGGGTCCTTTGGAAGAGCAGTCAGTCTTTGAGTCATCTCTCCAGTCACTCAGCTTCCTGCTTTGGCCACCTGTTTGCTGCCGTGCCTCTCCCACCATTATGGATGCCCTGCAGGAACCTCTGGAACCGCAGGAACCAAAATAGACTCTTCATTACGTTGCTTCTGGTCATGATATCTTACAGCAGCAATAGAAAAGTAATTAACGCAGTAAGATATGATTTTTAAAATGATTTGGTAGTTTCATACATTCATATTATGAATTTTGATCATTTTCTGTCTTTAATACCATTGTCATCCCTCTCCCTAGACATCTGGAACCCTTTTACCCTTTTCCTCAGCAGACACTCTTCTACTTTCATGTCTTTTGTGGTGTGTGTGTGTGTGTGTGTGTGTGTGTGTGTGCTGTGTCACTATGTGCATTTATATAAGAAAAAGAGGGCATTGACTCTAATTTTTACTATATCTTATTGGTTATATATATATGCGCATGCTGTGGTACATGTGCAGAGGAGAAAGAACAACTTTCCAGGAGTCAGTTCTATCCTTCCACCATGTATGTGGCTTCTAGAGACAGAACTAAGGTCATCAGCCTTGGCAACAAGCCTCTTAACCCACTGAGTCATCTCCCTGGCCCAAAATTGACTTTTAAAATAACCTTTGATGCTTCCATTGGTATCATGGCCACTGGTACTCTATGATTATTTCTTTAAGACCATTTTATTTTGTGAAACAAAATGCTATCGACTGGAGGAACTATAAAGAAGAGATACATTGGGCTCACAGCACTGGAAACTAGGAAGTCCAAAAGTATGACACCAGCAACTGTCAAATGCCTTCCTATAGCATCGTAAGAAGGCAGAGGACAACATGTGACAAGAACATCACAAGAGGACAGAGCAAGTGTTTCAGGCTCGGTCTGTGTTTTTCCTCATATAAGGCCACCAATCCCATAAGAGGTCTCTTCCTTATGACTTCATGTGACTCTACACACATTTTAAAATCCCACATCCAAATACTATTTGCCCACAACATTAGAGATTTTAGTTTCAATCTTAGTTTTAGGGGAGAAGAGACACCCAGTTCATAAGAGTATCCCCGAATCTGCCGGTGTCCAATGCCGTCTCTTGGCAATACTATCCAGTAGGATCAGCTAGCCCATCTGCACTGTATCCTTTGTGTCCCTTGTTTTTGTCTGACAAGCAGCAAAAATGGCTACCAGATTAACTAGAGTAGAAGGACAGAGGATAGTTAGAGAACGGAATGAAGAGGTGAACAATGGGCTTCAGGAAGGATAGAAAAATCAGCCCACAGATTCAAAATAATCAGAGCACCTGGATGGACAAGTAAATTGGGGTGAGTTGAGTTTGCTCTCTCCTCCCCCAAGCCTTGTCTCTCTGCAGGAGTTTCATCTGTCTGGAGAGGAGATGACACAATTTCTTTTTTCTTTCTCAAAGATGCTGTAGCCACCTTAGCTGTTTGTTCCGAGAATCTCAGAAGGCTAGCAATGGCCCTGGAAATAATAACCTATCTTCTTAGGATGCTATCATTAAAAAAGACTCTGCTTCAAAGGTTGCTGATCATTTCCTGTAGCGTTCTAGCCACAGTTCTGATCTCAAGAGAATGGCTATTTTTTTACCCTGAAAAATAGCATCATTAAGGCTTCACAGAGTTGGGGGTAAAGTGAGCAGAATGAGCAAGGCCCCAGGGCATATCATCAGGGCATCCCAAAGAATGGGAAGACTGTCCAGAGCAGAGGACACCAGCAGGTATCCAGCAAACCTTATAAGCTGGGTGGGAGGTGCATGATCTCTCTGACTCAGGCCTACCGTATTGCCCATGACTAGACGGAACCCTCCAGGTTGGATTCTATGTGTTCAGGACCCTCTAGAGTTGCACTGCACAGAACCCTTTGTCTCCTACCTCACCATCCTTCCCACATTTCCTGGCCTGCAGCTGTTACAGTCGCAGCAACATGACTGAAGTGATCTAGCAGGATCCAGATGTTGGTTCTTCTTATCTTGACTGCTTTCTGGTTTGAAGACAGGGTCTTACTGTGTAGCCTTGGTTGGCCTGGAACTCTCTATAGTAGTGGACCAGACTGGCCTTAAATTCACCGAGACTCAGGCCTCTGCCTCCGAGCCTTAGGATTAAAGGTGTGGGCTACCACACCTGGTTCTCTTGCTTTCTTTTCAGAAGGTCTAGGTGTGTCCCACTTGGGCAATGACTGCTTTCCTCTCCCAGTTCTTCCTATCTGTATGGGAATCACTGGTGGCATTAAGGTCGCAGTCCCCAAATTAGTAAAAGAACAGAAAAGAGTTCTGTTCTTCTCCCTGTTTGGCCTCACCTAAAGGGAAGCAGTGTGCATTTGACCTTGCTCCCTACAGAAAAAAAAAATTCTCAAATTACAACCTAAGCTGCTTTCGACCCCGTCCTGAGTCTGGCTTCCATTTAAGTCATTACATTAGCTATGAGCAGCTGCGCCTCAACCACCCAGGCAAACAGACCCAGTCAACTGCTAGATTGACCCCGGCTTCAAACCTCTCTCCTGATGGAGGCCAGCAGGGCTCGGTCTCAGTCCCATCACCACACATTTTCCCTTAATTCCAGTCTGCCTTCTTCATGATTTTCCCAAATATTAATCTTGCTACCAGCCTCTCTGTTTCTGCTTTTAGCTTGACCTTCAGACTTAACTCAGGACACCACTTTTGTGCTGATTTCTTTGGTATCTCTATAACTCTTCTGTGGCTCCTCTCTTCCTACCTGGCCTGCTGGACCTGGGATGGAATTCTAGATTTGTCGTTGAAGGTAGGTAAATGTTTGCAGAACCGAGAAAAAAATACATTAGGCAATAATGAAAGAAAAGCATGGGGGTTGTCGCTCACCTGGCAGAGTGCTGGTATTGCATGCACAAAGCCTGAGTTCAAGTTGCATCTCTACAACAAAAAGTAGGAAAGCAAGCAAGCAAGCAAGGGCATCGTGGCACATGCCTATGATCCCAGCATTCTGGAGGTTGAGGCAGGAGGGTTTGAAGTTCAAGGTCACCCTTAGCTATATAGCAAGTCCAAAGCAACCCTGGGCTAAAGGAGACTTTGTTGAAAAGAATAAAAAGGGAAACAAAAATGTACTTTAACACAATTCAATTTCACCAATATATAAGGTATTACTGAGAAAACCACGATGGTGCAGGGGATGGGGGATATGTACCCTAAGGTACTCGGGATCAGACTGATAGGATTTTGTGGGATAAGAGAGGGGGATATTACTGGAAGCAGGGAACAAAGAAGGTGACTCTCACTGCAGGCTGTTTCTACCTCTCTTTAGTCAGCAGCACAGCCTAAGCAGCACAACCCCAGCGCTCAGTGTCTGCCACAGTGTGGACCCAGCAACAAGAGAAGGGACAGAAGAGGAAAGAGCCATGCAGAGGAGAGGTCGAAACTGTCAGGCTATGGTGCTCTCAACCAGTATCACTGCCAGATGTAGTCATTCTATGGTTTCCAGGCCTAGAACATGAGGCGGGAGCTCTAGCCTTAGATCCACACTTCCAGGGTAATCCTAAAAGGGTTAGGTTCGTGATGGGGAAGAACAGAAAGCACCTGGCTGCCGTAGCTGAAATTTTTTATCCTTTCTAAAGTGCAGGTGGAAATCATTCCTTCCACCCATCCCACCCTGTGACAAAACAGAATTCTTCATCTACAGCGCCAGGGTATCACACAGAGACAGTGAACTTGAGTTCAGGAGAGTTCATGGATACAGTGAGCCTGCATAGGCTGACCTAGGCCTTCTGCATGTGCGTGACAATTGTGTAGCTTGGTCTCTTAGTAAGGCTCCTAACAGTGGTAGCGGGACCCCTCCCTGGCTCTTAACTGGTTTTTGGTAACCTCTTCTCCATGCTGTATTACCTCGCTCCATCTCCAAGTAAGGGAGGAGCTTGGTCTGCCTCACCTTGATGTGCCATGCTTTGTGCGAGCCCATGGGAGACCTGCCCCTTTCTGAATGGAGATGGAGGAGAAGCATATGGAGAGATGGGAAAGGGGAGGAAGGAGACAAGGCAAGGGAAACCCATTGCTATGTAAAATAAATGAATCAAAATGTTACTCAAATAAAAAAATTAAAAACAACAACAACAACAAAAAATACAGTACCAGGGTGCCATCTTGAAAGTGGATACTGGGTCTGTGTGTGCTGTCACCTTGGTCTTGAATTTCCTAGTCTCCATATAAGTCACCTAGTTTAAGTTTTCTTCCTTCTAGAAGCACAGATGGAAGAGTCATGTGATGACCCCTCGCTCATTACCCAGCGACTTTGATGGAGGCAAAGTTAGACAGGAGGATGAGAAGATGTGAAGGGGTGGGGCCGCTCTGTAATTTGGTTCTTCCCCCACTGATGCCATTCAGTGTGACCCAGACATCCTGGGGGTCTCAGCTGTTACCAAGCTCAGAATTCCCCAAGTAGCTATCCTAAGCTATATTCCTCATGCCAACAGGGCAGACCACAGCTGTTTTACCCTCAACATTTCCCAACTGGATCTACTCCCACAAACATCTGTTAGCGAGAGCAAGTCATTGCCCACATAGACTTCTCCAAGCCAGGCACTTGAGTGTTAGCCCTGACTTCTTCCTTTAAGCCTTTGATATTTAGTCCACCTTCTTAAGCTTGACAGTTCTCTCTACTCAGTATTTATCAAAAGCATACCCCATCCTCATCCTTACTATTCTAGCTCACATTCAGGCCACTAGCATCCTCATCTAAGGTACTGTAACAACCTTTGGCTACCATTTATTTACCAGCTTCTACCCCTGCCCTGCCCTGCCCTGCCTGCTCAGGTTCATCTTTTATAACATGCCAGTACTTGGGAATACTATAATGGAGCCAGGGATATTGCCAAAAACCGGTAACCCAGCTACCCAGCAAGTCAAGGCAGGCAGATTGTAAGTTCAAGGCCTATCAGAACTAGAAAGTGAATTAGAAGCCAACCTGGGCAACTTGGTGAGATCTTCTCTCAAGACGAAAGGCAAAGGCTAGAGGCATAAGCTGTGCTGTAGAATACTTGCATAGTGTGTAGAGGACCTGGGTTCAGTCCCTAGAGATGCACACATGAGGAAGGGGAGGAGGTGAGAGAAGAGAAGAGAGGGCTATCATGGCCCCATTTGCCAAGGATTTTGTGATCCATCTCTGCCTGCTAATTCAGCTTTACTACTTAATATAGCTTGTTCCAAGTCCATGTTCTTCTATCTGTCCCTTGTCTGGCAGATGGAGGTAATAGAACACACCTCTTGCTTTTATTAGAAGGATTTTAAAAAATGTTTATTTTATTATTGATTGTGTGAGTGTGTGTAGTATCTATGCATATCTATGTATGTGTGTATGTGTATATATACGAGGCTGGAGGATTCGGATCCCTTACAGCTGTAGTTACAGGTAGTTGTTGAACTGTCTGACATGGGTGCTAGGAATCCAACTCTGGTCCTCTTCAAGAGTAGTACGTGCCCTTAAGCACCGAGCCATCCATGCAGCCCAGATGACTGGAGGTTTACAAAAGGATATGCATGGCTCTATAGCTACAGTTGGCATATTGTAAGTGCTCAAGAAAAATCCAAGTTGCCATCACTTCTCCACCCCACTCCTATTTTCTTTCCCAGCCTTTGTAAACCCAAAGCCTGGGGCAGAGATATGATTAAATTTGTTAGTGGGAAACAAGTGATGTATTTTAAATATATTTTTAACCTAAAGATTCTATGTATGTTACAGGGAATGTTGAAAAAAAAAAGGACTTCATTGCAATCCTAGATGTTATTTTTTTTCTTGCCTTTTCTAAGATTAAAGTGTCATACAAGACTCACAGCAACACTGGGCCATTGCCAGTGAGCCTGGACCCAAGAAATGGTTGCTGCTCACTGCAAAGGGACAGCGCTCATTAATGCTAACGGCCTTTGTGAGACTAATTAACAGCATCTCACATTCAATATTTACCCTTGTGTACTCCGAAATTCCACTTTCTCCTTGAGACACAAGCTGTTTCTCTACCTGACTCATGGCAAGGAAACCCTCTGTGCCAGATGCCAGCTTCCCCTCTGTGATGGAGAAGGGGGTTTCCCTCCAGGGGCCTGGAGAGGAGCCTGTGGTTTTCATTCCAGCCCTGGGTGGAGTGCACACTGATCTGAGTGCTCTTCCAAAGGAGATGCCATTTTCATGATTCAGTCAAGCAGCCAAGCAGCTGTCAGTCTCAAGGACCATCCCAGCCACATGTGTGTTCAGCCATTTCTTCTTTCCTTCAAAAAAGGTCATTCTCCGGTCAGTGTGTGAGAGAAGATGAACTGCCTAGAAAAGACTTTGGGGCAGCTCCAGACTATCTCACTATACATTCAACCACTGGAACTGTGCCTTCATGTTAAGGACTCTTCTCAGAACCTCCCAATTTTATATAGACCAACCTGCAGCAATCACGATGCAATGTGGTAAAGAAGGTCTCCAGAGATGACTGTAAGGGAAGGCTACTCAGGTCAGATGAGGGGTACCAAGGAAAGCTTTAGAGAGGAACAATCAGTAAATTGGGAATTCTGAACAGATCCTTCTCTTATTAGAGAGGTCTGGTACCCTTGACTCTCATCCCCTCTCTGAAACAACAGACTTTGAATTGAGGAAGAAGCTCAATTCTGTTATTGCATGAAGCAAAGCAGCCATGGCTGCTACCTCAGAGAGGTTGAATATTTCCTGACTAATGATGTGGGACTCCCCTCTGTAGGTTGTGAATACCGTTGGTTAATAAAGAAGCTATTTTGGGCCTGTGATAGGGCGGAGCAGAGCTAGGTGGGGAATAGAAACTGAATGCTGGGAGAAAGACGGCAGAGTCAAAGAGAAGCCATGGCACTGCTGCCAGAGATAGAGATATTGGAATCTTGCCGGTAGGCCACAAGCCTCGTGGTAAAATATAAAATAATGGCAATGGGTTAAATTAAGATGTAAAAGATAGCCAATAAGAAGTTAGAGCTAATAGGCCAAGCAGTGATTTAATTAATACAGTTTCTGTGTTATTTCAGGAGTCTGGGCAGCCGGGAAATAAATAAACAGCCTCTTACTGCAGACTAACATGTCAATCATGGTTCCGTTAGAACGGACTTACTTGGCTATGATTGCCTTAGAGGCTTCCTTCTCAGCTCACTGCAACATTCTTCCCATTCTCTGAGGTCCTTCCCAGCTCCCCACCTATTTCCTTGATCCATCAGCAGCAAATGCTGATTGCGTAGTTGACCATAGGGCCAGAGATTTCATCATGCTTCAAGAGATGCTGGCCCCAGACCAATGCCTCAACCCTGTGAATGGGGTACTTGGCTGATGCCCAGCCTCTGAATGCATTGGAGTTCTTGCCTCCAATGCCAAACCAGCCATGTTTGGGCCCAAACCGTCTGGCAATCATGTGGGGCATCAGGAAAGAGAGTCAGAGGACAGTGTCCTAGTGGTCCCTGATTTAAGGCAAGAGCCCACTGTGGGTCTCTGACTCTCAAGACAGTGTTCCACTCGGACTCTCATGTAGTTTTCTGGCCTTTGGTGCCCACAGTACTAAGACCCACTTAAGGCCATCCCTCCCCTGCATATCTGTCAGGACCTGACCATTAAGACCGATGGATGGCAGCTGATGCTTTAACCTCTACCTGAAGCAGGTGAGCTGTATGATATATGAGCTTTAGGGAAGGGGACCCCAGAATTTGCTACCACAGAATATGCCACTGAAGCCCGCTTAGATATAACAGATGCAGAGGGATTTTGCTACTCTTACTTCATCTGCCTAGGAGAAACGTATACATTTATCTTCCAGAAACAATCTGAGGAATGAAGGCAGTTAGTACTCCCAAGGTTCTGCAGAAACAAACCTCACTAAAGTAATCCTTATTTCCCACCAGTTTTACTTATTTTTGTTGGATTTAGGAGCCCAATCTCCCCAATTTTAGTAAGTATTACATAATATACCCCATACTACATGATACGTTACATAACTTTCCAGCAAGGGTAGATGACCACAGTGAAGTTACTTTTTCGGCGTTCAGGAAAATACTGCCTAATCAATGTCCCTCAGTCCTTAGATAATTAGAAACAACAGACTCCAGAGGTATACCAGCTTATTCCACCAAATCCCACTGATATGGAAGATTGTCAACCCTCTTTTCCTTACCTCTTGTATTAATTACTTTTCTGCGATTAAACATCATGACCAGCACAACTTATAGAAAGAAGGATTTATTTGAGCTTATAGTTATAGCGAAATAAGAGTCCACGGTTATCATGGCCAGACTTTCTGCCAAAGTATCACAGGAATGGCCTTGAGCCCAGCTGCTGTTAACATCCTTGCTTTCCTCTGACACCTCTTAAGCTAAGCCTCCACAATCTACATAAATTTCAGCACTACTGTCTTCCAAGATCCCACCAGGAGGGTCTGTTAAGCTCTGCTTATATCAACCACTTTTTTTTATTCTACATTCTGGTCAGGTTTTTTGTTTTATGTATATCAACACCCCACTCCTGGTACCAACTCTGGATCAGTTACTTTTCTGTTGCTGTGAAAAAGCCAGGCTACTTACAGAAGAAAGAGTTTTAGTTTATGACTCCAGAGGATTGAGTCCATAATGTTGAGGATGGCATGGACGCAGGTGGCAGGCACAGCAGCAGGAACAGGAAGCCGAGAGCTTACATCCTGAGCCACAAGGAGACTTTTTCATCTCAAAGCCCAGCCCCAGTGATAAAATTCCTCCCACTAGGCAATGCCTCCCAAAACTCCCAAAACACCACCATCCACTAGGTACCAAGTATTTAAATTCCCAAGACTATGGAGTGTCCTTTCTCATTCAAACCACCACATTAGGGGGCTGTAGAGATGGCTCAGAGGTTAAGAGCACTGGCTGCTCTTCCAGAACTCTTCCTGAGTTCAATTCCCAGCAACCACTTGGTGGCTCACAACCATCTGTAATGAGGTCCGGTGCCCTCTTCTGGCTTGCAGGCATACACACAGAATATTGTATACACAATAAATAAACAAATATTTAAAAAAAAAAAAACCACCACATTAGATCCCTGTGAGTGAACCTGTGGAGGTATGCAGTGGCCACTCTAGGGATGA
Organism: Microtus oregoni; assembly: GCF_018167655.1. NCBI lineage: Eukaryota > Metazoa > Chordata > Mammalia > Rodentia > Cricetidae > Microtus > Microtus oregoni. The sequence continues at coordinate 6,905,506 of NW_024543831.1, read as the reverse complement.
GCAATCATATGCTCATGATGTGATTTCTCTAGGGAGAAACTTGAAGCACACCATCACACAGTTAAATGTTCAAAACCCTCCCATTAGGCACCTCAAAAGTGACCCTGGCTTCACTTCCTTTCCCTGTAAGTCAGCCTACCCCTTCCTGTTTTCTTGTCTCTTGCCTTATTTTATCTGCCCTTGTTCAGGTGTTCTATTAATCTCCAGTCTAACCAGTCCTTGGATACTCTAACTTGTCTGAGTTCCTCCATGTGCATGCAGATCACATGTATAAATAGCTGGGTCATTTCCTCCTGTTAATCTATCCTCCAGATGTTTAATTCACAGGTCTCTGGTCCTATACAGAATAGGGAGAAGAATGGCCTTTGTCTTCCTCTACATTGGAAACCAATTCCAACAGTTGCTGTGCAGAGCCTGAATCCCAGGTTAATCCTTTATTCGTATGACTTTATTGGGGGCTATTTCACCTCTTTGGGCTCCAATTTTATCCTGTGCTGGCTGTATTAACGATACAATCCACCTCAATAATTATTGTTCAGATTAAATAAGACAGTAGAGAACTCATCAGAGAATGTGTACTGTATGAACCCAGAGTAACCAAACCATTACTATATGTACCTCTGCTGGATGAAACAGTCTGGTGCTGGAAAACTTCACTAATGACACAAATGGGTTTATGGAGGAGGCAACTCAGTGAAGTTGTCTTACTTTCAAGATTTGGGAAATAGATGCTAAGCCCACTCTCATATGGGAAAGGGTTACAATGAATCTATTAGCGTCTTTCTTTCTTTCTTTCTTTCTCTCTCTCTCTCTCTCTTTCTTACTTTCTTTTTTTCGTTCACTTTTTCTTTTCTTTTCTTTTTTTCTTCCATTTTTAAGTCATGGTTTCTCTGTGTAACAGTTCTGGCTGTCCTGGATCTCACTCCCAAGACCAGGCTGGCCTCAAACTCACTGAATGCTGGGATTAAAGGCGCGCAACACCACCGCCCAGTTCCATTAGCTTTCTTGTCTGAATCTCTAGACATATGTTCCAAAGTTTTTCCCTATATCAGAAGCCTTGTTCTAAAGACTAATTCTCAGATCTTATCTCTAACTTGCACTAGATGTTGAGAGATATGTTTTTTTTTTTTTTGGTTTTTCGAGACAGGGTTTCTCTGTGGTTTTGGAGCCTGTCCTGGAACTAGCTCTTGTAGACCAGGCTGGTCTCGAACTCACAGAGATCCGCCTGCCTCTGCCTCCCGAGTGCTGGGATTAAAGGCGTGCGCCACCACCGCCCGGCCGAGAGATATGTTTTAAACACTGACTCCTTCCAAGGAGATCCAGGGGTGACTGAAGTTTGAGATTCACAGACAAGAAAGAAAAAGTTTCCCTGGGGGCTGGAAAGATGGCTCAACAGTTAAGAACACTGACTGTTCTTCCAGAGGACCTGGGTTCAATACCCACCACCCACATGGCAGCTCATAACAGTCTGTAACTACAGTTCCAGGGGACCTGACACCCTTACACATGCAAAACACAATACATATAAAAATAAATACGTATTTTTTAAAAAAAGTTTCCCTGGTCAGAACCTACTGGAATGCTGATCTCTGCAGATTCTGTGGGCAAGGGCCAAAGAGGCCACAGACCAGGGCGCCCTGGTTTACCCTTTGCTCCCCAGCACCTCACCCACTCACAGCCTCTACTCCATAGATCTTGTTCCCAGCCTGGGTGGCATTTCTATACCGGCCCCTCATTTCCTGCCAAGAACAGTGTTGGCCTCGCTGATCCTGGCTCTCAGCCCAGCCAGGCTGTAGGTGGATCATTAGAGAGCACTGGACCTTTTCTGGAGGACTCTGGGGCTGTGTTGTGGAGAGAGAGGCATGACCAGGGCGTGGGGAGGGGTATCATTTAAGAAGCTGTTGTTATCAAATCTGGGGAGCAGCCAGGAAGACAGTCCCTAGCCCAGACAGCCCCTCCTACCCGGCGCAAACCTCGGTTATTCATGCAAAGATAATTCAGTTAAGGGGAATGCAGCCGGAGACACGGAGTGATTCAGGGGCCGAGGCCATCTGAACTGGAGGCCTTTGTGCCTGGAACATTCTTATTAACCCAGATGCCTAAGCTTTAAGCAGGGCTGGGGACTGGCGAAGGAGACACTGAAGAGTCGCTCATACAGGGTTTTGCTGGAAGGTGGGAGTGTGGAGGTAGACTTGGCCACTCAGCCCCTCGAAGGGCTAATTCCCCCTGCAATCCTCAGTGAACTTAGGATTGTTGTCTGCGGTTGTTCAGACAGTTATCATCTGTCTCTACAGTCATCCCGGGAAGAGATAGGCTGAGAAACTCTAAAGTGTCACACAAGAAGGAAAGCTTTTCGGGGATTTAATTTGAGCCATTGATCACCACCTCCCGTGGGAACAAGTTATTTCTGTGTGAGCTGCCATCTATGAAGGCAGGTGGCCTTACATGGAAGAGGACTACAGAGGTCCTCAAGGCCAAGTCAGAGGACCAGGGACATTTCCTATCCGTCCATCCCTACAACTGAGATTCAGCATCCCTGGCCAGCCTTTGGTGCCCCCCCCCCCCCGCCGCCCCGCCGCCACCACAGCCCCCAACAGGAATAGCTCATGTCCCCTTCGGTATGGTATTTGTCTTAGGTCTTGCTTAGCTGGAAGCTATGGTCTTGCTTTCATCCCCCTGCATCTTGGGATGAGAGGCTCTAGTTTAAAACAGAATGGCTGGCTCCTGGAAGGGAAAGGAGCTTGGAAGGGAGTTCCCTCTATTTGTCTCTGTCTGCTTCTTCTCCTGGCATGGGGAGGTTTTTCTCTGCGAACCATTCGTCTTTTTTTTTATAACCTGCCTATTTGATGTCAGATGGATGCACGGCGTTAGAGATGCCGAGACCATTGCTTGGATGCTTGCGACTCCATTAGCAGGCTGGGATGAGAAAGCAGTTGGGACCCACCTCCTCCACAGGTGTCTGTTTTGGAGATCAGACACCTAGCAGCACAAGAACCATCCAAGTCAAGGGGATGTGGGTAGGGTGCCCTCCAAAGGACTGGGAGTGAACTCCTCCGATAAACAAGCATAGGACTTGCTAGCAATGAAGGAGTTAATGGTAGCCAAGCCTTCTTCCTCCCCACCTCCCTTCTCTCACTGGACCCAGATGAATAGCCAGTCAGTAAAATGACCCAGTGGAAGGAGTCCAGAATCAACCACTCTGATCCCAGGGGGCATTTGTACTCTTCATGGAACAAATCAAATCACCCAGAGTGAGGACTGGCAGGCTGCAGAAGGCCCAAGGACAAGACAGCCCTCTGGCCCAGTCAGGCACAGCAGGGACCTGACCCAGGCCGGAACCTCAGCCCCTGAGACCCACAGGAGAATGTGTCGGTTGTGACCTGCCTGGTTCCTGTGGGTCTGAAATCTCTGTGATTTCTCCCTGAGACCTTGTTAGTTCTCACAGAGAGGCCTCGCCTCTTGTGCTGTCTTCCCCTCCTTTGCTACAGCGCTGCCGCCTCCTTCCTCACAGCTTACATTGTCCTTGACCCATGTGGGTGCCATGCCGATGAGAGAGCAGGCAGAGAAGTCAGATTCGAACAGTAGTGGAAAAATCCAAATCTCAGGACTTGATAGACCCAAGACGCCTCCTCTCCACGCAGGCTCAGCTTTCTCTCCCTGCCCCCAGCTCCTTCCTTCTAGGAGAGAATGCCCTGAGCCTCCTGGAGCACCCCACTGGCCCTTCTGCACAGGGCTTTGTCCTCTTGAAAGCTTGCAGATTTATAGTTCTCAGCTGCAGGCATTCCATCCCAACCACTCCTGCCCCTCACAGCCCTTGAACAGCCTCCTACACGTCCCTCTCTTAGCCTCCCTGAATTACAAGCAGTGGGGGTGGGGCAGGAAGGGAAGGCTGACCTCTAAGTAGAGAGAGGCTCAGCCTGAAGGAGTCTCTCCTCTCTTGGGTCCCTCAGGCATCAGCTTCCTGGGACTTGAGTATCTGTGACCTGCTCCTAAGCTCAGAGACTATCCACGGAAAATAAACACACAGGACTGCCCATTTCACTGTGGTTCTCTTTCAAGCAGTAGCTGTGCTTTTCTAGAATATTCTGTCTTGTCATGATTCTCATGTTAGCCTGCAGTGAGAGACATAGGTAACCCCACCTTCTTAGATCAAACTAACCACCTCCAGCCTGGGAATAATGTAAGCAAAGCCTAATAAAATTCTAGTGATATCAACAGGTTTTCTTCATATGGGAAGAGATAGTGGCCACGGATGGAAATCTCGTGTCAAAGAGAGCTTCAGACCCACCCTTGACCTGTAAGCCCTGGACCATTCATGAGGCATGGACCCTGGGTCAAAGGCTGGCTGCACTTGAAGGGTAACATAAGCTATCTCCCTGACCACAGAGATTTCTCTGCAGATCTTAGAGAAGTTCTTTTGAAGCAAAAGCTATTGTCAAAATATGTGTTAGAGAATAATTAACATGGAGGGCAAGTTGAGAATAAGCTGTAGGGCAATGAAGCCAAGATACAGTTTGGGAGCTGGCCCCAAGCCTGGGAAGCAGCCTTGTGTCCACAGGGCCAAGGGACTAGAAGGGGCAGCCAGAGACGGACCTGGAGAAAAGCTCAGTTGGTGATCCTTGTAAGCAAGGGCATGTGCCCCCGCCAGGAAATCTTGGTCTTCGCTCAGCTGAGTCAGGTGGAGTCTGGCCACCATTCTGGGGAGTCCAGCTGTGGCCATGCCTTTGCTTTCCCATCTGAATATGATGTCACTTTGAGCTCCTTTTAGAGACAGAAAAAACGGTACGGTAAAAATCTCAAGCATGGTCCCTGGACCCTTAGACATTGGGTATCTCTGAGCAAGTTACCCTTTTTTATGAGCTCCAACTAGCCTATCAGAGCAACATCTCTAACAGGGCTTTGTGCAGAATTGTTCAAAGGGTCTTAGGCAGCCAACGAGGGACCCCCTTAGATGACTATAAGCACCAAATAGTGGTTATCTTAGCCAGTCATCATGACACTCATATATTATATGTAGATTCATACGTAGCTCCAGCTATGTGGGAATGGAACTCATGCGCAGGGGGAAGCCATTCTCCTCCAATAGCTCCCTGTCCCAGTTCGACTCACCTCACCCTCTCTCACACAGGACCCAGGGAGCCTGAGCCACAGGTGGGCATGGCAGCAGATCCAGCTGTGAGACCCCAAAGAAGGCGGAGAACCGCAGAGTCGCGAGCCGCTCCCGAAAACGTTTGCTTAGATCCTGAAAGGAAAAGCGATGGATGTGAGATCCCATTTCGAGTCACTCGTAGCTATACATCAGCTGCGCCTTAAAGACTGCAACTATTCTGGGGGTCGGGGGAGAATAAGTAATGTGCCGATTCAGGAACCACTGCTCTGAGGAAGAGAGATGAGACAGAAATCTTTCTCTCCTCATCACACAGCCAAGCCCAATTTACAGCTCATATTTCTGGCTGGAGCATGTGAGAGAAGCATAGCCCAGCAGGCAGGGAGAGAAGGCCTGATGTGGGAAGGAGCCTTGCTGGAGCGAAGAGGAAAAGAGGAAAATGGCTCGTGCATCCATGTTACAAGAGGGAGCTGTTGGGAGGGCAGCCAGTGGACCCTGGCAGGGGGAGACCTTCAGCTGGGCAACCAGGAGAGCTAAAAAGCACTTGAATTGAAAGAAAAATGTCCTTATCCACATCACTATTTTTCGGGATCAGGCAGAGGAATTGACAATGTTGATTCATTTAGCTCAGCAGCATTCAGGTCAAAATCAATCTTGTCAAAAATCCATCACACACACTCAATAAGTAAGAAAAGGGATACAGGCTCCAAGGGAATCAATCTCCAGCAGGGAGAGCTGAAAACAGATCTATCACTAGGAAGCTGGCGTTACTCAAAGTACTACCTCCTGAGTTTGACCTGGAACCTCAGCCAAGGTCATGGGCATCAGGCCAGCTCCAGGCAGCATTCAGAACTAAGATGGTCCAAGAGTAGGTAGCTGCGCCACTGTTGATCCCTTTGCAGCCAAAACTCCATCCAGCCTTGGAGCAGATTTATATGTGTACACTTTGCACAGGAACTGTGTTCAGCTGGCTGATGTGCCCTATGGAAGCCTGCAGGAACCACTGCCATCAACTCTCCTGCTATCCTCGAATCAGTGTGGCTGCCTCCCATCTGCGGGGAAGAAAGATAATAGCCATTTAACGGCTTCCTCACTGGACCTGGACTCTTTCTCTCCCCTGTAGGACAAGCTGAATGGCCTCTACAAGTTCTCCAGCCCCAGAACATCACAAAATGCAGTAGCTGGAGTTCCCCCAGCCTCTTTGTCTCTAGATCAGAAGTTGGAATCCCCCAAAGTTAGCACAAGGCAAAGCTGACTTCCTCAGATTTATAGACCCGCATGAATGCATCAGAGAAAGTTCCTTGTCAGCCAGATGAGGGAGAGGGTGGTTCCATTGCCACCATTCACTACTGGCTTAAGCCAATTATTTCTTTTCTATCTGTCCCACTTCATATGCAAAGTGGAAATGGTAACAGTGCACACATATGTTAGGATGTCTTAAGACTCACAGAGGCTCCTTGTGAAAGGATAGCATATAAACCACACTAAGATAAAGCTCTTCATAGACAAAGGTCCCTGTTGGCCACAACTTGTGTCTTCTAGTCCCATCTTTCTCAACTTTTAAAACATGTTCACGTCATGCTTGCATGCATCCATTCACTCAGTATTTATTAACCATAGGCATCTTTGGCTCTCCTGTTAACGCTGGAGGGTAGTGAATACAATCACAGGACTGAGGAGGAAGACTGCCTTTAGCACGACAATTAACAACGCAAAAGTAATAAGTGGCCCAAGGAAGCCTTTGCAGCAAAGGAATACGGAGAAAATGAATGAGGTGCCCTAGGGAACTGTTTGAATTTGGTTTCACAAAGCCCTCTCTAAATAGGGTACACTTAGGCTGGACCTGAAGTGGGAGGACTGCATTAGAGCTAAAGGGAATTGAAGGAGTAGAAGGCACGGTGGAGGGTGATGCAGATGGAGCAGGATAGAAGGGGCCACATCAGTATACTGGTCTGTAGATGTGATGAGAAGTCACAATGAGAAGAAGCAATGTTCTTTGATGATGTGTTTTGGAAAGGTGGTACCTAGCGCTGTATGGAGTGGATCTAAACAGAGAAGAGTGGAAGGAAGCAAGTGAGCTTAGAGGCCTTAAAGAGTTGCAGGAGGGTGGTGGGAGTGTCATTCAAAGCAGCAAGAGTAGTGATGGGGAGTCAGTACCAGCGTCCAGGACACTGTTGTGGAGGCAGAGGAAACGGTACTTATTGATGAGTAAGATGTGGGGGATCAAGGGTGAAGGAATGGATTCTTCTGAAGCTATATCACCAAGCACTGGCTACATGGGGATACTAACTGTAGTTTGGAGGAAGTTTGGGAGGAAGATGTTGGGGTGAGGAAATGCCACATAGAACTCTGCCAAGTTAAAATTAGACTAGAAAGGGGCAGTCAGGTCTAAGAGCTTAGACTTGGAGCCATTGCATAATAGATGTTGACCTAAGGTCAAAGACTGGGATGAGCTAAGGACCAGGTGGGAGGAGAGGGCGGAGCCCAGGGAGGAATCCGCCAGCCCCCGGAACAGTCATACCCTCTAAATGCCTGTGGGTACGTAAATTTTGCTGGTACCTGTTCCAAAGGAAAAGGGAGTTTGGTCCTCTGTAGACTGTAGCTTGAAGGGATTTGCTATTGCTAGATATTTCTAGAAGATAGGTGGCACCCAGCTCTAGTCCTAGCAGTTTTGGGTATGCTGGAGCAGAGGAAGAGAGAAAATGGAAGCAGGGTGGCTCTCTGCTCTGAGTGTGGTGTCGTGTTACATCAATCTAATGTGGCTCTCTACAGAGGCAACGTATATTTATAGCTTCCAATGCCAAGAAGGGCCATTAGCATGGATGCCCAAGAGCCTGAGTTCCAGAACTTCAGGATCTCAGCCTGATTCTGCTGTAGCGATCTCATCTCTGATGACTCCGTGAAGTTCCCAGAGGTCTGCACTGCATTCAGTCTTTTCATTCTGCCTGCCATCATCCTCAGAACCACACACAGTAGGGAAGCAACTCTTTCCAGTGCCTTCCAGGCCAAGGCACTCTGTACTCAAAGTTAGAGCACCAGGAGGTGCTGCTTACAGTTCCACACCATAGCGGGGTCCAAGAAAAAGCAAGCGCGTGACCCCCTTTTCTTTTCCACATGCTGTCATCTCCAGAGGAGAGAAGCCCCCATCTTGGAAGCTCATCATACCTAGGCCTACTCTTGGGTTCCTTTCCTGACTGCCAGACCACTGAATAATACTAGGAGCTGACTCATGGGTCACTAACACCAAGCACCAAGCCTGTGCCATACTGGGCATGTGATTAATTCATAGCTGATGCCGAACAGATGGATGAACAGCTAGAAGTAAGCTCAAGGGAAGGGACTACTAGAGAAGGCTTAAGAGAACATGGAAAGGCTTGCTGAAAGAAAGATGATTATAAGAGAGAGAGATGGTACGTAGAGAGCTGACTGATGGGGTCTCGGGTCAGGAATGAGGGGTGAGGTTGTACTCCACTCTTTGCTCCACACACACCAACCCTAAGAACAATGCGATGTGAGGCCGGAAAGGAAGTGGGAGGAAATAGGTAATAAAGCTCAATTTCACAGCTGGGTGGGCTGGGGCTGTGCCCAGGGAATTCATTTCTGGGACAGCCCGGCAGTTTTAAGTTCCCGGCTCCCTGTCTGGTTCAGTGCACCCAGTCAGGTGTCAGGATGGATCCAGTCTGGTAATCTAAGGTCTGGAGTCTACATCGCAGACTCCTTCACTGGCCTGCAGCCCACATGCCGCTGCCAGGCCAGACTTAAACCTGATCTCCAGAGTGTGTACACACCATTGTAGCTGTTTTAAAAACACAGAACATTAATAAAGATGATCGCCATTTACAGTCTTCCTAAATGCCACCCACAGACCTGCCTCTTCCTCCCTCTCTCCTAGCATGCTCCCTGCTCTCCTCCTGGAAAAGATCAGGCTGTGTAGCCCATCATCCTTCTTCCGCCTCCCAAGAGCTGGAATCCCAGGCACGCATCATTCAGCCACCAGCTCTTTCTTTAGTCTGAAGTCACCAACCTTATTAGGTGAGTGAGGTGGGTGCTATTATTTTCACAGGGTCTAAGAAAACTAAATGTCTAAGCTAGAAAGCATTAGAACCAGGAGCCAGACGGCTATGTGACTTCAAGTCTCAAACTCCTTCCTCACTCTGACTCCCAGGATAAACAAACTTCCATGTGTTATAGGAATTGGCAGGCAGGAGAGGACACCTGGCCACAGTTTACTAGGCAGAAGGCAAGTAGGCACTACGACATATATGATTAATGTGCCCCAGGTTGTCCTGTGGGACATCTCATCCCCATAGCTGGACCTTCTTCTATGGTTCTGGGGGTAGGAACACTTCTCTTTCCCCAAGCCAGCATCTTCTGGACAGCCAGGGATGAGAAAGAAGATAGACAGACTTCTCTCCATACTGACCTGAAACAAAAGAACATCTCCCTTACCTTTCTTCAAAAGATAGGGAAAAGTGGGCATGGAATGGATCTGAAAATCCAGCTCCATCTCAAGGGTTGAGAGATAATCATATTCCAAACCTGTATCTGCCACCATCTTAAGTGAGCCAGGCCATCGGAGAGTAGCCTCAGAGCCTCCTCCCAGCTCAGGTCCCCAGTGTCCCTAAGTGATAAATACTCCCAGCCCAGTCCTGGGCAGATCCACTGAGCACTTTCCATTCTCTTTATGCATTAGTCTGTGTTCAGCAAAAAGGCAATCATGATTCCTGTTTAACATCTTACCTAGAACTTTCCATTTAGGCCTTGTGTTGATTTTCACTGCAGTCACTCTTTCTTCCAGGTACCACACTTATCTTTAGGACATCTCCAAGGTTATAATGATTTCTGACCTAAACATCCTAACACTCACACACAAACTGCTCTTTCCCCCATGGATACAGTGCAGGGGGCACCTCCCTTCCAGAATCTGGAACTGGATGAATGTTCCTGGAGCCCTAGGAACACTTGTGCCTGGGGCAAACTCCCAGCCAGCTTGCTTTAGAACGAAAGGTCCAGAAAAAGCTAGCAGACTGTAGCTCATGCCAACAGGTGTCCAACTCTTATTTCCCTGGGTAGCAGTGTCACATAAAGGTCTCAGGTGATGTTTATGCCTCTGGGCCATCTCCTACATTTTCAATAGCAAGGAGTTGAAGATTTAGTCCTCGGGGATATGGTTATTTGTTTATAAGATACCAGAGCTAATTCTCTGCTTCCACTCGGCAGACAGGGATGTCGTCTCCAATGTCCAAATATCTGCTCTACAAACCTCATCAGCCCAAGATGACTACCAAAGCTCCAAGTATCAGCTTTCACAAGAAAGAAGGATGCAAGAGGAAAAGAAAGGTACTTACCCCCACTTTCAGGAACTAAAATTACACTAAAGTTCCCAGTCTCTGATTTACATCTTTGTTGGCTAGAGCTGTGCCCCATTATCCATCCCTGCACCAGTCATTACTAGTTTAAACCAATCATGTTTTACCCCGTGGGACTGAGGGCATTCTTATTCAAATTAAAAGCTCCATTAACAAACAAGAAGGGGAAGAGGTAAGATATAGCAGTCACAGTGGCTTCCCAGGTAGGCACCAACCATCCTTCAGGCCTCTGGCTCATTTTGTTCTCTTCTAGGGAGAAGACTTCAGTAGAAAGGAAGAGCGAGAAGACTAGCAGAAAGTAAAGAAACAACATCAAAAGGTCTTGGGTGGGTTGGGAGAAAGGGCGATGACGACTCAGTCGCTAAGTACTTGCCTTCCAATGGGGAAGCTCCGCGTTTGATGCCCAGGATCTATGTGGAAAATGCTGAGCACAGTAATGTGTGCTTATGACACTTGGATGGAGAAGAAGACTGATTCCTGTGGCTTGCTGGCCGGGAAGCCTTATCTACTCAGTGAGTCGTAAGCCAGAGAGAGACTGTCTGCATATAAAGGTGCAACCAGCAAGATGGCTTAGCACATAAATGCTCTTGCCATGCAAGCCTAATGATAGGAGTTTGATCTCTAGAATCCACAGAGAGTAGGAAAGAGAGAACTGACTTCACAAGTTGTCCCCGACTTCAACCTGAGTGCCATGCACACTGTGACACATGCCATCCTCCCCCATGCCAAACACACATAAGAATAATAATTAAAAAATAAAATGGGTATCACCTGAGGAATAATACCTGCAATTGTCCTCTGATCTTCACACGTACTTGCATGTTCATATGCACACACACATGGGTGTGCACACATACATTCATGCACACACGCATACACATACATTTATGCACACATATACGAAAGGATTTAGGGGATTGAGGAAGGGAGCTATTCTTTGTGGCAGTTTCATTCAGAGGCAGTCCAGGAGCAGCTGTGCAAATGCATGGGGTAGCTTTTGCTACACAGCAAACTGTCCCAGAACTCACAAATTTTGGTGGGCACCAACTGGCACCACTCTTAGGCCTGGGGCATGGGTATACAATGAAAACAGGAAAGAGTACCCTACTTCCACCCTGTCTCCCTAGCCAGATGCCCTCACAGACTCTGGCGAGAAGGCTCCCTGCCTTGGTCTCCGCTGTCCCTCTTTGTTGATTGTAACTGCCTGGAGATCAGCTGATGCTGCTGGCAGGGCCGAGTGAGCTGGCATGATGCTTCTGCCACAGGAGAAAGGGACACTTGTTGTGGAGGAAGGATTCCTGGTTCTCAGTGGTGAGAAGTCAGAGGCCAGAGGGCACTCTGGGGACACCATGTCCTCTGCTGAAAGCCCAGGGCTGCTGTGGCCAAGTCCTCATATGTGCTGCTCCTTTCTCTAGGCTCCCTCATCTCCTTCTCAGTCTGGTTTCTTCTCCGGCATCATTTCCTGCACCCCCCCAGTCTAAAACAACCTGCTTCCCCTAGGCTCGCATACCTCTTACTCTCTGACAGCTGCTAATCATTCCCGATGGGAGCAGTCACTACAGTTCTCAATTACGTACTGGTTTGTTGTCTCTGAGTCTGACGCTAGCTGAGGGCAGGAGTCATTCCTATCACAGCCTCGCATGCTCAGCCCAGGGAGCGGCACGCAGTGTTCACACGGTAAATGATCGTCGAGCACATGAAAATATGAATGACCAGATATGGACTGAAACCCTTTTCTGTCTCGGGGACGGGAGGGCCAGAGTAAGCAAAATGAAGCAAAGGAAATAAGCATGGCTGTGACGGGTGAACTGCTAACTGTAGGGCTCCGATAACTTGTAGATGCACTGCTGAAATGGATTGATCTGTTAAAGCTAGTGTTCTGGCTGAGGCAAGAGGAAGCTTTGGTGATATAGTTAGGTGTCAATTTGCCTGGGTTAAGGGACAGCTGAAGAGCTGGCTGAACATTATTTCTGGGTGTTGCCAAGAATGTGTATGGAAGAAACTGACATTTGAATCAGTTGAATGAAAGAGAAGACTGTGACCCAAGTCCAGTGAAGAAGCCAAGGAAAGCAGAGACTCCCATCCTCATCTGCCTCTGAGAGCAGAGCTTGGCTTCCCTACCCTTTGGACTCCAGACTCGAATCTGAAGTCTCCTGAGTACTTGGGGTTTTAGCCTCAGACTAAAATCAAACCATTTGCATTCCTAGGTTCCGAAGTCTTCAGACATGGGTTGAAATCTGTTGGTTATTCAGCTTTTAGAAGGTCTTTTGTGAGACTTAGCCCTGACAACTACATGGCCCAGTTCCTTAATAAGTCTCTACTTTTTATTTATGCATGCATACATGAATATATCTGTTTATCTATCCCTACCACATATATGTATATATACATATATATCTCAGATACATACATACATAAATACAAACATACATGTGTATGTTATTTAACACATTTTCCACTCATTTATCCACCATCCAACTATCTATCCATTCATCTGTTGTAGGAGGCCACCTGTTCATTTCCCAGCTGCTCAGACTCCCAAAATAATCACACAGAAACTGTATTAATTAAATCACTGCCTGGCCTATTAACTCTAACTTCTTAATGGCTAGCTTTTATCTCTTAATTTAACCCATTTCCACTATTTTATGTTTTATCACGAGGCTCATGGGCTATTGGCAAGGTTCCAGTGTGTCTGTCTCCAGCGGCAGCTCCACGGCTTCTTTCCTGACTCCGCCTTCCTTCTTCCAGCACTCAGTTTAGTTTTTCCTGCCTAGCTCTGTTCTACCCTATCAGGTCAAGCCAATTTCTTTATTAACCAATAGTATTCACAGCATACAGAGGGGAATCCCACATCACATTCATCTATCATTCATCACAACATCCAATATACATACAAACATACATATATACATACGTGTATTTGTACATGCATGCATGCATTCATCCACGTATCCATCTATCCATCCTGTTGGTTGTGTCCTGCCTAATAAAGAGGTTCACCATACATCAGTGTTTACATCCAACATCCATCTATACATCCATCCACCCATCCTTTGGGCTGTGACCCACCCAATACAGAGGCTTGCCAACCTGAGCCCTAAAGTTGCCACTTTCCTAAAAAGACACCTAACCCTGAGATCCCACTAACACCCTCCTCTTATACAGCAATAATGAATTGCCCCTTGATTAGCTCCTCTGATCCCTGCTGTTCCAGTTTCTGAGTTTAGAAACCCCATCACTTTTGGTGCCATGGGGGCAGGGAGAGGCTGAGAGCCTGAGCTACGGGTTCCAGTCCACTGGGCCATGTGATGGGTGGGAAATTGACTGGAATGAGGAAACCGTGACCCAGAACAGCAAATGCATTCCCTGGAAAGCCCAAACTTTAATAGCAGGGTGGAGCTGAGAGAAACAGCAATTGCTCACACCTGACTGGAACCTCACTTTAGCTGTCATCGCAGCAGCTTGAAGGGGTTCTGGGTGCGTCTTGGCTGGTCCCAATGGTGACAGAAATAACCACCCATACTAGTGATCCCACAGGAGCTCGATCAAGCAATGAGTCAAAGAAACGCAGAGCCAGTCAGCCCCATCCAGCCCCGTCCCTCATCACCATGGACAGTGTGCAACAAAAGTCATCAACAACTCTCATAGCACTGTGATATCAACCAGGCCAACAAGCTTGCTAGAGTTAGCATCAAATGCCCTGCTAAAGGCGTGGCCTCAAGGGTGGTGCTTGGGAGATGGTGCAGCTTTTTAAGAAGTAGAGCCTTGTGAAGGGCTTTGCAGGTTGTTGGAATTGTGAAAGGGGAAGCTCCTGCCTCACACCTTTTTTGCTGCCTGTCCATGAGGAGAATCATTTTGTGACCCCATGGGCTCCCTGCCATTGCCATGTGGCACCAAAGACCTAAAAGTGATGAATTCACCTGAGCTGAAGCCAGGGACTCTAAACCCACAGACTAAAGGAAACCTGTTCTTTCTTTTGCTTTTTATTTTTTTTCTATTTGTGTGTGTGCATGCGTGCGTGCGTACACACGTGCATGTGTGTTAGTGTACATATTGAACATCCCTCTCACAGGCAAGTTACAAGGACTGACAGGGATAGTGGTTTGTGTAAACAGCCAAAATACACGAGATACAGCTGAAAGCAGCTTCTAGAGGTCCTCACCTTTGCTCTTTCATTGGATCATTGCGAGTCTGTACTTTACCCCAGCCCTGTGCTAGCCTTTGGATTTCAGTGGTTAAACAAACGCCATCCAGTCTCCGACTATACAGTGATCTACAGAGACTCAGAACTTAGTCTGGTTTTCCCTAACGGAAATGATGGCAAGTGTTGTGGTGAGTGAGAATCTTTCCCAGATAATAAGTCACGTGGGCTTTCCTGAAGACTGCACGGGAAAGAGATTGCATTCCACAAAGCTGTATGTGCTAAGACCCTGAGGTTGGAAGGAAAGGAAAGTCAGTGTACCTAAAGCAGAGAGAAATGGGAATTTGATGACTCTGGGTAGAGCGTTGGGGAAGGTAGGCCCAGATGGTATGCTTCAATCTAAAACGAGGGAAGGACAGCCCAACCAATTCTGTATTTTGGAAATACAGAACCCATCAGGTCCCCTGGTGCACTAAGTGCCCTGGACAAACATCTTTAGGGAGCTATGTAAGGTCTAAGACTGTTTTTTGCTGGTCTCAGCCTAGCCACGCCTTCCTGGAATAAAATACTGCATAGTCCCAGATAGCAATGTAAAATGAACAAACCACAGCTCCATGCAAGATAACATACAGACCTTGAAAACACTGTTTCAGGCTAAATATGCCAGACAGAAGACAAATTTTGAATACATGTTATTTGCTTATATAAAATATTTAGAATAAAAATTTTCAGAGACCATGTAGTTTGACTTGTGTTATTTTATGGTCATTGTTGTCTATGCACTTCCTCCAAGATTGAAACATTCCACCTTGCGGGAAAGCTCCTTAAGCTGGAAGGTAAACAGCTCAAAAGAGCTTCACAAAGTCCCTTAAACCGACCAGATTCTCTAGGCCCCTTCTTCCCAAGAGTAAACAAGACAGGTTGCTGAGAGTCACTCTCAAACAATCCAAGGTGCAGAGAAGACTTTGAGACCAGAGCAGCTGCCAGGAAGACGTAGAGACCAACCTGAAAGAGGTTTAGGCCGGCCAGCTGAGCCACCCGGAAAGGACACTCTCCAGGCTGTTGAGCTGCCTACAGGCTGTGCAGTGGGCTTCAGGTTCCCATCTTTGTGAGCTGTCACCCATATTGAGGTGAGCTTTGGCGATGCAGCTGTCTTTGGGTTATTTCTGCTCTGGTAAGGAGATGGCTCAGCAGTTAAGAGCATTGCCTGCTCTTCCAAAGGTCCTGGGTTCAATCCCCAGCAACCCCATGATGGTTCACAACCATCTGTAATGAGATCTGGTGCCCTCTTGAGGAAGAGACCTGGTCAGTCGTCCTCATCAACTTAGACCATGAAACCCAATAGGGACAACAGAACCGCCATATATGGACTGTCCGTGCATGCTTCAGCATTGCCAGGGCATAAATTTCATTCAAATTTCATTTTTTGTTCAAGTAACCCCTTACCCATATTCCTATAAGTAGACCTAATATATCTCATTGGTTCAGAAAGTTGGACTTTGGTGGCATCCATACTTTGGTCTGTCATAGGCTCTCTATCTAGGATGAGCAGACACATGGAGAGCAGCATTTCCCCAGGAAATGTTCTGTCACATGACAGTCATGTTTATTCCTCCCTTTTCTTCTTTATGCTTTCTTCCTTCTCTTCTCTCCTCTGTGCCTCCTTACTTGCATTCCTTCCTTTTTTTTTTTTTTAGCTCCTCTTCACTCTCTCTCCAGGACTTTTCTCCTACTGTTTTCCTACCTCCATATTTACATTTATCCTTCCTTCTTCCCTCCCTCCCTCCCTCCCTCCCTCCCCTCTTCCTCTCTCTTCTTTCTTTCTTTCTTTCTTTTCTTCCTTCCTTTCTTCCTTTTTTTCTTTCTTTTTGTTGATTTCCTTTTCCTTTTTTTCAATGCAGGGTTTCTCTGTGTAGCCCTGGCTATACTGAAACTCACTCTGTAGACCAGGCTGGCTTCAAACTCAGACCTCTATACTTGCCTCTGCCTCCCAAGTGCTGGGATTTAAGGTGTGTACCACTTCCTCCCTGGTGCTGATACTTTTTATTGCTAAATTGATTTCTGTCCCATGTGAATATGCATACATAAAGTACTTCATATGGCTGATTTACTGCACATTAATTGTTGCCTTGGCTAACTTTTGTGTGTTTCAGAAAATCCCTTTCTATGCCAGAATCACGGGGATAGGCTTCTATATTGTCCTCTAAAGCCTTTGTTGCTTCACCTGAAGCTGTCCCTCCCTCTCTGATTGGTTCTGATTCTAGAGTGGGTTGGAATATAAGCCTCATCTTCTCTACACAACCAGTTACCATTAGAGAAATGTTATTTCTACCCCCTGTGTAACAAGGCACTTTTGCCCAACACATCAGAGGACACTATATACGGAAGTCTGTCTCAAGACTCTGCCCATTGGGTTCTTTTGATCTCCTTGGTTTTCCTTCATCAATGACATAGTTCAGTAATTACTTTTATAACAAGCCTTCCTAAGCAATCTTTCCTTCTACTTCTATTGTGATCTTCAAGGCTGTGGTAGCTATTTTTCAATTTATACATTTCCACATAAATAACAATAAGTCTTTTGGTTTCTGCATGCAAAGTGCTGCTGGCGTCTTTCCTGGCGTCTCACTGAATCTGCAGAGCACTTTAAGACAAACTGGTTATCAAGTATCTGTAAGCCGCAATATCAAATATGAGAACATGAGACACTTTCCATTTACTTATTTTTCTTTTCTTTCTTTCAGTAATGTGCAGTTTCCTTTATTTAATTAACTTGTCTAAAGTTATTTAATAGGTTTTAATATTAGTTATTTGAGAATTTCCTGCAGTGTGTTTTGCTCATATTCACCTCTTCCCAATTTCTTTTAGGCCCATCCTCCCTTCCTTCACTACCCACTCAATTTCATGTCTTATTTTTTTAATAAAAAATTAGAACAATTTATGCTGCCCATCTACTCTTGGATGTGTGGCCATATTGTCTCTCTACCTGCCCCCAGCCAGTATCAATTATCAATAGCTCCTTAGGTAGGAGTGCAATCTTGTGGTCCCCTCCCCTCCTACTATAATAGCTCTGCTAAATGGAAACAGTATTCAGCTAATTCCTAGTGACTTATTATTGTGGCTGCAAATTAGGCATCTCTCATCCCTCATCAGAGAAGAGCCTTTTTGCAGTAGATGGAGATGGTCATCAACCAGATACTTACAGCTTGTTAAGGTGCAAAGAATAAGAGGCTGAAGAATGTTCGGCTCTAAATGGGATGCCTGTATCACGCTCCCCTCCCTAAAGCTCAGGCATTATCCTGGAAGAGAGAGAGAGAGAGTGGAAGAATTACAAGAGGCAGAGATGGTGGACGACTGAGTACACGGAAACTGTGTTTCCTGGACCCAGCGAGTCAGTTGCACATATGAACTCACAGTGCCTGTTGACAGCATGCACAAAACCCATGCCAGCTCCAGCCACACAGAATCCCAGCAGTATTTGATAGTTTTAATAGTAATATAACTAATTATACCTCTGTATTTCTTTCTTTCTTTCTTTCTTTCTTTCTTTCTTTCTTTCTCTTTTAGTAAGTCAGGGCTTTGCCTCACTGTCTCTCTCAAAATGACCTGGAATTTACAATCTTCCTGCCTCAGTCTTCTTAGTGCTGGGATAGCAGCTGTAAACTTCCATTCCTGGCCTATAACGGCCTTTCTTAAATTTCATTTTCCTATTGCTTTCTCTCATTCATAAGAAATGCTAAGATAGTGCTAAAATGTCTCTGTTCTCAATAACCTGTTTGTGTACACTTTGTATAACACATATAGCAATCAAGTCATTTGCATACAATGGCAGATTTTGTTCTTTTCTAATGTATACACTTTTTATTTATTTTATGGCTGAATTGAACACTTACTAGTGCTTCCAATTCAGTGTTGAGAAGAACCCATGACAAGCATTTTATTCTCTTTTAACTCATTATTATTATTTACTTATTTATTTTTCATTAAGTAGCATTATTTTTGTCAGCTCTCAAGTTCTCCCTAATTTTTAAATACCATATAGTTATAAAATGTATAAATATTGAGATTATATATGGATTTTTACTCCATGATTCTGTGAATAAAGAATCAGGTTATTTGATTTTTTAAAAAATACATTTATTTGTTGGTTTATTTTATGTATATGAGTGCTTTGTTTTCATCCATACCAGAAGAGGGAATCAGATCCCATCACAGATGTTTGTGAGCCACCACATGGGTGCTGGGTATTGAACTCAGGACCTCTGGAAGAGCAGCCAGTGCTCTTAACCACTGAGCCATTTCTGCAGCCTGCTATTTGATTTTCTAATAATAACTTTTCCTTGCATTTCTGACATAAGCCCAATGGCCATGATATGTTATTCTATATATATATGAATTGAGTTTTCCATATTTTAAAACCTGAGCTCTAGTTTCAAGAGCAGTGTTAGCATGTAATTTTTCCTTTTTCGTAATGTACTTGTCAAGTTGCTATTAAGATTATGCTGGTTTCATAAAATTTAGCTGATTTTTTTTCTATTTTCTGAAAGAGTGCATTCAAGATTGGCAATTTAAATCTTTCCCCCTAAAATTGTATGAGAACTTACCAGTGAAGTCACTTGAACCCAGAATTTTCTCCTAGGCTTGAGATAAGGATTCATTTCTTGAATTGTTTGAAACTGTTCAGATTATGATTTCCTTTTTATGTCACCATAAAATGCATTCTATGTCTTCCTTGGAATTTATTCGTCTCATTAAAAATTTAAATTTGCTAACTCAGGGTCAGACCATTTATGACATCACCTCCAGCTTTTGTAGCTGTCCGTAATGGTGACTCCTGTTTTAGTCTTGACAGAAGTTGTGTCTCATGTTTTGATCATCCCACATAGAGTTTTATAAAATTCATTGGAGTTTTCAAACAACCAAAGCTTATCTTTCTTTACTTTCTTTAAAAATATGTATTTTATTATTGATCTGTATGTTCCTGTGTCTTCTGTGCATTCACATGAAGGGTGTGCAGATCCCATGGAGGCTTGAGGAGAGCATCATCTTCTCTAGTGCTGAAGCTATAAGCGGTTGTGAGCTACTCAGCACGGGTGCTGGGAATTAACCCAGGTTTTCTGGAAGATCAGTCAGTATTCCTAACCATTCAGCTCTCTCTCTAGCCCTGTGTCTTTCCTTCAGTGTACATTTATTGTTGTAAGAGGAGCGGCGGGGCTACGTTCCTGGCACCCGGCCGCTGGCACGGCTAGCTTTATACCTGAAATAATTACACGGAAACTGTATTCTTTTGAACACTGCCTGGCCCATTAGTTCCAACCTCTTATTGGCTAGCTCTTACATATTGATCTAACCCATTTCTAATAATCTGTGTAGCCCACGAGGTGGCTTACCAGGGAAGATCTTAACCTGCATCTGTCTAGAGTGGGAGAATCATGGCAACTCTCTGACTTGGCTTCTTTCTCCCAGCATTCTGTTCAGTCTACTCCACCTACCTAATTTTCTGTCCTATTAAAGGGCTAAGGCAGTCTCTTTATTTAACCAATGAAATTAACACAAAACAGAAGACTCTCCCCCATCAATTTATTGACTTCTGCTCTTGCTATTTTCTCACTGATTTTTCCTTGAGGTTACCTGTTGTTCGTTGCCTGGTATTTTGAAAGGGATACATAGACACATGATTTTCACCTTTTTTTTTTCTCATACAAAATCCTTTAAAACTTCAAATAGTATCTCTTTAGGAATTTAACCCTTCATGTACTTAGTAATTTTGTAAATTTGCCCAGCTTTTATTCTTCTTCTATGTGTAATAACATTATAAGCCAAACATCAACCTAGATCTAAAAAATCATGATCAAAATGGAAAGAAATAAGAATAATTTAGGTAGTGGATGGCATAACACAGTTTTCAACTTAATGAACTTTGATCTATAAAATATGACCACTAGAGAATTTTTGATGAGAGAATCAAAACTGTATTTTAGAATTTTGATCAGTAGTATAATTAACATTTACGAATAGCTCCTGTGTTAGGAGGCAGAGGAGTTAGATATGCACAGTGAAATCAAATTGCCTAGGTTTGAACATCAGCTCTGATACTTGTTAGCTATGTGACCTTGGATAAACTTCTCCAGTCTTCATCATTTACAAAATAAGTGTAATGACATCAGCTAACTCATGAGGTTATTGTACTAGAGTTGAATGAGATTGTCTACCATTTCCAAGACATTGCCTAGAACATGGTAACACTAGTCAACACTTACTGATTTCTATTATGATTAATTTCATCATAGGTATAGAAAAAGACTCCAAAACATAAAGTAACTTCCAAATTCTCCCTGCTTGTGCTATGACTGGAAGACAGATTTAGATATCTCCAATCCAATGGTTCAAGCTGAGTGAATGCAACATGAATTGGTAGGAGAGGAAGCATAGCAAGGTGGCTCATGCAATACCCGGAATAAAGCCCCAGGGACCTAAATTTGAGTGATGACAGTGTAAAGAAGGAAGGAAGCAAGGACGGAAGAAATCTGAGAGTCATGACAAAGCAAATAAAGAACTTAATGACTAACTGGCTGTGGGACAGGAGTGGCAAGGGGGTGGGAGGAAAGGAGTAATAACTGAGTCACAGTGCCAGATTGGGTTTCCATGAAATAACAGACAGAAATAGGAGGACCAAGAGAGGAAGTGAGTGTTCAGGGGAGATGCTGTGCTTGGCTTCCGACACATCAGGAGAGAGTCGCTGAAGGCCTATTCAGAGCAGGGGACTGTAGACTGTAGACTGCATCTTTGGAGAGGAGCTAGTTAAAGCTTTAGCAGTGTGTATGATCCCTAAGTGAGAGAATAAAGAGACAGGAACAAAGCCCCAAGGACTGAACCTTGGGACTGAGCCAATGTTTATTTATGGATGTTCTAGCAAGGAATAAATAGGCATGTAGATAAGGGAACTGGTGAATGTAATCTACTCAGACTTTCAATAAGCCTTTGGCAAGATTCCATTTCAAAGACTATAAGAAATCAGGGCATGATGGGCACAAGGGGAATGCGGTTTTGTTAGAAGCAAGGAATGGGCCCAGAAAAGAATGGGTGAGAGTAAATGGATGATCATTTCTCCAAGGAGATAAGGATGAAGGATCAGTGCTAGGTCTTTACATGATCTTGATAAGGGCATTTCCAATAAATTCTCCACGTTTCTAGTTGACTTTAAATTATTTCCAGAAGCCAAGTACAAAGCTTAAGATGCTAGACAGTAGAGAGATTTTGAGTGCCTGTGTGGATGGTGAGGGCAAACTCACCCACTGGGATGCCACTCCCATCAGTTTGCCTCTCACAGTAACTGAGGCCTGAGCTGCCAGCTTGTCATGACTCCAGGGCTAAGTCTATGTGTAATCTAATCCAACCTTTTTATCTTCTGCATCAAGTCAGCCCTTGTCCAGGAATCTAATGGCCATCAACTTTAGGATATGGATTAACACCACCCAACAACTACATAATAACACCCGTTTGGGTTTAGTGTCATGTAAGTACCAGTATAGCCTCAGTACTCAAGTGGTTCAAAGTTGAGAGTTCTTGCCCTTATCATTTTCCAGAACATGGCTGCATACAGGCCAGGCTACTTGTCTTGCTCTTATGAATTGCAGAAATGGTGGGAGCCAAATGTTTCTCTGATCTCCTATGTGTTGCAAGAGAAGGTTTAGCTTTAGAGGAGGTTTCACTTCTGAGTCTAGACATTTAAGATCAGCTCCGTCTCTCAGTTCCTTTGTAACCTTCAGAAATGGTCAGCAAGCCCTCTCTGGGCTTCACAGTAGAGAAGTAAGCTGAGTATGGTTGGGGTAGCATGCAGCTGGCCTGCTTCATAACCAGCTCAATCTATCTGTACCATCAGATACACTATTGTTTTCCAGGATCTCGAATCTTCTGGCTAAGGTCATAGAGAACTGGGTCACCCCTCATCTCTCCCTGCCTCCTGTCTCCTTCACGCTGCCCCCTTCTTCCCTCCTGTCTGTTGTTTCTGCTTTTAGACTCAATCCTCGTATAACCCCTTGGATTTCCATGATGCAGACTAAGGGCTTTGACTTTCTGGCTTCTCGCACAGTCAGCTTTCTCCTTGTGTCCCCATGATCACCTGATTTGGTGTCTCAGCATCCAAGTCCCAAACTCCTGGGAGAAATTCAGGTTATTCAACTCTGCGGCCATCAGCTCTGGTTAGGGTGAGCTTGGTCACCTAGCATAGCAAGTCATAAAGGTTGTGGATGGGTTGTTTCTCTGAGAAGGAGGATGGCTGGGGAGGCTGTTGTAAGAAGGCCACTTGGTGGTTCTGGCTGCTTGGCCACTCAGACCCAAAATAATCACAAAGAAACCATATTATTTAAATCACTGCTTGGCCCATTAGCTCTAGCTTCTTATTTGCTAACTCTTACATCTTAATTTAACCCATCTCCATTAATCTGTTCAGCACCATGAAGTTGTGGTCTATCAGCAAAGTTTCAGCACATTTGTCTCCGGCAGCAACTTCATGGCTTCTCTCTAACTCCCCCTTCCTTCTCCTAGCATTCAGTTTAGTTTTCCCTGCCTAGCTCTATTCCCTGAGCAGGCCCAAAACAGTTTCTTTATTAACCAATAATATTCACAGCATATAGAGGGGAATCCCATATTACTTGAGCGTGGGCGCTTATACTATAAATGCCAATGTAAGGTGCTCGGTTGCCCTCTCTTTGGGCTGCTGGATTCAGTTGCTGTTCCCCATTCTAGCAGAGGACTATGATCTGTGAGTCTACCCCTAAATAAATAACCCTTTATTATACTCAACTCTGAGCTAGTGTGGAATTTCTTTTTAGCATCTGTCTTCAGGAGGCCCTCATGCCTGCATGTGTCTCCCCTTACTTTTGAAGAAGGGTGATTAAAAAAAATCCCACACTAGCTCAAATTTGAGTATAATAGAGGGTTATTTATTTATGGGTAGACTCACAGATCACAATCCTCTGCTGGAACAGGGAACAGCAACTGAATCCTGCAGCTGGAAAAGAGGCCAGACTCATGCTTTATGTGGGCATATATAGTATAAGAGGCCACACCTAAGTGGGTGGGTAACTTAAAGGCTACTGGATATAGGAATTCCTGTAGCACCTGCCCCTTTTGTTTAAATAAGAAAGTTCTAAGCCTAATACTAAGTTATATAAAATAAGAACAAATATCAGGTATAAAAATTAGAATTACAACCAGCATAAACAATATCAAGCAAGAAACATGTAATAAATGTTTCAATAATTATCCTATCCTAATGAGTTTAAGTCTTGTCTAATAAATAACTTGGCCAAGTCATGAGAGGAAAGTGACTACAACTATCTAGTCTTCAACCCCAATGAAGACCTGAGAAGGAAAAAATAATACTTGAGTAAACAGGAAGTGCAATCAAGCAACTTCCAAAATGTGCAACAAATGACAGACACAGCTGGCTCCCTGGGCAATCATCCAAAGTCTCATTTGCAATGCTGGAGCAACCAACTTTGGCTAAAGCCTAGAGTAACTGACAGACCATTTTCAGAGGCAAGAAAATTTTCAAAACTGTCTTACCCTGTCTTGGCAAAGCTTGGCGGTCTTTTTTTTTCTTATATCCTCTTTGTCCTGTCCAGACATCATGCATTTTATCAGTGCCCAAAGCTAGTTTTGCCAAGAAGAAAACAAGCTCCAAGTGGAGTGTCTTCAGTGCTCAACATTCTCTTGGGAATAGATTGGTGCTGTCAGGAGCAATCATATCTCACTTCAACAGAACCCTAAGTTATTTGAATGCCATATTCTACAGCTCTTTGAAGTGGTTGAAGATTACCTATACAATCTCTATGTATCTAAAGAACCTGATTAGTCTAACTATAAGTATGACAAACATGGATGACTATTGACATATGAATCTTAATACCTATGTAACTTAAAGACTAAGACTTCATATTAGAATATTAAACAATATTTAAACAACTATGCAACAAATGAGGACAATGACCTCAAACTGTAAACAATGTATAAGTATCTTGATCAGAGGTAGAAATGTATATTGCAATATGATAAATATATCCTAAAATTGTATTAATATACAAAATGTCTTAAGCAGAGGTAGAAGCATGCATGCTACAGTATGACAAATTAACTTTGCCTAGGTATACAAATATTGTAGATGAAGAAAGAAACATATTCAATATAATTTAAGTTTGTATCAATATACAAAAATCTATACCAATGTAAATTGCCTATAAATAATAGTTCTAAAGTATTCACTCTACAGCATACTTCACATGCAAAGAAACAAAAGCTAAGGAAGTTTCAATGTTTTCCCTATGATCTTAATTTATTTTTCTCTACACTACATTCAGCATTGAAAATTTAGCATATAAAATAACAGGATTTATTATAAAATTTTCATACAGTTGAGGAATAGTACTTCACTTTAATTTGCTCCCTTAACTGACTGTCATTTCAATTTCCTATTCTCAAATAGTCTCTTCTTACTAACTTGTACTTTCATGTCACATGTTATATTACTCTCTTTTCTCTTCCTGTCCCGCCTTTGAGATTTCTTCTTCCTCTCTCATGATTACAAACCTTACACACACACACACACACACACACAAATTCATGTTCTGCATATAGAAAATGTATCTTTATGAAGCTAGCTGCTAATTTCACTTAACATAGTGATTTCTAATTCTATCCATTTACTTGTAGATAATATGATTTCACTTTTTATTATGAGTGAACAAAATTCCATTGTACACTTTTCCCACATTTTCTTTATGCACTTCTTGCTGGGCCTAGGCTGGTTACATATCTTAGATATTTTGAATAGCATAAACATAAACATGGATGCACAAGTGTCTCTGAGACAAACATGCTAATGTAGATTCCTTGAAGTATGACTGATTAGTACAGTGATTCTGTTTTCAGGTTTGTTTGAGGAATCTCTGTATTGATTTTCATAATGGCTGCACCGGTTGCACTCCCATCAGCAGTATATAGAGATTCCTCTTTCTTCACATCCCTGACATGTTTGGTAGTGGTGATTTTTTTGGTAGTAGCTATTCTAACAAGAAGGAAATAAAATCTCATTAACTTGCCTCACCCTGATGGTTGAAGATATTTGACCCATATTCAAATGTTTGTCATTTGTTGTGTTTTCTTTTGAGAATTGTCTGTTCAGTCTATTCACCCATTGGATAGGTTAGACTGTATAGGACGATTTGCTTCTTGTTGTTTAATTTTGCAGTTCTTTGTATATTATAGATATTAATCCATGAGCTGTGTAGTTGGCAAAATAATTTTTTCTCATTTTGTAGAGTGTATCTTTATTTTGGTAATGTCTGCTTACCTATAAACCAGCTTATAAATTTTATGTAATATCATTTGTGAATTCTTGGAATTATTGCCTGCACTATTAGCGTCCTTCCTAGAAAGTCCTCACCAATACCTATGTAATGGATGGTTCCCTATGTTTGCCTGTGTTTTAGAGTTTCAGTTTTTAAATTAAGGTCACTTGTTCAACTTGAATTAATTCTTGTGCCATATGAGAAATATGGATCAAATTCTACTTTTCCAAGTGTAGATATACAACTTCTGTAACATCTTTGCTGATTTTTTTTTCTTTTACCAAACTATGCTTTTGATAACTCTTTCAAAAACGAGGTGGCTGTTGCTGAACAGACTTTTTCAGAATCCTCTCTTTGAATACATTGATCTACATATTTTTTAACTTTTGAAAATTGCTATGATTTTATTATATTTTATTGTTTTTAATGCACTATAAACTTTTCTTCACTCCCTTCCCTCCCTCTTCTCTCCTCTTCTACCTCATGCTCCCAATTTACTCAGGGGATCTTGTCTTTTTCTCCTTTCTATTTAGATCCATGTATATCTATGTCTCTTAGGGTCCTCTTTGTTGTCTAGGTTCTCTGGGGTTGTGAATTGTAGGCTGTTTTTTCTTTGCTTTATGTCTAAAAACCGCTTATGAGTGAATACCTATTATATTTATTTTTCTGGGTCTGGGTTACCTCACTCAATATGTTTTTTCTAGATATTGATATATGTCAGCAATATAATTGTATTTACAAATATTATTACACAATGTTACAAATACACACACATATATGGAAACAACTACTTTTGATAAAACGTTTTTATATTTACTTTATGTGTATGAATGTATGCCTGAATGTATGCATGAATATTGCACATGTTTAGGTACCCATAGATCCTAGAAGAAGGCATTGGATTCCTGGAACTGGAGTCACAAGCAGTTGTAAGCTGCCTACTGTAGGTGCTAGGGCTGGAACCTGCATTTTCTTCAATAGAAATAAGTGCTTTTAACTGCCGAGCCATCACTCCAGCCCATAAAATGAAACATTCTTATTGCGCCTGTCTTAAGTTCGGAAGTTAGGATTTCTATTGCTGTAACAAAACACCATGACCAAAGGGCAAATTGAGGAGGAAAGGGTTTATTCAGGTTATGCTTACTTCCACATTGCTGTTCACCACCAAAGGAAGTCAGGACAGGAATTCAAGCAGGGCAGGAACCTGGAGGCAGGAGATGATGCAGAGGCCATGGAGGGGTGCTGCTTACTGGCTTGCTTCACATGGCTTGTTCAACCAGCTTTCTTATAGAACCCAGGACCACCAGACCAGGGATGGTATCACCCACAGCGGGCTGGACCCTTTCAATTGTTCACTAATTATGATCACTTATAACTGAATCTTATAGAGACATTTTCTCAAATGAGGCTCCTTCCTCTTTTGATGTTTCTATCATGCGCCAAGCTGACATAAAAACCAGCCAGTACAGTCCCCTTCTACAAATAAAGTAAGTAATTAAACCAAAATCATATACCTAGTGTGCTGGAGAATTGGGTTTGAACTATAACGTTTCCAAATAGACCATTTCCTACTTTACAATAGACTGCTTTCTACTTTACATAATAAATAATTAATAGAATTTATCATGTTAAAATGAGATGTATTGGGATTATGTTTGCAATCTGCCAAGGGGATTCACAGATGTGAAAATGTGCCAGGTGAAAGACCCTGTCCACGGGTTCTAGCAAAGCTCCCAGAAGTTTACAATGCATTTGGACCGAGTTGGGAAAAAAAAAAAACAGGGAGAAGGTACCAGGGAGGATAACTATAGCTTCTGATAACACGCCCTGTCAGGTGTCCATTTGCAGTGGATAGATTTCTCATCTGGGAAGGCCCATCCTGGAAACTCTAAGCTCCCATTTTGAGGAAGATCAGAAAAGAGTAGAGCGATGTCCAATAAGCATCAGCCGTCGACCCTGCGTGCAAGTGCAGCCTTGGAGGCATGGTGCAGACCTGGACATGAACAAGGAGTCAAGAAATGGTGAGAGGATCCAACGCAATAGGGTTAGCGCAAGCCCCCAGTGGTGGAATGAAATTCACTTACCAGGTAGGAGCAATATTGTCAGCAGACAGATACACATTATAGCAGAGGGCATGTACCAAGAGGAGGCAGAGGGCATGGGCTGTACGCAGTGTGATGTTGTCAATAATGAGAGACCCAGATGGCTCAGCTGATAAGAGTTATTGCAGGGGAACCCAAGTTCAGTTCCCTGCAACCACATTTGATGGGTGACAGACAGCTCTAAATCCATTTTCATGGGACCCAGCACCTACTTTTGGCCTCCACAGCACTCCACTCACACGTGTTCATAGTCACACACACACACACACACACACACACACACACACACGTGCTTAGGTGTTTAAAATATTTACCAATAAAAGAGTTACTGGTTCAGGAGGTCGTGGTGGGGGGTACGTGTTAAGGAGTAGGAAGAGGAGCTTTCTGTGCTGTGTAAAACAGGTTGGACTCCAGCCAAGTGATTAAAGCGGAAGAATAACAGGGTCAGATTCCTGTTTTAAATATAGATTTTCCTGCTCTAAGGATTGATGAAGGAGGGAAGGCTTAGGGGCAGGGAGACCTATTGGGAACTGGGGCAGGAGTTCTGAGGAGGAATGGAAGGAAGAATTGTGAAAAATAGTTATTCGGTTAAATTGGCGGGAAGAGTAATTGCCGTTGAATTGAGGTAAGACAAAGGGGGTGACAGCTAGCATTCTGAAGGTTATGACACAGAGCCCTCATGGATGGGAATGTCAGGAAAGGGAGTGAAGACAGACATGCTTGAGAGGGAATACTAACTGCTTTCTCTGTGTGTCAAATTGTTTTTAAGACAAGAGGAAGATGTCTTGAAAGAACTTCAGAGGAAAGGTTGGGCTTGGGTATACACATTTGGAAACAGCCTGTCAAAACCCCACTGAGTGAGCTCACCATGGTGGGCATAGAAAGAGGGGGCTAAGGACTAAACTACAAGCGGGAACCAGCCTTTCAAGAAGCTGAGAGAGAGGCACAAGAGGAACAGAGAACCGGAGGCTTCAAGGAGAGTTTGCCAAGGTAGAGGAGTCCGCCTATAGAGTGCAATAGAAAGATTCAGTAAGGTGAAGACCAATTAGTCCTAGGATTTGGAAAATCGCGGGTCATTGGCCATGGTAGAGGCTGGTATCTATGAAGTGGTGAAGCAGGGCAGATTTCAGTGGTGGCTTGAGTAGATAGCAAAGGACTTCTAAGGCTAAGAGGGATTACATTAATTAGCATTATCAGCTGTGATGTCTGAGTGTCCCAGACAAAGCCATGAGGAAAGTGGTTAGCTAGAAGTGGTCAGTAGAGAAATGGGGATCTCGCAGAAGGCTCTTTCTCTCGAGTATTAGAAACAGAAATCAGGGAACAAGGGGCAAGTGCTGGTGGTGAGAATGTAGAGGCTCTGTGTGCTGACTGGTAACGAGAAAGAAACACAGGAGACACATGGATGGAAGGGCAAAGGGGACCAGCCTTTCTGAGGAAGTTGAGAGAAAGGAGCAAAAGAAACAGCCAGGCATCTTCTGTTGGCTGGCTTATACTTTTGTTTTGCTTTGTTGTCCAGTAGACGTACCGTGATCACCTTGACAGACACAGGAAGAAATACTTATTGGGAAAGGTGACAGCTGATGGGTCTAGAGGAGATGGGACAAGGGAGTGAGCACCAAGGACATGGAACCTGGCGCTTTGAAAGCAGAGCTCTTTTTAGTCAAGGAAGGAGTGTGAGCATGAGGAAAGCACAGAGATGGGAGAGCCAGAGTGTGTGTGGAGACTCAGGAGTCTTGGTAAAGGAAAGGAGAGAAGAGAAAATCCACTGTTCCTTAGCTATGTGTGTGAACTTGGAGAGCCTCCTGTGAGTGCCTCTAGGAGGAACCAAGAGATGAATGAAGCACTTCTTATGCCAGAAGCAGTGTAGGGGCATCACTCGAAATCAGACTAGTGTTAATAACAACACCACAGGCTGCAGACAAGTCAACTGAACACACAGCTAAGACAGGAATGAAGAGCGCTGGAGCGGAATCCTCACCAGGACTGGAGGTGCGCATGGTAGAGAAAACACAGGAGCTCCCCTTCTACACAGTTTTAGGATTTTCATGTTTTCTGCAGACATCTCACTCTCTTCTCCCACCTGCGATGGGACTGACTTTAGGGCTTTAGAAGGAAGTGTTGCGGGGACAAGCCGTTCAAATCCAGACTCCCCTTTTGCTGCCCTGCTACCATCTCCAAAATGGAAAGGGCCTGGGTCAAGAGATTTGGCTGCACCTAACCACCCCTTCAATTCCTTTTGTGCATTAGTGAGTGCCTTCAAGGTGTAAGCAGTGGGATCGTTGTATGGAGGGATGATGGGGAAAGTAAACAAGGCATTTGTAGTCCTTCGATGCACAGTTCTGTCAAAAGACTTCTCATGAAACATCCTGCCCCTTCCCAGCAAACTCTAAGCCTGGACAGAACCAGGAACCTGGGAGAGTTCTTTCTTCCTCTCTACCTGGCTTATATGACTAACTCATATAATAGTGGTCCTTCATTTTACCAGTTGCTTAAAATATCAGAAGATACACTCTGTGACACGGTTGAATCATCTATCACAAGGAAATGCCTGCAGCAGGCAGGGAGACTACCAAAAATAAACTGGTGAGTACAACCCAAGGAGTGAATGTGTTGAGGCCTCAAGTCTCTTGACCAGCCCTGGAAGCTTCTATGTCCTTCACATACAGTCAAAGAGGCTTCCAAGTATTCTTACCGCACAAACCATCAATGTCATGTTCTTTTTTTTTTTTTTTTTTTTTGGTTGTTGTTGTTGCTCTAAAGTTTCTACAATTACCTTATGCAAGAATGAATCAGATCTAAAAGCAGATTTGTAGCAGCTGATGGCTACTGAGGGAGAATTACCTTTCTTCAGGAATGTAGCCACTGGTAGGACTCGGACACCCAAGTGGATGACCCACTATCCAGGCACATGTGGGACAACACTAATTGGGCTCAGTGAACTAAAAAAATAAATAAATGAATATTACAAAAAGAGTACATGTGGTTGAGAAGAAGTTATGTTGGGGGCCCTGGGGAGAGGTGAAGAAGGGTTGTAGATTTGATCAAGAAGTACTGTATATGTGTATGAAATTTTCTAAGAATAAACAAAAACTGAAAATTAAAAAATTCACAGACTTATCAGGGCTGATATCAAATTACACCAGCACATATACAAAATGCCTACCGAGGAGTGAGTCTTTCCATGCTAATTCTGCAGGACTGAGTGCAATCAGCTCCGACTTTGCCTCCTCTGCCACCTTTGAATAATGCCTATAATCTAGCCATTCTTCTCTTTATGTCTGAATCTTCCTCATGAAGAACCAGAGGATTATGGGAGTTTGGGTCCCATCAGCTCTACCTGGCAACCTGCTACATAACAAGCACACAATTAGCATGTAATTGTGTGATGTTTCCTTGATTTCATTTAAGCTGAATTTTAAATCTCTAAACCAATTCAACTTCTGAATGTCAAACTTAATTTTTTCTCCCTTGAACTGAAGTTTATGCTTGAATGCCTAGCTCATGTCTCTTATTCATGCAGTGTTTCCAAGCATTAACTAATCTTGATATTGGGAACGTAACAGGGAATTGAAAATTTCTGCCTTTAGGAAGCTTAACATGAAGCACAGACAACGAAACAGTGTTTTAGATAAAATGTCTTATGGACTGTATTAGTTGTTTTTCTTGTTG
This sequence comes from Microtus oregoni, assembly GCF_018167655.1. Taxonomy (NCBI): domain Eukaryota; kingdom Metazoa; phylum Chordata; class Mammalia; order Rodentia; family Cricetidae; genus Microtus; species Microtus oregoni. Next base: position 6,873,767 of record NW_024543831.1, on the reverse strand, counting down.
CTGGGACAAATACCTGACAAGAATTAATTTTAATGGATAAAGGGTTAATTTTGGCTCACAGCTCAGAAGGATACAGTCCACCACAGTATCAGACAGTAACAGTATCAGGCAACTGCTCACATTATATCCCAATCAGAAACCAGAGAGAGACGAATGCAGATGCTCCCCTAACTCGCTTCTCTGTGCTCATTCCAGGATCCTAGCCTGTAGAACGGGGCCACTGGCTTTCAGGATGGCTCTTTCTATAGTTGAGATTCCTAGACACACCCTCATAGATGCCTAGGGATGTGCTTCCACTGTGTTATGCAGAATTTCTCTAAATTGAAATCTTCCCTCCTAGAGGGAGAAGGGAGGCCCATGAGATACAGGAAGCAAATGGAACATGTTCAAAATTTGCAAGGCTCACAGGATTCCTCCCCCAGGGTTCTACTAGCCATAGCAGTTACTGGGGAGAGGAGACTGTAGATGTGCATCAAGGATGCAGCATTCATGAGTGGCCATTCATAACAGGGAGTGCTTTTTCAAGATGCAGCTGTCTTTGAGTCATCTGCATTCCTCTAGGTAGCCCCAATAAACTCATTGGCTCTCCAAGCCAGGCTTGGGTGAAACAGTTTCTTTCATCTGTCATCAATGACCAACCTAGAATAACCAGATGTCTGTTCATGTCTCCCCAGGAAAAGTCACACAACACATGGTGATTCTTAATCCAGCCAAGCTGCCAGTTAGCATTAGCTGTCACAGCTGCCAAGATAAGGAAGTGCAAGGTGTTTGGGAGGGTCTGAGATGTGTTAGCTAACTTGGTTTGAATGGATAGCAGGTGGTAGTGGGGTAGACATCTTGTGTTGTGGTGTCTGGGCTGAATCCTAGAAGTGAAATAGAAGTTATCCCAATCAGTGCCTGTGGTGGTGAGTGGGTGTAGGATTAGTGCTCAAAATCCCTGTGTTGGTGTGCTCTGAGTTCAAGTGTGAATTGGTTTTACTCAAGTAAAAAGTCGAAAGGGAGGGATAGACAAGGCGGTTAGGATCTCACAGTCTGAGCTAAGGCAGAAACCGGAACCCAGATGACACCATTCCAGTAGACTAGGCAAGCTCCTGAGTTTGGTCAGGAGCAGAGGGTTTGAGAATGTTTCTTCAGGAATTTCTCTCAGCTGACATGTTAAGAACAAGTTGAATTAGGGCGGGAGAGATGACTTAACACCTAAGCATGCTCGCTGCTCTTCTAGAGGACCCACGTTCAGTTCTCAGCACCTGCATTGCAAGGCTGACAACCAGAGGGATCTGACATATCCAGCCTCCAAAAGAACCTGCAGTCATGTGCGCATACTGACACACAGGCATACAACCACACACATAATTCAAAATACATACATATATGTACACACACACACACACACACACACACACACACACACATATGAAAAAGTAGAATATTACCTTGCAAGAAGACAGGGAAGGGCATTCTAGGTAGAGGGAACATTCATGATCCTAAAGCAACAATGAGCTGTTGGACATGTAGGGTTATCAATGGTTCCACTTTCTTCTGGTCCTCTCTGGAACATTCCTATCACCGTCTCTGTTAACCTCAGCCCCACAGCCAAGCTATGCTCACAATCTTCCTACTGGAGAAAGGAAGGGAAATCAAGAAAAGGGAGGGGAATAGAAGAAATAGTCTGTGGTGGTTTGAGTAAGAATGCCCCCCATAGGCGCATAGATTTGAATGTTTAGTCACCAGGAAGTAGCACTATTTGAGAGGGATTAGAAGGTGTGGCCTTGTTGGAGTAGGCACAGTCTTAATAGGAGGAAGTGTGTAAATTGGCCTTACCAAGCCCCTGGAAAAGTTACAGCTCAATATCCAGTCTTCTTTCTAATAGGCTTTCCTGACATGGATTGCCGGGGTCAGGTACAACACAGAATTTCACTCACAAGATCTCCCATTCTCCAACTTCTCCTTTAAATTTCATTTCCTCATGGCAACTCAAGGGCTACATACTTTTACTGATCACCCTTGATTTTTTTCAATAGGCATGTTTAATTATATATTCTTAAATATATCTAAATCACTTAATAAGTCTAGTCTCCCCTGAAACATTGACAGAAAAATGTTAAATAGCATAATGACCAGCACTGTTTTCTAGTTTTTGCCCCTGGTATCTAGAGCAGGAATGTACTAATCAACATCACCAGATGTTGCCAAATCTAATGATTTTGTCTTATTGGATATATATTGAATAATAAAGTATTATTGAAACACAGATGTGTATACTAATTTACATACTGCCTTTTTTGATTTAGGTCTTAAGTGACCAAGCTGAAAACCTATGACAGAAAATGCAGGTTGAACATCCCTTATACTTAAAGATAGAGTGTTTTAAATTTCACAATTTTCAGGTTTTGGAGTATCAGCATATACAATGTTAGTTATACTGAATATAGGACTTAAATTTAAAGTTTAAAAATTAAGTTCATTATGTCCCATATATTTTTTCCCTTAGTTCTAGGGATTGGACCTAGGATCTTGCACATTCTAGATAAGCACGCTACTCTACCACTGAGCTACACACACACACACACACACACACACACACACATCTGAAACACACATCCTGAAAGTAATTTGTATTAATCAGGTTTCTATAACTGTAACAAAATGAAATATCTAAGAGAATTCATTTTGAAAGAAAGTATATTTTTGTTCATAGGGCATCTGTTTTGTTGCTGTTTATTTATTTGTTCTTTTCTGCTTTTGTTTGATCCTGAGATGGTTTCAAGTAGCCCAGAAAGGCTGGAACTTAATGCACAATTTAGGATGAACTTAAACTTCTGGTCTTTCTACCTTTACTTGGGTATTATAGGCTGGGATCATAGACAGGGACTACAATGCCTGAATTATGTCATTAGGATGGGCATCAAGAATCGGTCCATGTAGGCCAAGCACTGCATCTGCTGAGCCACCTGGGACAGTGCTTCTTAGATTATATCTGGAGCAGCACGATCAGCTCCTTGGAAGCTAGAGATGCACCTTTTGACCCCACCTTGGTCTACCTAGTGAAGCAGACATTCTGTGATGAAGCCCAGTAATCTGTGCTTTCATGGGTCCTCTGGCACACTCAAGTTCGGAGGCACACTCTCAAGTCTGAGAACCAACACCATGGGAATTAGTCAATAATCATATTTTTATCTTTTTGTAAAGAGAGAAATGTAACATTCCTGCAAGTGACTCCAACCTTCGCACAGTGAGGACAGTGCCCAACCCCCTCCCCCACTCGCACGCCTCCCCATCTCAGCAGGAGCTTTTTGGCTTCAGGCTCAAAAGCTTGCTTGTGTGTTCTAATTTTAGCCCACAGATACATTCATCTTAATTTTGTATCAGTTAACTTCTAGTTGGCCTCTTCTTTTCACGTTTTGTTTGTTTTAAAGGCAGAGGGAATGTGCCAAAACTTGAATTTAGAATCACGGTAGAGAAAACCAAAATCATATTACACATTCACCTCTTATGTTAAACAGCCGCAACACAGCCTTGTCTATTACACCCTCCAAAAGGACCACCAACGTATCAGTAGAATGTACCATACATACTTCTTTAGGATTTGTGGCTTCAGCTAACCAGAAAAGGAGACCCAGGTAACTACCTGAAGGCATGAACACTGTGCCATAGCAGAGTTCCAGGCTCATAACCACCTCTCAAGATTTAGTATCCTCCCCTTTGAATGGAAACAAATGTTAGATTGAATATTAACTTTGTTAAGATGTACATAACCAGAACCGAATGGTGGTGGCGCATGCCTTTGATGCCAGCACTTGGAAGGCAGAGGCAGGCGTATCTCTGTGAGTTCAAGGTCAGCCTGGTCTTTAAAAGCTAGTTCCAGGACAGGACAGGCTCCAAAGCTACTGTGAAACCCTGTCTCAAGCAAAAATGTTTCTGATTATTATGTCAATGTCCCAGTCATTCAAATTCCTTTCATCACAACCCTTGATCTGCAAAATAATGCGACTTTGAAATAGACATACAAAGAATTCCATCCCAAGCCATCAAAACAAGGCCATTGGCCTCACTTCCTCATAAGGAATAGTGCTCGTTTGCCCACCCCATGTCTGGAGGGTTATAGTCAGCTTTAGTTACTTTTCTCATTGCTGTGATGAAAATGCCCAACAGAACAGCTTCACAGAGGAAATATTTATACTGGCTTGGTTTCAGAGGGTTCCATTCATCGTCACTTAGTTTCAGAGTTTGTCATCCTCATGGTGGACCAGAACAGGAGAAGAGACATAGAAAGGGACTGACCGAGGATCAGGTAACCTTCAAAGGCGGTCCTCCTGCAACCTACTTCTCCCAAGTGGCCCCTGCCTCTTTAGCTTTCTAGAATCTCTTCAAATAGAGCTGACTAGGGACCAATAGTTCAACATACACGCCCACAGGAGACATTCCAGGTTTAAGCCATAACAGGGTCACGAGCAATCCATGCTATGCAAATGAGTAGCCAGATTCCCCAAACTAACACCTCACAGGAGTTCCCCAAGGCTGACAAGGAGAGTCACTGTAAGAACAGCAAAGACCCTGCACCAAACACTGTGCTTCTGCCTTCACAAATCACAAGGAAGGTTCCAGAAAATCTAAATCCACTTGTCCAGACTCGCTAAACAGTTCCAGAGCCAGCATTTCTGCTAGGCACCATTGACCAGACAGCCTCCAGGGAATCCAAAGACCAGAGGGATGACGTCCTCCTTAGTCAGCCCTCTGGATCTATGCTGCTTCCCTCTGTAGCTCAGATCATTCCCAGCCATCGGATCCCATTAGAGGCTACTCAGGCTCTTGTTTCCAACCACTAGCAGCTGTTCCCCGGGATGCTGGACGAATGGTCCCCTCAGGCACTACCAGTGGACCCGCAGGACCCTTCCCAGTGGACATGTATTGATGGCTGTCTTGATGAGTATCTGTCCCCGCTGCTGGATGCCTGTCCCTGAGTGTTTTAAGCCTCTTTGTTCCCTTCTCTGTTGTTGGTCTGTCACTGCCTAACCTTCTCTTTGACTGATCCCATCTGCTTCTGTCACTCTTGTTTTTCTTCTTTCTCGAGCAAAATGGCTTTCACAAGGCAGTGACAAGTTCCACCTGCAGTAGAACTCCCTGTTTTAAAAGGAATGAGGATTTATAGATAAAGAATTCTCCACTTTCACCAATTCTTAATTTCTTTCCCCTTGGGCAGTTTTTTTTCCTGAGGAATTTTTTTTCCTACACTGCACTAAGGTGGTCTAGGGTTCCTACCCCACTTGAGTAGGACCTGGGGACTCACGAAAGAGACAGAGCTGTGCTGTGGGCAAGGTCCTCATCATCCCTAGGTTCCACAGCAGACACCAAAGTCTCCAGCTGGGATGATTCCAACTTGCATTGACTCAAAAATTGCTGTGATTTTGGTCTAAATAACAAACCAAGGAGTGGGTTTGTGGAAGAAAAGCAATTCTGTTTCCAGCCTTCAGAGACACTCCAGGCTTCCACACCTGGAAAGAGGCAGAAAAATGGGGGGCGATGACTCTTCACTTGGGCATAAATGAAGGCAGCTGGAACTTGCAGCAAGCTGTAATATCGTTTCTCCCTTTCCCAAAGTGCGAATGCTTTGAGACTTAAGAGGCCCGTATGCTGACCAAGGTGGATGCTGAACACAATAGCAGCAAAATCTGCTGTCTGGTCCAGAACTCATTCATTCGTCCCTTCCTGTCTGTGGTTGGAAAGTGGTAGAGTCTTGAGCTTCAGGAATGCAGAGAATGTGATCATGGACTTGCCATGAGCTGGCATTTTGCTTGTCTTCAGTGCCATGCTGGAGAAATCAAGGTGAAGTACGTGGGTAGATTGATCCTGCCTTCATCCTGGAGAAATCTCCTTCCTTCCAGCCCCTGTTGTTCTGTCTGCTCAGGAGCCATCTGTGGACATCTTTCCTCTGAGGCACTGGGATTCTGGGAGGTCACCTGCATTTCCTGTGAGGTCACCAGAAGGGAGGAGCACTGCCTGGAAGGAGTGGCGTGGGAACATAACAATTCCTACTTCTTTTCCTCGGATGAATGCAAATTGTAATAGTGGTCCTTTCTTGGAAAGGATTCATGAGAAAAGACGAAAAGTAAGAAAATAGTCAGAAGGGGAACAGTATCTCTGTGTTTTTCTCTAGTCCATAAGCATTTATTGAGCACCTACGATGGGTCTGGAGACCTCTGGGCACTGCAGAATTCGGCTGAGAAAATAGCAGTATCTCATATGCGTCTATTCCTTCTCCTTCAGTCAGCTCCCAGCAGTTATTTTTTCCTTAATCTTATTTAAATGAGCAAGTATTAGCTAAAATACAGGTTCCCAAATTTCCTTGTGACATTTCTATATTTGCAGGCTTTGTGAATTGATGGATATGGCTACTGTTTCTTCTACATCCCCGTCTCCTCCTTCCATCCTCTAGATCCCTTCCTAGTCCCTAATAATGTCTTTTTTATTCAGATTCTGCTTTATTTAGTTCCCTCATATGTGAAAAACATACATGGTACTCATCTTCCTGTGTTTGATGTATTTTATGTACCTGGACAGTCTCCAGCACCGTGCATGGTTTCACTCGTCTTTATGGCTGGATAACACTTCATTGTGTGTAGGTATCACATGCTCTTTATTCATTCATCTATTGCTGGGAGCCTAGGCTTGTTCCATAATTTGACAGTTGTGAATAAATATGTTGTGTGTTGGTTTTGTTTCCTTAAAATACAACCAAAAGTGGTAAAGCTGAATCTTAAGATATTTATAATTTTAGTTGTAGGGCCTACGCTGGCTCCATTTCTGTCAACTTGATACAAGCTAGAGCCATTTGGAAAGGGGAAAACTCACTTGAGAAAACACCCCACCAAATTGGCCTGGAGTGCATTTTCTGGATTAATGATTGATGTAGGTGGCTGATACCATGGAGTGGGCCAGTGCCACCCCTGGGCAGATGGTCCTGAGTTATATAAGGAAGCAGGCAGGGCAAGTCAGTAAGCAGCACTCCTCCGTGGCTTCTGCTTCAGTTTCTGCTTCCAGGTTCCTGCCTTGAGTTCCTGCCATGACCTCTCTGGATGATGGACAGCACACTGTAAGATGAAATAAACCTTTTCCTACCCGATTTGCTTTTGGCCATCCTGTTTTGTCACAGCAATAGCAACCATGCTGAGATGGGGGCTGTGTTTGGGGGCCCCTTCATGCTGTTTTCTATAGTGACTGCACTAGCTTACCTTCCCACACATGACCTGGGGGCGATTCTGAGTACATGATAACTTGTCTCCATCTTCTCCTTCCAGCAGTCAACACCACCTACACCAAAGCCTTAGTAGAGGCTCCTCCTGACTGTTTTTCTTCTATTGACAACGGCTCTCCCTGCCTTTAGCCATAGCCTTTCTACACGTCGCTTCTCTTTAGTGCTGCCTGAATGATCTTTCTCAAGCAGCTCTAATTATATTACCCATTGGCTTAGAAACCCTGGAAGATTACGCAACGTCTGTGCCAGACGACAGAGTTAAGACTCCTCGGCTCTGCTTTTGAGTCTGACCTACCTCTCACTTTCGGTTGCAACTGTCCCCACCCTCAAACCCAGCAGTCACCTGTCAGAGTCCCACTCCCTCTTAAGATCTGGCAGAATGCTAGGTCCTCTGCATCTTGGCTGTGCAGAGAGCGAACTGGGCTTCTCTCACGGTTCTTTCCCACACAGCATGGTTGGTTGGTGCCTGGGTGCTTCCAGCCGTGGAGCAGGACACAGCTCAACTCTGTACTTGCTATGTGACCTTGAGCAAGGACCTGGACCTTTACAATTTGATCACCTTTCCCTGCATTAAGTTTAAGAATTAAATTTTATTTTTGTGTATGTCTGTATGCCTGTGCACTTACATGGGGATGCTGTCAGAGTCCAAAAGAATGCCCTGCCTTGTTACAGGTAGTTGTGAGCAGCCCAGCGTGGATGCTGGGAATTGGACTCTGGTGCTTTGGATGAGCAACATCTGTCCTTAACCACTGAGCCATCTTTCAGCCCTGATAGTTTCATCTCTGTCAAATGAGATAAATGCTATTCTTGTTCATGAGATAATAGTAACTACAAAATAAAATGAGCCACATGGAGAAAAATATTTTCCACACAGGCTATGCTTAGTAAATCATGGTTGGTCTGTGGCCAGTGTGTACTCTGTTCAAGCACAGATGTGCATAAGGCAGACCCCTCAAGGAAGGTCTAGCAAACTTAGCTATAAAAATACCTGATGTTTGGCTGTGAACTATAATCATTGTACTATAGGATACTAGAGTCTCTTAGTTCCAGTTTGTACCCTTTATCTAACCTCCCACTAAAGACACATTAGCAATCAGAATCTTAATTCTGACTGATATCTTTTAACATCTATGTGTAAGCAAATATGCAGAATTTGTCTTTCTTTTCATAACTTGCACCACTTAACACAATGTTCTCTAATTCCATCTATTCTGCTACAGAAGGTCATTTGTTTTGTTATTGAGAAGTAACTCTGCTACATATATGTTCTACATATTCTTTATCCAGTCATCCAGTATTGGTCATATAAAAGGGTTCTACACCTTAGCTATTATAAGTAATGTAGGAACATAGACAGAAATATACAGATGTGCAGGTATTTCTTTGATGAGCGGATACCATTTCACACGTAACTTCTTGAGGAACATCCACAGCGTGGTTTCCTCAGTGTCTATATTCTAAAGTATAGTTATCAGAACAGCACAGTGTAGGCACAGAAGCAGATAGACCCATGGCACAGATGAGAGCACCCAGGAGTCACCTCCTAACTTATAGCCAGACGATTCTCCATAATGACAAGTCCGGAGAAGAGCAGCTTCTTCAGTGCATGCTGCTGGGGAAGCTGGATAGTCACATGTGGATGAGCCTAACTGATCTCTGTCTCTCGTGTTGCACAGAAATCAGCTAAGAATAAATCAAAGGCCCAAGTGTAAGGCTCAAAATTATACTAGGAGAACACACAGGGGAGCCACTTCTAGACATTAACGCAGGGGATACTTTTCAGCTAAGATCCCTAAAGTACGGAAAACAAAAGCAAACTTGGGCAGGTGGGATTCTATCACTCTACGAAGCTTCTACACAGCAAAGGAGACAGATGATTAGGATTAGAAAGGCAAGCTACAGACTCCCCATCTGACAGAAGATTAATTTCCACGATCCACAGGGATGTAAGGTACTCAGCAACAAAAAGAAATCCAATTTATAAATGGGCAATGGGATCGAAATAGATATTTTAAATTTTTATTTTATTTAATTTACTTTCTTTCATTTATTTTACATACTGACCACAGTTTCCCCTCCTTCCTCTGCTCCCATCCTCCCACATGCCTATCTCCCTACTCTCCACCCACTTCTCCATCTCCATTCGGAAAGGGGAGGGATCCCATGGGCTTTAATAAAGCATGGCATATCGAGTTGAAGTAATTCAGCATGGGAAACAGGTTCCCAGAAACCAGCTAAGCTCCAGGGACAGGCCCTAATCTCACTGCTAGAGCCTTACAAACCAAGCTACACAACTGTCATACACATGCAGAGGGCCTAGATTGGTTCCCAGCAGGCTTCCTAACTGCTGGTCTAGGAGTCAACGTGCTCCCATGAGCTCAAGTCAGCTGTCTCTGTGCGTTTTTTATCATGCCCTTGACCCCCATGGCTTGTACAATCCCTCCTCCCTTTCTTCAGGAGGACTCCCGGAATTCAACCCAGTGCTTGGCTGTGAATCTCTGCATCTGCTTCCATCAGTTACTGGGTAAAGGCTCTCTGATGACAATTAGGATAGTCACCAATCTGATCACAGGAGAAGCTCAGGTCAGGCACCTTCTCCACTATTGCTAGGAGTCTTAGCTGGGGTCATCCTTGTGGATTCCTGGAAGTTTCCCTGGCACCAGGTTTCTTCCTACCCCAAAATGCACCCTCCCCCCTCCCTTGCCTATTCCCCCTGCTCCCACATCAAGATGTCTCTTTCCTTACTCTTCCCCTCTAACCCAACCCCAACCCACCTCTTGCACACAGCTCACCCAACCAGCTCCCTCAAGTTCCCATACCCCATTCCCCAATTCCTGTCCCCATTTTTACAGGAGATATCTTCTATTTCTCCTTCTTAGGGAAATCCAGCCATCCCTCTTTGGGCCTTCTTTGTTATTTAGCCTCTCTGGGGCTGCAAATTGTAGATTGAGTATCCTGTACTTTACTCCTAATATCCACTTGTGAGTGAATATATATACATACAAACACACACACGTGTGTGTGTGGGGGGGTGTATACCATGTTTGTATTTCTGGGTCTGGGTCACTAAGAATGATTTTTATCTAGTTCCATCCATTTGTCTGCAGATTTTGTGAGGTCATTGTTTTTTACACCTGAGTAGTACTCCATTGAGTAAATGTACCACATTTTTCTTATCCATTCTTCAGTGGAGGGGAATCTAGGCTGTTTCCAGGTACAGGCTGTTATGAATAATGCTGCTATGAACATAGTTGAGCAAGTGTCCTTGTGGTATGATTGAGTATCCTTTGGGCATATGTCCAAGATCAGTATAGCTGCGTCTTGAGGTAGATTGATTCCCATTTATTCTGAGAAACCATCATATTGATTTCCAAAGTAGCTGTACCAGTTTGTACTCCCACCAAAAAATAGATATTTTTCAAAAGAAGAAATTCAAATGACCAACAAATCTAAAAAAAAAAACTAATAAAACAAAAATAGAAAACAAGCCAACCCAACTTACTTCCTCTGGGAATTGAGTTCAAGTCATCAGGCTTGGTAGCAAACACCTTTAACCAGTGGCCCATTTTGCTGACCTTTGTTTTTCTTTTTTTCTTTTTTCTTTTGGTTTTTCGAGACACGGTTTCTCTGTAGCTTTGGTGCCCGTCCCAGAACTAGCTCTTGTAGACCAGGCTGGCCTCGAACTCCCAGCGATCCGCCTGTCTCTGCCTCCCGAGTGCTGGGATTAAAGGCATGCGCCACCACTGCCCGGCTAACCTTTGTTTTTCTTATTGCTCCTATTATTACATTCCTTAGAATTGTTCCTTACATTTGAAGTATGAAAGTTGATTGCAAAGAACAAAAATCCCAAATATGAAGCAACCATAGGCCTTTTCAGTAGCGCAAGATGTCACGTGCATGGGTGCCATTGTGGTGAGCAAGTATATGGTGAAGAATAGGAGAGAAAGAGAAGTGGAACAGTTCGTGTGCTGTGGTAGGAGGCCGATCTGAAGAAGTGAAGGTGGTGAGGAACGGGCTGGTGTAGATGGCCTGCTTGCTACCTGGGACCAGGTGATGTCTGGGCCCGAGTTGATGCCTAGGGCCATGACTAGGTCCATGATTCTATTGCAGCTGTGGTCTGTGTTGACATCCATGACCCATGTTGCCACCAAGGGCCACAGGGATGCTCAGGATCTAGGCTGCCACCTGTGGCCCTATCTGGGTCTGTGGCCCTACAGTAGCCATGACCTGAGTTGATGTCTGTGGCTCAGGTTGCCACAAAGGGCCATGATAATGCCTGGGGTCTGGTCAGCCACCTGAGGTCATCTTGGTGTCTGAGGGCCATGCTGCCTTGAGATACGTACTGATTCGGGTGGCCTGTGATGTCACTTGGGCCATGGTGATGCTTGCAGGGGTGAGGGGCAGATATGGAGGGACTGGGAGTTGAGCAGAATTGGGGTGCATGATGTGAAATTCCCAAGGAATCAACAAAGAATCATATTATTAAAAATACCAAATGTTGCAACATTAAAAATAAAGGTTTCTGTGAGTCAATTCTAGAAGAGGGGCAGCTGTTTAATGATGTCACTAAGGGCTGGGTGTCCCCAACTCTCTTCTCTGCTATCCATGTGTGTAGGTGGAAGGCCGGCTGTGCCATGGATACAGATGGCTGCTGTACCTCCCTCCAGGTCACATGTCCTGGACATGTGGGCACAAGACTTTCTGCTGGTCAAGATGTCCTTCTTCATTCTAGAAGGCAAGCTCGTCCTAGAGGTCCCACTGACCAGAATGTGTCCATGACTACCACTTGCCACAAGACAATGGAAGGACATAGGCATTCTCATCCAGATACATCATCGCTTTGGATTAAACCATGGTTTTGAGTCTATGCAAGACTTGGGAGGCAATTAGCAGAGTCCACCACAATTCTTTACTTGGTTTTAAATTTACAAAACAACTCTACTCAGGTCTAAAGAAATCTGATGATTTAATTAGAAACATGTGAGTTAGGCAACGTTTTTTATTATTATTAAATATACTTTATTCTTAAGAACAGTTTGAGAGTCACAGAAAACTCATGAAGATGGTACAATTTTTGCTCCCCACAAAATCCATTTTTTCTTGTTATTAACAGTTTACATCACAGAACATTTGTTATAATGAATGAGTCAGTATTGATGCAGATATTAATCCTGTAATTTATTAATCTTTCCTTAGTTTTGACTTAGTACTTTTTTCTGTCCTTATGTCCCTTATGGAACACTGTATCACAGTAGCTGTGTTGCTTTAGGTTCCTCTTGGCTGTCAGTTTCTCAGGTTTGCTTTGGATTTGGTGCTTCGACTCCGTGTGTGTGTGTTTGTGTGTGTGTGTGTGTTTCATGTAATGTGAATGTGCACCCGGGCATGCTGAAGTTTCTATGCAAATGTATACTCATCATATTGTTGTTGTTTTTGTTTTTGTTTGTTTTTATAACATGGGCTCTGGGGATTGAACTCAGTTCCTCGTGCTTGAAAAGCAAGCACTGGATTGACTAAGCTACCTCTCCAGCCTCACCTTGGCTATTTTGAGCAGTTCTACCTTTTAAGAATGTTTGATGATGCTGACGTTGTCATCCAGAAAGCTGACACATAAGAACTGCATGCCTGAGTCCAGAAAGCAATTGCCAAAAATGTTTGCAGTAAATGTATAATTTTATATTGGGCTATATTCAGAGCTGGTCTGAGCCGCCTGCCGACCTAGAGCCACATGCGGGACAAAGCTGACAAACCACTAGGAGGATGCCACCCAGGAGGGGCTATCTGCTGGCTCCCACTGGGATCACGGTCTGGTGGGGGTAAGAGCACAAAGGTAGTGTGGCACTGCCATTGTTTCACCGCAGGAGGACACAATGTCAGCACAACTGCCCTGGCTGACATCGCCATGGCCACCTGTCCGAGGTAGGGTTTATTAAGCTCTACTCTGTGAAATCACCTTTTATCTCCTCTTTCCATTCTATACTCTTGGAGAGGCAATCACCATATGAAGCCCACAGTTACAGAGTAGAGAGATACACAATTGAACGCAGACTATCCACGTAAATGACTAGGGATTCTCATGCACAAGAGCCCGTCTCTCCTCCATTTGAGGAAATGCATGTGCATATTCGTTCAATCATTTAACATATGTCAACATAGATTCATGAATATTTATTTTATAACTTGGTTATTGATAAAATATTCCTTTACTTTCTTCCTTCTAATTCTTCCAACTTTGTCCATGGGGCTTGCATTAGTCACATCCCTGTGACACACATACCCTCACCGGTGTGCATGCATGCAGGTGCGTGTGCGTGTGTGATTTTCTGACACTTCATGATGCTTTCAGCTTTTCTTATACGCATCATCTCTCAATCCTAGAATGAGCCATTTCTCCAAGGAAGCCTGGGGATTTTATCAGAGAAATACCCTGGAAGCCAAGATCTGGACACTAGATGAGCTCACTGCGGCAGTCATCTTTAATTACAGACTTAAGACTTCCTTCCCTGTCTCTCAATGAATAATTACTTTGCTCTTCTTCCCACCTCCGGTTTTCTTTCTCACTACGTCTGCCCACACAGAACCAAGATCAACAGGAATGCTAGACTCAAAAGTTAGAATGCAGGGACAGACACATAAAAGTTATGTCTTAGGAGGAACTCAGACTCTTAAATTCGTCAATGTTAGAAAAGTAGGTAGCTGAAACTTTCATGTTCCCAAGCCTCTGAAAGGGAAATTGATTGATCCGGTCGGAGGCAGGCAGGCCATTAGTGGCTGAGCCATGATTAAACCACACCTCTCGACGGTTCCCTATCACTCTCCTCTCTAAGACACTGTTGTCTGCATCCCACTGCTTCCTTCACCCGTGAGTTGATACTGAATTGGCCACTGCCCCAGTGGAACTCTTACCAGGGAAGAACACGGGTTTGCTGGGGACAAAGTGATCCGACCTTCTATAATAAATTTTCAGAGCTATGTGACCAGAAATAGCAGCAATATGAGACAGCAATCTCCTGCCACACTTGAAAAGGGAGGTGGTGTGTCACTCTAGAAATGATGCTGATGATAAGGGTGCCTTAACTCAGGGCCATTGGGTGTGCCAGTTCCCTCTGCCCTGTGCCAGAGGAGCCCTGCTGGTTTGGGATACAGGCTATTTGGATGATGTTGTTTTCTGATGTAACTTCTGTTGATTTCCCTACCTCCTTTTTCTCCCTGCTTCTTTCCCTCCCTCTTGGGAGCAATTTATACATCTCTGGCTCCTTTTAGGCGGGGACTGAGTGCTAATTAGCTGTCTGATTCATCCCAGGCCACCTGTCCCATGGCCCTTGGCACTAAGACCAGACTGGGCGTGGTCCTAAGCTCTCTAGGGCAAACAAGTGTACTCAGGAGTCTGGGCAGTCCCTGTGTGACGTGAGACAATGATTGTGCACCACAGTAAATGGGAAAGAAAGTTGTGCCCAGTGTTCCATTTCCTTGCTACCAGCCACATCAGCTATTCCAGGGAAAGCCATGTCTGCAGACTTTGGGGACCTTTAACTTATTTCTCCCCTCCAACTTAAATCCACTCCCAAAGGGTACTTTGCCAGGGTATAGCTCAGAAGAGGGGGCTCCTTTCCCTTCTTGCTACATTAAGACTCACAGGCATTCAAATCCTGTAAAGAAGTCTCATAAAAAATAGTGGTCTGTGCTAATAATGGAGGCTCCTCCCCTCCCCATCTTCTCAATACACACCAGGGCTCATAGGCTTCAGTGCTTGCTCCCTGGATAAAACTGGTCCTGCTGAAGTTCCAACAACCTCAGCGCCAGATGCTCTGACATGGAAGCATTCAATACTAGCCTCTCTTTCTTGACTTCTCTCTCCCTGCCTTGAGAATGCTCAACCTTCCATCACCCATTGGTTAATTTCTTCTCAGCCTCTTTTCCTTCAGGTGCCTGCTCCTCTGCTGGACCCTCTCTTCAATTCCTCCTCCTCTCATCTGGCTTAATGCAATTTTTCTGGTCACACGGCACAGTTCCTTCAACAGAGAGACAGCTACTTAACCTTTCCTTGTGTCCAAATCCAAAATGCCCATCCACTTGGTATCTCCGCTGGGAGAGTAAGCCCCAGGCTTGGCATCCCCTAATAAAATTTGGGTAATTACACTAATCATCACTAAATTAATTTAAATATCATAACCAGGTTCTATGTAGCTTTCTGCTCTTTAATTATTACTCTGGCTTACTTCTCACTTAGGCTTCCTGCCTGATTAGACAATGGTATTAACAACAACCTTAGCAATGGTAGCCAACTGGTGGGAATCTCTTACAGTGTGCCAGGCTGCCCCTGATAGGCACTGCTCCATGTTAGATCCATACTATCCATGGGAGGAGATTCTTTTGATTCCCCATGTTTGAAACTTAGAACTTTCAGGCTTGGGAACTTGAAAGAACTTTTTTTATAATCTCCAGAGTCAGAATTATAATTTCCCTTTTCTTTACTCCAGACTATTAACTTTTAACCTGGCCCTTCACTAATCAACACTTTACCTCAACCTTTCTAGCCACTGATACTGATCTTGTACCCTAATCCGGGTATGGAGCCCAGTGGTGTTGTCCCTTCAGGGTTGCTGTGTCATTTGGTCCCTGAGACTCAGTTAGGGGACCTCAAACATGTCATAGTTATGGATGCTCGATGGTCTACAGAACACTGATTGCCTCCCAGGTTGACAGAGCCTAGTTGTGCTGAGAAGGAATAGTTACCAACTAGGAAAAGCCTGGGTCTCAAGGATGCTGGCCTAAGAAATCTCCAGAATGGCCACCAAGGTCTGCATAGGAATCCAAAATCTCTTCTCCCTGAGTGAGGCCAGAGACCATAGACGGCAGCAGGGCTTAGACTGAGCTGGGTGCCTCTTTTACAGATCTCCTGGAGAATGGCCATCTAGGGTGTCACTTTCTTGACAAGCACAGCAATTTCATTGAGGTCCTGCATGCAAACCCTCACTCTATATGGTGTTATCTTGGTGCATGTCTGAGGAAATAGAAGCAACTTGTCTAGGTAGGATGGTTTCCAGTGTGGTTTCCTTGGAGTCCGATGGTTCCAACAGAGCCTTCAGACTTAGGAAAGCTCAGACCTTCAACAAGAACATCTCCACCACTACAGCATCTGTGCTGAAGCTTCCCATAATATCCTATTCATTAATAGGAAGAATTTTAATTTTTAGGAAAACATAATGAACATAAGTGGCAATAAACTTTAATGCTGGGGAGACTTGAGTTGGCTTCTTATTCTGAAACTAGTAATCATCATTCATCCTCCCTTAGCTCTCAGTAATCTAGAGACAACTGTCGCTGTATCTCTGGGTCATATAGAGAGATAAAAATGCACAATGAGTGAGCAGGCCCAACAGGGACTCCACAGAACAAATACACGATCTTCCTGTCTTTTCCTCCATGACACACTGCCTGCCATTCAAATCCATCAAAAAGGTCCTGAAGATTTTACATAAAGTGAATGCCCCTAACTAGAAGTTTCTACAGTTTCTCTATCAGTCCAGTAAGAAGAGGCTATGCATCCTAGCAATACCCGAACCATTTGGTCACCCCAAAGCAGCCATCATAAAATTCTGCCTCTGTTCTACCCAGCACCTGACCTTCCAGGGTATCATAGAGGGCCTTGATGCTACACGTGGGATACCAGCTCAGGAAATAAGCATGGCACCAGACTCAGAAACATCAGAGAAGAACAGCTATTAGACATGGACACTCGACAGGCAGAGAGTGCACGCTGATCTGAGGTTACAGAGGGAGCCAGAGCAGCTCAGAGCAGCATCAGGCATCGATTACAGTCTCACCAGATGACAACCTGTGATCTCTGTTAAAAGAGAAGGAAACAGGGAAGGTGCTTTTGAAAAAATGCCCACTAAAAATCATGAATTTTAAAAAAAAAATCATTTGATTCCCGGACGGATAAGCCCAAGTTATCAAGGTTTATTTTTTTTTTAACTCTAAGGATGCCCAGATAAATGGGGTGTTACTACATTTAATTCAGTTCCCAGACGTATGGGTCCATTTTAAGCAGTGAGGTGAAATGGAACAAGATTGCTATTGATGAATCTCAGCCAAGAGGAAGGTGCTGGGATTCCTGGGGGAAGCTCCCCCAGTAAAGTGTAGAAATGTGATCACACTCTAGGACCTAGAAAAGAAAAGGAGGGTAGAGAGACACCCAAGCTTGAAATGGCAGATGGCTAGGTCCAGCTCAGAGCTCGATTCATTAGGTTTTATGCATCTTGGGTGAATAGAGATTGGGAAGAAAGGACCAAGGGTCAAATTACCTATTTAATGATTTTTTTTCAACCCTTCTTTATAGGTCCTGCACGGCTGCAAATAGACTCCTCCTGTTAGAGCTGGCGCTTCAGGAGAAGAGCCTGTCCAGGGGACCCGCCCAGGATGCTATGACCAAAGTGGCACCTGCATTTCCCAAGAGGATGTAGGAGAAGGTTCTGCAGGCATGAACACTATCTGTGAAACAGACTTCCAGGTGGGGAAACCCAATGGCATTCTTCTAGACTTTCTAGTCTTGGCTCCCAGGACTCCAGAAAATCTGCCAGATGGTATTAGCAAATGATTCTGTTTTGGATAGGGTCATTGCAATGAGATTCTAATCAGAACTGGAGGAAGGAGATGCATGGGGACAAGGGACTCTGGTGAGCATACAAAATTTGTTCTCAATTTCAGAAGATTGTCATTTTTTTAAAAAAATTCTTGGGCTAAGCCTCTTGGTTTTCACATCTTAAGTCCTGGCTTCTACCACCACTGTATTTCTTATTCTGTGCCCCTGTTAAAGACCACTCCAATTCCCACCACTGGTTTAACACCTCTGCTGCCCATGATTTCCCTGGGACTTAGCATCTTCCATAGTGACATCTCTAGGGGGCACCAACCTCTTCTATTTCCCCGACCCTTCTCCTTGACTAGAACCATCTAGAAACATTGGATTCCTTCTGGTCAGGGATGAGTCATGCTGGAACCCAAAGTCCCACACTTAGTCCCAGCTTACCTACAGAACCCTGTGCTCACAGTTCTTCCTGAAGAGAGACTCTACTCCCCTGTCCAATCCAGCTGTCTTTGGCACTCTAAAGCAGGTGTCTAAAAGCCACATATACCTAGAAGGGATCTCAGGAGGATGCCCTGTGCCCTGCCAGGAGTGGCTTGATTGAGGTGACAATACAAAATGAAATTAGACCTGCACACACTGGCTTTGTAGCATCCACACCCCTCCCCCTTGTCTTCCTCCACGAGGCTAATATGTGCAGGATGTCATAAGTAATTTGTTACCCAAAGTAAGTACTGACATTTTCAAATGTATTGCTTTATCATAAGATTACCCTAGAAAGGGGAATAGCCAAGTTGTCTCAGTCAGGCCCTTGGGAATCCAACAGAGCCCACACTCCGGTTCAACAGTGCATTGCTTTTGTGACTGTGGGCAGGTCACTCTATCTCTTTAAGACCCATTCTACCTGTCCATAAGATGGGATAACCACAGTGGCCACTTACAAAGGATTGCTGGAAGGATCAAGAAGCCAAGATGCCTAGTGCTTAGCACACTATGTACAGACACAAACGATCTATGTTGGCTAACATTAGTATTCATGCTTAGATTTGTATTTTTACATAGAAATAACTGCAAGAATCTACATCTAATAGCTGAACTTTTCTCCCTGTTCTGATGCTGTGCCTTCAGCAGAGTGAGGAAAAGGTAGATTGTAGGCTGCACATAAAGAATTAAAAGTAATCACACCTTGCTTTTTGTCACATTTTCAGGTGCCTTACCCTCGCTGACATATCAACAATATTTGTGGTAGTTACAACTGATTATCATCCTCGATTTTCTCAACAGTGTGTGTGTGTGTGTGTGTGTGTGTGTGTGTGTGTGTGTGCTCTCATGTGTATATATGTGAGCGTATCTTTTTTTCTTTATTTGGGCTGCACTCAGAGTTGTCTTGGAGATAAACTTCATCTGTCAAGGATCTTAGGCAGATGGAAACTGACAATAGCAACACCTGTGCGGTCTCTGCAGGTCCTGATGCAAGACTTGAGCCATGAAGTCCTAAAGGCACCAGACTGGATGTGGAGCAGGCAGCTCTGACCAGCAGGGCAACTTGTCTCTGCCTGCCTAGGGCAGCACCAGGGGAGGGCTCAGCTGGTATCTTCCTGATGAATATGGAGGAGGCTGCCATCAGCTGGATTGCAACGGGGGCTTTGTTCCTCTTCTCCACTCCCCTGTTCTCTGATCAGATGTCACTCTTTTTATTATTATTATTCCCTGTGTGTTGACAAGTGATTTAAACACTTCACCGGGGGAAGAGGAAAGGGTGGGGGGCTGGTGGGGAATCTTTTCTTTGAATCCAGGGTATTCTGGGTTTCAGACTAGCAAATAAATGGCTACAGGTGTATAATTAAAACTAATAGGTTAATTAGAGAACATTTGGATCATTCTGGAAAAAAAATAAGAAAGCCATCAACTTGTCTCCTTTGACACAAGCCGACTAGAAATACAATAAATAAGCCCTGGCAGAGGAACCCAGTTGCCTCCGTCCCTTCTTTCATAATTACGGAAAGTGGCTGGGCCACAAGGCTAGACATTCCCCACAGACAAAGGGGGGACTCTGAAAGCAGAGCCCGTCAGAGTTGACCAAGACCTGTCCCTGGAGCGGGAGATAGGAGGCAGGAACTATTCATAGGGGAAAAGGTAAATGGCTAGGTAGATGACCTGCTCAGGGCAGACAGGCTCTGCTGGGGGAGGGCTCCTATCCGAACTCTCACTGCACCCTGCATTCAGCTCATGAAGCCAGGGACATGCAGAGGCCCTGGGAGGGCCTAAGGTAGGCATGACGAAGGGAAACCTGTCCCCTATGACTGATTTCCTTTTCTTTCTTTTATTTATTCATTTTAAAATAATCTTTTCTGATTTTATATACCAATCTCAGTTCCCACTCCCTCCCCTACTCTCACCACCTTTCCCCCTTCCCAACCCCCATCCACTCCACAGAGAGGGTAAGACTTCCCATGGGGAGATAATAAAGTCTGACACATCACTTTGAGGCAGGATCAAGGACCTCCCCTGTATATCTAGGCTGAGCAGTTATCCCTCCAAAGAGAATGGGCTCTAAAAGGTCAGTTCAAGCACTAGGGATAAATCCTGGTCCCACTGCCAGTGGCCCCATAGACTGCCTAAGCCACAAAACTGTCACCCATATTCAGAGGGCCTAATTTGGACCAATGCAGATTCTCCTGCTGTCAGTTCAGAGTCACTGAGCTCCCACTAGCTCAGGTCAGATGTTTCTGTGGGTATCCCCATCATGGTCTTGATGGCTTTGTTCATATTATCATTCCTCCTTCTCTTCCACTAGATTCTGGGAGCTTAGCCCAGTGGTGTAGGAGGTCCTTTGGTATTTGTGTTGCTTTTATTGGTTATTAAAGAAACTGCCTTAGCCTTTTGATAGTGCAAATCTCAGGTAGGCAAGGAAGACAGAACAGAATGCTAGAAAGAAGAGCAGAATCAGGCAGACGCCATAAAGCTCCGGCCTGAGACAGACGTAGGTTAGAATCTTTCCTGGTAACACAACCTTGTGGTGCTACACAGATTACTAGAAATGGGTTAGATCAAGATGTGAGGGTTAGCCAATAAGAGACTAGAGCTAATGGGCCAGGCAGTGTTTTAATTAATATAATTTCTGTATGGTTATTTTGGGTATAAGCTAACTGGGCGGGATGGAACAAAGGAGCCCCGCTCACTTACTACAGCCCAGTGCTTTGCTGTGGATCTCTGCATCTGCTTCCATTACTTCCTGGATGAAGGTTCTATGATGACAATTAAGGTAATCATCAATCTGATTACAGGGGAAGGCCAGTTCTGGAACCCTCTCCATTAAAGCTTAGGGTCTTAGCTGGAGTCATCCTTGTGGATTCCTGGGAATTTCTCTAGTGCCAGGTTTCTCAATAGTCCCATAATGGTACCCTCAATCAATATATCTCTTTCCTTGCTCTCCCTCTCTGTCCTTTCATTTCGACTATCCCATTACCTCATGTTCTCCTTTCATCTTCCCTTCCCCCATCCCTTCCCCTTCTACCCTGCACCCCCACTCCCAATTTTCTTAGGAGATCTTGTCTAATTCCCATCCTAGAGCTACCTATGTACATCTCTCTTAGGATTCTCCTTGTTACCTAGCTTCTCTAGGGTTGTAGACTATAGGCTGGTTCTCTTTTGCTTTACGTTTAATATCCACTAATGAATGAGTACATACTGTGTTTGTCTTTCTGGGTCTGGGTTACCTCACTCAGGGTGGTATTTTCTAGTTCCATCCATTTGCCTGCAAATTTCAAAATGCCACTGTTTTTTTTAATGCCAAGTAGTACCCCATTTTGTAAATGTACCACATTTTCTTATCCATTCTTTAATTAAGGGATGTAGTAATAAGAGCAGCGGGGCTGCATCCCCAGCACCCTGGCTGCCTGTCTAGCTTATGCCCCGAAATAACAACACACAAACTGTTTTCTTTTAAACACTGCTTGGCCCATTTCTATCTAGCCTCTTCTCAGCTAACTCTCGCACCTGGACTAGCCCATTTCTAGTGTAGCCCACGAGGTGGCTTACCAGGGAGATTCTAGCCTACGTCCATCCTGGGTCGGAGCTTCATCGCGTGTGTCTCAGAGAGCAGAGCTCTCACGTCCGCCCAGGAGAGGGGAGCATGTCGTCTCTGCTCCAGAGCAGAGCTGTCGGGTCCGAGCTCACTTCCTCTTCCTCCCAGCATTCTGTTCTGTTTACTCCACCCACCTATGTTCTAACCAATAAAATGGGCCAAGGCAGTTTCTTTATTAGCCAATGACCTTCCTCTATCAGAGGGACATCTAGGTTGTTTCCAGGTTTTGGTTATTACAAATAATGCTGCTATGAACACAGTTGTGCAAATATTCTTATGGTATGAGTGTGCGTCCTTTGGGTATATGCCCAGGAGTGATATTACTGAGTCTTGAGGTAGATTGATTCCCAATTTTCTGAAAAAAGAAAAAAAAACGCCATATTGATTGCCACAGTAGCTGTACAAGTTTGTACTTCCACCAGCAATGGGGGACTGTTCTCCTTACTCTACATCCTCTCCAGCATAAGCTATCATTGGTGATTTTGATCTTAGTCTTTTTGAATGGTGTAAGATGGTATCTCTAAGTTGTTTTGATTTGCATTTCACTGATGGTTAAGGATATTGAGCAATTCCTTAGATGTCTTTTGGCCATTTGAGATTCTTCTGTTGAATATTCTCTGTTTAGATCTGTACCCGCTTTTTAAAATTGGATTATTTTGGTATTTTAATGTCTAGTTTCTTGAGTTCTTTATTCATTTTGGAGATCAATCCTTGGTCTGATGTGGGGTTGGTGGAGATCTTTTCCCATTCTGAAGGCTGCCATTTTGTCTTATTGACTGTGTCATTTGCCTTATACAATCTTCTCAGTTTCAGGAGGTTCCATTTATTGATTGTTGTTCTCAGTGTCTATGCTTCTGGAGTTATATTTAGGAACTGATTTTCTGTGCCCATGTGTTCAAGGCTACTTCTCACTTTCTCTTTTATGAGGTTCTATGTGACTGGATTTAAGTTGAAGTCTTTGATTCATTTGGACTTGAGTTTTGTGCATGGGGACAGATATAGATCTATTTGCATTCTTCTACATGTGGACATCCATTTAATTTGATGGTGGCTGTTGGCTTGCTATATATTGTTTTTATTATGTTTAGATATGTTCCTTGTATTCCTGATCTCTCCAAGACCTTTATCATGTAGGGGTGTTAGATTTTGTTGAAGGATTTTTCAGCATCTAATTAGATGATCATATGGTTTTTTCTTTCAGTTTATTTATATGATGGATTACATTGACAGATTTTTGTATGTTGAATCATTGCTGCATCTGTGGGATGAAGGCAACTTGATCATGGTGAATAATTTTTGAAGTGTTCTTGGATTTGGTTTGCCAGTATTTTATTGAGAATTTTTGTATCTATGTTCATGAGAAAGAATGGTCTTTAATTCTCTTTCTTAGTAGTATTTTTGTATGGTTTAGCTATCAGGGTAACTACAGCCTCATAAAAAGAGTTTGCAATGTTCCTTCTGTTTCTATTGTGTGCAACAATTTGAGGAGCATAGGTATTACATCTTCTTTGAATTTCTGGTAGAATTCTGCAATGAATCCATCTAGTCCTGAACTTTTGTTGGTTTGAAGACATTTGATGACTGCTCCTGTTTCCTTAGGGGTTATATGTCTATTTAAATTGCTCATTTGGTCTTGATTTAATTTGGTATATGGTACCTATTCAGAAAATTGTCTATTTCTTTTAGATTTTCCAATTTTGTGGAGTACTGGTTTTTGAAGTATGACCTAATAGTTCTCTGGATCTCCTCAATGCCTGTTGTTATGTCCCCCTTTTCATTTCTGATTTTGTTAATTTGGATGTTCTCTCTCTCTGCCTTTTGATTAGTTTAGATAAGGATTTGTCTATTTTGTTGATTTTCCCAAAGAGCCAGCTCTTTTTTTCCATTGTATTTCTTTTTATTGTTTTCTTTGTTTCTATTTTATTGATTTTAGCCATCAACTTAATTATTTCCTGTCATTTACTCCTGGGATAAACTGCTTCTTTTTGTTCTAAATCTTTCAGTTGTACTGTTAAGTCACTAGTGTGAGATTTCTTCACTTTCTTTATTTTGGCACTTAGTGCTAAAAATTTTCCCCTTAGCACAGCTTTCATAGTGTCCCAAAGGTTTGGGTATGTTGTGCATTCATTTTAATTGAATTCTAGGAAGTCTTTAATTTCTTTCTTAATTCTTCCAAGACCCAGGGGTGATTCAATTGAGCATTGTTCAATTTCCATGAGTTTGTAGGCTTTCTGCAATTAGCATTGTTGTTTAATTCTAACTTTAAGCCATGGCGATCTGATAAGATACAGGAGTTATTCCAATTTTTTTGTATCTGATGTGTATGTTGCCGAGTATGTAGTCCGTTTTAGAGATGGTTCCATGAAGTGCAGAGAAGAAAGTATATTTTTTTGTGTTTGGGTGAAATGTTTTATCAGATGACTGTTAAGTCCATTTGAGTCATGCCATCTGTTATTTCTCTGTAAAGTTTCTGTCTGGCAGATCTGTCCATTGGTGAGAGTGGGGTGTTGAAATCTCATACTATGAGTGTGTGGGATTTGATGTGCAATTTAAGCTTTAGTAATGTTTCTTTTACATTTGTGGGTGCTCTTATATTTGGGGCATAGATGTTCATAATTGAGACTGCATCCTGATGGATTTTTCCTGTTATGAGTATGAAGTGCTCTTCTCCATCTCTTTAGATTGATTTTAGGTTGAAATCTATTTGATATTAGGGGTAAATATGCTTGCTTGTTTCTTGGGTCCATTTGATTGGAAACTCTTTTCCAAACCCTTTACTCTTAGGTAATATCTCTCTTTGAGGTTGAGGTTTGTTTTTTATACGCAGCAAAAGGATGGATCTTCTTTTCATATCAATTCTGTTAGCCTGTGTTTTTTATAGGTGAATTGAGTTCATTGATATTAAGAGATATTAATGACCAGTGATTGTTATTCTTATTTTCCATTGATAGTGTTTGTGTGTTTCCCTTCTTTGAGGTTTGCTGGTGTGAGGTTATCTGTTGCCACTGTTTTTGTGGGTGCAGCTAACTTCCTTCGGGTGGAGTTTTCATTCTAGTACTTTCTGTAAAGCTAGATTTATAGCTATTGTTTATATCTGGTTTTGGCATGAAATATTTGGTTTTTTTCCCCATATATGGTGATTGAAAGCTTTGCTGGGTATAGTAGTCTGGGCTTGCATCCATGATCTTTTTAGTGTCTGGAACACATCTGTCCAGGACCTTCTGGCTTTCAGAGTTTACATTGAATAGTTGGGTATAATTCTGATAGGTCTGCCTATATATGTTACTTGGCCTTTCTCCTTTGCAGCTCTTAATATTGTTTCTTTATTCTGTTTTGATTATTATATGATGATGGGACTTTTTTTTTTTTAGTTCAACCTATTTGGTGTTCTGTAAGCTTCTTTTACTTTCATCGGTATATACTTCTGTAGGTTAGGAAAGTTTTCTTCTATAATTTTCTTGAATATATTTTCTACGCCTTTAAGCTGGAGTCTTTCTCCTTCTATCCCTTTTATTCTTAGGTTTTGTCTTTTCATGGTGTTGCAGATTTCCTGGATGTTTTAAGAATTTGTTGAATTTTACATTTTCTTTGATGAATCTATTTCCTCTATTGTATCTTCAACTACTGAGATTCTCTCTTCCAACATTTATATTCTGTTGCTTATGCTTGCATCTGTGGTTTATTTACCCAGATTTTCCATTTCCAGAATTCTTTTGGTTTGTGTTTTCTTTATTATTCTATTTCAGTTTTCAAGTCTTGGACTGTTTGAATTGTTTGCTTCACCTGTTTGATTGCTTTTTTTTCTTGACTTTATTTGTTTTCTTTAAGGGATTTATTGATTTCTTCCAATTTTTGTTTGTTTTTTCCTGCATTTCTTCAAAAGAATTTTCCATTTCCTCTTCAAGGGTCTTTATCATCTTCCTTAAGTTATAATTAGGGTCATTTTCTTCTGTTTCTTCTGGGTTAGAATGTTCAGATCTTTCTGTTGTAGGAGCATGAGGTGCTGGTGTTGCCATATTGTTCTTTAGGTTGTTAAATGGATTCTTGAACCGGTGCCTACCCATTTCTTCTTCCAATTGGTGCAGGCAGTGTCTTTGCCTTTTGGTCCAGAACTTGCAGTAAGTGTCTGTGTCTCAGGGATCCTCTCTTGGACTAATTGTTACAGTTGTTGTCTGAGTCTCAGGGAGCCATTCTTGGTGTGCTCTGTGAAATTGCTGTCTGTGTCTCAGGAAGCCACTGAGGTCTCAGGGGATGAGAGGGTTTGGGAGTGGAGTGGGACTTGGAGATTACATTATCTGATGGAGGTGC
The DNA here is from genome assembly GCF_018167655.1 of Microtus oregoni. Taxonomy (NCBI): domain Eukaryota; kingdom Metazoa; phylum Chordata; class Mammalia; order Rodentia; family Cricetidae; genus Microtus; species Microtus oregoni. The sequence continues at coordinate 6,847,535 of NW_024543831.1, read as the reverse complement.
TGGAGCAGTCTGCTGAAGGGTTAGTACAGCTGAGGTGTGTGGGGAGGAGCCCAGGGTTTTCCCCCAGAGCCTAGGGCCTAGAGACTGCAGAGCTGGTAACTCACCTCTTGGTCCACTCTGTGCAGTGGCTGCCTGTGTATCAGTAAGCCGCTGAGGTCATGGGGATGGGTAGGTTTGGTGGCAAACTGTGACTTGTAGATTACAGGGCCTGATTGGGGAGGTGTTGGAAGCAGCCTGCCTGCAGAAGGCCTGTCCTCTGGTTGCCTAGTGCTGGTGAGAGAGGGACCCAGGGTTTTTCCCTGGGGCCTAAGACCTAGAGACTGGGTTGTCCAGCTAAGGGACTGGTCACTCACCTCTTGGTCTGCTCTGTGCAGTTGGAGTCTGCCTCTCGGTGATTTCCTCTTCTTAGAAGTGGTGAAGTCTTAATAAGTATTTTGATATGTGAGGTGGAAAGAGTCATTACAGGTGTAACTAATTATGCTAAAATGAGGTCTTCCTATCAAAGAGTGGACCCCTAGGCTAACATCATCATTGGCTCATAGAAGAAGAGGAGAAAGAACAGATGACAGAGTAAGTGTTGAGGCACAACTAGAGTGGTTCCGGCAATGTCAATAAATACTTAGAGCTGCCTGTCTTAGCTAGGTTTTTACTGCTGTGAAGAGAGACCATCACTATGGCAACTCTTATAAAGGAAGACTATTTAATTGCGGTGGCTTACATTTTCAGAGGTTTAGTTCATTATCACCATTATCATGGTGCAACATGGTGGTGTGCAGACAGACATGGTGCTGGAAAAGTAGCTAAGAGTCCTGCATCTTGAACCACAGGAAACAGGAAGTGGTCTGAAATTCCGGGCACATCTTGAGTATTGGAGACCTCAAAGCCCACCCCCAGTGACACACTTCCTCCAACAAGGCCACATCAACTCCAACACAGCCACATCTAATAGTGCCACTGCCAATGAGATTATGGGGGCCAATTACATTTAAACTATCACACTGTTCAAGGCTGAAGAAGGGGCCATTGGCTTCTTCAGTTTTCACTTTGAGTTACTGTTCTCTCAAACTGCAAGTTTCTGGTGGTTTCTATTTGAATGTTTATTCATGCTATGTGTTGTGTGTGTGTAGGTGTGTGCGTGTACTTGTTCATAGATGTGCATATGACGGTCAGAAGTTGACTTTGGCTGCCATTCCCATTATTACCCTTAGATTTTTGATACAAGGGTGTATGTATGCATGTTTGCCCATGTGTATAGGTTCACATATGTCCACATCCATATGGAGGCATTCTTCTTCTCTCTCTTATATTTTGAGTCTCTCACATGGGTCTTCACTTGAACTCAGAGCTCACCAATTTATCTAGCTTAGTTATCCAGCTTGTTCAATGTGGTTCCCTGTCTCCACTTCCCGCATCAAGGCCACACGCAGGCTACCACACTTGCCCAGGATTTACCTGGGACAGGGGATCTGTATTCCTATTCCTCCAGTTCTTATGCTTGGTTGGCAAGCACTTTGCCCGCTCAACCATCTTCCCAAACCTAATTTTAGAGACAGTGTCACTGATTTACTATGCTGTGTGGCTAAAAAGCTCCATGGATCTGCCCGTCTCCATCCTTTAGGTGATGGGGTTCCAGATGTGCACCACCAGGCCAAACTTTAACATGCGTGCCGGGGACCCAAGCCCAGGTCCTTATGCTGACCCAACTTTGGCTGGCATTCCCAACCATTATTAATCTTCTATTTTTGATACGCGTGTGTATGGGTGCACCTGCACATATGTCTGCATCCACATGGAGGCATTATTGTTCTCTAACCTCATATATGGAGTCTCTCACCTGAACTCAACAGGCTCTTTATGGACTGAGCTGTCTCCCCAGCACATGTTTCTCATGTTTTAAACCACTCATGTGTGACAATCTACGAGAGTCCTAAGAAACCAGAGCAAACTTCTAGCAGTCACCTGGATTAGTCTGAGAGTGAAGTTTCAAATTAAGTAGCTCACGGGTAGAGCATCTGACTGCAGATTAAGTACATGAAAGGAAATGCACAGGCCTCAGAGGGATTGTTCAAGCTTGTCCAGCACAAAAGGCTCAAGAGAAACAACCCTTCCTAGCCCCATTGCCAACTGTCAGGACAGAGTCCTTTTCCCTTGAACAAATCTAAACCCCGGCTGAGAAGGACTTTCCCAAGAGTTTGAAGGAAATGGATTATGGGTTGAACCTTCCTTTCATCGCCCCCCCCCCCCCTTACTAACAGTCATGACTGCGCTCATCTACAGAGTGCTTCCTGTCTTCTAGAGTCACATGAGACTCTTTGTTAAGGATTTTTATCATGAGTGGCTAAGCTAAGTCAGGCCTGCAGCTCCTGTGGGCTCAGAAAAGGTGGTTTCACTGGTATGCAGGGACCCAACCTTCAGCTGTTAGTGACAATGAGAGAGGAATCACAGGCATCAAATACAAACATAGGCTGCCACTCTCTGCCACCAGACACACCCATGTATTCAGCCCACTTGCTTTTATTCTGCAAGGCGGGTTTACTCTTTATATTTTTTAAACTCAGTGCTATTTTGACAAGACTGAAAAGAACACACAGAAAAATCTGCCTGGCATAACAGGAGATCAAGAATAGACCAGAGAAGTGTCAAGAACCTAAAGTCCAGCTTTTACGTTAATATGGGCAGCTCAAGAAAGTCCCGTGGAGTAAATGACCAATGAGTGGGCTCAGCTTCCCAGGCCTCTACACCAGTGTGGTGGAAAGATGGCGCGCCCTTGCCAGTCATCTCCCTCATCTAGTACCACAGACATTGCCACCTGCAGGGTTCCGTGAGGCTCAGAAGCCTCCCGGAGAGCAGACACATGCCCACTGAGCCAGTGAACACAGGAATAATGTTTCTGGAGCAGGCAAGAGTAGAAGGGCCGGGTGATGATTTTCCACTCTGTAGAATTAAACCAGTGGAATGGCTTTACTGGATGAATACACTGTCTCTTCCCCAAATTTACCTCTTCCTCACCTAACCGGTCTGGAAGTTCCCTGTGTCTATAGCATCCCCTCCTTACTGATCCAGCCACTGAGTGTCCCAGCCAACCTTTCCCTTATCCCTTATCTACCAAGTGTAAAACATGAGGCAAAGTTTAATTAACTAATTAATTAATAATGCAAGGTTTTGAAAACATAATTATAGTGGGGATGATTACCATTTTGCAGGTTTCCCAACATTTCTGGGACAGCTGGAAAAGCTCAGACTGCAAAGGCTGGGAAGGCTGGGAAGGCACTCACTCATTCTCTCTGCTAATCCTCTCTTGATTTGGCAGTCCAGGTGAAAAGCTACAATTTTAACTTGCAGAAAAACGGAACTCACGGGTCCAATCCTGAGACGGAAAAAAGACAAAGCAGAAGAGAAGTGAAGAGAGGGCCTGGGATTTCGTTATTTTGATTTCCTGCCTCCAGTTAAAGGTGTTAAGTCCGGAAAGCAGGAGTATCAATAGCTGTTTTGTTTGCCCAACAGAGAAAGATTGTGCGAGACCCCTACTGACCCGCAGCTAATCCCCTTTCCTGTAGGTCTAGAGAAGGGCAGTCTGCTCTGGGCTGTGAGCAGTTTCTGCACCTTGAGGCTGAAGCAAACAGATTTGACAAGCAAGCTCAGCAACCTCAGGCTCTGCTCACCCACCCAGAAAGCTGGCAGGAACCGCCTAAACGGAAGGGATTCCTTCGCCTCCCACTGCCCTGGAAGCCAATCACAGGGGGCTATTCAGTCAGCCAGTCGGCCAATCACATCATTTGGCAGGAAAGGGACCAATCATCTCGCTTCCCCCATCTAGGCCACTGCATCTCTAACCACCTCCCGATGAAGGCTGTTTACCAGCTTTGTCAATCCCCAGGAGAGGAGGGGAGCAGACAGCCTGAAGCCAGGGCAGTGCCCAAGCAGAAGGGCAGTAGTAGAGCTACTGGTGGGAAGCCCTGTGCAGAGCCCCTCTGTTTCATCAAGCCGTTCTTTGTCTACTGGGCACCACCTCTGTCTCGGGCCCTGGGAATGAGAAAGGCACGAAAATCTGTAAAGATCTGGGAGACTAGTTGAGACAGGGTCTAGCTGGCAAACCAAGTACCTTCACAGAGGTGTGGAGGAGCCCTGTGGCAATAAGAGGCTCCTTAAATCGGCACCAGGAACACAACCTATGGGGATGGTGTCAGGGAACCCTCCAAGAGATGACACAAAGACACTCAGGGGCCTGTCATAGCCCCCAAGCATCTCCCGAATAAGCCCATCTGATGGCTTTGCTAGGCCTGCTGTACTAAAGTGATTCATATTGGTGTTCTTAGCCACAGCCTTGTACTAAAGTGATTCATATTGGTGTTCTTAGCCACAGCCTTGTATCGCCTCAAGTATCTGGAAGCCAAAAAACTAGAGATCCAGATGTAGGCAGGGCTGCTTTCCTCTGTTGCCTTTTGAGAAGTCATTGCATAGTCTTCTCTCTGTAATAGCTCTGTGTACTATCTTTGTCCAAATTCTCTTTTCTTGTAAGGACACTGGCTGTGTGGGTTAGGACTCTCTCCATTTACCCCTATAAAAACAATCATCAGTCATTTCTTGAAAGTCAGGCGTTAGATAGACCTTGAGCATACAAACCGAACAAGATGCAGTTAAGCACTGACGTCATTTTACGTTGGTTGTGAAGAAGTTCTTTAACTACCAATCCTGCTCCCCAAGAAAACAGTGACTAAGGGCTTTTTTGTCCTGCGAATCTTTGGTGCTAAGCACCTGCTGACTCAGACAGGATCCTGTCAGGAGGAAGGGATGAGAAATTCCAGCACCCATCTCTAGAAATGAGTCTCCTCTCATTCATCCCTTTCTCCAAAAGCTGTTCATCACAAGGTTTCGACAGTATCTGTCCACTGCTCATCAGCCCTGCTCACTGGCCCTGCTCCTGAGATAGCTAATGCTATTTTATCTTTGATATGTGCTGGAGTTTCCTTTGACTTAGTAGGTGAGGAATGGGAGGAAGCAAGAAGAGATGAGAGGGGAGACAGAGGAACAGAAGAAGAACTGCACACGACTGGTCTAGGCCCTCACCAGTCAGCCCACGTCCCCTGAGGAGGGTCCCCGGTATCCTCAGTGTGTGGTCTTGGGTAAGGCAGTGCTCTGTGATCTTTGAGACAGCACAGTGGGATCTGGGCAGTCTGCTGAAGGTAGGGGAGAGTTCCAGGAACCACACCTCAGAAAGACTGACTGGGCATTCACTACCTATCAGGCACAGGCAGCAGGCCAGGAGCCAGAAACAAATGATCGAGCCACAGTCTGGTCTTCAAGGAGCTCCCAGTCCCCTGTGTTAGACCAGGCACACAATCTGACATAGGACAGTGGACAAGTTATGCTCACGAAGTTCAAAGCATAGAGAACAAAGACAGATGTCCCAATGTGAGGTTCAGAGACATCTGTAGGCATGGATGTTTTACAGGATCTGAAGGGATTGAAGGAGTTGGGCAACCAATGAGGAAAAGCAAGGAAAGGAGGATGGCCCAGTATGGTAGTGACATGGACTGGATGATGGGAGCTTGGGGCATTGGTTATGTAAGAAGCATTGAGAAGGCCAGTGGTCCTGGAGCTTAGCTACAGTGTGGGGAGAGAATGGCAGGAGGAAGGACACGACGCAAACAGGAGAGAGAACAGGGCCAGCCCATGGAACATGTTACATGGCTAGGACACTCTCTATGGTGTTTCAGACTATTCAGATAAGTCCCAAGCTCTTTAGTTTTGCTTGAGATGAAGACAGTAATTTTCCAGGCAGGGCACTCGTCAAGACATTCAGTTCTTACTACATACATCAGAGCTCCATTAAAAAAATCCTGCAAAGCTTAAAATGTATCAGAAGTTACTATTGCTTTGTCTAATAAACAGTCGACAGAGATTTTTAAACATGGTGTGAGGTGGTGCCAGTGTGCATCTGAACATTAGGGGTACCATTCTGGAGACAAGGACCCAACTGGGACATGACCGAAGCGTATCAAGAAGAAAAATAAAAATAAGTTGAGAGACGGAAGAAAGGTTTAGAAAGTGACTTGTAAAGTGACTTGCAGATAGAACCAGGGTAAAGGAGGTTTCCACCAGCAACACTGTGCTTGAGCACTGGATGCATGCTGGTGGTTTTATTCCGAAAGGGAATCAAAAGCTTGCCAGGGTGGACAGATAAGGAACGGATGTTGGCCATGTGGAGGAAGGCACTAGTAGATTAGCCATGCAGAGATTCTTGGGGGAGAGCATTTGACAGAGACTGAGTGAGCCAAAACATTCAAAAATAGAGCCTCAATACTGCTAAGAGTTAGTAGAAAATGTATCCTCTTATTTTGAAGTGTGCACATAAAGCCTTCAAGGTTCTCTATACTGTCTTCTGTATTCCCTTTCCTATCTGGTCTGTCCTTGAAATCAGAATAGACTGGTACATCCTTCCCATAAACAGTCCGTCCCACAGGCTTTATTGAATCACTCTCCCCTTGATGCCTCAGGAGATGGAGAGGCATAAGTGGTGTCTTCCACATGGGCACACACACATAAAATGTAACGAGAGACCTGGCACATGACAGACCGACTCTCGATTCTGCTAATGCCCTCCCACACTCCTTTGCTTGATGCCACTCACCCTTCAGACTTAATATTCTTACTTTCTCCATGAATCTTTTCTCTGTCCTGCTCCCTTGGGGAGGGAGCAAATACAGATATCTGTGGTGAACATTTCTGTAAATTACACAGGAGATAATTCAGTCTCCCAGAACTGTAGCCACCCTGGAGCCCAGAAAAGGGGAGTGATGACCAAGGAAAATCCTTCTATCACTGTGCCAAGCATTCTCAGAGCCATGTACCAACTCCCTTAGGGCCCAACATTCACCAAAAAGCCCTGGACTCAAACAGGGTAACTAACTAATCTCTGTGTCTCTCTGGTTTCTTTTGCACATCTCCCTGCAGCTGGGTTTCTACTGCACACACAGGCTCAACTTGCTTTACCCCTGTATTATTTTTAGTCCACCCTTTCTCCTGGGTGGATTCAAATTCTCCAGCCCTGAACAAATGCTTAGCAACAAAGCCCTGGAGGCCAGGGCTGCTTTCTGTTTCTCCGAGGAGCACCTCTTTCTACAGAGCTCTGCCTCTTCAGTGAGTGGCAGTGTCCCTGGTTCATAGGCACTGTACATTGAAAGGTAGATTCCACGGTAGCTGATGGAGACTATTCCCCACTCACACTCTCCCTACTCAGTTTCCGTGATTTTTTTCAAGAAGCTCTGGAAATCCACAGATTATGCTACTATACATATCTGCATCTTCCAGGGCTCATTTTCCCATACACTGTTTTGTACCAAATCAACGGGGATTGTTTCCACCCCTCCCAAAGATAGAAAGATTTACATAGCCCACATGGCATACTTATGAGAGACTCATGAGGCCTGATAAATCATGCACTATTTATTATGGTACTAAAATGATACCCTTTGCTTAATTAAAGTAGCCATATGCTACAGCACAAATCATTCTCATTCATTAAAATCTCCAGTGTGTGTGTGTGTGTGTGTGTGTGTGTGTGTGTGTGAAGGAAGATAACCAGAAGCAACAGTTGGGGGAAGTTGGGGGAATACGCACAGATCACAGTTAGGGGGACAAGCCTGCACTAGAGATCACTTTGATGTCTCACACCAAACACATCCATCCATCCATCCATCCATCCATCCGTCAGCAAACAAACAAACAACAGCAACAACAAAACTGATGAGCACTGTGCTGGGTCAAATAGCCTGCAGGTTCCAGGCATGATAGCTGCCTCTTGTTCTCATGGAATGCATAAGCTAGGTGAGGCCAAACAGTAGTGTAAATAAACTCAACGGTGATGAGTAGATGTTAAGAGACTCATCTGTCCCAGGCGTGTTGGTCAGGGGGACTTGTCTGAGGAGGTACTGTCTACGTTCTACTGTAAAGAAGCATTTGATCAGAGAAGTATGCTTGACTTTCCATTGTATTGCCTATTTCCCTCTTTGTGGTAAACAGATCCTAAATCTAGAATCTTCGTTACTTCTTTGCTTATATGAGGCTTGTCTTCTTTCTACCCTTGCTCTTACAACTTGATGATAGGCTCCAACCGAGTGTACATCTCTCTGTCTTGTTCGCAGTTCTTACCTCACCACATACAGTAACCATGTAGCCCATAAAGGGCCCGGAAAGCCGACACTGAATGACTATTAAGAGACTGGCATGTGCAAAGGCTCAGTACTGAGAACATGTGGCATGTTTAAAAAGAAAATAAAAGGGTCTCATTCTGACATTCCATCCCGTCCCCACCTTCTTCTCTCCCTCCCCACCCTGACACCCTCTGTCCACCGACACCCCTCCCCATCCTAAAACCCTCTGTCCACCGACACTTCTCCCCTGTGCTCACCTTCCACCCTTTCCCAGAGAAATCGGCATTTCCTACCAATTAAAAGTTTCAACTTCATAAGACTTTCAAAAATTTCATTAGTCTATTTATATATAGTTTGGGTCATAGAGAAACAATACAAAGATTTGAAGCTACTGAGAGCCCTCCAGTTCTGTCTCCATCCTTTGCCACTTTACGAAGCACACTTGAGCAGTTTCTTCTCCATCATCCTATTAAATCCGTACAGCTTTTCGATGAGACTCATCTCCATTTGTGCAGAACCGGTGAGACATCTGACTCTGAAAAAAGCCCGGATGGTTTTCCAAACCCACTTGTGAACAGAAGTGGGATCAAATACCAGTCCATCTGAATCTAGGAGCCTTTGTTCAGCCACTGATAATGGACTCACCAGTTCCCATCATCATCTTCTCTTAGACTAGGAGAGGAAATGATGATTATGGGAGCTTACTTTAGGGCTTAGAGCACTGTGTGCTCCCGCAGAGGACCAGTGGGTGTGCCTGTGCACCAGGTCCACTGTGTGCTCCCTTAGAGGACTGTTGGGTATGTCCATGAGGCCAGGCCCACTGTGTGTTCCCTCAGAGGACTGCTGTGTGTGTCCACATAGCCAGACCCACTTTGTGTTCCTCATCTTCTCTTGATCAGGATGGTTGAGTCTAGCACTTTCCTTAGGTGGGAGGCGTGTCATCACTTTTGTCTGGATAGCCAACTAGTTCAAGGTCTTTGTCTCAAGTTGGAGAAGTGTTGCCTCTGCATCCTAACCCTAACCAGTGTATGTATATGGTGTCTATGGAATGGATTCTTGAAGTTGTGTTTCAGAACAAAAGCCAAGGCAATAGCATTCGTCTCACATGTTGTTCTAAAATCCTATTACCTCATCCACTGAAAAGTAGAGCCCTTGTCTTAGCCCCTTGAACCTGGATGGGCTTTGGTTTCATCTGGGAGGAGACATCCATGTCTTCAGTCACTAAGTACAGACCTACCTACAAGTCCCTGACAAAGCAGAGAATCCTATTAGAGGGGAAGAAATAGAAGGCTAGAAAGGTAGATAGGAGACAGCCAATTAGGAGAGACTCCTTCTCTCCCCTCTCCTCTTTCATATCTTCCCTCTTCCCAGTCTCGCTCTCTCCATGTCCTGCTCTGTAGCTCAGATTGGCCTTGCACTAAGACCCTCCCTGACACTACATCTGCTTTCTGCATATTGGGATTACAGGTTTGCACCATCACTCCTTACACACAGTAATTTTGCCACACACCCACGCACTGCAAAACTAGAGCTCTATGAATCCCAAAGACCTGTGCACTCAGCCAACTACAGATGGGAAATACACATTTGAGAATTGTGTCCTTACTGCACACAGAGATGTTTATCATGCCATTATCATAAAACATGCAATCATTTACATAGTATCTACATAGTATTTAGTACTATAGATTATGTAGAAATGATTTAATGTATAAGGGAGACAATGTGGAAGTTTTATGCCATATGTAATGATACTATGCCATAGATAATTATTTTTGAGCTCCCCATATTTTAACAATCCCTGGGAGCATCCTGGACCTAGTCAATCCCCTGTGGTCCCTAGATTCATAATGTGATTTTCTTTAAATCAGATGTGAAGCAACTTGTTCAAAAAAAAAAAAAAGCAATGGTTTGTTTTTATTTTATGTGTGTGAACTCCTGTGTGTATGTATATGCATGCTTGGTGGCACCAGAAGTCAGAAATGGAGTTAAGGGTAGTTGTAAATTGCCATGTAGGTGCCGGGAACCCCACCTGGGTCCTCTGCAAGAGCAGCAAGTGTTCTTAACTATTGAGCCATCTTCAGCCTGCTCCTTACTTTTTTTTCAAAAACTTAGCCTCATAAAGTCTCAAGTTTCTGTCCTCTGCATTTGCCTGCTAACACGAAATAAGCACATAACTAATTTTTAAAAAGCTTTTGGCTATGAACTCCCTAATATAATTTCCTGTCCCACATGGGCCTTGCTTCAGAAATAGCACATGAGGCCATGGAAAGCTACCCTGCATTCTGAACAAATAAGAAGCCTTTAAAGAAAAATAATCCAATCTTTCTTTAAAGAAAAACTGTACAATTTTCTTTAAAGAAAAATAATGTGAATATAAACAAACACCACACCTAAGACCTGCAGATGAAGGGCACTGAAAAGACGCACATAAGCTTGGCTACTGTTCCTGCAACTCAAGAATGCCAGGGCTTTGGAGCATAAGGTGATAGGATGACATTAGGGACATGGGGAATTAGGGACCCTTCTTCCTAGAAATCTAACTCGTTGCTAGGTAATTTAAACATGATGGTTATTCTATGGGTATATGACCAGAAAACTAAAGGAATATTTAAGTTAAAAGGGATAAGGCTTGGAAAGTTCACTCTGTGCTGGCCAACGTTGGCTTATGCCCAGAGCAACAGATACACATGGTTCTCAATTCTGGGAATTTCATGAACTCATCTGAGGACTTTAAGTATCATCTAGTTAATCTAGTGTATTGGTTCATTTTCTATTATTATGAGGGAATGCCTGACACTGGGTGACTTGAAAAGTCAAGGCTTTTATTGTGGAACCTGGGAAGACCAAGAGTCTGTTATTGGCATTGGCTCCTCTTCTAGAGAATGGTCTCCTGCTGCTTCAACATGTGTAAAAAGGAAGGGTAAGAGAGCACAGGAAGAAGAAATTTTTAAAAGAAATGCAATCACAAAAAACTACTTCTCCTTGTGGCAGCCTTCTCTGGCAAAGATGCCCTTCTTTTCCTTCCTAATGACCTCCTCACCCTGTGATGGTACACAGCCACTCTTCAGCTCCATTCCATTGGGAATCAAATGTCAATAAAGATCTATTGGAAACAAGACATACCCAAACCACAGCATGTACGCTCGGTCTTGTCTCTGGACTGCTTACCTCAATGTTAACCTTTGAGGTTGCTGTTCTGATGTCAGCATTTTAACCCTTTCCAAGTTTATTACCATAGGCAGCCAGGGTGGAGCAATACCATCTTATGGTTATTTGAATGGAAAATTCAAGAAACTCAGAAAGAGGAATTCTCCAGACTGGAAATGGGAATCCCAGTGGGAGTCTGTCCCATAGTTTGTCTACACGTTCTCATCAATACAGGTAGAAATCTCAACAGATACGTGTCCGACAAGCATGCGGCAGGCATACCCAAACAAGGGCAAATGCATATTAACTAGCAAGTACGTACACGCAAGCCACACAGAAGGAAGCTTTTGTTTGTTAAACAAATAGAGCTTGATTACAAAAATAAGCAATTCTACAGGGACATAAAATCAAGAATTGGGATTCTAAATAGATTTTGGTTTGTAGGTGATGAGATCAACATTTTTTAAGTCAGAACTATTAAATTTGAGGTGTTTGTTGACTCGTCCATAATTAAGATATCATAGAGAGAAGCAATCCATTGAAACAGGGGAGCACACACAGATGCAGGCACATGCGCTCAGTCATACATAGAGAAGAGAAGTGAGGCTGAACAGTCTCCAACTCAGAAGCCTCACTCGGCTTTGAGCTATCTGTGAGGCTTTTATTACCACACTTCCTCAGAATCTGAAAGCCAGGGCTCCTTCAGACTCTCTGCTGGTGGCAGGCCCTCTGTCTCAGATGGAGGTTGGAGGGGCACTTGGCAGGGGACACAAAGAAGTTACAGCCCCTACTCCCAGGTCAGTACATTTTGCTTCACAAGTAGTGCTTGCTCCCAGGAGCCATAAACAAGAGGCCACTCAGAAGTCAGTGTTGTGAGACAAGGCAGCATTGTCCCTTGGCCTGGGTTTTCCTGAGGCTTGGGTGAGAGAAAGGGAGATGAGAAGGGTCCCTGAGCCACAAAGATCTGGAAAAAAGCTGACACCTGGGGAGGAAAAATTTCCCAAGCAGCTGGCCAAGCAGGAGTCTTCCAAACAGACAACAGTTGGCCCAGCGGTCTTCCTATCTCTGTGAGCTCCTCTCCTTAGCTCTTGCTTCAAGGACCCACCCAAGTGATACTCACCAAGACTGCCCACTGGTTCCTAGCACCCTGAGCAGGTGGGATGCTAACTGTGAACAGGCAGAGAAGGAACACCTACATAGAGCAACCCTCACCAAGGTGTCCGTTTCACACACACACACACACACACACACACACACACACACCCCTTTCAATTCTCCACTCACTAGAAGAGATAATCCAACCTGCCTAGCCCCAAAAATCAAGAGTTGGCATGGAATGCAGTCAAGTTTCCTCTGCATGGCACCAAGGTTCCCCTCCCCCTTATCTAGCCTCCCACTCTTGGGACTGCAGCCACTGGTACCAAGGGATTTGGGGGAAAGATTAATGATTATGGTAAGGCCCCACTAAGCCCCTTGCCTAAATTTTCTACTCAGTGCTAACAAGAGTCTGAGACCCTGCTCTTCAGATTCAGCTTAACACAAATGGGCCTATTGACCCATAGGTATCTCCTGTTCAACCAACTCACCATTCTTATTTCTGTGGACCTATTCTTGGGGGCTCAACAGCGTTTCCCCTTTTGTTAGAATAGTGTCTCTCTCATCACCACCCACTCCTTACCTGTTAGAGTGTTTTAACTGCATGTCACAAGCTGACCAATAGGAAGTAGATGATTAGAAAAAAAAAAAAGTATAGATGCAAAGGACCAAGGAACAGCAGTCTTCAGGATGACCTGCTGGGCAGTTCTAATTAGATTTGGGATTCTAACTAGATCCTGAGATAAATCTGTGTTGTCTGACAGCCTTCATGGTTGTATGGTGACTTTATCAACCTCACAAGTATATACCCAAAGCCCACAAAAGTTTATTTGCATGGTACTTCATCAAGAACTAGAATGCTCAATCCTTGGCAATCTTCAGCAGACCTCCTTTGAGAATTGCTGGAATCTAGCATCTATGTTACCCTGTCTCTATGACTAGTCATGGACTGAGGGCCAGACACCTAAATCAATAAGAACTAATCAGAGAACATCTACTGGTCATGATGACAGGGCGTGTTCTCCAAGCCATGCTGATTCTAACTCCTTGTGGAGATTACCTGACTGAAGCTGGAGTCAAATGCCACCTCTTGCCAGTTGCTGATATTATAAAGACCCTAACCTGACCCTGGCAGCGATGAGTCACCTCTTCATGGAGAAGCCATCTGGTGGAACTGTCCGAATAATGAATACTGAAGAGCAACCGAGCCTGCCTTCCTGACGGAAAGCGAGCTCCTGATTCAGGTGCTGCCTCAGGTGAGTTTCAGGTCACTCTTGCAGCGTTTTGTTTGTGGCAGAAAGCGCTGCTAAGGGATTTCCTTATCCTGTGTGCTCAAGGCTAAGTGCATAAATTGCAAGAGCAAGTACAGGTGGGGATTGGTGCAGGATTTCAGCTCCCGTCCTGGACAAGGAAAAGGAACTCTCTGTTTAGGGGAAGAACAGACTTCAGGAAAAATTTGGGGGTTCCTTTTCAGAGAAAAAAGCAGGCATGGATTAGTACAGCGTGTAGAAAATGCCCAGGATCAGAATGTTATCTCAAAGCTGATGTTTTACCTTGGCAATGAAGACTCTGGGTCAAGTTCTGTGTGCCACATTTTATCCACCAGTTTCCAAAGACAAGACAGACCAAGCAGTAGTGTCTTTGCACAGACTCATGGAAGGGAGATCACCATTACCCAGAAACCCTTGGAATACTAATTGAACTGAACCAGTGACATTCAGGAGGAAGAGTGCTTTGCCCCACCATGGAGACTCAGACAGCAGCCAAGCTGCCACAAGTCCCTCATGCCACCAACTGTCCGAATAATGAATACTGAAGAGCAACCGAGCCTGCCTTCCTGACGGAAAGCGAGCTCCTGATTCAGGTGCTGCCTCAGGTGAGTTTCAGGTCACTCTTGCAGCGTTTTGTTTGTGGCAGAAAGCGCTGCTAAGGGATTTCCTTATCCTGTGTGCTCAAGGCTAAGTGCATAAATTGCAAGAGCAAGTACAGGTGGGGATTGGTGCAGGATTTCAGCTCCCGTCCTGGACAAGGAAAAGGAACTCTCTGTTTAGGGGAAGAACAGACTTCAGGAAAAATTTGGGGGTTCCTTTTCAGAGAAAAAAGCAGGCATGGATTAGTACAGCGTGTAGAAAATGCCCAGGATCAGAATGTTATCTCAAAGCTGATGTTTTACCTTGGCAATGAAGACTCTGGGTCAAGTTCTGTGTGCCACATTTTATCCACCAGTTTCCAAAGACAAGACAGACCAAGCAGTAGTGTCTTTGCACAGACTCATGGAAGGGAGATCACCATTACCCAGAAACCCTTGGAATACTAATTGAACTGAACCAGTGACATTCAGGAGGAAGAGTGCTTTGCCCCACCATGGAGACTCAGACAGCAGCCAAGCTGCCACAAGTCCCTCATGCCACCTCTAGCTATGCAGTAGTGCTATGGTAATTTGAATGCAATTGGTCCCCATAAACCCATAGTCCCTTAATCTCATAGGGAGTGACACTATTAGGAGGTGTGACTTTGTTGGAGTAGGTATGGCCTTGTTGGAGGCAGTGTTTCACTGTGGGAGCAGGCTCTGAGGTTTCATATGCTCAGGATACCGCCCAGTGTGTCAGCTGACTTCCTGTTGCCTGCAAGATATAGGATACTCAGCTATTACTACAGCACCATGCCCGCCTGCAAGCCACCATGTTCCTTACCATGATGGCCTGAACCTCTTAACTATAGGAAAGCCCCGTCAATGATATGTTTTCTTTATGGGAGTTGCCATGGCCATGGTGTCTCCTCACAGCAATAGTAAACTGTTACAAGGAGCCACTAGAGTCTGTTTAGGGCTCTCAAGAATTTATTTAGGTATAAAAGAGGAGCAAATATTCACTAATACAGAACGGTTTAGACACTGCCCCTGATCCAGCTGCCTTCGTCCAGTCATTCTGTCCAGGGGTGTGGAGTAAACTGTCTGTTCCACTCTGACCACCCAGGACAGCGCGGGAGCAAGAGAGGGCAAGACCCTGCCCCTCAGCTTACAAATTGTCACATCCACAAACTCTGCCCTCGGGTTCAAACTCCCCAAAAGCCATTGGCTAAAGGGATCAAAATCCCACAACCGTAAACCTTAACTAAGACGAGGGCTTTCCCCAAACTTGAGGCTTCCCCTGGATCACAGAGAGAGAGAAAAGAATTTAGGGAATCCTACACTTTTCCAGCTTTGCTTTTATTCATTTACTCAACGTTTCAGGAGCATCGACTGTGCTCCCATGGGAACATTTCATCTTCACTTTGTATATCTCTGCATCACCATTCTCGTTTTGTTTCAGAACTACTTTTGATTTTTATAAATTAAAATTGTTCTCTAACAGTTTCACACATGTACACGATACATACAAGTATTCTGACCCTCCCACCCTCTTCCTTCTCCCTACTGCCCCGTCCATCTGACCCTCCCACCCACCCTCTCCCTTCTCCCTACTGCCCCGTCCATCTGACCCTCCCACCCTCTCCCTTCTCCCTACTGCCTATCTACCTCAACTCTTCCCTTAAAGACCTTTCTCGTGTTCATGACTGTTCACTTTGTCTTATTTTAAAGGCTATTTGTTTTCCTTCATGCATGTGAGGGCATGCCTGTATTTGTATGTACCACATGCTGCCTGGTACCTGTAGAGACCAGGGAAGGCATCAGATGCCCTGGAAATGTAGTAACAGATAACTGAACAAAGTCATCTGGAAGCGCAGCCAGTCTCTTAACCACTGAGCCACCTCTCCAGTAACTGGTTTTATGAGCCATTGAGTTACCAAGGCCATCTATGTGAACATGGGTTTGAAGCTCTAACTTGGAGCACGGTGAAGTCAGCAATTGATACACAACTGAAGACAATGATTCCTTTTCTCCCAGAATGCATCCGTAGCCAATAGGTCAGAAGTAAGCATGTGAGTGTCTCCTCCATCCATGTCTCACTGTAGATAGACTGGTCCTGTGTGGGCTCCAGGCAGGCATGTCCGTGTCTGGAGGATGACATGTCATATAGCCCTTTCTCTTCCTGCGCTTACAAACTTCTCATCCCCTTTTCTGCTATGTTCCCTGTGCCATATTGGGAGTGAGACACATGCCTTTTTTAGGGCTAAGCTCTCAAAAATTATCTCAGTTATTCCCAGCATCTTTTGGAGCCCTGAGTCTGCATTCCCTGCACTCACTACAAACAGAGGCTTCTCTGACAAAGACTGGGAGTAGCTTTACCTGTGGATGTAAATGCTGTACACTGGCTGTGCTTCCATGTCTTCTCTGCTTATTTCCTATGTTGTCCCTTCCTCACTGATGATTCTGACTCTAGTATCTTTTCCTCTCTCATTTCCGTTCTCTCTCTTTGACAACTCTCCCCTTGCATGCTCGCTGTTTAATTTTCTTTATAAAATTCATTTGCCTAACAGTCCTAGAACTCACTCCTGGGCATAGAAGGAATCAGACACAATAGGAAAGAGAAGTCAACAGGGTGTTTTCCTTAGAAGCAGGGTCCCTGTGAGATGGAAAATTCTATAATCAGACCCCTGGACAGAATGCTGAAGTGGCAGTGATGAGACCCATGGCTAATGTTAAGCTTGACACCTTTAGGGGCATCTTAGCTGTAGGAAACTGGGAATCAAAAAGGCAGGTTGAAGTGCCCTCCACTAAAGCTTGAACTGAATTGGATCTATGTTGCAGGCTTTGCTTTTCTAAGATTTATTTTCCTTTAAGCATGTGTGTATATGTGCATTTGTGGGTAGGTATGGACGCCTGTTGTTGGTGTCTGTAGCTTCCAGAACATCAGGTCCCCTATAGCTTGAGTTACAGGAGGTTCTGAACTTTCCTGTGTGGTTCTGGGAGCAAAACTCGGATCCTCTGCAAGAGCCTAACTTCTTCATCATCTCTCCAGACCATTTTAACTTTCTTGAAGGACTAAATCAAAGCCATTGTTTTCTCTTTACAAGGGAAATCTCTACGAACCAGTTTAAACCAGGAAGAGATTTATATATAGTCTAAAATTCTTCCGCATTTCCCTTTCTAGATCCATCAATTGTTTCCTAGTTGCCAGATCTCAGGGCTTCGTCGGAGTCATTCTCCTTTCCTCCACTAACCCACCCTCCTTTCTTCTCCCCTCTCCTTGGCCTCTCAGCTTCCACAGAATGGCTGTCCTGTCTCTGGTGTCCTTTTCGTTTTGCTTTCTTTGCTGGCATCTCCTTAGCAACCTTCATTTCCAAAGCACCACTGCCCTGATGCCCCCTCTGTGACCTTGCTTGCCCCTCATCTCTTGCATGTGTTTTCATCTACAACCTTGGTTAATATTAGCATCCACAGTGATGATTCTTTAAATGATGCCAAACCCTGCCTTCCTTACAAATTTAAGACCCACAATGTTGGCCATTTGAAAGACATTTCTAAACCAATTAGTTCAAAGTACACCTCGTTTTCCATCCTTACCTAAAGCCTCCTTCTCCAGGTTCCAATAGCACAACTTTGCATTCAGCCAAACCCCCAAACTCAGAGTCACCCCAGAACCTGTCTTTAGCCACCTTCCCTTTTCACTTTACTTACGTAGGCTCCAAGCCATGTTGTTCCTAGACTCCAACATGCCTCATCTATACAGTGTCTCTTGCACCCTAGGCTCACTGCCTTTATCCAAGTCATTGTGCCCTTCCATTAGTCCTGGAAACCCTTCTGATCTTTCTTCTCCAAATCTTATCACTACCTAGACCATTCTGAAACAGAATTGCATTTCTTTCTGGAACACAGATCTAGTTTCCTCTGACTCACAATAATCCGATCCCTTCGGCCACATGTTTCTTTATCCTGCCTCCCACCTGTTCCAGCCCTCTCTATGTATTTGTATTCTGGCAGTTTCTTGGAGAAATACCACCTGTTGTCTGTCCGTGTCTCTGTCCATAGGGTTCCCTCTTTCTGGGACTTCTCTGTCCACTCATACATAATATTCATGTCCATCCACAAGAGAAATTTAATACTTGTTGAGTGAATCAACAAATGCTTTAAGATTTGGCACTTTACATCACTGTTCCTGGAAAGACCTTTTACCTTGGCAGGATCTGTGTGCCTCTTTGCTTCCATAGTAACGCCTGTGTTCTTTCTTGTAGATTGCTGGATTCAACCACAATTTATTTAATGTCTTTCCCCACTATATATTGTGAGCTTCTTGCAGACAGGGTTGGTGGCTTTGTTTCCGTGCAATGTCAAGGGCAAAGACTGGGTCCTAAACAAATATTTGCTCAAGTAAAGTGAGATAAATCAAACCAGTGGTTTAAAAAAAATATTCTCCAAGTGGCACCTTCCCAGCTCAGATGCATGTTTTCTGAGTCCAAGCCCAAATGAAATGGCAGCGGGCTGGGGGGCGAACATCTGACTTGGGGGGGGGGGTGATAGAAGGGCTGGGGAGGGCTGGGTTGCTGCTCCTCTGAGAGAGTAATCGACAAACACTCCCACTTTATCCCTCTTAATAATGTGTGGGCAGCAATCACGCTTTAACAGCGGTAGTCAGAGCAAGTCCCCTCCTGCTCCATGTGCAAACTGGGAGAGAAAAAGCAAACACTACCTGGGAAGCCTATGCAGTCCCTCTGTTTCCCATTTCACAGTGCCAGCAAGCAGTCCATTGACACTAATTGCCTGGGGGGTAGGGAGCCTATCTGGAATTTAAGGAGAGGTGAAATCCTTTCATAAGAAAAACTGCAACTACAGACTTGCATGTCAATATTTATACCCTTTCCATGACAAGCAACGGGAAGACCCAGAGATAGCGAAAACAATCCCATGCCTACAGAGGAAACTGTCAGCCCAGGGTGAGCCAGGAAGCAGCTCTACCGCTGCTCAACTGTATCTGTCTTATGAATGCTAATGCACCTCGTACAGGAGCGGCCTGGATGCAGACAGGGCAATCTGATACTAGAAAATCCTAGGAAGGCAAAGATAAGAAGGAAGAGATGGGTGGATTTAGAGACTGAAAGATGTGCTGAAGGAGGAGAATCAGAAGAGAAGGGTGGGGAGAAAAAGTAGGCTGAAGGGAGGGGAGGGGAGAGACCAGGAGGGGAAAGAGGGAGAAGGTGTTATTGTTTGCTTTTCAGTTTCACTTGGTTGATGTCACAAAGAACAAGAATGTATACACCAGCTCTGGACATGGCAATTCTTCATCTGCCAAACCCATCTCTCAGCAAGGACAACACTGCCAACTATGTGCATGGGACCAGGAACACCAGAGAGCCGGTTTGGTGTGGCAGATGCTGAGAGAGCTGTACTGAGCCCTTCTGAGGAGATGAGTGGTCTCGTACAAGAAAATGGCAGCTGGGAAGCAGTTAAATGTGAAGGTAGCACACAGGATGCTCTTCGGTGCTTTCTTGAATTATCCTGGAGTCATGCACCAGAGCTGTTTTCACCTAGCACTGGGAGTCTTGAAACTGAGTGTTTAAAACCCTAAGCGGCAGCCCCATCCCTCCATTCATTTACTACGTATACATCCTTTGGACCACTATCGGTGGCATGAATAATATAGCAGTCATCCATTGGGAAGATCATTAGCTTGTTTTCCTCTCTAAAGCTTGGCCGTAATGTTCTTCTTCTTTTCCTGCGAGTGCACTCACGCAATGAGCAGATGGGCCATATGAGGACCAAGCGCTCATGAGATTTCTCAGAGCTGAGAAAGCGGGGTACGAAGGGCCAGGGGAGACTTAAACCACACCAAGGCAGAAGCCTCTGCTGCAGTGTGGTGCCAAAGAGGCTTCACTGAAGAAGCCTCGTCGAGCCAGATATCCTCACGCCAGAACTCTCCACTAGCTAAGGAAGCTTATTACCGAGACATAAACAGACACGTTAGAAAGCCCATAACAGGGTTCATTAAAAAGAAGCGCATTTCAGAATACTATCAGGAATTTCTGAATTTCTGGACCTCCTGGTAGAACCTGAGGCCATCTAAATATTTAAAACCCAAGAGAGTAAACATCATATATGGCTTTTGTGTTATTGTATTTTATATTGTAATTGTTCGAAAACTTGTTTATGAAACTGATGGCAGCTGCAGCCTAGTGCAAGTAAGCCAGAGTATCTCAGAGAAGGAAACACTGTCATCCACCGGGCTCCTGGCTCTCCTGCTGCAGCCCCATCCCTTATTTCCATCTCGACTCCCACTTTGCCACTTTCTGAGAACTGATCCTTCCTCCATGCATTGGTTGCTATAGACATGGACCAGTTAGGCCAAGAGCATTTTCTCTCTGGTGCCGTAAAACTGGATGGTGGAAGATGGCAAGACTCAAACTTGGTTCATCAGACCCCTTTCTAGGCTTGTGTAGTTGATACCCAAAAGTTTTACATGGTTAATTTGTAATTTGATAAGATTAAACTATACATACACCTATGATATCCTCACCATAATCATGGTTATGAACACAGCTTTTTCCCTCAAAAGTTTATTTGTTCCTGTTATTATGTGGTCTTTGGTTTGGCACTGTGTGTGTGTGTGTGCACGCCTATGTGTATCCATATGCATGTTATAGCTTTGTATGTTGAGGTCAAAGGACAATCTTGGGTATCTGTGACTTTCTCTCTCTCTCTCTCTCTCTCTCTCTCTCTCTCTCTCTCTCTCTCCCCTCTGTTTTTACCAGTCTAGCTGACTCTCAAACTTCTGAGGATTCTCCTACATCTGCTTCCCATATCCTGTAAGAACATCAGGATTAAAGTTGCCTATGCTATGCGCCCAGGTTTCATATGGGTTCTAGGGATTTGAACTTAGGTCCTCACGCTTGTACAGCAAGTTGTTTTACTCACAAAACTATATCCCCATTTGTCTGAAATGAACACATGATCTCTAACTGTTGGCATATATATGTTCTACAGCAGCTCCCTAGATCTCACTTATGGAACAGAAATGAAGTCTTAACATATTGAACAGTGACTCCCTACTGCTGCCTCTTCTCTGTCCCTTGTCACCACTATTCTCCTTCCTTCTGCTCTGTGCCTGAATGCTCTAGATCCATCATAGAAATAGAGTCGTGTAGGATTTGTCTTTCTGTATCTACTTATTCCATCAAGTCTCCTGTTCTTCACATTCACTCATGTGGTCATATATGAGAGGTTTCTGTCTTTTAGAGACTAAATATCCCCCCATCTCTCTCTGTGTGTACCATATTTTCTTGATCAGATTGTCCACTGTTTATACTGTTTCTAGATTCTGGCTAGTTTGATGATTTGATAAAGATTCAATATCAAAACTATACACAGAATTCCTAACAAGACAGCAAGAAGTAAATAATCAAATTAAAAATAGGTGAAAAGTTTTAATAGACTGTTCTCCAAAGAAAAAATAAAGATAACTGAAAAGCTATATGAAGGGTGTTCAGTGTTATTAATTGTCAAGAAATGCAAAATTAACAGCACAATGAGATATTAACTCCCATCTGTTTAGATGGCTATTATCACCACCACACCCAAAATAACCTTACAAGTATTTATGAGGATGTGGGGAAACTGGAACCCTTACGCACTGTTGGTGGGAATAGAAAATGGTGTAGCTACTATGGAAAGCAGTATGGAGGTTCTCAGAAAACTCAACACAACTAGACCCATCAATGACCCCACTGTTTTCATTCCATACAGTTATTAGGACGAATAAAAAGCCATCCCAAAGAGCTATTTTCCCACCCGTGTTCATGCAATGTCTCTTTTGTCTCCCTTGGCTTGTTCTTTCTGTTGCAAATAATGTAAACCCTACATCATGCATGGCCAATGGTGCAGTTTGAAAAGATAGAAAAGTATAATTCAAGATACCAAGAGGATACCCCTCTCCCTAGGAAAATCCACCTCCTTTCTTCAGGGAAGAGTGGGACTCTTGAATCATTTCAATGACTTGTGACCTTAAGAGCATCCCAGTACTATATTAAATGTATACTGAAGAGATATCAGTGCTCTCTTTGAGAACAGTTATAACATGGTCTGGATGACTTTTTCCTTGAGTTTAGGTCTTGGGTGTCATGCCTTTGTAGATATTCCCACAAGTGGGAATCTGCTTTGTATGACTTGGTTTGGCCCAGAGACTAAACCACAGTGATGGGACTTGGATTCTGAGCCTTGACTTCAGGATTCTTTCTACGCTTCTACTTGCTGTCTTGGGATGCTGTAAGGAGACAAAGTCACTCGAGTCAGAAAGCCCCTTGTTCCAACCAACTCTTCTTGGTTGGCCAATAGCTATCCACCCTCCCAAAATATGTGAAAGACCAGCTTAGATCTCTAGAACTGGATTCCTGGCCTACAGCTGACTGCTAGCACATAATCAATTATAGAAGTGTCCAGAAGATTTATCAGTTTTCCAGCTCATTAACTGTGGTTCTTGACCCACTCATGTAGTGTGGAGATTGAATGTAGGGACCATGACAATTTTGGCAAGTCTAATCTAAACTAAAACTAAACTAAAATTTAATTTTAATTAAATTAAAATTTAATTCAAAATCAAACACATAATAGATTCGAGGTGCTCCTAGTAACACTCTCCAGTGACATATTGCAGGACCTCAATGTAGCCCATAATGCATCACATGACCTCATTGTAACCCATGATGCATCATTCTACCTCACTGCAGCCCATGCTACATGACACAGCCTCACTGCAGCCCATGATGCATCACACAGCCTCACTGCAGCCCGTGATGCATCACACAGCCTCACTGCAGCCTGTGATGCACCACATGACCATATTGCAGCCTGTAATGCATCACACAGCCTCACTGCAGCCCGTGATGCATCACATGACCTCACTGCAGCTGTGGTTCTGAACACATGATGTGCCCTATGTACCATGCATGTTATCGTCCCACACAGTGCCAAGGAATGCTGCCTGAAAAAACTTAATTCAGACTCCATGTCATGAATTTGTACTTTTTTCACTGGATATAAAAATTTTCTGTTCTTGTAGAAACATAATGGTTTAATTAGAGAAAACAAAGACATTTTATATTTTCCTACCATTATTCCTCGGTACATATAAATCAGATTAGTGTATCTTTGGGCTGTTTGTGTTTGAATGCTTGATTTCCAAGATTTCTGTTGGAGTTATTGATTTGAGGTTCATTTAAAAAAAATCACTCAATCAATTCTGGGCTTGGTAAAGATTAAGATAGAATTTCCAACCATCTCTGAAATAGCCCTAAACATATTTCTGCTATTTTGTATCACACATTCATATGGCATAACATTTTCAACATTGGTAGTTATAAAATCTAAAATTTGATCTACTCTAAAAGCTTTGAAGCATCCAATATACAACCAAGAGTGACTTCTCTAAGATCAAACAAGCACACTGCATTCATTAGTGTGCAAATTTGGTTTTGTTTTTTTTTTAATGATAAAATCACAAGCATATTAAAGAATTGTCTTAAATTACAATTTTATGATTTATTATCAGTAAATGTCTTATTTGTATGCTTATTTTTATATACTTATGTGCCCAGAGTTAACTAAAAATTTCTCATGCATAACAGAGGTCACAAGAGAAAAAAAGTTTAAAAACCCTTGAACCCGCTGATTTGTAGATTCATGAATCATAACACATACTAGTTTTAGCAGCTGAGTTTGGGGGTGATTTGTTATGCAGCAGAAGCTAACTGAAACATTGATTTTTGAAATGTCAGCCTTAGAACACTTAGAAGGCACTCAATGTATCTTCCTTAAGTCACAGTATAGAGCACACTGTGAGAGAGGACACCGTCTTAGCTTCATGTCCCCATTGATCCAGATAGAGGTGCAACTGTCCTTATGAGAAAGAAGAAAAATCACGCTTCCTTGGGGGAGGGGCACTGTTGTTCCTCCATTCTGCCCCTCTGTCCTCTGTTTTTTATCAAATTGTTCTATCACTCCACACCTCGAGCCCAGCTTTCATGTAGATCATTGTGTGCAGGGACCTGATCAATATTCTGTCTCCTCTTTGCAGAAAGACAAAAAAATACATTATATCATAAAATAGTTTCTCTTGAGCTTAACTAACATAGAATAAGCATTCTGCTACTTGCAAGAGTAAGATGAACTGTTGGATTTATATAGTGACACTGAATATTTCTGCTCATTGGCCCTCACTTGGATTCCACTCGGTAACAGAAATCTGGACTCAATCAATAAAGCACTGACCTGCCCAATGTAAGTTAAATACCACACTGGATGCTATGATGGCAAACTGACAAAGCCGGTATGAAACAAGGACCCCAGGAGCAATCTCTGCCAAGTTCACTACTGATTGGAAGCCAGCCATCATGTATTCCAACGTCTATCTTCACCCTGGCTCAGAAAGCCCCTCATCATACTGCAGAACATTTAGATGCCCTCCCGCCACAGTCTCTGCTTCTAGAAGACCACATGAGATAGCATTTCTAGTTGCTTAGGTAGGAGACAAAGCAGAATTAAAATTCAGCAATTAAGTGCTAGGATTTTTGCTTTATGTAAAACCACAGCCACGGTACAGTGTCCCCGGGGGGATTTACTGTGTGTGTTTATTCAATTTAATTTGCTTATCTGTGTTTCAATTTTCCATGAGCTGTGTTTACTTTTTTTGCAAGGTCCAAAATCTCTCAGAGATATAACTTAATGAAAAGTAGTAAAGCCCTTCTAAGGTGTGGAAGAGGCTCTAGTCATGAGAGGCAGAAGTCATTATCTTTTGTGGAGGCGGCAAATGGTTGCCTGAAAAGGAGCTGATTCGGGCGATGTGTATTATAATGGAACGAATTACCGACGAAGTGCTAAATTACTGGAAACATCCTTGTTACTTATTAGGATGGGAAAAATAAAGGGTAAAGCACATTGTGATGCCTCCTTTGAGGCCGGGTCTGGAGCAAACAGATGTGAAAGCCTGTAACCCAGCTCAAGCCACAGCCATCCTTGTCAGATACAGGGTTCCTGGCACCTGAGACAGACACTCCACGGAGGAGTTTTTGACCTTGCAAGTTTTAAGCAGGTAGCGAGGGTGTCAGTAGATGCCTTTTGGTATCTAAAATGATTGGCATTGCCCAACCATCCAGTAAGTACCAGTTTGTATTTTAAGAACTTGGGAAAATAAACCTGGAAATAAAGAAAAATGGATAGAGAAGGAAAAATAATATGAAGACACACCACTAGGGCAATGTTCAATATCATCTAATTTGAAAATTGCCACTTTTAATTAGAGTATAGCATAGATGACAGGAGGAGTGTTGTATGAGCTTTCTGCATTTGCCACCTCCTTCTCCAACCTTCTGTATTTGTAACCTTGTTCTAGAACTCTCTTCTGGCCTCATTATTTGATCCCCCAAGTCCTTGTCCAGTTATACATCTCTTTTATGGATTTACAATCCTAACTCAGACTACTCACCCCTTGGGAGAGTTGAGCTTAAGGTCTTTTCTGTCCTGTGGTAAAATGGGACACAGGTTGAGAGACAGGTCCCAGTGATAGCCAGAAACTGCCTTTCATGAAGGAAATCCACATCACCTCTGTGAACCTGTTTTTTTCACTGATCTAACTGTACATATGGAGGTTTCAAATCCAAAAGATAAAAGGCAAACTCTTTATTCTTAAAATATTTCTTCTAGCTGGGGGAGGATATAGAAATCCAATTATGAAATCGCAAAATTTGTTTAAAAAAAGTACATAGTCAACATGTTACAAAGACACTGGAAACAGAGCTGTCACTGTGACTGGGGTGAGACAGGAAAAGTATCCAGAAGAAAATATAGTGGAGTAACCTTCAAGGGTATGTCAGTGATCACCAGGAAGCCAAAGCCCTCTGTGGCAGATGTGAGCATCAGGCAAAGATGAAAGTGAGCAGACTCCAAGGAAGGTGTCAGAATGGAGCATTGTTTGCCATGACTATGAGAGGACACATCTGCTCGGTAGAGAGTCTAGGAAGTATCCAGGAGCCAAGTGATGATGGGCTTTCTTTGTTGGGTTAAGAGAATGATAGTTAGCCTATAGGCCATCAAGAATATCCATGGCCTGTAAATAGAATAGTTGCCATACTCAACTTATGCATGCTGGCTCACTCGGCCTGGTGAGTGGTTCATGGGGTGGAGAAGCAAGAGGCAAGATGGGTAGCTCAGTGACATGATTTTAAGAGATCAAGTCCAAAGATTCACAGAGTGAAGTGTTACAAGAACCTTGTGATTAATCTGATATGAGCTGGGTAGGATAAGATGTTGCATTACCCCTGAGGACTGGTTTAGACACAGTGATAGAAATATAAGGACTCTTGGAGGAGTCCAGAACAGAAGGGAGATGATAACAGATTTTTGTTTTTGGACCAGTCCTCTCTCCAGGGCCTATGAAGCAACAAAGCAAGGATGTCCATGCACAATAAGACACCCTACTGTGAAGCTGAGAGTCTGAGTTTATGGAAGTCCTATGAAAGCTACCCATAGTGGTGAGGGGATAAGAACTAAGGAGATCAGCCAAATAGAATGTCCAGGGTGAAAATGAAGGGCAGAGTCATATGCAAGGAGCCTTACTAAAGAGTTAGTGAAGAAATGACTAGGAAGGGACAAACTATGGGCTATGTCAGACCCAAGAGAACTGGAGGGGAGAGCCCTAAAGCCTGGAATGAAGACTTTCCCAAGGGAGCAATGAGCAACCTCCACACGGGAAAACAAATCAAGTACTAATTGGGAAAACCTTCATCAATTCTGGCATCTGGAGGGTTATTGATGACTTCTTAATGCATGGATTTTAGCAATGATATATTGAATGAAGCTTAAAGCAGAGCAGAAGACATCAGAGTCAATGATCAAAGGTGACTTTTCAATGTATTTGGAATGAAAGGAAAGAGAAGGCCCAGGAGATGGCCAGAGAACTGCACAGAGCAGGGCTGGAGATCAGCACAGAGCAGGAATTTTAAGGTGGAAGAGACTCTAAGCAAATGTACACTGAAGAAAGTGGACAAAGTGATCACCAAGATAGCCCCCAACACTCCTGTCTTCTAAGGGCTCTGTGTAGGAACAGTCACATGTTTTCCTATACAGTATGAAAGACAGCTGCAAAATGCCCAGTTACTTAACATAGTAACTGTGTGTGTGTGTGTGTGTGTGTGTGTGTGTGTGTGTGTGTTTATTGAGGGAAGGGTATGTACATATGTGAACGCCAGAGGTCAACCTCTGCTGTCAGTACTTAGGTACTGGCCATCTTTCATTGCTTTTGTTTTGTTTTGTGTTGAGTTGAGTTGTGTTGTTTTCTTAGACAGGGTCTGTCACACACCTGGAAGTTGTCATGTAAACAAGACTGGCTATCCAGCGAGTTCCAGGGATCCGCCTCTCTTTATCATCCCAGTGTTACCATTACATGTCTGTGCTACTTTGCCCAGCTTTCTTAATGTGAACTCAAGGATTGATCCCCAGTCCTTGTGCCTGCCACCTTCCTAGCCCCACGACAATCTTTCTTACTAGCTTGTCCCTCTCTCCTATCCTTACCAGGACATCCTGATGAGTTCTGACCACGTGCTGCACTTTAGAGAGCTCACAGGCACCCAGATACCACCCAGATTTCCATGTTCCTTCCACTCCCACCAGCCTCTGGGTCTCGGATTTCCAGTCTGGGGCTTATCTGACCTCTGAGCGAGCCATGGTCTTGCCTTGTGTCCCCTCCATGGTCAAGAAAGTGAATATAACCATTGTCACTGCCAAAAGAGAAGGAAGAATAAGAACAATATAGGTGAGAGAAGGCAAAAAAAACAAGGCTCAACGCTGTGCTATTTGTAGCAGGTCCCACCCCATTGCTTCTCTAGCTTTCCCATTGTTATTTGGTTTAATATTCTCAAGGAAATACCAAGTTGAACACGATTGCTGAAGACTTAAGCACTCAATCTATTTTAATCTTTAACAACATATTTCTGAAATAATTTTTAGAAGGCGTTTTTGACTTTCAGGAGAAAGAATCTTCTCTTCGGTGAATTACTATTTATTGGGGGCTTTAATACATGTTTGTTGTTTTTGCTTTTCATCTTTGCTGGCAGCCTGTCTTTTTGTAGCTCATTAAACTGGGGATTATCTTTGGGAGTGTGGAGGTAGAAAAAACAAAAAGTCTAGTTTTCAGCCTGGGCAAAGTCATGTTAGAAAAACAAGTAAGAACTGCCACATGCCCGGCATTAATCTTACCTGCTGTGGTGGTTTCTGCCGTTTAATGATATATTTGGGAAATGGATGTGACCCCAGAGGCTGAACATAAATAGGGCTCAGAGTGACAGGAATGAAAATTTCACATTCAAGTCCCTTACTGGGCATCACAGGAAACATTTCCCGTCTCTGTCTACTGGGTACCATAGAGAATTAAGTTCTGCCAGGACAATCTGCCTTCTGCGGAGGGGACCTGGGAAAGGATTGGTCAGTTTGGTGTTCGCTTGTTTTCTCTGTCCAGTCATGTGAAGAAATGGGCTGGGAGGATTTGGGTTTTATTGTTGTTATCTGTGACACATTTGCTACATTATACTGGAGCCTGTGAAAAGCCAGTGCACAGTTCACTTGCCCACTTCAGTCCCTTGTGTGGAAACAGAACATTGGCTAGCCTTGGGGAAGCCCAGGACAGTCTTTAGTGGCATGGCAGAGGGGTTTCTGCCTTCAGAATTTTAGGAGAATAAGTGAAACCTGCCCCCAGACAATATGCATTTGCTGGAATCTTGGGAGGGTTTGTCATTGTTGTTATTTGTTTGTTTACTTGTTTTATTTTATGTATGTATGCATAGGTGCATCATGGATGTGTATGGAAGTCAGGAGTCAGTTCTCTCCTGCTGTGAGCTCAGAAGATCAAAGGCAGGCCTCCAGTCTTGGTGACAAGTGTCCTTACCTGTTCAGCCATCTCACTAGTCTGAGCTGTGGTGTTTTTATGCAGCAAACTAAACTCTCAGCTTTTGAAACTGATGGTGTCTGTGCACGTGCATGGTTCTTGTGTACAGGTCAGAAGTCAGCATTGATGTCCTCCTTAATTACTTTCCCTCTCTCTTTTTTTTTGTTTTTTGTTTTTTGATACTGGACCTTGCATTGAACCTGGAGCTCACAGATTCAGTTAGAATAGCCAAAAATATCCTTCATCTTCCTGTCTCTGCCTCCTTGACACTGGATTCCATCCATGTGCCTCTATGCATAACGTTTTATGTGGATGCTGAAGATCTGAACTCCACAGCCTCAAAATTAGGCCTTTGAAATCATATGGATGTTGACTATAGCCTGGGAATGATGGCTTAGAAGCTTGTCTTTCTACACAATCTAGAACTCCAGTGGGGGAGGTAAAAAGACAGCCTGAATTGCAGCATCTGATCATGAAAGCAGGGCTTCCACACTTGAAAGACCTGGAGCTGACTCCGGTCCATGACACCAGCCAACAGTGTAACAACACCCACCATTCCTGATGATTTGCCTGTGAAATAGGCACAAAGGAGGCACAGGTCACAGACACATAAAATTTCCTGATCAGGCCACACCTCAGGCATTCTCTCAGACACATGGGGTAATGCAGTGAGAAACACTGGCCCAGAAGACAGGTCTGTGAAGCCCACTATGCCTGCTCACTGACATAGCCAATCAGCAGGTCAGTGACAGATCAATGCTTCCAAACAGCTATATCTAACCCTTATCTCTAGTATCACTACCCAGCCATCACAACTAATCAAAACCATCACAGTCACAGAACAAAGCCACAACCGTAATGCCTTGTGGGAATCTCTCACCTTCCTACCACCTTGGGATACAGAATAGTCAGGACCTACCAAGATCTGCTATAGTAAGAAGTGTGTTGTTAGGGTACTGGGGTTATAGGCAACTCCATTCCTAGGAAGGATGAATAAAAGGGTTTGGGTCTCTACTACTAAAGAGAGCTAAGGACTATTGAGTAGCTCAAGAAACATCATCAAAAGTCCAAGAAGAGAAGATGGAGAACAAAGACACTAAGGACAGGGTGGAGGGCAAGACCGGAGAAGCATATAGCAGGGGAAATAGACAAGTCATGGCAACCTAAGATGGCGCTGCAGGGAAAGGAGAATCCCGAGATCACTACACTTTTGACTAGAATACTTGGGAAGTTTTCACTAACAGGGGTGCTTCAGGAGGAGTGTTCCTCTGAGGTTGCTTCCTTGCAAGGAGGAGATGAGACATATGTGATCCCTACTGCTACACTGAGCTATGCTAGGGACTCCTCACTGACGTCCCTGCTCCCTGTCTTGGACCCCTTAAGTTCATCTTAAATGTATACCTTCTATCTAAACCACCAATTGACCCATGGGGGTCAGGTTTCCAGCCCTTAAGTCCAAGAGGATACTTTCCTGTGCTGACCCTTGCCCACCCTTCGGTGCCATTACAAGTCCCTCCAGTAGAAGTCAGGGCCTAGCCCAGAATGGCCTCTGAAGATCCAGTGTGAATGAGATCTACGAGGCCAATATCTCCAGAAATCAGGCAGAACATGGACCTGGTGATGCAAATGGATAAAGAGAGGTTGGATTTGAACACTACATGCTGTATGCATGTATGGAAATTTCATATTGAACCCATTAGTATGTACAATCATGTTAATCAATTTTAAAAAAAAAGGAAAATGCTTATTCTTGATAGCAGAGTGAGATCTTAATTTCCTGAGCAAGGCTACCAATCTCTGATTCTTCAACCTTTCTAGAATTTTCAAGACAAAAGAACAAAACACTTGGAGTGAGGCCTTGACTCCCACCCTGCCTTTTACCCATCCAGTGAAGTGAGTTCCAAGTTGCAGAAAATAAAAGCAAGCTGCGCCTCCCACAAACTCTAGAGACCCCTTAAACTCAGAGGCCTCACATTCACTTCAATGCTTCTGTAAAAGGAACCAGATCGATTTCCCTGGGCAGGCTGGGGAGTAGGGATCTGTGGAGGTGGGGGTATATAGCCCCATCAGGCCTGCCTTCAGAGGAGGGCTGGCTCTCAGGGAGGTTCCTGGCTTTCACAGCTGGTGGGTAGCTTGTCAGGCTGGTGTTAAGGGAAGAGTAGCCTTCCTCCCAGATTACAGGTCAAAGGAACCAAAGGGAAAGATTGCAGAGCAGCCTTTTAGAAAAGATGATTCCAGTAAGAGGCAGGCAGTTGGAGAATAAAGGATTTTCCAGCACTCTGTGGGCCCGTTCAGCCTTTATTCTTCAGGCAGGGAGGATTTTTTTTTTTCAGCTCACCTGGTGCATTGAGCCACCAGCGGTGTGTGAGAAAGGTGATTTCAGACCGGTTTTCATGGTTCAATAACTGGCAAATCCCTCTCTTGTGGTGTAATGATTCTGAAGAGCCTTCCCCCTTCCACATTTGTCCAACTTTGTAACTTTTAGTAATGAGAAAGGGGCCCTAGGTGAAGAGGGGGCAGCTGAGCCCCAGCCCTAAAACCTTTTGTTGGCCCTTCTGGCCCAAGGTCTCCCTTACCAAACTGTCTTTGATCTAGCCTGGCAGGGAGCCCCATGCCAACAAGTTCAGCAGCCAGAGAAATCAAACACCTCTCCCTCTTCTCTCTAGCCTGCATTTTGCCCCTGTAAGGACAGCTATGACCTGCTGCCCTCAAACACTACTGTCTCAAGAAGTGTGGTGCATTTGATGAGGGGCTTGTGTCTTTGCAAGACTGGATTTTAAAATCTACATGACCACATCTCCTCCTTTAGACGAGTTGGTAAAGACCTTGGGATGTCTATGAACTGCAAGAATAGGTAGGTTAGGAGGTGTACTCTGGGTGGCTGACAAACTGGAGGGCAGTGGGAAGAATCCGGAAAGAGACTCCCAGACATTTACCTTCATTCACACTCAGTTCCAATCCCCACCACATCTCTTCTAGTTTCCTTCGCTTCCTCTTCCTTCATCTGGTGTACAGGAAGGTCCAGGCTGTACAGCACAGCTAGTGTCATTGCCTGGGTCATTAATTATCGTTGCTAATGAAAACATGGGCTTGGACAATTGGTAAAATGTAATTATTTACCATCTGTTGTAGGCTCTCATGTGTAATCGCATAACAATGGAAATAGTCATAAAGGAAAGGTAATGATACCAGACAAGTGAGCAGTGGACACTGGGAAAGAGACTTGGCCCTAACAAAAGTTAGTGCTGTCACCCTCCTCCCTCTCTTCCTCCTCACTTGCTCCTCCTTCCCTTCTTTGCCTTCTCCCTTCCGTTCCACTACTCTCCTTCCCTGTATCCCTTCCCCTTCCTTTCTTACCTCCTATCCCTTTCCTCTGTCTTCCCCTGATTTCTTCCTTTTTTCCTCCTCTGTCTGTCTTTCTTTCCTTTATTCCTTTCTCCCTCTTTCCTCCCCACTTCACCCCTCTGTCCTTTTCTTCTCTCTGCCTTCTTTTCTTAAAAAGCAATTGAAGAACACAAAACCACCATCTGTTGGCTGAAGTCCCACTTGAGTGCCTGTTCTAGTGTAGTGAGCCGGACAGGATCGCCATTACAAGATGGCGCCGACATCCTGTCTTGTTGGAAATAAACAACTCCATATTTGGCTATGCCTTTGAGAGCTGCATGTCACCCGCTTCCCGCATGCGCAGTGGATGAGGATCCTTGAGCCTATCCTGATGCGGTCTGATGTCAGCTTTTGGTGGCAGCCAATCACAGGGCAACCCGTGTGCCATTTCCCTATTTAAGCAGCTGCCTAAGAGCCCTTCACCCCCTTCGCTTCATGCTGTCTCTCCCCTTAGCTCCCTGTCCCTTCGCTCCCTGCCCCTTCGCTTCATGCTCTCCCTGCCCTTCCCTTCTTGCCCCTTGTTTTCCTGCCCCCCCTCGTTTCCTGCTCCCCATCAATCAAGGGCACTCCAGTAAAGCGTGTTCTGAGTAGAATCCTGATGTGGTGGTTGTTCTTTCTCGCCGGTCGAGAGGTCCGCCACATTCTAGCCCATGCACCTCCTCCTATCAGGTCACCCTGGCAAGAAGTGGGTCATGTTCTACTCTAGTTGAGTTTTATTTTTTTTTGTTTTTAATTAATTAATTAATTTATTTATTTATTAAAGATTTCTGTCTCTTCCCCGCCACCGCCTCCCATTTCCCTCCCCCAATCAAGTTCCCCTCCCTCATCAGCCCAAAGAGCAATCAGGGTTCCCTGACCTGTGCGAAGTCCAAGGACCACCCACCTCCATCCAGGTCTAGTAAGGTGAGCATCCAAACTTCCTAGGCTCCCACAAAGCCAGTACGATAAAAAACCCATTGCCATTGTTCTTGAGTTCTCAGTAGTCCTCATTGTCCGCTATGTTCAGCTAGTCTGGTTTTATCCCAGGCTTTTTCAGACCCAGGCCAGCTGGCCTTGGTGTGTTCCTGATAGAACATCTCCATTGTCTCAGTGTGTGGGTGCACCCCTCGCGGTCCTGAGTTCCTTGCTCGTGCTCTCTCTCCTTCTGCTCCTGATTTGGACCTTGAGATTTCTGTCCGGTACTCCAATGTGGGTCTCTGTCTCTGTCTCCTTTCATCGCCTGATGAAGGTTAACATTCAGGAGGATGCCTATATGTTTTTCTTTGGGCTCTCCTTTTTATTTAGCTTCTCTAGGATGGCGTATTATAGGCTCAATGCCCTTTATTTATGGCTAGAAACCAAATATGAATGAGTACATCCCATGTTCCTCTTTTTGGGTCTGGCTTACCTCACTCAGGATAGTGTTTTCTATTTCCATCCATTTGCATGCAAAATTCAAGAAGTCCTTGTTTTTTACTGCTGAGTAGTACTCTAATATGTATATATTCCATACTTTCTTCATCCATTCTTCCATTGAAGGGCATCTAGGTTGTTTCCAGGTTCTGGCTTCTGGTTGAGTTTTATATCGTAACAATTTGCTTTCACATTTTATGTCTTATTTCCAAATCTGACCACGAGTTTCTGAAGCAAAGGGATTTGGTTTTTCTGAGTCCCACTGCCCAACATGCAACAGACATTCCATGATCTTTTTTTTAATTGAATGCAGACATGAACTTCATTCTCCAAGCCAAACTATTTAAAAACCCAATTATTCACCAGCATGAAATTCTTGAGATGGTCATCAGGGTGGAGGGGAAATATCATAAATGCTTCCTTGGGGAGGGCTGCTAGCTCTGGAAGGCTCCTGTGTCAGAGCCCCTGGGTATAGTTTCCATAGGCATTTAGGCCCCTGAACTGCAAACAAAAGTGATATGGGATTCCCCTCTGTATGCTGTGAATACCATTGCTTAGTAAAGGACTGGCTTGGGCCTCTGTTGGATAGAGTAGAGGTAAGTGGGGAAAACTAAACTGAATGCTGAGAAAAGAAGGCAGAGTCAGTGAGATGTCATGGAGCTGCCAGAGGAGAAAGACTCAAGCTGCCAGCTGGAACCGAGCCAGTAGGCCACGAGATTCGTAGTAAAATATAAAATGATAGAAATGGGTTAATTTAATATGTAAAAGCTTACAACAAAATGATGCACCAACATGGCCAACTAAATACATTTATAACCTGAGATAGCTTGAAAAGGAATTCTAGACACAAAAAAAAAACAACAGAGTTTAGCACAATTTCTTGGTAGCCATAATTTTTTTCTAGATGGGTTCATGGCAAACAAGGGTGCTGTGTCTGCTTTAAGAGAGGTACAATAAAAAATGTGTGGCTTCTTTTAAAAATGGAGACTTCCTGGTTTCGCCAGCACAAATGGCTCCAACTCTTTCGGGAGTTCCTACTATGGAGAATTGGAATGAGGTTTGTGAGCAGAGTGCTACAACTTGCTTAATGGCAACATTGACCCACTGTGTGCCTGAAAATGGGGCTGTGAGCGTGGCTCACGCTAAACAGATCTTTGCCCTGCCATGTTAGATGGGGTGGAGCCAAAAGACAAAGCAGCCTTAGTACTAGTCAGGCCGTGGCTTAGCATTTTAAGAAGTGCTTCTGGTCAAAAAATAATTACAGATACACAATAAAGACAGATTCAGACCAAAAAAAAAAAAAAAAAAAAACCTCTAAATGGGTCACAGTGTTAGATAAATGTATGTAGGCTTGGGAGAGAAAAGAAAAGAATACAGACAGTTATAAAAAAAGTACGTGGTATTAAAAAAAGGTAGAGTGTTTAAAGAAATAGAGTATAGAAAGTCATAGATTAAAAGGAGTAAAGAAAAATAAGTCACATAAAGATGGAAAATTCACAGAGAGTCTTGATTATGAATATTATTGTATTTTCTTTGAATTTTTTGACTGTTAATGAGCTCTAAGTACAAAGAGACATTTTGTTGTATGAGCTGCTAAGATAAACTAACATAAAAGTACTTTGGCTTTAAAATTTGGGTCTAAGGATTTGTTGCTTTGGCAAAGATATTTTTCTTTTGTTTCTTCAGAAGATGAGAACCTATGAACTCCTTCCAGACTAAGGTTTGGTGGACCAAGATCCCCTGAAAGGTCTCTGTGAACACCCCAAAAATTATTTTGCTCAATAAACAGCAGGAAGTATTTTGTAGAGAACTATGTCCAAATTACCTAAATGATTGCTTATAAATGTTTATTTACATTTAAAGAGGTATATGCAATATTTTGCATTGGTATGGATCATGCTTTATTGATACAAATTTAAGGTCAATTTTGTTATATGTATATTTCTGCTCTTGATTAAGGTATTATGTTTGTAGAGCTCATTTAAAATTGTAATGTATAATTAAGAAATACAGGTTAATAGATATCATCTATAATAGTCAAGCTTGCAGTCATACTAGTTAGATTTTCTAGATATATAGAGATATATTTCAGTTAGAGAGGTATTCTTTAAATCTTTCAGAGACCTTCAGAATATGACATTTAAAATATTTTATGAACTTAGGATTTTTCATGACATGAGACTCTTGGCAGCACCAATCTACTTCAAGAGGATGATGGGCATCAAAGAGGCTCCTTATGGAGTTGGTTAGCCAAGAAATTGCTCTTGGCTGGACTGCTAGATGCTATGCTGGACCCACAGAGAAATGACTGCTGAACTTGCCTAAAGGTGAAATGGTCTTTTGGGGTTCCTGCTACATGAAAGAGTCTGCCAGACATTCTGCAGGGCACAGAAGAAAACAACTGATGGACTTTGCCCATTACAAGGCAGAACAGATCTTAAAATTTCCTGCTTTATGGAAAAGTCTGCTGGATACTATGGGCCTGTAGACTAAAGATGGATGCTTCAGTGATACAGAAAAACTTTGGGTGATTGTTCACGCAGCGAGATGTCTCTGCCAATTCTAGAGTTTTGGAAGTTGTTTATAATGCACTTCCTGTTTACTTAGGTAATATTATATCCTTTTGGAGTCTTTCATGGAGTTGAATAATAGATAGTTATAGTTTTCTTTAGTTATGATAAAAGGTAAAGTAAATATAAACATTGTAACTGTAATACTTGCTTGATAACTGTTTTTGTTATATGCAATTTTACTATATTAAAGTTGAAACCTTCCTTTTTATTTAAACTGAAAAGGGGAGATGATGTGGGATTCCCCTCTGCATGCTGTGAATATTATTGGTTAATAAATAACTGGCTTGGGCCTGTGCTGGTCAGAATAGCTGTAGGTGGGGAAAACTAAACTGAATGCTGAGAGAAAGAAGGCAGAGTCAGTGATATTTCATGGAGCTGCTAAAGGAGAAAGACTCAAGCTGCCAGCTGGAAACTTGCTGGTAGGCCATGAGCCTCATGGTAAAATATAAAATAATAGAAATGGGTTAATTTAATATGTAAGAGCTTGCCTGCCCAATATACAACAGACATTCCATGATCCTTTTTTCAATGAACGCAGGCATGAACTTCATTCTCCAAGCCAAACTATTTAAAAACCCAATTATTCACCAGCATGAAATTCTTGAGATGGTCATCAGCGTGGAGCAGAAATATCATAAATGTTTCCTTGGGGAGGGCTCCTAGTCCTGGAATGCTTGTGTGTCAGAGCCCTGGGTATAGTCTCCATAGGTATTTAGACATCTGAACTGCAAACAAAAGGCCAAGATTTGAGATTTCAGGCACCAGACCAGCTCTGAAACTTTTGCAAGAAATATCTTGTTCCCTCATGGGTGTTTTAAGATAGTGGTTTTCAACCTTCCTAATGCAATACCCTTAAATACAGTCCTTCATGTTGAAGTAACCCCCCCTCCGCTCATAAAATTAGTTTATTACAACTTTATAACTGTATTTTTTTTTACTGTTGTGAATCATAATGTAAATATCTAATATGAAGGAATTTGCAATGTGACTTCCGTCAAAAGTGATTGAGACCCACATATTGAGAACTGCTGTTTCAAGGTGATAGGTATATGGAGAAAAGACCTTTCCCCAAAAGATGCTCATTAACTCATCCATTCATTTGCTGTATGTGTTACTATTATATACCAAGTTCCATGAAACGTGCTCTCAATGCATACTTTGGGAGCCAGTGTTTACTACAACCTAGTCTATTAAGGAGGGCATCTTTTCAAAAAATGCAAATGGTAGTTGATCAAGTGGCCAAAGGTCAACACCCCCTGCTGGCACAAAACAGCATGAGGGCACAGAGAAGAGGCACTCTTTGTTGAGTGTATCAGAGAAAACAGAGGAACAGAGTACATGGTACATGGGCTAAGGCTAGAACCTGTGGATTACCTGCTCGTGCACATCTGTGGGGGTTGTTAGGAATCACCATTCTTGAGACAAAAATACTAAAAGACTACAGAGAGGTGCAATCTCAGAGTGAGCTCCCTGGACTCCAAGGAAAAGAGAGCTCAGCCAAGTTGAGCTGGAAAGAATTCCCATACCTTTTAATGCAATATCCAATAATTCTCTGCATGGGTACTGAGGAACGTGGGGGAAGGCTTCCAAAAAGTTATGGTTTATTAACATCTTGAGTGCCCTGAGTCATGTTGGCCTTCTGTTCTTCTTCCCCTCTGCTTCCTTAGTGATAATGGATGTCACAGTCCAAGAACACAACTTAACCTGTTTGTTTGATTTTTTTTAAGCTTCCTTAAGATTCCAAGTTACAAAAAGCTTTGTAATTTACAACCATGCCTTGTGGCACTGCCAAGCCTCTCTTCAGAAGGCTGCTTTATATTCCTTCTTGAGTTTAGCATGCCATGTATTCCTTTGCATACTAAAAGACAAAAATCAAGGTGATGGACACGTTGCCTTAGTATCAGAGTCAGCTGCCAAGTTTGTCTGACTTTATCTCCTCCTACAAACACTTCATTGCCAATATGGTCCTCACCATGAGAGTTGAAACAGTGTGTATGTTTCCCTCATGATCTCCTCTTTTAGTGAATTACCTGGGCAGTACCAGGAACAAAAAGATAGAAAGTGAATACCACACAAAAGTGTGTCTAAAGCACTGTTGATTTTTATAAGATCTTAATGCTACACTGAATGGAGAGAACAAACTGCAGTTTATATTTAACTGCAGCAGGAGACTTTATGCTTAATAGGTTTTTTAATATAGTTTGACCTAGTACTGTCAAGAGAAAAACTACATTTAGTTCCTGGCTTCTGTGCCGGACATGATTTCTGCAGATAAATAATTTGCAGTGCAGTTTCTATTACTAAGATGGTGCTTTACACATCTGTTTTATGTTTCGTTAATGGTACAACAAATGAAACCATCAACCATTCTGTTTCTCTACATTAATTCAACACGTAAGGAAGCTCTGATGACTCTAGACAGTAAGGCTGATTACTGTGTCAAAGAAGGCTACCGGTTTGGTTATACATCTGCAAAGGCTGCCAAAGCACAAATCACTAGGCTGGCAAATGGCGATCCAATTTACTATTTAAATCAAGACCGGGCACCATGGTCTAATCCACAACAGAGCACTTTAGAATACATTAAGTACTAATTTAACTTCATCTCCGGTACCAAACGGATGGGGAGTAAGTCACTTACAATGGGAAGGTCCGTTGGGAGAGAGGCTCTGATCATGCCTTCGATGGGGCTTCTTTAAAAGGAAGTAGTCTTGATTGTACCAAAGGGACCACACTGCTTTTTATGATAATGAACATGGGATATTCTGGGTTTACATCTCCTGTTTTAGACTGGTGTTACAAAAGTCTTCTATGGATGGGGAGCTTGGGTGGTTTGGAAAGGAAGCAGAGAGCCAAGTCAAGCCCTTAGCTGTGGTTTAATAGAAATTTGGGTCTTCCCATGTGGCCAAGATGCCTCTGAGGTACTCTACAGATCATCTACTTTGTGTCCAAGTTACAACAACAACAACAACACATTTGCTTCGGAGAAATCCCACCTCTTTCTGTGGTTCACTTCTACTAACGTGTCCATTTGTGGAGGAATTGGCTAGGACTGTGGCATGGGTGTGACCTCGACTGAATATAAGGGACAAAGTTCTGCAGAGGACATCTCAAGCCTGTCCAATATGTTAATGACTTTCTTTCCATTTCCTGGCATACTGTCTCTCCTAATGTGTACTTCTAAAGCATCCAGAATGTCCTCTACTATCCTGTTTCACACCCAGGAATAATGTTTTAGAGTATTTTTAAGTGGTCTTTTTATGTATGGGACATAAAAATAAATCAGAGTTAAATGTTTTAATCTTCTTTCCCTGTGCATTGTGAGAGCTACCTGACCCTACTGTAGAGTTTGTTAATGAGGAATGTTGAGGGGCACATCCCTATGGCATAACACTGATAGCAGCTCTCAGAAGACTCTAACTCAGATTGTGCTTTTAAGAGTTGACATCTCGGAGCTATGTGTTGTAACATCAAGGCATGCAGAAGAGAGAAATGAAATCTGCCCAAGTCTTCCAAAACTGTTCATTTGTTCTTTTACATAAAAAAAAACTTTTATCATAAGCTGTGATATGTTGATGTTACCACCAGGTATCACGGGAAGACCCTGATGTAGATGCTTATCCTAAGAATACTTTAGCACAATAATATAGCATAATAAGGAAAGTGAGTAGATACAGAAATGACCAATGAGGGAACAGGGAGATGGTTTAGGAAGTAAGGATGCTTGCTGTGCAGGAATGAGGACCTGAATTCAGATTCCCAGTAACTCCACGGTTGGGGACTGATGGAGAGACCTGTTAAGGACATCCCTAAAGGAGAACAGTGGGTTTCCTGCTGTGAATATCAAATGTCCAGGGGAGAGGATGGCCTTAAACTAGGCCTTAATGAAGAGTAGGCCTGGCAATCTTAATGCAAGAAATGTGTGTGATAGCTCCACTAATTGGAAGGCTCAAAAAATATTTGAACAACTTGGCTTCCTTACTATGAAGGGTATAAAAGGAAGAAGGGAATGAAACTGAATAGTGTGTCCATAGGACCTGAGATGCTCAACTATGGATTTGAACTTGATTCTATCAGCTATAGCAAGCCAGTGGGTCATCTCAAAAAGAGACAATATTTGCTAGAAGAATCCTAAGGACAGTGATTTTGTGATCATGTCTCGCGCTTGCACTGAGAAATGTCCCACTCCGTAATTCTCCTTGCCACTGTGCATTGCCAATATCCCTTTGAAACTTGCAAGGCCCAGTTCTGCTTTGAATGCAGTAGGCTATTGACTGATTTAAGTTTCTCCTTTTTTCTTTCTGGGAAATGTCTTTTGTGTGAAGCTGATAAGTCTGCAGGTGCCAGGGCTAAGCCATATTGGAGGAGGTAGAGCATGTAAGAAAATTAGAGTTTAATAATAAAGACGAAGGGTGTTGGGGAACTAGCACAATGAAATATTCATCCCATTCATAAGGTTCATAGAAATACAATAAATGTTCCCCAGAGACAGCCTGTGGTGCTGGGCAGCGTTAATGGTACCTTCTGCTCTCTGGACACACTTACCAGGCTTAAAATAGAACACCCTGAGCATGACTATGATCCCTTGAAAGCTAGGCAAAAGGAAAGGATGTGAGGTGGGGATTCCGGGCACCTGACAAGAAAGAACGCTCCAGCTGTCACAAAGAAGAAAGCCCTGGCCTGGATCTATAAGGAAAATGAGAAGCGTAGATCTTCTAAGATTAGCTAAGATCAAAGACCACATCTTCCTCCTTCAACGTTATTTACCATGTGGGAATCACCTCCACCAGAATCTATATCCTCTTGTCTCTGTTAAGGTTATTTAAGTCCCATTTCCCTCTCTCAGTTTCTATTTCATTCTATCCTTTCTTTTTGATTGATCTCCACGCTTGCAAATTGAATGTCCCCAAACTTAGTGGTCTATAGATCTGACAGATGCCTCTTTGCTTCTCATCATAAGATGCAGTGTTAGCATGGACCTCTCTCTCCTAAGAAGCAATTCAGGTAGAGTAAAAGGACTGTCTCTTCCCCTCCTGGCATGTAATACTCTACCCAGAGTGGTCCACAAAGGAAGTCTCCTAAGGTAACTGCTCTTAAAAATGATCGAGCAGACCTTTCAAAGGTTGAAAATATGCTGGTCAAGGGCTGGCAATGGTTGGTGTGCCTCCAGGTTCCATACACACGCTGGGCAGAGCTTGAAGGTGGAAGCCACTGCCTTCGCTACCTCTCTTTCCCACTGGGTCTGCAATTGCATTACCTATGCCCAAACCACACAATTTTTCCTTCAACTACTTTCATATCCTTTGTTCCTAAGGAGTAGGAGGCCGTTCTGCTCCTTCCCTGTGTTTTAGACATGTACTACCTCCCTAAAGCTGAACTTTAAAATCCTTGAGCATAGAAAGTATTTTATCTTAACGCATGCCCTCTTCCCCCATGTATTAGTCACTTTGTACTGTTATAGCAGAAGACTAGACTGAATAGTTCACAACAGAGATAAATCCATTGACTCACATTTCAGAGGCTGGGAAGTCTACCATGAAGGGGCCACCTTCTTGCCAAATCATCCTTTATTAGTTACTTTTCTCATTGCTGTAGCAAAAGCATGTGGGTTGGGAGTGATTTTGTGGAAGAAGGGACTTATTTAGCTCCCAGTTCCATGTCAGGGGAGACTTGGCGGCTGGTCCTCTGCTTATAAGAGCTTGTGGCTGGTCACATCATAGCAGCATCCAGGAAGCAGAGACTGGGAATATGCTCCAGGCTATAACTCCTAAGCTTGCTCCCTAGTGACCAGCTTCCACAAGTATGATTCGTCTCTTACAGGGCCCAGAACCTTCAAGCACCACAAGTTGATAACATATGAATTGTTGGGGGGGTGGGCATTTTCAAGCTACAGTATTCTAACTTCCACTGAAGCATAAAGTCTCTTGTGCTTATGAAGGTCACTGAAAACCACCCACTCAATTCTAGTCTATACACAGTCTGCTCGAAACTGCACGGAGAGCTCATCAGGCCCTCCCGCTACATGTAAAGCCGATTCCCTTTGAACCTGGATCACAAGGTAGATTTTACATAGTCATTTACAGTCTAAAATCAGGTTTTTACCATGGGTGCTTTTCTAGTGTCAACTGCTGAAACCTATTTGTCCAAACACCATCTAGCGCGAGGCTCCAATTTATCTCTAAATTGTTCCTTACTGTTGTTAAAGGACAGCTTACCATTTATGGCCAAGAATTGGGCTTCTATGTGTTTATATAGCAATTTGTAGAATAGCCCTTTAAGATGACAGCAACAGGTAGCTGTCAGGATAGTCTTTGTCTCCTGCAGAACAATTGGAACAAAAGTGAACATTAGTGCCACAAAGACATAGGCTTGGACCCCAGCTTGGTTATTCACTATCTATGAGGACTTAACTCCTCTGGGCCTTCATCATGAATTATCACCAATAAATATAGTCATGAGGTTTAAATGAGACAATGTGTATGAGGTTCATAGTTAGAGACACCCAGTGAATGGTGGCTACCTGTGTTTATATTATTATTCAAATAAACTCTGTTACCCGAGGCTACCAGAAAAAAAAAATGAAACAAAGCGAAACAAAACAAAAACATTTCTAAACGTGGGGTATGCCAGGAAAGGTTTATGTGTGGGACTCGTGCTACCGTGTTTTACGTCACACTCACAACAGACACCATGAATGCATCAGCGTGCGTTCCTAGTGAGTGCTGCAGACTTCACCATAAACAGATACTGGGGCTATGTATGTAGTGAGCAAAGAAATGGAGGGGGAGTTTGCTTTGAAATGTCAAACAAGGAAATAAATTAGTATGTGTGTCCTGTGCAATAGAGAAAACCTTAAGAAATTTATACTAAAACATATATATATATATATATATGACATATATATATGACTAAATGTGACATCATTTATCTACAATGTAAATCTGTCTGTGTTCTATTTGTCAAAGTTTGTGGTTTGTTCCCAAGTTGAAAGCAATCTTCTACCCCTGACTTCTTTTTGTTTATTTGTTTTTTGAGACAAGGTTTCTCTGTGTAACAGTCCCAGCTGTCCTGAAACTCACTTTGTACACCAGGCTGGCCTTAAACTCACTGAGACCTGCTTGTCTCTGCCTCCCAAGTGCTGAGACTGAAGACTTGTGCTACCACTACCCTGCCACCCCTGACTTCTGTATAAATCAGGACTTTGAACTACCTAGTTACTAAACTCAGTTCTAATAGCAATATGTTTATATGTTAGCTTACAGACCTAGGAATTGCATTGGGTACCAAAGGGCTCCAGTGATGGATGAGGTCTCCAGCCCTCACGTCTGCTTTCTATTGGATGCTTTCTAGAGCCCAGGTCTCTGCTGACAGGGAAGAAGACTCTCCCAATGGCAAATGCAATTATGCTCAACTTGATAAACAAAGAGTTAATTTTCAATCTAGGACAATTCTGTTTAGCTTCACTTGAATCTTGTGCCTGCCTCAAACCTTTATAATTTGTTATCGAGATGGGTTTAGATTGGATTTGGGACCTACACTTATAGTGGGTGCTGAATTAAGATATTTTGATGCATAGTCTATTGGGATCATTTAGCATCCTCAAGGTATCATCTGAGAGAGAGAGAGAGAGAGAGAGAGAGAGAGAGAGAGAGAGAGAGAAGGGATGGGGGAAGCAGGGCTGCGCTTCCA
Organism: Microtus oregoni; assembly: GCF_018167655.1. Lineage (NCBI taxonomy): Eukaryota > Metazoa > Chordata > Mammalia > Rodentia > Cricetidae > Microtus > Microtus oregoni. The sequence continues at coordinate 6,803,297 of NW_024543831.1, read as the reverse complement.
TTCTGTATTGTGTAGCTCCCAGAAAGGCTTGAATACACCGAAGGTCAAAATCTGCCAGCGAATGACAGATGTGTCATACACCCTAGCAAACCCAAGGTACCAGAGCACCTGTGAAAGCAAAGCTAGTGGCCTGTCACAACCAAATACCTTGCTGCAAGAAAGATACAGGGAGAAAGCTCTGCAAGTGATTGACAGAGACAGCAAGGATTGCTGGTAAGTGCTCCTTAGGGAAGCATTTTTGACTCAGTATTGGTTTTCAAACAATTCCAGAGCATGGAAAAATCCCATGTTTTCTTCATGCTTTTGAAGCAGCTGTCTGTCAGAGCCCAGAGGGCTGACTGCAAAGGTACTTAAAGAGTCTGTTCCCTTGGTATATTTGCAGCCAGGTAGTTCAGAGAGAAGCAAGCAATGAGATCCCTGGAGTTTGGATTCTAGTTCCAGCTTGTTTCTGAAGGTGGACACAGTGACCTCTGTGATGATGAAGACTGCATTGGGGTGTTAGGACAACAAATTGCCCAAACAAAGGAAACCTCCACAGCAGGAAACTGTGGGCAAGGCAGAAAATAAAACCCAAATACGCTACCTAACTCAGAAAGAAAGCTCGCCTGATATGCTTCTCCCTTGCTATGTAGAATTCCAGAATTCCACAGGACACATTCTAATTACAGTTTCTCAATGTCTGTAGCAAAATACATAGGCATGGCTGTTGTTCTCACACATAAATTTGAGACAAGGTCTCTCATTGACCTGAAATTTGCCAAGCAGCCTAGGCTGACCAGCCAGGGAGCACAGGGTTTGCCTAAGTCTACTGCTGCCGCACTGGGATTAGAGGAACTTAACACCAAAATGATTTTTGCTCATTTGTTTAGCATAAATTCTGTTAGGCTGAACTCAGATTCTGTGCTTGAATGATAACCAGCTTACCAACCAAGCCATCCTCCTAGCTCCTGGTGTTCTAAAAGAGATGTATCCAAAATGATATGTGGAACTTAAGGCTGGAATGTGTTCCAAAGGGCCTAAGGATGTGTTTACTAAAAACCATACAGTCCAAGCATGGCTTGGAGGACGGACATGAGTGAGACAGACAGGAGAGAGAAGCTGCTCTACTGGACGCGGAGAAGAGAGAGCACGCATGGTTCCATCCCCCGCCATCCTTTCAGGCTCAAACCTACAACCTTCTCAGCCAATTCGCAGAATTCTCTAATTCTGCTTTGAAAAGGATAAAGAGATGCAAGTAATTTTACGCTTTGATTTTTATTAAATTAGGAGTTGGAACAAACACCATCACTTCTTTAAAGAACAAAACCTAGTCTTGTTATTAGAATTCCAGGGGGAAACACTCGGGTGCTCTTACCAGTGAGGGATATTTGAGCCCAGCGAAAAGGGTGAGTAGAAAATAATAAAAAGCTTGGTGGAAAGTGACAAGTGTCGGGGGGGGGGGAGATAAAAAAGACAAGGGACCACGTGTGATGGCCAATACCTGTAACCCCCTAATTCAGAAGACAGAGGCAAGAGGATTGCTAAAAGTTCAGGATCAGCTTCGTCTACACAGCAAGTTCCAGGTCAGATCCTGTTTCTAGTAAAACACACATACAAACTAAAACAAAAGACTTAGGCTGCGAAGTTCCATATGCAAGGCATATCGACTTGATGTGATAAAGGAGAACAAAAATGTATGATCCATTACAGGCTGCACAGTAAGTGATCCTAGACAATGCTAAGCTTCTGTCACAGAATCAACAGCCCGAGTTGTGGACACAGATCCTACAGTGGATTGCCGTGAACAGGACTTGCTGATGTTTACACCTGAGTATCTTGCTGTTCCCTTTAAATGTGACTTGCTTCTGAGATCATAAGGACATGATGGCATGTCTCCTCTGAAATTTGTCATCAAAGGACTGTGCCTTTTGTGTGGCTGACTTTCTCCTGCCTGAACTTGCTCAATTCCCAGGGAGATAAGCCACCATGTTGGAGCTATACCACAGATACTTCCATGATCAGGAACTGGAGGAGACCTCCAGCTACTAGACAGGTGGAAAGAGCTCTTAATCTAGCAAGCCACCGAGAATAGAAACTTACCAGCTGCCATTCAAGTGACTTCAAGGCAGATCCACCCTTAGTCAAGCCTTCAGGTGAGACTGTAGCCCAGTCCATACCCTGATTACAGTTCCTCAGCAGTTGGAGGCGGATAACAGAATTCAATTCAGATTCCTGACCCTCTGTGATATAATAAGAGGGCTTAATCCACCAAGACTTTATATGATTTATTCAACAGACTACATTATAGCAGGCTTTCTTGTTGGACTATCTTTAGACTGCCAGTCCACAAACAATAACCCTGAGACTTATTATTAATTATGAAAGCTTGACCTTAGCTGAGCCTTTTTCCCAGGTAGCACTTATAACTTAATTAACCCATGTTTTTTAAATCTACATTCTGCCACATGGCTTGGTCCCTCTTCTTAATGCATCACATCCAATTTGTTCCGAGTCTGCTGGTGAAATAGCACCTAAATTCTTCCTCCCAGTTTCTCTCTTTCTCTCTGCCCGAAAGTCCTACCTATTCTCTCCTGCCAACTATAGGTCATTTAGCTCTTTATTAAACCAATCAGATGGCAGCTTAGGCAGAGACACATCTTTACCGTGTAAACAAATATTCCACAATGTTATATAATTAATAGAAATTTATTTAGCCTGTTCTCCCTGCCAGGCACACATCAATTATCTCACCCAAGATTCAGGCACAGTGGAATGAGGTAGAGTCATGATCTCATTTACAGGTGAGAATCCTCAGGCGTGGCCAGGTGAGGGAACTTTTCGAAACTTCCCTAGGTGGCTCAGGTGGCTCTAGTGTCAGCCTTTCTTACTCCAGACAGCGAGCTGTGCTGTGAATCAGTAACATTGTTCAGAACACAATAGAGTGCTATGGCAACCAGGGGTCACTGAGGAAGTAGGGAGGTGAGAGAGATACAGGCTTCTAGAAAATCTCTCATTAAGTCTGCAGCAAATTGGAGAGTAGCTAGGAGATAGTAATTTTATTTCATCTTCAAAGGCTGTTAAACACAAAACAGTGCAATGGAATTAGCAACCTTATTAAAACATTTGCTCACATATCACTAGTTGATAAAATTACGAGTTAATAAACCTCTCTACACCTACAAACAACACAACCAACTATTTGTCCAAAGGCAAACCATCTATCTGCAGGGACTCACTCTTTCATTTCAGGAGACACAGGAGTCTTTAAAAAGCCAGTCATAGACTTTGGGTAGGAATAGATCTCCAAGTCACCCCCAGTCCCTGGAGCCAGAAGGACACTGTCAGGTGCCCCTCAGGCCATTCATGAGAATAGACCCACCTATTTATCTGCCTGCCCCCAATTACTCTGCTCGTCTAGCTGAGTACTGAGGATGTCCACCATAGCCAAAAATACCTTTAAATCACCTGGAAAGAATAGAAGGTTTGAATAGAGTAGGACACTGCAGATGGCAGAAGCAAAGGGAGATTCTCCAATGTCTGTCCTTGCTGCTGCAATGTAAAGCTGCTGTTTGGGAAAATCACAGTCTCAGTGTGTGTGTGTGTGTGTGTGTGTGTGTGTGTGTGTGTGTGTGTGAGAGAGAGAGAGAGAGAGAGAGAGAGAGAGAGAGAGAGAGAGCACCAAGCAGTCAGGGGCAGGTATAGGCGTAATGAGCAGTGGAGAGAAGAGAGGGTATGTGCAGATGCCCCCCATGGTCCCTACATCTGCTTTCTCAATGAGGAAATTAATCAGCATTTATCAGCTTAAATCTATTCACTTTCTTTCTGTCATATATCCCCCTCCATCCTTCAGCTTGGGACTTAGGACCCCCATCTTTCCACCCCTGCTCCATGTTTGTTTCGATTGTCAACTTGACATAACCTAGTATCACCTGAGAAGAGGGAGACTCGACTGAGAAACTGTGCAGAGAAAACTGGCCTGTGGCATGTCTATGAGAAGGCCCGGTCCATTGTAGGTAGTGCCAATTCTGGATAGAAGAGTCCTGGGCTGTATAAAAAAAAAAATCAGGCTGAATAAGCCATGAGGAGCAATCCAGCAAGCAGCATTCCTCCATGGGCTCTGCTTCAGTTCTTGCCCCCTATGCCGTCTTGAATTCCTGTCCTGACTTTCCTCAGTGATGGATTGCTACCTCCAACTGTAAGCTGAAATAAGACTTTCATTCACATGTTGCTATTGGCCATTGATTTTTGTCACAGCAAAAATCAAACACAGCAAAAAGCAAACTAGAACATCTCAGCATCTTCTTTTCTCCAGCTGATAGAGTCTTGCTATAGCTCAAGCTGGCCTCACATTTCCCGTTTAATTAAGGCTGATCTTGAGCTCCTGATCTCCTTGCCTCCATCTCTTGAGTACTGGAATTGTGGGCATGTGCTGCCTTGTCTGGGTGTCCATGAGTATTGCTAAGTAAATGGCTATTAGATAATTTCTCAGTGATACCTTAGAAATAGCTATGCATTTTAAAAGGGGAGGTATAGGGATTTTTTGACAGACTAGGATAATGAGAGAGAAGGCGGCATCTGTTAAAACAGAACTAGTCAAAGTATGGTACAAAATGTATGGGAATGTCAATTTCTTTTAGTTAAAATTAAATGCACTACTTAAGAACACGTTTGTCATCCTACAGAAGTCATCTTAATGTGTAAATATAAAGTAATACTTTAAGAACACAGAAGAAGACATAAATTTCTTGAATTACAAAGTGGCCAGAAATTTTAACATTTGTTGGAATAGCCAAAGTTACCTTTCTCTCAGCAAAATCTTTCATTGTCCAGTCCTAATATCAGAACCGGAGACAGGATGTGCAGGGTAGAGCACCCACCCCTTCATGCTCCATGCTCTGCATCTTCCTCTCACTCAAACAACACCCTCAGGGCATTAGCGCATCACCTGGGAACCAGCTCACACAGAGCTGAGACTTCACACCTGGTACATGTCAGGTACCATATAGTAAGACCCTTAAATACTTTTCTCCATTTAGTATGCACAATAATTCCAAGGTTTCTGAATGCCATGGAGGAAAGCGAAACTTAAGGAACTTGTGTGATTTATCCAGCTCAGAAGTAACGGAGCAGTACGAACTCGGATAGCTCATTTCTTTGGACCTGAGTGCACCTTCACTCTGAGAACCTGTCATAGTCATGGCAAGTTTTATGTTCTTTCTCACAAGAACTGGTGGCACACGGTAGACCTATGCACATGAGTCTGACCTCTCAAGGAGGAGTCGTTCGCTAAAGTTTGCCACTGTACTACCCACTGGTCAAGGCATGACACATTTGTGTTCTGTTAAATTTCAAAGTATTTCATTTGTGTTAATTATTTACAGATAGCACCAAAGCTATTTGATAACTCCTCAAGGGATCGTATTATTTTATATTTACCTAAAATGTATGTATACACATGCACACATGCATGCGCACCACACACACACACACACACACACACACACACACACACAAACAATAGCACAACAAAAGCCAGCACCAGGCAGGAGAAGTTTCCTTTTAAATGGTTGGTGATAGTAGTCCAAGGGATTCCCAACCAGTATAGACTGCCAAGGTATCCCTTGGTGGCCTCTCATGGGGAGAAGTGGCCCTTCATGTGGAAGACACCACACACTTAGGACACAAGACTTAGATGATTTGAGATAGATCTGACATGAAACGCTTTTTCTTGAAGTCTAACCTCCATGGGACCAGAAAATCCTACTGAAGCTGCCAATGGAGGAAAGCAATTAAATAGCCCCACCCAGCAGCAGCATCCATGAATCACGACAATGACGTTCATGGCATTAAATGGTACCCACATGTTGGTGGTACCCTATAACTGTCTAACTTGACTTAGGGCCCACTCAACAGGAGGGAAATCATGCCTGGTACTGAAAACCTAGCCAGTTTCCCAGGGTTAATAAAGTCATGGACATCAGCAAAGAATGTACAACTACCACTTGGCTAGACCAGCCCAATTCTTTATTACATTCTGAATCTTACTCTTAAACTCACAGATAGGTGTGGCTACTACCCCTTGTTAAAGAAACCTTTCTTTACAGCAAATGGATATCATCAGAGAAAGCCACACATGGATATACTGTAGAGATCAACAGATTGTAGTGAGCTGAGCCTTCATGTGATATAGCCTTAAGCTATATCACAGCTTCTACATCTTTGGCTCAGGAAACGTGGAAGAGGGGTCAGAAAGAGTGCGAGCCAGAATACTAGGAACTCTGCTGTGAAACAGTCTCTTTTCGAAATGGCTGCATAAATAAGAACAGAACAATGGCAATATCAGTGGGCGTGCAGAAGAGGGAAATTGTGTAGGGCTCCATCCCTGGATAGAGAACCACAGGCAACTAAAGACTACTAGGAGAAAGAGAACTAACCTCTCAGGGAAAGCCTCATTGTAGGTGCTCGAATGCAGGCTGGCCAGCCCTGAAACCAAATACACACAAGCCAAAAAAGTGAGTTCCACAGGCTATATTTTTATATATTTATATTTTTGCACACATGCGTATGTGTGTGTGTGTGTGTGTGTGCAGCAATCATAGTCAAAGAAAAATAGATTATCAACTTGAGACTGAGAGGGCATGGGAGGGGTGGGAGGGAGAGCATTTGGGAGGGGCTGGAGGGAGGAAAGGGAAGGGGAAAAGTGATGCACTACTACTTCAATTAAAAACATATAAAAGAAATAAAAAACAAATTTCCATTTTTTTAAAAAAAATTTATAATCTGTCACCATGTCAACCCTCCCTTGCACAGCATCAAATTAAGCAGCCAGGTGGCAGCATATTGGGTGTTGGCACTGTTGTAAGCTGAATCCTACCCTCCCTACCCCCGGAAAGAGGTAGTATATGTCAATAATTCAATCCAGGGGACAAGAGAGGAGGACTAAGAAAAGGCAACTGCAGGAAAGCAGATGCGGGGTAAATGCTGGCACAAGTCACCTGTGAGCAACTGGGCCTTGGTGTCAGCAGGTCTCTGGAGAGCCAAGTAGTGTGCATATCAGAATGGCTGCATGAAAGGCAGAGATGAACATTTATCTACCCACAGGCTCAGTTCTCCCTGGGGTCCACTTTATTTCTGGACGACTCACACCTAGTGGCATGATAGGTCTTGGGGTAGCCTTGGGCAGAAGAAAAGAAGTACAGATGAACCCTGTGGGGAGTGGATTGCTACAATATTGGAAAGAGGAGGAAATGATGTGAAAGACTAAGGCAGGAAGAAAGCACCCAGCGTGGGACAACCAGGACTCCAGTATTCTCAGGGAAGGGAGAAGAGCTGGTTAAAATGGCAATCACTTAGGTCTAGCTCATAGACTTCTGAGGCATGTTTTTCCTCCCTGTTAAATCAACAGGTTAGAGATCATTCAGATTGAAAGCCCTCCTTTCAAAATGCTGTAACAGAAGACCTAACTTCATTCTACTGGTTCTAAACCTCTTGTGAAAGCGTTAATGTTCTGCGTTCTTAAAATAAAAAGCTGTGCTAGGAGTCGTGGTGGACAGAAGAGAAGAGAGAGGAACAAAGAAACCGAACACTAACTATCCTATGCAGCAAGTGGGAAGCAGGGTGCTGGACCACAAACGCCTAAAGCGTGTGTCATGTGTCAGCGTAACTGGAAGCTTCACCACTCGCGGTTACCTACTAGGCTCTTCTTGGCCTCTTGAGAGGAATAGAAAGATAGCCTCTTGGAAGTAGTGGATGACACCTTTTGAAAGCACCGGGAATATATTAGCATTTCCAGGGCTGTTTATAGTGAAGATTCTTGTTTTTTCGGGCGGGCGGCATTGGGCTGCGCAGACACTTTGGAGTTTATGAAAAGCATTACCTCATGCTTCAGCAACTTGGGAGTTCAGAGGAGTGTTCGATCAGCGAAGGGCGGGGCTGGGCAGGCAACAGGATCCTCAGCTGATGCTTATCAGAAAGGATTCTGCGGGAACAGAATCCAGCACTGGATTTTGCCCGGCACGTTCGTAGGGCAACAGCTGACTCCCAGCTAGTGATGGCAATGAAAGCAAGTTTTAATGGAGCATATACCTGTATTAGAAACTACACAAGAAAATTACAAACTAAATTCCATAGTATGTGTCTTTTATAGATAAGGAAACGGAGTCATCAGAGAACCTGTCCCAAGTAGCACAGTGAGTAAATGATGGACCAAGAATGCTTGCGACGCTTGTGTGTAAGAGTGTATGGGTGTTCAGATGTATTTTCTTAGTGTTGATGTGTGCCTTATTTAGGGTTTCCATTTCTGTATAAAACACTGACCAAAAGCAACTCGGGAAGGTCATTTCATCAGTCAGGGCAAGAAATCTGGACAGAAACGTAAGGCAAGAACTGGAGTGGTAGTCAGGGAGGAACACTGGTTACTGGTTTGCTTCCTGTGGCTTGCTCAGCCTGGACCACCAGCCCAGGGATGGCACGACCCTCAGTGTGTTGGACCTTCCCACATCAACCATCCATGGGGAGAAATGCACTGTTGGCTTTCCCAGAGGCCGATCAGGCAGGGACATTTTCTCAGCGGACTTTCCCTCTTCCTGAATGACTCTCGCTTGAATTCAAGCTGACATAAAGCCAGCACCATGTCCTTGTGTGGCCATGTGTTTGTGGGGGGCTTGTGGGTAGGGTGTCTTTGTTTGGATGGGTGTTATTGTGAGTGTGTCTGAGTGACTTTCTCTAGGGGTGTGTTTGTGTGTCTGTATTTGCGTGTGAATATATATGTGGTATGGGTATTTGTAGGGAGATATCGGTGTGGGTGTGGGTGCTGGATTATGTCGGTAAGCTTGTGTGGAGGTGTGTTTGTATGTTTGTATTTGTGAATGTGTTTGTAGTGTGGGCATGTATGAATATGAGTATTTATGGGCTAATATGTTTGTACTGGGTTGTATGTCTGCTGTGTAGGGTGTTTGTGCTTGGGTGGCTGTGGGAGTGTGTGTGTGTTTAGATGTGTTGTAGTGTTTGTGTTGGAGTTTGCTTGTATGGGTGTGCGTTTGAGGTTGTGTTTTGGGGTGGGGTTGTTTCTGAGTGGGTGATTGAGTGTAGACATGTCTGTATGTAAGCTATGTTCAGACATTTCCCTCCTAGGAAGTGGATTCCCAGGGCCAGGCTACCAATGTCACTAGGTTTATACAGGCAGCTGGTCAGTGTTATGTCTGGTTTCCCTCTCGTCCCTCCTGGCAACACTTTCTTCCACAGAACAAGGTTTACCATGAGTGCAACAGAATCCCACTGTCCCTTCACTGGACATTGGGTAGTGGCCTCCCATCATACTTTCTGGCGTGGAGGAGAGGTGGGGGAGGAAGCAGGGGCAGGGAGCTTCTCCTACAGACCCTGATCAGAATGTTCCTAGCTGTGTCTCCATCTTTGTCTCGTGTCTCTTACTCATCAGCACTAAATGTTGAAGGCACAATCACCTTGCCATCTTTCAGGGAAACCTTTAGTCCTCCCAAGAATCTCCACGGCCTGCATCTACTCCAGCCATGCACCACCTTCACCCTGGTGAGCTCCATTCTGACTTTTGTGTGGCTTTGTTTTCACCCTGAGGGAGCTCAGGCTCAAGTCACGGACACTCCTCAGTGTGTAGCACTTCAATGACAGAACTCTTCAGGCCTGCTTTCCTTTTCCCAGCCCTTACTCTCACCCCAGTGACCTCACAGACAACACCAACATGACAAGTATCCTCATTACAGGCCGCTGTGGTGTTATAAAGTTTTTAGAGCTCAGTGAGCCTTGTGCTATTTTGTAGATAAAGAAAATGTGGTATATGTACACAATGGAGTACTACTCAGTGGTAAAAAAAAAATGACATCATGAAATTTGCAGGCAAATAGATAGATCTAGGAAAAATCATATTGAGTGAGGTAACCCAGACCCAGAAATACAAATATAATATGGACTCACACATAAATGTATATTAGACATAAAGCAAAGAAAAATCAGCCTACAGTTCACAACACCAGAGAAACTAGACAACAAATAGGACCCTAAGAGAGACTTTCAAGGATCTACATAGGAAGGAGAAAAAGATAAGTTCTCCTGAGTAAATTGGGAGCATGGGGGTCATGGGAGAGGGTAAAAGGGGAAATGGGAGGAAAGGAGGGGGAACAGAAAAAAATGTATAACTCGATAAAAACAATAAAAAAGAATTTTACTAAAATAATTTTGTACTTTGCAACTTCAGCAGACAATCAGCAGTACTGAGACTGAATTATACACATACCGTATATGCCTTTCTCACAAATAAATGTTCACAAAAGGACTCTTTCTTTAGATTGCAGTATAACTCCTTTTCCCTTTAATCTTCTCTTCTGTTTCTTGTTTCCTTCATAAAATTATATCTATTCTATTTGTCTTCTTATTTGTATTTTGATGGTGTCTCCCCTGGAAACATCAGCTCCAGGCAAGAGTACACACATACTTGCGTGCATGCATGTCAGCTCCTTGAGACGAAGATTTACTTCTCCTATCTCAGAATCTGCACAAGTACCTGGTGGGTAGCTACGTGTCTAGTAAGCATTTGTAGGATGAATGAATAGCTAGATGGGTATGGTTTGGTGGGATTCCATGATGGGAGTACCACAGCACTTCATCATTATATTAAGAGTTCCCTATAATCAAAAAAGACAGATTTCCAGGTTCAACGAGACACCCTGTTTTAAAAAAATAAGGTTGAGAGAAGTTAAGAAGCCTTCCCCCAACCACCATGTCAACCTCTAGCCTCCACACATATGCACACATACATGTGGGTGCACCTACGTGTACACAGACTCAAGCACATGCTTACCTACACACACATCTTTGAGGAGCTGTCCTCTCTGGTCTCTGCTCTCTGGTGAGCCTGTCTCTCTGTCTCCAGCGCTGAGCCAGCCCTGGCTTTTTCCTTGGGTGCTGGTGATCTTAACTCAGGCCCTTATGCTTGTACAGAGGGCGCTTTGCCAACTCAGTCATCTTCTCAGCTTCCACAAAAGCCTTTTTAAGTCAGTCGTAATGAAATCTAGAAAAGGCAAGAACCTCCCAAAATCTGTATCCTGGATTTCAGAGTTGATGCAGTTAAGAAGTATAGAAAATGCCAGAAGAAAACCCTAATAAGGGCCCCGTGCCAGACTTGTCAGTTAGAATAAGAAAGCTCCTTTGGGGACCCAATTACTATGAAGCTGTATCTCCTGTTTTCTCTAACAAACACAAGGCTGGATCCCCACCCTACTGCCCTGGGGCTCTTTTATCCACCTGTTGTGGGATCAGCTCCTCTTGGTTGGTTCCTGGGATCTGACAAGTGTTTAGCAGTCGTCAAAGAAAAGCCTATAATTGGGACAGTCATGTTGTCATTCTAAAAGGTCACTTCTGTTGCCTGAATCATCACAGCTTGCAGGGCTTTTCCTAATGCCTCTTTCAAATGGTGCGACACCACTCAGGGTCATATCTCTCTACCTGTCTTATCCCACCCCGGGAAGAAGTGGCCCCTTCTCCAGCTTCCAATCTTCTGTCTTCCTAATGAGTTCCAAGTGTCCTCTGCTCCACAATGTCGTCCTGGCCCTGTTGTTGCAGCTGCTCTGTGTGACACCCCCCCCCCCCCCCACAGCGCTGGCGTGGGTTCTGTGTCTTCACCCCCTCCAGATGATTTCTTTAGCAGAAGAATCACTAAACCAACAAGAAACAAACAGACTTCCCCTGGCTTTTGGGACAGCTGCCTTGCTTTGACTGAATTACATTTAAATACCTTTGGTTTTAGGAGGATCAACTGGGGAATGTTTTCTGAATAAGATCAGAATCAACTGCCTTGAATTCCCGCTCTCAAGTGATGTTTGCTTGAAGATTTACTGGGCAGCTCGTCCATCAGCCTTTAAACTCTGGCCTAGATTCAGGTCTCCTTCCCCTTAGACTTTGCGAGCCCATGGCCCCTCAGTAGATCTAGGAGCAAAGGCAGGGTTCATTTGCTCCTCTGAGGCCCTGCTGGCCCCACAGGACACGTCTCTACTCAATTTCAAACAGCAAGGAAAATCCAAGTGCGGCCTGAGAGATTTTCTCACTCCCCGGGGAAGGCAACCTCCTCCAACTCCTAAGGCATCGTTTAAGTCACCATCAAAGACATGGTGTTCCTGGGAATGATTTCCCATCTGATCCTTCTCATGTGTGTTTAAAGAGGTGCCTGGGTCTGGGCCTTTGATTCCTGAAAGCCCAGCACCTGGCACAAGGAAATGCTTACCAAATGCACCGTGGGCAGACTCCGCTAAGGCTCTCTATGAGAAAAGGAACGTTAAGCTCCGCTTTCGTCCAGCTTCAGCATGTCAGATAAAAGCTAAAGGGAATTGTGGACTTAACATGTGCCAGGTTCTGTATGAAGCTTGTGCCACCTAATGTCCCTCCTGGGGGCAAGTCAGCAGAAGCTTAGTGGTGACAGCTTAGAGGGAGGTCTAAGTTGCCACCGCCTGGAAGTAAGAGAGTCTGGGTGTGACAAGAGGCCTGCTTCAAAAGCCAGTTCTCCTCAGTAGCCCTCAGATGTCTCCTGTCCAGAATGCAGAAAGCCCTAGTCTCTTTTTCATGCTTTTCCAGCCCCAGACACCAGGTGCTTCTCCACCCCCCCCCCCCCATTGTCCTTCAGATTTTAGCAGATAGCTATTTGCTTCTCTTATAAATCGGACACAGACTATGAAAGAAAAAGCAAAGGCAGGAGCAGCAGCAAATAAATGAACCAAATGAGTGTTGTTCTTTGCTTTCAGTGCAAAAAGAAAAAAAGAAAAAGAGAAGGAAAGAAACCTCAAGCTTCTAGAGAATGATGCAGTAGCCAGAAGAAAATGGGTAAAGAAAACAGCTTCGAATATTGAATTTTACAGAAGTAATCATTTTTTAGATGATGTGGTATCCAGGGATAGATTTTGTATATAAAATAGCCTCCTATTTATAAAAACAGATTTAAGAAAATAATTGCTTTCCATCAGTAAACAAAGGGGAATGGAAAAATGTCTGTTTCCATTGCTGTGTTCCAGGCACAGGACTGACTTGTCCTTGAGTGTACTAAGCCTAGAAGCGAGGCACAAGGAGGCAGAAAACTGGGGGATTTGATGTCACCCAAACCTCACTCTACCTACTGTCTTTTTCTTCCATTTAGCCCAAAGTTTACCTGGCTTTGGTTTTCTACCTTGAGCCTAGCCTTGTCACCTGAGCATAAACTGAGGACAATACCAGAATGGTCCTGGTTTTAAAGAAATTAGGTCACACTTGTCATTTCTCTGCCATGAATCCTAGGGACTGAGCTATCCAGAGACAGAGAAAAGTACCTACTGCTCATGTAAAAGCCCAGTGTTCAGTTCCCAGAACTACCAAACCACTAGTTCCAGGGGAAGCTTCTGGTCTCTGTAAGCTACCCCCGCCCCACACACATACATAATGAAAAAAACAATATAATCCTTAAAAATAAAAATACATAAATAAATCCCAGGGGTTCCGGGATGAAGAAGTGGCTCAGGGGTAGCTCATCTCTTCACATGTCTGTATGAAGGTCATTAAAGTCCCAGGAGCTCCTGGGAGGGGGGAATAGGGTTTCATTTCAATAGCATGTTCTGTGCTCTTGTCCCCAGTTGTATTGAGCCTGGTTGCTTCTTAGTCTCATCTTCAGATTACTGGCTCACTCTTTGGGTTTCCATGGTCACAATGACCTTTGGACTTCACACACAACCACTTTGAGTCATCCTTGTTCCAAATCCAGGCTGTGTTGAGTCAGCCCACATGCTCTGTTTCTTCTCCCAGACTAGATCAGTGTGTGTGTGTGTGTGTGTGTGTGTGTGTGTGTGTGTGCGCGCGCACGCAGTATTGGGAACCAAACTCAAGACCCCACATGAGACAGACAAGTACTCATCCAGCTGAACTACCCTTCCTGCCTCTAGGCCCTGAGAACTCTTGTCTGTTTTCTCCATCCATCTTTGGAGCTACAGTCCTTCTAGGGGCTTCCTGAAGGCCTACCTATTTGTCTGTGTTCCTCACTTACCCTCTTCCTGATATCGGCCCTTTCTAAGCTGTGTCCTTCTGGGTTTTCCCTGGCACATGGGAGTCTCTGTTCCAGACTCAGAAAGGCTGATCAAACACTGGTGGCTCAGTTCACAGTTGGGACTGGATTTCTTTTCTTTCTTTGATTCTTCACTATCAATTTCCAAACTCCTCATCTTCATCCCAGAGAAGACTTACTCATTGAGAAGTCCCCGTGCACACTAAGGAAAATCAGCTCTCTGGCAGTACAAGGAACATGGTGCCAATCCAAGTCACATTGAGTTTATTTTTCTGATTGAACTCAGCCAGAGTTAAAAGATAATGCTTACACATTTATCCTCTGTTAGGCTCAGGAAACATTGCAGAAGAAGCGATAAGTGTGTGAGAGCTACAAAATGGAGTGAAGGGATCTAAGATGCCATCTTCTAGACTCAACACAACCATGTGACCACGACAACAGTGGTTACCTGTGTTGAGCACACAGTATCATCACTCTGTCAACAATCAGGCATGGACCAGAGAGAAGGCTAACAGGACTATACCATTTGCTGCTTAGCTATTTGTCATGAACAGATTCTGGGAGGAAAGGAGTCATTGTCTTTAGTTGTGTACCCATAGCTGAGCCCACCAGGCCTCAAAGGAAAACTTCAACCCTCATTAAATTTAGTGGGTTGTCATGGGGTAATCACCAGAAAGGACTTCTTCGGCACAGATTTAATCCAGTAGAAAGTCTTTATTAGCTGGCAAGAAGTTACACTGGGTGTTTGGAGTGTAACCCAAGCCTTTCTCGGGGTGAGTTTTTAAGTACAAAAACCCTAACCTGGGTTGACTTATTTCAGTTAACAGGAACAGTCTCACAGAAGTGAAACTACAGAAGCCGAAAGAGGTTAGCACATTTCGGGACTTTCCCAGAACTATAGACTTTGATATATTTGGTCTTTGTTTCCATTAGGCAGGCAATGCTATCTATGTGCTGAGTTTTATGGCCAGAATGATACTTCCATCATGGAATCAGTTGTGCTAAGATCTAAAGGCCTTAAAAGGTCTAGAAGCCCATTACAAGGTCACAGAAAAGAAAATGGATAGATATGGACATAGGAAAGAGATTGGTAGGGCAGATGAGAGGCATAGATGGGTGGTAGAGAAGATGGTGATGGTAAAGAATGAAAATGGTCAGTATAAATCATGTACATATGCAAATATTATTTAATAGCAAAATTAATCAAACTCAAGCATATTGTTTGTAGAATACAATTCCTATGCAAATCTCTTTAGGACACAACCTTTTCATTCTTAAAAACTTTTTTGTAAATTGACAATCTGAACATTGTTCATATTAAAAACTTCTCAGAAGACACAGTTAGGCTTTCTCTGGTGGTCCATCCTTGTAATTGAAGGACTTGAGAGGTGGGGGCCAGAAGATCAAGAGATCAAAGTCATTTTTGGCTACATAAAGAGTTCCAGCCAACCTGATATACCTAAGACCCAGTCTCACAAAACAAACAAACAAGATAACAAACACAGAACAGGTAAAGAAACTATCAAGAAAACAAATGCTCAAAGCACACAGGAAAAGAAAATAACCTTGGTCCACAAAACTGCCTCATGATTTGTGTAGAACACGTTCAAACCCTTTAAGTTCACCACAGGAGTATTGACCATCCAGCATCAAATGGGTAAACCGCACGAGTCAACACGTCCTAAAAAGAGTTCTACAAGTGGCCAGTGAGCACACAGAAAGACGTTGAACATCAGCAATCATCAGGGAAGTGAAATCCAAATCTCACAGAGTTGCCACTTGAAGTTCACGAGAGCAGCTGAAACCTAGGAGATGGATATCTCCAAGATGCAAGGATGAAGGCTGTTTAGCGCTCTCTCTCAAACACTGCTGGAAAGAACGTGCTCTGGCTGGTACAGCTACTTAGGAAAACATTTTTTTAAATTTTTTTTTATTTATTTATTAAGGATTTCTGCCTCCTCCCCGCAACCGCTTCCCATTTCCCTCCCCCTCCCCCGGTCAAGTCCCCCTCCCTCATCTGCTCAAAGAGCAATCAGGGTTCCCTGACCTGTGGGGAGCCCAAGGACCGCCCACCTCTATCCAGGTCTAGTATGGTGAGCATCCAAACTGCCTAGGCTCCCCCAAAGCCAGTACGTGCAGTAGGATCAAAAACCCACTGAGATTGTTCTTTTGTGACAATAAGCATGAAGACATGAAAACAGATGTCCACAGGAGTCCTGTGTGGTAATGTTCACCCCACTTCTATTAACGGTAGTGAAAACCTGGAAGCTCAAGTTTCTATAAGCAGAAGAAGGGATGGACAAACTGAGGCATGTGTGTACAATGGAATACTGGTCAGGGATTTTAAAACAAAGTATTAATAAGAGGAAGAGCATGGGCAAAGCCCATAGGCATTACATTGAATGAAATCAGCCAAACATAAAAGTTGGCTTTCCTAAATGAAAAGCCCAGGTGCAGATAAACCAGGTGACTGATGGGGGGAATGAGAGGAAGTGGTTGCTCACAGTTACAGTGGGTAAAGGGCATCTTCACTGTAAAGAGGCCCAAAGGAACTTAGCAGGTGGAAAAAATAAATATCCCCTGTCTTAAAGGTGATGAGGTTATAGGTAGGCCTATATAATTTTTAAAACTCCAAGTCTATACTTTTCATCACATTCAATTCTTATGTTCACCAGAAAGAGGAAAACATCTTTGTTTTCTGCCACAAATCCCAGCTCTTGTGAATCAAAGATTTGAAAAATTGTTGTTTTGTTATGTATTTGTTTGAGATTGGAGGTACTGTCATTTTTGAAGGTGGGCAGTACGAAAAGCTAGGAGAGGAATGAAAACAAGTCAAGATTTGGTATCCTTCTGAGTGTGAGCTGGAGGGACAGGAGCACACCATTGACGTGGATGATGCAGGGTGCCAAGATATGCCCACAGCCTAGTGGGAGAGACAGATCAGACGCAGGTCTTCCTGTGTGTGATTTTAACGTGCGAGTATTGGAACTAAACAAGGCTCCACAGCAACCAGAGTGATGTCTGCTTAAACACTGCAGTCATCAGAGGCTTCTCTGGTGACTGGATGCTGACCAGACTGTGTACTGAGTACCAGGAGACAACTGAGTAGAAGACAGTTTGGTGTGTGCACAGAACCCAGAGAAACAGCATGGTTCACTTGAGTTTGCTTAGTGATGGACTAAGTGCACTAGGAAGCCATCGTCATATCGGGCTCCTACCAGGTCACAGCAGAAAACTGGCACTTTGTTCTAAGTGTAAAATGAACTTATTCAAAGCAGAGGGGTTCATGTTTATTTTAAAGACAATTTCACCAAAGTATAACTTATCTATAATAAACTATACATATTTGAACCATAAAGCTTGATATGTTTTAACTTATGTACAAAGCCATAAAACCATCAACAGAATCAAGATAATGAATACATTGAACATTCCCTGAATTCCTTTTCTTCTTAACCTACTACCTGACAGCAGTCCCTATCCACACCCCAGGCAACCAATCATCTATTTTCTGTCACATCCTATCAGTTGAATTTTCTGAAAAGTAATATACAAGTAATCGTAACAGTGCCCTTGTTTCACATGGCTTCTTTTATTCAACATAGTTATTCAAATTAATTTATGCTGAGTGATACATTAGTTTTTCCTCATGGCTAAACAGTATTCCATTCTATAACACACCACAGCTTATGTATCTATTTGCTTATGGACAGGTATTAGAATTGCTTCTATATGCTTAGGTTCAGTAAAGGAGAACGACTGTTTTCAGGTTTTGGTTATCCAAACAAAATCACTCTGAACATTGGTATGCAAATCTCGGTTCCATCGTTTCTCAATGACATACAAGCTGGTTGACCAAACCTTCGGTGCACAATCCTGGGGGACATTTAAGAAGGAAACCATATCACAGTACTGGCATATGGCAATTATTGTTGGGTAATTTGGAATGGAATGACTAGATAAATGGTAGATTTATGCTTACTAATTAAAACTACCCATAGTTGCAGGCAGCACTCTTTTTGCCACACAGTCCTCTACCCTTTTTTCCCCCAATAATTGTGCACACATACATAAGTATGCTGCAATTAAAAGTGTTAAAACACCAGAAGTTGTTAGCCCAAATGATTATGCCATTTTTCACCTACATCAGTGCAGGGAAATACCAGCAGCTCTAGGGGATTTCCTGAACTTGGTATGTCAAGTCCTGGCAGTTACAAACATTCTAATAGATGTGCAATGATTCCTTATGCTGGTATTAATCTGCATTTTTCCAAGGTATATCAATACTGATGAAGTCAACGTGCTTCCAGATCTTTGACAGTGTCTCTTTTGAATTCTTGTTGCTAGGTTGCCTTGAGTTTCTTTATACTGTGTGGGTACAAGTTGGTTTTAAACATGGGAACCACACGTATTTTAAAGGTGCTTCTACTGTAAAAGCCTAACTCGGGAGTTTGTCCTAAAGGTCTTGTTTTAGTATCTAAGGAGTCTTTGATTAGAGCCAGGCACAATGGCGCTTGCCTTATAATCCTATTACTTGGGTGATGGAGTCACAGTATCACAAGTTTACTGCCAATTTGGGTTATATAGTGAGTTCTGAGCCAGGCTGAACTACAAGAGACCCTGTTTCAGAAAGAAAAAAAAGGAAAGAAGGATTCGCTTCCCTCTTGGTCAGATCAATTTGTTGCTGTTTTTCCTTTTTTTTTTTCTGAAAATGTTACAGACTTGGTTTTATCTTCACACACACACACACACACACACACACACGTATATATAAGCCATATTAGATTTGGGGATGGTGGTATTGAGATAGGGTCTCTCTATATAGCCTGGCTGTCCCAGAACTCTATACACCAGGCCGGCTTCAAACTCACAGCTTGCCTCCTGAGTGCTGAGATTAAAAGTATCCACCATTACACCTGGCCAGATTGATTTTTTTTATATGACTAATTTTATATTGTTTTATGTATCTCAATAAGATTTCTGTTGCTATAATAAAAGGCCAGGATAACTGGATTTAAAGGAGATGTACTTCGGTTCATCATTTCAGAGGTTTCCATCCAATGTAAGATGGCTCTTTTACTTTCTGTCCCATGTCGGCAGAAGTTCTTGATGAGAGTAAGGAAGATCAACGCTGCCCATCAGTAAGGCTGGGAGCCACGTTCGGAGGGAAGGGGTCAGGGCAGGGTTTCTTCAAAGGCCTGCATGTCCCTGATGCCCGATTCCCTCCAGAAGGCTCGCCTCACAAACGTCCAACTACCTCTCAATAATACAACATGTTGGGGTCCCCTCAGTACACATCCTTGGGGAACAATGCACAGTGTCACTGTTTTAAAAGCTATCTTATGAGTATTCCATTTTCTATTGTATGTATGTATATATGTATGTATGTATGTATGTGTATATGTTTCCTTTCTCTACTACCATGTTTTCATTTCCCCCAAAGTCAGTGGATCATGTATGCATAGATTTATTTGGAGTCTCTCTATGCTGGTCTTCGATTTGTTAGTCTGCATTACACCATTGCTACCTTATCTTGGTTACGGTGGGTTTAGAATGAGATTAGAAATCTTGTATAGTGATGACTGCAGACATTTCCCATATTCTTATTTGGAGGCTGTTTGTATCTTTACATTTTGAGTATCTCTAAAGAGAAAATATATTTCTTGATGTTTTTATCCAATCTAGTAATAACTACCTTCTATACTTAGACTATTTATGCTTATGATTTTAAAACACATATTTGAATTGAAAGTGTTTGAGATTTGGTTATTGTTGTCGTTAGTCTATTCAATAACCTTTCTTCCTCTTAAATAGATCAGTACTTTTAATTATTTCATTTATCTTCTTTATTATCTACTGTAGTGTTTTTAGGGTATGTAAGTACATCTTTTGTGCATGTGTGTTTATGAGTGTGTGGGTGTGTATACACATGCATGCTTGTGTGTTTACGGGTTAAAAAAAACCATGGATATACCCTTCGAGAATGTTGTCTACCTTCTTTGAGACACAGTCTCTCACATGCCTGAAGTTCACCATTGAGGATACACTAAATGGCCAGAGTGTCCCAGAGATTCTGATCTCTTCAACCCCAGAACCTCACCACACCTGGCTTTATTACATGGTCCTGGGTCAAATACAGTCCTCATACTTGCAAGGCCAGCACATGCCAACTGAGCCATCTTCCTAACCCTTTAAACAATTGATCAGTACCCATCCGTACACAGCAAAGGCTGCTGTGTAGGATCCTTGCTTCTGTGTAGTTCTCATTCTCTTCATTCTTGAGTACAAGTTTTGTTATGGATTTTATGTTATAATCATCATGATACTTTTAAAAAACTTTGAATGACCAGTTGTTTCTAGAAGAGACTGATAGTTGAGAAAGCATTTTCCTCTTACTACAGTTGCCACTTCTTTGAATTTAATTCTTAATAGTGTTCTACACTATTTATTTGTGGAGGGACGGTCTCTCTCTCTCTCTCTCTCTCTCTCTCTCCCTCTCCCTCTCCCTCTCTCTCTCTTTCTCATAGCTTAGATTACTCATGGTAATTTTATTCCCTCCTATGCTTTACTTTTAATTTGTTCTTTAAAAAGTCTCAGGTGGATATAGAATTCTGTACATTTCAAGGTTTTGGTTTGTTTCAACATTTTAAATCATGCTTCACTAATTTTCTTCTAATTAGACATCAGTCCCCTGCATGTATCTTCCTGTCTCTATGTAATATCTTTGATTCTCTACATACTTTAAACAGACTATCTGATGACTGGTGTTGAGCAGTTGTCCTGAGATGAGTGGTGTTTGCTTTATTCTTTTGTATTTGACTTTCATTGGGGATTATGAAAACGTGGGTTTATATGTTCATAAAATTTGAAAACGAAGGGTCATCATCCTTCCAATTCCAATTGTTTTCTGCATTTCCCACTCTGGTGACTTTCAACACGTGTCCTTTAGTCTTTAGTCTCTTTGAAGCTGTCTAATAACGTATTTTTAGTTGAGTTTTGGTTGGCTTCTTGTGGTGTCTGCCACAGAACATTTCCCTTAGTTATCTGATGTTATAAAGTTAGTTTCATGTATTTTGTCTAGTTTTTCATTATTTTAGGCCACTGGAGGACTAAAATCCTATTGTTACATCTTGGCTGAAAACATTAAACTTTAAGATTGGATCTTATTCTCACCCTGAGTGCAGGCTAGCCTTGACCAACTCAGAACAATCCTTCTGCCTTCCAAGTACTGTGATCACAAGCATGAACTACCACTGCCCAACCTTAGTGAATACATTTAAAATTTCTAATTGCTATTTCATAAGCACGTGTATGTGCACAGGAGAGAGGCAAGGGTGTCAGCCCACAAGTGGAGGGCAGAGGACGTGATGTAGGTTCTCTCCTTCCACCTTTATGTGGGTTCCAGGATTGAACTCAGACCCTCAAATTTTCTTGGCAAGTGCCTATACCCTCAAGCCATCTATGACCCATCAAATTTTTATTTTTCAAGTCTACTTTATTACACTGTGGAAAATCAACTGGAAAGCAAATAAATCCTATAAATGTCAGGTATGGTGTTTATTTGTTTGTTTGGGTTTTTTTTTTTTTGGTGTTTAACCAGTAAAGTATGGTCACTTTAGGTAAAATGCATTGCATGTTGTTATTATAAAATTAAACAAGACTGCATACATTGTGTACAAAGGATATTTGTTACATTCTTTTCTCTATGGCATAAAGATGATGAACAATTTAAACAATACCTATCTTTCTTGTCTAGCTAAAAACACTTAATGAATGTTGTTGGGAAAACAATCCCCCTGTAAAATGGTAAAGTAGTATAGCCAGCAAGGAACCAGGGGCTGTCAAGTCAAATGGACCTCTTTCTAGGGCAATAAAGGACATTTACCCAGTGTCCTGGTATTGTCTAATAGGCTGTCCTACAGGGCATAGAGAGCACACCCCCCCCCCCCGAAAAAAATAACCTCTGTCTGGGGGAACCCATCAGACAACAGTAAAGCCCCCTAGGGAACACCTATGAACATACTGTTAGCAGAACTAATACCTGTGTTTTAGAGTAGAACCCTCTGGTTTCCCTAGAACAAAATGGAGAGACATGTTTAAAGACACAGCTGTAAATGTTCACACTTGCAAAAGAGGAAAAACTGCCTGAAATTCAAAATCAGAGATGTGAGGGTCTAAGGAGATGGCTCAGTTGGTGGAGGACTGACTGTCCTAACATGCCATCTTGAGTTCAAACCCCTGAACCCCTTTAAAAATGGGGCATGACAACACACACTCTCCCCAAGGCTGAGGAGGGGGAGACAAGTGGATCCCCATGGCCAGTCTCAGTGAGAGACCTAGCTCAGAAAATCAGATGGCTGGTTCCTAAGAATGTAAGCCTAAGGTTGTCCTAATACATGCACATGCATACACATGTGGATCCATGCATGAACTCCCCACCACACACACACACACACACACACACACGCACGCACGCATGCGCGCACACACACACACACACACACACACAAAATCAACACACAGCAAAATTAAATCAGAGATTTGACATTTGTAGCTCTTAAAAACATGTGAACACACGAATGCTTTTTCTTTTTGTATATGGGACTCAGCCCGCCCTCTCCTGCCCTTCCAAA
The DNA here is from genome assembly GCF_018167655.1 of Microtus oregoni. NCBI lineage: Eukaryota > Metazoa > Chordata > Mammalia > Rodentia > Cricetidae > Microtus > Microtus oregoni. The sequence goes on along the minus strand of NW_024543831.1, from coordinate 6,780,638 downwards.
GTCGGGGCAGGCGCCAGAGGTCCAGCATCCAGGTACTCTGTAGGGAATGTTGCTGCGATCTGAGAACACTCATGGCTTTGAGTCAACTTGAGCCAACAGAGAAGCTGTTATGATTTAACAGTTTATCAAGTCATTTCCAAGAGGTTTCCTTTGCTGTTTATGTTGGAAAGCTGTCACTGCCTCAGACGCTACTGCCTCCACCCAGCCTAGGAGGCTCGCACTCAGCTGGTGGAGTGTTCGTGCACACGCGGGCTCATTTGGGGTCCACTTTCATTTTTTTTCAACCAAAACTGCTGATTAGAAAACCCCACAATGAGGTCAGTCTTCCGCTCAGCCCTTTGAGTGTTTACTCGCTACTATTTGGCTGCGGCAATATTTAGCCATAATAAGCAAAACCTTAATCAAATCAGCGGAGGTTTTCAATGGCAGAGTTCAGCTTCCCTCATTTTAAACGCAAGCTGACAGTTTCCATCAACTCTGATTCTCAATGCAAGGAACATGGAAAAGGAGCCTTTCTTTTTCTTTCTTTAAAGAAGCTACAAATAACAAGCAATCCTAGCTTTGGAAGCCAACAGTTTACCTAAGAAAAATAAACAAACCAAAGTGATTGAACCCCCCCTCCCAATAACCAATCCTGTCCTCCAGGCCAGTCCTCTCTGCATATTTTCTATTTTGATCCCCATTTTGTTCATGAGACAGCAGTAATGATTTAGAGTGACATGTTGTTGCTATGGAATCTCATTTCTCTTTGCTTCTAGTCTATGAAGGACGTGCATGCTCTGAAACGCCTTCCCATGAGTGATTACTCAAATGCACTGAAGTGCCAACGGGATGGGCAGCTGTTCAAACCCAAACTCAAACCAGGGCTGGTCACAGAGTCAAAGGTTGGGGGCTAGAACTACAGAGCACGTAAAATAGAAACCAGGCAAATGTCTAAGTCATGCCCTGTAACTTTATCTTGAAGGATTGTGCTGATTGGAGCATTACCGCTGGGGCTTGGGGTGATCTTAGTCTGGCATTCCCAGTTCTTATGTATTCCATGTACTGCACTCAGAACTACTTTTCTTACCTGATTCTCATAAAGAGAGGTATGAAGTTCATTCTGTATGAATGCCGCTTCATCCTGGCCTGATCTGAAAGCACATGTTGCTATGCATAAGGGAAAGACTCTTTCTTTCCATTGCCCTGATTTCAAATAGTGATGGTTACCACAGGGAGGAATGTGACAGCCCGTCCTCTGGAACACAGGTACAGCTGAGACAGACACATTGCTGGTTTTATTCACTATGGTATAGCTAGCACTCCGACGTGGGACTGAATATATAGTAGGTGACCAGTACCATGTTTCGATGGCTAACTAGTGTTACAGAAGCACTCGCTCAGTCTGCTTTCCCAGTGACGTCAAATATCTTTTCCAAAGAGTGGAGATGTTGGGTCTCATATTTGGAACCCCTGAAGCTGTGAAACATTTATTACCTAGAGGACACTCCATTTCATCGATGGAGGCCTCTCATTGTTTCAAATTTCTATCTTACCTGAAATCACTTAGCTAAAATTGTCTCGTGTCTTCTTGGTTCACTTTTGTTCCTATCAGTAGAGTGGCATCTATTTTCTTCCTCACATTGTTTCAAATACCAATTGAGGGCTCACAATCTCTTTCAGGTCCTAGTGACACAAATCACACTAACCCATACCATCAGGGAAGCCTCTTTACTTCTAGAACAGCTCATTTCTAGGATACAGTTCAGACCTACCAATTTTAAAGATTGCATGATACTAATAGAGTAATTAGGCTTCATTACAGTGTGGGAGGTTACTGGACCTTAGGGGGAAGGAAAATATCCATTTAAATTTGGCCTGACACGGGGATTAAAGAACTGAGATTCTCAAGGAATTATATGCTAATTTCTGATCAGGTAAAGACCTTGGAATTGAAATGTTAATTAATTAGTCATACAACTCTTTTTAATTTGACTGTGGACTCTGTGCCATCACTTAACTTCCCTGTACTGTATTAAAGCTTTATTACTGAACCCTAAGATTTATTGAGTGCCTGTGTCTTGCAAATGTTATTATGCCTAGTCCTTCTAACAAACCTTTGAAGACGGCCTCATTAGCATGCTGACTCATAGCACCTGAAACTTAAGTTCACTGGGCAAGGCCAACCCTTCCAACATCACAAGGCAGAGCATCTAGGCTAGGCTTTCTTCTTGGATTCTCTGACACGGAACTGCTCTTAATCTCTGGCTATAACCATAAATATACAAATTCCTACAGGAGAAAAAAAATGCATGTTCCATTCACTTGTACATTCTTCATGGTTTCTTTCCCCTGGTTGGTGCTCAATATGGTGAATGCATGAACACGCTTAGTGGTGTGTTGGCCATGGGTCAGAGCTTGAGCCATAGCACAATACATTAAGGCTCAGGTTTCCCATCTGTGAAGAGAGGGGAACAGGCTGGATCATCCAGAGTTTCCTCTTCGACTTAAGGAACTATGTTGTCTGAAAGGAGGATGAATCAGAGTTTAACAGCCGCAGACTAGCAATATGAGCCGAGACAACATTCCTTTGTAACAGAATGTTCCCTCTGCCGAAAATACCCTCTCCCCACTTGCTCATTTGGCAAATGTCCAATGAGCAGCTCAGCTGGCCTCTGAGAAGCTGTCCTTGACCTCTCCATCAGCACACATCCCGTCCCCAAACACACACACAGTGATTTCCATCTTAAGGCCCCCTGGGTACACTGTGCAGTGCTGTGATTATCTGATTAAGAGCCTCTCTCCCCATCCTCACACCCAAGACTCCAAGCCCCATAAAGACAAAGGTTGCATGCTGTTTCTCTTCAGGCCCTACCTTCCTGCCTTGCACACAAAGCAAATCTCCAATAAATGTTTTTATTTTCCCCAGTGGCTGAATGAACGAGCAGGGCATGTGTAGAGGGGCGGGGGGGGGGGGGTGGCATTTTGACCTTAATGGAAGAATCTATTCCAGAAAACAGTGAGAAATGATGGAAAGACGGGAAACACAGAAAAAGAGCATTGAGACCTGATACCCCAGGCAGTGTGGAGTCATTGTTCCATTCTGAGGTGGGAGAGGTGACAGGAAGAACAACAACAAAAAAAAAAAGAAAGAAAAAAGAAAAAGAAAAGAAAAGATCCGTGCAAACGTCCTCCCCTTTTAAAAAGGCACCTCTTTTAAATGAGCACCTCTCTTCCTGCACATGCCGCTAATCCAGCCACAGCTCAGCGCTACATCTGACACTTAGCTGCCCCACATAGGCGAGCAGGCCAGAGTCAGTGCCCCAGCTCTCCTCTCAGCACCAGAGGGAGGCAGGACTGCAAGTTCTAGGCCAGGGTTTCTCAACCTTTGGGTCGTGACTCCTTTGAGGGTCAAATGATTCTTTCACCAGGGTCTCCAAAGGCCACTGGAAAACACAAGATATTTACATTATGGTTCACACCATTAGCAAGATTACAGAAAAATAATTTTATGGCTGGGGTCACCGCAACATGAGGAACTGTATTAAAGGACTGTGGCATTAGGAAGGCTGAGAACCCCTGCTCTAGGCTAACCTGAGATGTGTAGGGAGGCTTGATTAAAAACTTCAAAATGAATGATCATATATTTTTTCTTTTTTAAAAAATACAGAGTCTTTTAAATAAATTACCAATAGTGCAAACAAACATCTTAACTAGGAAAGAAAACTCTGTCTGTCTGTCTGTCATTTATCTATCTATCTATGCTCCCCAGTGTACCTGCTCACATCCACTAGGAGTTCTTAAATACCATCTTGGTATCACATTGTGTTTGCATTTACTCTAATTATTCACATAAATGGAGGCCAAAAACCATGCTTAGATTATTTTAGATTAATACTGATTTAGAAAATACTGATTATTTTAGATTAATAAATTTTGTTCAAGATTGAAAGTCTCTGGTATTTGTCTGTGTTTGGAATACAGAGCGCACATCCTTATTTATAACACACTCATCCTTTGAACCATCTGAAATATAAGATAACACTAAAATATGTGCATGGCAACAGGATACGTGAATGACTAAAATAGACATAAATACAAAACCTGCCTTCCACTGGGAGTCAGACAGCCATGCCCTGGGCAAGCAGCTGAACAGGTGACATTTTTCTTTAAAAAGCCAAGCAAGCCTCTTCATTTTGTGCTTTTCCGAGAAGCCGGACCTGGAAAACAGTCCAGACTCTTCAGGTCATCGATGAAGAGGCTTTGCCTGTGTTTACCCAGTTGATGGGGCCTATTACCAAGGAGTTGCATCATTTTGAAACCTTGGATTCTACACTTTCATAAGCAGTTTTCGAGTGCAGAATTTTCTCCCTAAGGTGGAGAAGACCAGTGTGTGTGTGTGTGTGTGTGTGTGTGTGTGTGTGTGTGTGCGTGTGTGTGTGTTTCAAGGTGAAGACCCAGGAGAACTTTTCAGTGGTGTTTGGTATTTGCGGTAATTAATCTTGCGGTGACTATGTGTAATCTACTAGACGAGAGGAGGAGAAGTTGCCTGCAGTGTGTAATGAGCTCATTTGGATCGCCTATGACTCAACGTTTGTAACTAGGAAAAGGTGAGCTGCTGGCGTGAGTCTAGAGGCTTTCAAGAATGTTCATGGTCGTGCAGCTCAGCGGATGACTTACGAGTTTGTGTGGGGGACGATGCTGTCCTCCCAAGTTGGACTTCCTTCTGCATATTTATTGCCTTTATCTTTCTAGCTAATCGTGAAGACACTATTTCTGAAGGAAGTGAAAGTCAACTTGAGTCTCTAGTGCTCCCATTTATACCAAAAGTAAAGGGAGGCAGGGAAGGGCAGCTTCTTTCCTTACATGCAGAAGCCTTGGTATACTATAAATTTCAGCCAGAGATGGGCTATTACATAATAGGTCTTCCAACTAAGTCCTGGTTGTTAAAATTCTGCACAATTTCATGTTCTTACAGGTGCTTATAAATCTGTGGCTGAGCCTGAGCCATGTTACAAAGATCCATCCATTCCTCACCGATGCTGATGTATATCTTAGAGATAACTTATCTTCATTCCTGATTTTGATCTTTCCTGGGTAATGGCTCCCAACTCCCAGGATTTATGTTTCTCTGCCCCTAGTCCCTTTGAAGGCTGTTAATCTTCCCCCTCTAGCTGTGAGTATTAGAGTAGTGGGAAAGATTGTAGGCTTTGGGACTGATGGTAGGCATGGTTGTTCTTGAACTAGTTCTGATTTTCCTACGGGGCACAATACATTTCTCCTTCCCTGCTCCTTTGAAGGTAGGGATTTGAACATGGTTGGTTTCAGGCTAGGAAGTATAAGTGGTGGGGAGGCAGCTTAAAGACATACAAGTGATTTGCCTCGTCCTGTCCCTCTTTGTGTTGAGGAGACATGGAGATACACTGAGTATCATAGTCAACGCTGGTCAGAACTTTGAACTTACGTGAAATAATTTGATCTATTCTCTCTCCAGCTCCCCTCCACTTCTCTCTTCTCTTCTCTTCTCTCCACACCTCTCCACGTGTATGTTTGTCTATGGATGTGTACCTGGGGAGGTCAGAGGTGAACCTTGAGTGTCATTCCTCACAGGCCATCCATGCTCATGTTTGAAACAGGGTCTTTCCCTGGGATCTCGGGCTGATTAGGGTGGAAGACTGTCTGTCTGGCCTGAGTGAGTTCCAGGGATCCCCTATCTCTGCTTTTCCAGCCTTGTATTACACAGTTATACCACTATGCCCAGTTTTTTCCCCCATATATCCTGGGGCTGGAACTTAGATCCTTTGATTTGCACATCAAGCATTTGACCTACCGAGCCATTTCCATAGCCCCAATTTTTTTTATTTTTCAAGCCATTAAGACTTGGGACTTATCTGTTATCTCTACAGAACCTAACTTATGCTGATTAATTCAGGACTAGACATTCTTGTGTCAGATCCTTGAACAAACTGCTGAATTTCACATAACCATGCAAAAGGTAGGGATTCTCAGAAATGTATACAGACCTTTTATTTCCTCTGTTTTTCTCCCTCTCTTTTGCTGTAAGTAAAAAGAAGGCACTTTATGTCAACAGATCATGCCTAGATTAAGTCCTGGATTACAGTAGATATTTGAATAAATAAATAGAAATATTTAGATGATATATTAACCTTTCACAATTATTTCATAACATAAATATCATTTTTTCTCCAATATATTTTTATTCTATTTTCAAAGATATGAGTAGATGAGGAGATGAGTTTGACGGAACAGTGATTACACAATTTTTACAGTAATTTTTTAAAATTCCTACACGTACTTGTTTATTGTGTGTCTATGAGTTCAGCCGTGTGCCAAAGAGCATGTGTAGAGATCAGAGGATAACTCGAGGAAGCCTGCTCTCTCCTTCCACCATGTGAGTTCCAGAAATGAAGCTCAACAGCAGGTTTGGTGGAAGGTATCATTACTCATGGAGCCATCTCTCAGGTCCTGTATTAGAATTTCAACTCTGGTTTAGCAATTGGCTGCCTTCCAGAAGCCTGGACTGTATGAGATGTCTTTTAGATTGTCAACCTCTGCTCTGAGCATCACATTTGAGAAGCGCATTGACGAGCTTGAACACACACAAGTGCCAGGTGAGAAGGAGCAGGATTAGAGAGTAAAGCAAGATCTTGGAGAATTACTACTTAGACTCCACACCTCCAGTTCTGTTGGGGGGCTGCATTCCGGAATTTAGTAGACAAAGGGAGTAAAAATATTGTCAACAGGCAAACCGGAGTCTAAGCTGTGACTTTCTAACAAGGAATAGCTTCCCTGTTTCCTTATTTAGAAATCACATAGGGAAAATTATCTGAAATACCTAGAAATTCGAGGATGGGATGGGATACAATGGGTTTTTGTCACTCTGTTTAATAGGAGCTTCATTAGCAAAGGCAGAAAGACCAGGAATGTGTAGGAGGAAAAGAAGAACCCAAGCAGAAGAGAGGAGGAAGGAATGGCCAGCAAGGGGTCTGGGGCCAAGGCAGACCTCTTCTGGAGGTCCGGTACTCTAGAACTGAGAGGAGGGACCTGATGCCCGAGGAAACTGATGCCAGAAAAAAATACCATTAAAGGTGGATGTGGTGTCAGGGTACCTTGTCTTTGTAGACATGAAGCAAGAAACAATTGGTGAGCAGCAGAAGTCCTTGATTACAAAAACAAACAAACAAACAAACAAACAAACACCCAGAACTAAACAAAACAAAAGTTTTGGTGGCTTCTCTGAGATGTTGAGACCAGGACATTGAGGAAAATGATGAAATGTGGCTTTCCTTGCTAGATCCGAATTTGCCAATACAGCATATTTCGTTCCCTGAACAGCAACAGCATGCACAAAGTTGTTTAAACAAACACACACACACACACACACACACACACACACTCAAAGCAAGTAGTCCAAGAAGTGATTGATGATACAACTTCATTCATTCCAAAATAATTGTAGCATGCCCACAGGATGGAGGGCAACATGCTAGTGATAAAGCAGAAGAGGCAAAGCCAGAAACACACACCAAGACTATAGCATATGATGTAAATGTGAGATATAAGTGAAAACCTAAAGGATTCTGGGGGAAAGGAACCAATCCCAAAGAAGGAAGGGAGAAGTGAAGAGACAGAAAGGATCAAGAGAGAGGTGACTCACTTTAACTGAGTCTCGGTGGAGAGATGGAAATCAAGTGAGCTGCTAGCAGCTGTTAGGGACAGCTCATGCAAGAGACTGGTGCAGTCCCTTAGGTCTGCAGTAGAGCACAGAAGAGGCAAGGGCTGGGGCTGAAGAGGGGAAGGGGCGCAAGCATAGTGAGTTGCTACTTCTGTGGAATTCATTCGGAGGGAAATGGGGAGCGAAATATAGGGGCTTCTGCAGGGCAGCAGCATTTGCAGCTGTTCCCTAACTTACCCTTTGAAAGACAGCTTTAGGGGAAAGGGAGGTGGGAGAGGAGGGAGCAGGGTTGGGAAGACAAGTCCAGGGGCTGTCGCAGTGGCCCCCCGCAGTGAGACAGGAGAAGTGACCAAGCTCTGAGAAGTTGCCATTGAGCTGCCCAAGAATTCTCGGGCCCAAATCACAGAACAAAGTACCCTTGATCCCTTTGTTGATTTGTTTATGGATCCCATTCTTCCGCCAAACACTGAAGTGACATTTATGGTCTGGCATTGAGGGGGCAGTGAGGGATAGCTGGGGTTTAGTGGTCTGGTGTTTGTCACATTCCTTTCTGCTCCCAGACTCCCTGAGGTGAATGCCGGTTGTTATTTTGCTGATGCAAGGCTAAGGAGTCTTCATGCTGGAGTGCACCTGGCCCCTCCCACAGCTCTGGCTGATGTAATAGGGAATTTCTCTCTAGGAGTGTGGCCCAAAAGAGTTTCCTGTCTCCAGGGAACTTCAGGGAGCTCTCTAGTTCAGTTGGAATCTTGGTATCCAAGGGGCAAAGACACAAAGGAGGAGAGGAGCTGCTTGTCTTTAAAGGCCTGGGTGGGGGTTGTTTTATACTTGCTTGAAGCTTGAAGCTCAGAGCTTTTTAGGATCTAATAGCACTGTCCTCTGAGGAACCATGTTTCTTTATCACCCCCAAGAGACACACAGCGCAGTGACTCTCCAAGACAGAAATGGGAAATGGTTCTTTTTGCAAAGAAGTAGTGCTGTTGACGCTAGTCAGGGAGTGGTGTGATGACTTTGCTACCCATAGGGACATTTGTCATCTTACTTTTTCATCTCCTTGTCTCTTCTCTCCTTCTCTAAGCATGCTCAGGAGACAGAGTAGCACAGATTTCCTGGATGGGTCTCTGACTCCAAAGAGTCAGGTGAGCCCAGACAGACCCACTAGGCTCCTTCTTTCCTTAATCCTCGAACTGATGCCCAGTGTTGTTCTAGAGTGTGATAAAAGACAGTAGTGCATCATAGAACACACAGAAGAACAAGACCGGGTGGGAGGAGCAGGAAGCTAGAGAAATAAAGATAACAGGAGGAGGAAAAAAAGACCTCTTTCCTCTTAGCCCAATTACTGATCTACCAAGTCTTCTGAAAGGGAAAGAGATGGCTCAGTGGTTAGCAGCACTGCCTGCTCTTCCAAAGGTCCTGAGCTCAATTCCCAGCAACCACATGGTGGCTCATAACCATCTGTAATGAGGTCTGGTGCTCTCTTGAGGAAGAGACCTGGTCAGTCATCCTCATCACCTTAGATCATGAAACCCAATGTGAACAAGTTCAACAGAACCGCCATATACGGGCTGCCCATGCATGCTTCAGCATTGGCCAGGACATAAATTTCATTTTCACTGTCAAGTCTTCTAAGACATTAGGCTTCTATAACTGCTTATGGCTATTACTCAAGAAGGGCTAGACAGTCCTTAAAAATATGACCAATTTCAACCTTGGATGATGGTGCAGGCCTACAATCCCAGGATTTAGAGCATGTAGAAGGATGAGGCAAGAGGATTGCAACTTTGTAGTCCTCCTAATAAGACCCTACTTCGATAAAAACAAAACATCACCATAACAACAACCAAAGCCCCAAAGAAACAGCAACAGGCAACAAAGCATTCCTGAGTCAGACGGGCTGATCAGCTAGCCTAAGCTCCTGATAGCTTGGATCTATTCTATTGTCACAGAAGGCAAAGGAAGGCTGGGTGGGTGCCCAGTGCTGTTGTTCCTCCAGCTAGTCTTCCCTAGCACTCACTTGGAGCCCCAAGAGTGTATTTGCTCTTCTTAAGCTTCTCAGTCACCCCAGTATCTTCAAATCTCACTTGGCTTCTAAGCAGCCTCTATCAGAATGGCACAGCTTCCTCTGCTAGATTCTGGGTCACAAGACACCACTGTCTCTATGAGGACTTCCTGCCTCTCCCATGTCCTATCTCAGTTTCACTGGATTCTCAGTGTTAGAACTTGAGCCATTTTCTCTCCTTCTCCCACCCTCCTCCATATTTGGTCACACCATCTTTCTCCCAGGTTAGAGTCTAATGACTCACTCTGAAATACTTATGTCCTGTGGTGACCTCTCTTCTGAACTTAAGACTCTTGTCTGGCCACTAGCCTGATAGTATCTCTGCTCTCTGGGGTATCTCACAGGGAGCCGCCACTCATCAAAACCGGAACCTTCTTCCTTTTTCTCTCCTTGCCATACAAATTCACCCTGTGTATTTTGAACAGTTTCATCTCTTTCTTTCTCTTTCTCACACCCACCAACAAATTAGGTCAATCCACCCCCTGCCACCATCTCCCTCGGCACCATCATCTTTTCTGCAGATTCCTGTGGGGGCTTCTGATTGGGTCCCCTACACTCTGTCCTGCCTCCCCACAAGTTATTCTCCCTTCAGCAACTGAAGTGATTATTGGTTATTAAACTCGCCCAAGGCAGCTCACATCCCTGGATTTCTAAAAATACTCCAATAGGCTTTCCTTGAACTTTGAATGAAACCAAAACTCCTTCCTTTAGTCCTCAAGGTGGCTCTTGTGTACTGCCCTGGTCTCAGCCCATCCCCCGTTGTCATTCTGACCACTACGGTGTTCTATTAGTTTCTGGATGCATTCAGATTTTTTTCTGAGGTCAGGGGTCTTTGGACACCTCTGGAATGCATCTATGCTCTGCACAAATCTTGAGTTGCAGTTTTTCACCTCCTCCAAGGAACCTTCTCTGATCAAATGCAAATTATTCCTGTCACTGTTTACCAAGGAATAACGGTTATTTCTTCCATGAATCTAATTTAATTTTATTTAGTTATCTTCATTTATTTACCTTAATGAGTCTATAAACATTTTATTATTTGCTCCCCTCCTTCTGTCCCTGCCTTTCTCCTTCTCTCTACTTCCTAGCTATTGACACAGTGCTTTGAATGTGACATGTTCACCACACCGCTGCTGAAAAAGTGTCTGTTTACGCTAACCCCTCTGTGAATATCACCCCAATCCGCATTATACTAAGTCTGAAAGACAGCTGCTGTCTCACTCCTGTTTTATAGAAAAGAAAAAAAAAAGACAATTTGCAGTTGTAAGTTCATTTACCTAAATATCTAGCGCCTACAGGTTGAGAAGCTGGGATTTTGGCCATGAATTGTCAAGATTTGGGTGTGATGGTTTTATCGAGAATGGCCCACAGAGGCTCACGTATTTGAAGGCTTGCTCCTCCAGCTGGTGGAACTGTTTGCAGGATTAGGAGGTGTGGCCTTGTGGGAGGAGCTGTGCCACTTGGGGGGAGGGGGTGAGCTTTGAGGTTCCCAAAAGCCCACACCTTTCTCATTTATCTCTCTCTTTTTCTCTGCCTCACACTTGTGGATCCTGTAAGCCCTCAGCTACTACTCAGCACTATGCCTGCCTGCGTGCTGCTGTGTTCCCTTCCATGATGGTCACGGACTCTAAGCTCTAGACCCAGGAGACCCAAATTAAATGCTTTCTTTTATACATTTCTTTGGCAATGGTACTTCTTTTCTGCAATAGCAAAGTAAATAAGCTAGAGAAAGAAAGAAAATTAGGGTTTTATTAAAAACCCAGCCATATTTTGTGATTTTTTTAAAGACCTTGGCATAGGCTCTCCAGTCTTTTATATCACTTATTCTAGAGATTTGTGTATTTATTTGCTTGGACAAAGCAAGAAGTTAGGTGTCTTGGGATACGAATTCAGCATAGAACAAAGGAAACACTCAAACCTGTATTTTCTTTGCTAGCGTACTGTAATTGCCCAGTGCCAGCTATACACATGGTCTGATTCATATGATTGTTATCCTGCTTCACCCTGCCATATGTATAGTAAAGGGGAGAATACCCAGATCAGCAATTGTGACAGTCCTCTGTGACTCAGTTTCCCGTAGCGCTGAAGTAAGATCTCAGCAGTACACACATATCCGAGATGACCCGAGCCAAACCACAATTCTGGGAAGATTAGAAGAGGGCACTCCTCGATTCTTAATAAAAACCCAAGATAGGTTTTACCAAAACATAAGAAAAATCCATCCGAAAATTCATGTGGAATCCTAAAGGACCTCGAATGGTCAAAAGGATCTTGGAAAAGGAGAATGAGCTTGCGTTCTCTCATCTTATGATTTTAAAACTTCAGAAAAATATGACTGCCAAACTAGAATGGCAGCAATGTAAAGGTAGGTGTACAGGTCAACGGAACTACCGTGTGTGAGCTTAGGTGGCCACAAGAATTTTGACAAGGGTGCCAAGACTATTCAATGGGAAAAGGACAATTACGTTTTAAACAAATGGTAGAACTGGGAAAGCTAAACACACACACACACACACACACGCACGCACGCGCACACACACACACACACAGCACTCTCACTCCCCAACTCAGTGGGACACACACACACAAACACACGGTGGGAGGTACGTTCTCATCAATTACCATCTACAAATATTAACTTGAAATAAATGCCAGACTTAGATATTAGAGCTAAATATCTTAAAACATTTAAGATAAAATATATGGGAAAGCTAAAACGATATGGATTCAGCACTAATTTCTTGGGTATGGCATAAAAAGAATGGGCAATAAGAGTTTAAATATAGTTAAGTTTCATGAAACATTTAAACTTTTATGTCTGAGAAGATGGACCAGCAAGGGGGGAAAAAAAAAAGCAACCCATGCAATGTTAAAACACTTTGAAATCATGTGTCTGACATGAGCTTACATGGAGGATCTCTGTGCTTAGCAATAACAAAACAAAAACCCTAACCGAAAAACAAGCTTCGAAAGACTTAAACAGTCATTTCTTCAAAAATGTAAAAATGACCAATAGACATACGGAGAGGTATTTGATATCAACAGGCATCGGGGAAATGCAAGGCAAGTCCATACTAAGGTATCACTTCATCTCTTTACATTGGGCTGGTTAGGAAAAGAATAAGAGGAAGGAGGAGACAAGGGAGGAAGAATCAGAAAGAATGAACAAAATAAAGAGCAAAGAATGCAGAGAAAGCCGAGCTCTCACTCACTTTTTCTGGGGAGAGAAAATGATGTGCAGTCTTTGTGGAAAAGGGTTCTGGAAACGTCTCAAAAATTTAATGCAGAACCACTATGTGAAGCAGCAGTTCTGCTTCTGTGTATACACCGAGAACTTAAAGCAAAGACTCAAATATATTTATGCACCTATGTTCAGCGTAGTGTTATTCTTACTAGAAAACACACACACACACACACACACACACACACAGAAAACATTCCTCCATTCATGGATGAATAGATGAAGTAAACGTGGCATGCGTGACACTATCCAGCCTTAGAAAGGCAAGAAATTGACATGTGCTCCACCATGGGTGAACCCTGAACACAGGACACTAAGGGAAACAAGACAGGCATGAAAAGATACATGTTGTATGATTCTTCTTACATTATTCCCTACGAGAGACCTCATGCAAGCAACACATGGTTCAGTGGTTGCCAGGGGACGCAGTGGGGGTTGGAGATGGGATGTCACAGGGGAAAGAGTTTCAGCTGTGGAAGATGAGCAGTTTCTGGGGCTGGCTGCTGGTGATACTTCTACCATGCTCATGTACCTAATGACAAGAGCTCTCCCTGTTAAAATGGCAACAAATTGTTATGTGCATTTTACATTTTACAGCTACAGAAAAGGGAAATGCTAGCTTTCTCTAACTTGATACTTTCATTTACAGATAAACTTCTGGTAGCAGGTGTTATCCCAAGCAGCCTGGACTCCGGTTGCAGGGTCAGGGGCTGCTCTCCTCTCTCAGCTGTCCCTTGGTTATTGCTCAAAGCTGAAGGTCACATTCCAGAGGTGGCCCGAGTCTGGTGACTGTTCAATGTAAAGGCTTTGGAACCCTTAGAGGGCAGTTTAAGGCCTTCTTATGCCTCCCCATTGTCCTCTCTTTCTGGCCTGTTTTCCTTCCCTTCCTATGCAGAAGGTGATCCCCAAAGCACTCTCCAGTAAGCTCCTTACTTCCACAGTAAGAAAGAGAGCAGAAGAAAACAGCACTCATTCCTCAACATATTACTTCAATATATGCCAGAAAAAAAATGGTCATAACAACTATATTAATATATGACAAGTGGGATTTAAAAGGCAGGCTTTGAAGTTGTGCAGTGTGCAAACTGTACAGAGAAACCATACTTCTGAGTTTATCCCTGTCTTAGTCCTCTGCTTTGGAAGGTCCCAGTACTAGTCATGTGAAATTACCGATGAACACCCAGAATTCCTTAATCAGTGCCTGGCCCAATCTTGAACAGGGAGGGTAGGAGGCCACTTCCACCCCATTCTATAATAGAGCTCAGTACTGAGAGAAGTGGGAGCTTTCGCTTTCTAGATTTATGTGCCCCGTTTTATCATTTGGTCCTAATACTTTCCAGGATCATCCTCAGCACTTTGGACACATTTTTTTTCTATCTTGTTTTAGTTTTGGGTCATTTACTATGTTTCTCTTAAGCTTCTGTGCTTCTGAGAACACATTTTACCTAGGTCATTAAGAAAAAAAAAAAAAACCTAGGATAGCTCTGAACCGTGGAATCATATTTAGGGTTTGTGGTGTTTGGAGTAGAAATGATGACCTCCATAGGCTCATGTGTTTGAATGCTTGGTCTGTAGGGAGGGGCACTACTAGGAGGTGTGGCTTTGTTGGAGTAGGTGGGGCCTTGTTGGAGGAAGTATGTCACCTTGTTGGAGGTGGCTTTGAGGTCTTATATTTTAAAGCTAGGCCTAGTGACACAGTCTCCTTCTGCTGCCTGGGGATAAAGATGTAAAACTCTCAGTTCCTTCTCCAGCACCATGATTGCCTGCATGCCACCATGTCATGCCATAATGATAATAGACTAAATCTCCGAACTGTGAGACAGCCCCAATTAAATGTTATTTTTTTAATAACAGTTGCCATCATCATGATGTCTCTTCACAGCAATAGAAACCCTAACTAAGACAGGGGTCTCCTTAACAATAGAAATAGGAAAACCAGGTATAAATGGAGACACTATACTAGAACCTAGACCAAGTTCATTTATTAAAAACATTCTTGTGTTGAGTTAGTGTATATGGGCACAGAGAGTGTGAGCAGGAATTGGCAACCAATTCAATTTACTTTTCAATTTACTTTATAACCAGAGAACACCATCATCATATGAAAACAGAAGCAGAGAGAGATGGGAGGTAGGTCAGGTGTCAAACACTTTCCTAGCATATACAAGACCTTGGTTCCACTGTAGCTTTGAAAAATAAGCATGCAAATAATAATAAAGAAAACAAAATCTAGAAACTCCCCTTTCAAGCTTCCTTCTTCCTCAAACTTACCTTCCTTTTGTTTCTTGTTGTTGTACCACATCCTCTGCCATCACTGGAACCAATGCTCCTCCTTCTTTCTCATCCTTTTATCCTGAGGATAGAGATGTCTCTTTTCCTATCTCTCCACAAATCTGCTCTCCCAGAGCCCACAAAAGGCCTTGCAAATGGCTAAACCCTAGAAGGTCTTTTAAACTGTGTTTTATTTTTAACTACATTGAAAGTTTCTGCTTCTTTTAGGTATTTTAGCAATTTTCATTTTCCCTTCTTCTTCTCTATTACTTTGGTGACTCCTCCGGCATATACCTTTAACCAAGAAACACCCACGCCAACGTAATGTCTCTTGTGTCCTGCACGTCACCATTGGAAATCACTTTCTGGGCCTGAGACAGAGAATTTCCAGAGCTGCATCTTTGCTCCTGTGCTTACCACCTTGTCTGAATCTCCCTTCTTTTCTTATTTCCTGTCCCTGTCACCAGCAGCTGTTCAACTCCTGACATAGGAAGCTTTGATCTCAAACCTTTCTTTATTTTTTTTATATGTCTCCTATCCAAAGGACAACTCCTCTGTAACCTGGAACTCCCACGGCTCTCCCCTCTTCCTCTTCCTCTCTTTGATATTTATCATGGCTTCTCTACTAGAGGTCTAATGATTTATCTTATGTATTCTCCATCAGAATGCAAGCCCAGAGCTACAAACTCTGTGTCTAGAGCAGCGCCTGATACTCAGTAGATAGCTGTGGAACAAAAAGGAGAGGAGCATGTTTCTTCTTCTACCTCAGATCTAGTCTTGGGAACAATTTAAAATTCTGTTGTTTGCTTCTTGGAAGTCTCTTTGTTTCTTTTCCTGCTACACTGTTGGGAACTAGAACTTCCCAATTCCAACATTGACCTGGCTCTCTGGGGGGCCTCTTTCTGTGACTGTCTTCTTAGATGACACAAGTAAATCTCCCTTCCTACACATAGTCTTAATGTCTCCTTCCCCTACATGGACCCTAAGGGCACTGAGAGTTGCTTACTGATGTATGCCTAACAGCTTAGGCACTATCTATCTGTCTGTCTATCTATCTATCTATCTATCTATCTATCTATCTATCATCTATCTATCTATCTCTCAGCAAAGGTATACAGACAGCCATGGCTTTATCAAATTGAAGAAAAATGGTTCGTGGGAAGAGTGTGGAAAAAGAACACAGAAGAGAGCTGAAGAACTGGGGACCAGTGGTCCCTCCTGTTACAGGAACATCAGAGAGATCCTAGGATTGGAGACTGGAGTAGCTGGAACAGAATTCTAGAATGAGTCATGACAATAGCGAACAGCTACAAGGCAATGGGAGGGGCTGGAGAGAGACAAAAAGAAAAAAGTCTATTCATGCTGAAGTGAGATAGGATTTCCACACTTGTCTACATCGAAAGGCTAAAAATAGGGACATTTGGGGGAGAAAAGTAGTGAGGAATCTTCTACTTCTACTGACGTGGGCTATAAGAAGCGAGGTTTGCAGGGACGGGTGTGTCTCACTCAGGGTGGTAAAATTAGAAAACATTTATTTTCGGTGCTCCAACCTTCACTCCTCTCCACCCTCGGCCTACTCTATTTTTCTCTGCACTGAAAACTTCATTAGGAAAGAGTCTGATATATTCGTCCACATAAAATTAGAAGGTATAATGTGGTCATTTTACACAATGGCGAAAGACAGTGTGGAAACGAAGACAGCACCCAAAAGTCTATATAAATGCATGTGATGTGCAGAAGAGTCAGATTTCTGTCTCTGTGAACAGTATGGGACACAAACAGCTTATGGGGAGGAAAAGTTCCTGTTAGTTCATGGTTTCAGAGATCTCAGTCGGTGGCAGCTTCATCCTGCTGCCTTTGGGCCTGGGGCAAAAACACACCATAGTAAGGATTGCGAGGAAGGAAAAAAAAAAGCTCATAGTCATTAGAAAGTACAGAGGGACAAGGTTCTCAATATCCCCTTCAAGGTACAACCTCAAGTGATCCTGTGTCTTTCTTGTCCCCACCACTGAATGCTCTATCCTGCCCTACTTAAGCCACTCTAGGGGCCAAGACTCAATTTCCTGGGTCTTGGAGGAACATTCCAGATCACGCTATAGTAGATGTATATCCATTACATCAAACACAGGGCTAAGTACACTGGCTACCCAACCAATACTTGAGTTGATGTTCATAAAAGTATTATTTATATTATCAAACACCCAGTGTTGGGGGGAGAGCTATGGAGACATCCATAGAAGAAATATTATAGAGCTATTTAGAGAGCTCTTCTCATGGCTGCAGGGAAATGCTTATATGCCATTAGGAAATATCAGCAGGCTTCAGATTGCTAGTAGAATGTGCTAATTATAAAAATTGTATGCAGGGCTAAGGAGGCAGCTCAGACTGTAAATTGCTTGTCTTGCAAGCTGGAGTTCTTGAGCTTAATCGCCAGAAGCCAGTTTGGTTTGTTTGTTTAAGCCAGGTGTGGCAGTGTGCTTTCAGCCTCAGATCTTGGGAGGTGGAGACACGCAGGTCTCTAGAGGTGACTACCCAGCCAGTCTAGGCTACTGGATGAAAGCTCCAGGATGGGGAGGGAGGCTTCTCAAGAAAGGTGGACGGTGGCTGAGGAACAACACCCAAAGTTATCTTCTGACATCTACACACACACACCTACTAATACACACATGCACACCTGCATCACACACACACACACACACAAACACACACACACACAATTGTTGGCATATATAGAAGACTTAGGAAAATTGTGGATATCTTTAGACTCTGTGGGGCATAGAGATACTCTTTGAGCCTTTATGCTTTTTTGTGTTTTTGAATTGTTTATAATCAGGGTAAGGTAAATATTACAAAAGTGAAAGGGAAAGGTTCCTGGGGGAGAAGAGAGTGCTTCCCATGAATCCCTGGAAACCCCAGCACCTGGTTCATTTTACAGGAGATAGGAGAGCTGAAGGGTGATTGATCAGTCAGAAGAAGGTGGTTTTTTTAAATGCTATGGCACCTAGGAGCCTGCCCCGTGAAGTAAATGGGAGGGCGCATGGGTGAATTGATGCTTTCCTCTGTTGGAGGATGTCACTGTGCAAGGCTAACATAGTCAAGACCCTTCCAGAACACCCTCATCTGTCTGTCTTGTGCAACTCAAGCTCTGTTCAGGTACGAATGTGTGCTGATTTCACTCTGCTCCCCATCCCCTTCTCTTAACAAACAAGGCTGAATGGTTAATAAAAGTCTTTGGGCTGATAGCTCAGTCATATTGCATGTTCATAGCTTTAAGAATGGGGGTTGTGCCCTGTTGAAGAACTGTTGCTCCTAGGCCATAATGCCTACAGAAAAGTCAGAGGGGAAGATGGTTGTGGTGGTGGGGGCTGTCAGGATTCTAATACTTGTCAACAGTTTCTGTTTATTTCTGGATATTACTTCTGACTGGCTTCCCCACCCCACTTTGGAGATCTGAGATGTGCTACTGAGTGAGTTGCTCCCTCTGTGGGAAGGTAAACCTCATAGCCCAGAGAAAACAAACAACAAAACAAACCTCTGCAACCTTCCTCTCTCTCCAAATTTCCATATTCCTTCACTTACGAATGAAGCCTTATGCTTCCTATTGCTAAGACTTTAGTAACTAAACGGGGGGGGGGGGGGGAATCCCCACAACTTTGAAAATCTAACCCAAATCAAAAATTCTTTTCTTTTTTATTTCTCTTGGTAATTATTAAAATGTTCAGATTCCTGATTTAGGAACGCTGGAGGGCAGAAGGATCTGCGAAGGCATGAATAAGGGAAGGAAAAGGGTGGAAAGAAGAAATCCCAGCTCAGCCTGCAAGGATGCGAGTGGAAGAGCCCGGCTCCCCGCGATAATTCCAGGCCGCGTTTTGCAGGCGACCGCATCTGCCTCCCCTGTCTCTTACCTCCTGGATGTGAGGAACTATTTGTGGTCGGCGTGGTGGAAGGACACAGTGAGGTTCTCACCTCCGCCCCCCGCCTGTCGCTCGCATCCCCAGTTCCATCAAAGCCAACCCGGGCCAGCGCAGGGATCTCCGAGTTGCCAGTGTGCTGAGGCTGGGACTGTCACTCATTCTCCGCTCAGCGCGTGAACGCAGCTCGGCAGTGGCTGGCAGGAAACAATTCTGCAAAAATAATCATACCCAGCCTGGCAATTGTCTGCTCCTCGGTCCGTTGCTCCGCCGCCGTCCACAGTCGCTAGCAAGGGGAAGGCACAGAATTTACCGCGGCCAGAACATCCCTTCCAGCCTGCAGTTTACAATGCTGCGAACTACGGATCTCATCTGGACTTTGTTTTTCCTGGGAACTGCAGGTACATTTTTATTTTTTAAAAATTCTACATCAGGTTTGCTAATTGTCCACTTGCCCCTGTCCTTCCTCCCTCTCCTCGAGGAGAACGGTTCTTTTGGAGGGTTTTTTTTGTGTGTGTGTGTGTGTAAGGCATTTTCACTGAGCTGAGCATTTTCACTGAGCTGAGAAGGGAGCGCATCGCATCGTCCTTGCTGTCCAGCCAAGCCCGTGCCCTCCGGGACGGCGCTGGACGCGGTTGCTTCCCCGCTCGGTGGCTGCCGCGCACGCCCTTCCCACTTGTGTGCCCGCGGAGGTGGGACAGGAGTATGGGACCGGGATGCTGTGGTTATAGGGAGCGCTGCTTCGCCTTCTCCGAAGGCGGGCGGTGGGGATGCGCGACTCGGGTGGTGTCGCCCCCGGGCTCATCCTCTACCAAGAGGGGCTTGTCAAGCTTCGGGAAGAGTGAACAATAAGGCTGGGGCAGCTTCTCCTTATCGTTTCGTCCTGGGGTGTGATAAAGTGGGGCTTGCCGCCTTCGTGTACTCCCCCTTCTTCCCCGCCCCGAATAACGGTTTGCAAAATGGGGCAACCCTGGGCAGCACCGCAGGGCCGTGTGGTCGTTCCTGCACCCCCGTGCAAATGACGTTAGTTTTTCATTTGCCAAATTGCTGGGTAGTTGCAAAGCCTGCCCTCGGCCGGGAGCACTGAGGGATGGGAGGATTCAGCGCCGCGTTTTGACAGGAGGAAGTGCAGAGGGGCGGAGGGCGAGGAGGGCGTGATCCGAGCTGCCTGGTGTGTGTGTGTGTGTGTGTGTGTGTGTGTGTGCGCGCGCGCGCGCGCGTGTGCGCGTGTGCCTTTACACGCACCGCGAGCCCAGGGTTGCGCGGTGCCAGCGAAGAATGGCAGGTAGCCAGCTGCCCGAGACACCTCGCCCCAGTCTCCTTTCTCTGGGCGATGTTTCTGATCCTGGCAAAGTGTGAACAATGGGGCGCTCGGGAGAAAGACCTTAGCAATGCCGTCGCGGGTGGCGGGGGCTGTGCCGCCGCCCAGAGACTCTCAGCATCCTGGAGGGTGGGGGGGGGCGCATTGCATTTTGACTATTTCCATTTCGTCTTCCCTGAAAATTTTTTTAGTGTGCCCACCCTCTTCTCCAGCTGCTCCCTTTACACCACCCAAGGATTTGCGCTTTGCGTCCCCACGAACTGGGAGAGAGGGAAGAAAAGGGCGCTGGGCCCGGGTCGAGAGCTGGGTGGGATGGGCCGACAGCTGGGGCGGGGGGCGTGTGCTGCCAAGCACCAGCTGAAAGCAGGCTAGGCGTGGGGGGCAGCGCTTGCCTGTCGCTTCCGTCAAATGTGGCAGTACCTGTCCTGGAGCGCTGAGCCCTGGGTGGGGAGTGCACAGGGCGGCCCGGGAGCACCCAGCGCGGCCCCCTCCGTGGGCAACAGGAGAGCAGAGCTGGGCCACCGCCTCCAGCCAACTCCGGTCTGCGACCAATCAGAGCGAGGCTGGCTGGGCGGGAAGCCGCGAGAGGCTTTTATTGCGGCGCGGGTGGCGCCCGAGCTGCCAAGACGGTCTCCGGGTGTTCTAGCTTAACGGTCTCGCTCGCCTCCCGCCGGGAGAGACCCCGCCCTAATACTGTTTCTAGCTGCCAGGGAGTTTCTGGGGACATAAAATGGGGAGGAGATGGGCTCTGGAACATCTCTTGATCCATTCAGCTCATGCTTGCTAACTCGTGTCTCTTTCACGCTGGCTTGTAGCATCCCGGCTCCCCCTCCATGGTTCACAGTTGTTCCCCAGCGCTTTGCCTCAGAGCGCAGAGGACAGTAGCCCCCAAGATGTGGCCCGGAGCGCAGACGCGCGCGTGCGCTGACCCTCTGGCCAAGGACTAGAAGCTGGACTGGAGGGGCGTGGCGAGGCGTGGTAGGGCGTGTCTTGACAGGGAGTGCCGACTGGCTCCTCGGTACCACCAGGCCCAGGGCTGGCAGGGGCGTTCCCTTTTCTGTGGCGCTCTCTGTGGCTCCTATGAGGTGGCCCCCCTCTTAGGGTGTGTTTATTGAGACTTTCCTTCTGGATAGGAGCTTGACAATGGAGACCTGGTCTTCCATGTTGCGTCTTTTTAGGATCTCCTGATGGTCTTCTCCATGATGGAGATGGGTGTAACCCTCAGGGTTTGGATCCCGCGTGGAAGCTGAGAAAGAGAATCCAATACTGACGTGTTCCCGGATGCTCAGGCAAGGCTGGCATCCTGACCAGGGTTCCCTGAAACGACAGCATCCTTATTCTGCCCCCAAGACCAGACGGTGACGATGAGAAAAAAAAGCACATACTAGACTGTTTAACAAAAGAAAGAAGTGGTTTTACAAAGAGAATTTTCAATTAAAGTGTTGCTTTTACCAGCCTAAAAATAAATCCAGAGAATTCAAGTCAAAGGGTTTTATGCACATCCCCTCCCCGTTTGGGGCTGCAGATGTTGAAGGGTATCCACAGACAATGGTATAATTCAACTCTCCGTTATTGGTGCACATGAAAATTTAGATATATGAAACGCTAACCTTAGGGCTCCTCAATGAATAGCCTAACGCATAACAAACAAAATGCTGCTGAGTCTGGCTGTAGGTGTCTTCTGCCCCCTTAGGAATAAAAGGACAGGTTGCATAATTGCATAGTAAATTAGTGTCTGTTGAATGTTGGTTGGTGGAATGACGTGCTTGAATGATCCGAAACGGTGCGTAGTTGACAATTCCAGTCCTTTGCTGGTATAGCCTATAAGAGTTAAGGAATAGGTAGAAATTATTTTCTAGCAAGATAACACTAGGCTTATAAGAAAGAATAAATTTAGTACAAAAGGCAACATACACATCATACACATAACACATATCCAATATTTCTTGCTAAACAACTGAAGATGCATTTCATCAGTCTGTAAGAGCAACAGATCTCTATTTTTTTTACACTGATTTTCATATACAGTAGGAAATGTGAAGTTTGATCAGAATTTAAAGGACCATAATAAAGCCATACTTAATATGGAAAATCTTTTACCACTCTTGATTCTTTCCAAAAACATCTTGCTGTCAGTAAATTTTAGCACACTTAAAAGCACTGAAAACAGCTGAGAATTCATTTAAACACTAAAGACAAATGGAGATTATAATCCTGAATTGTGGAAATATGGCCCTGCATTTATTTCCGTTTTTCTGTAAGGTGAATTTTATGGTGTTGTTTCTGTTCAGCTTTTGAGGGGGGACAGGATCTTTATATAGACCTGACTGGCTTGAAACTCACTATCTAGACCAGGATCCTCTTGCTTCATCTTTCCAAGTGCTGATATAGCAGCCATGAGCTCTGCCACGACAAAAGTCATGATGATCTACCTGCCCTGCCAGGTTCTCATTTATCCCATGCTGGCCATGTTACTGCATTTCTCTTCCACCAAGGGATTGAACTTGGGGCCTTCTTTCTAGGTACCTTTACCCCGGATATCTCTCTCTCTCTCTCTCTCTCTCTCTCTCTCTTTCTAAACAGGATTTCTCTGTGTATTTCAGGCTGTCCTGGAGCTCACTCTTCAGACCAGGCTGGCCTTGAACTCACAGAGATCCGCCTGCTTCTGCCTCCCTTCTGTACTGGGATTAAAGGTGTGCACCACCACGGCCCTACTAGGTCTCTTCTTTTTTAACAATGTTGTTAGAACACCAGAAAGCTGTATCTCAGGTCTTTGCTTAGGAAAGCAGTTTTCCCAGGTCTTTCCACATCAGTTAGTTAAACTAAGAATTTGCTCATTTAATGGCAAAGTACTTCCCTAAACTTGATCAAAAATTAAGACAAGTAGGGTCTGAACAGGCAAGATGGCCTAGTAGGTATTTGTCACCAGGCCTGTTGACCTGAGATGGATCCCCGAACTGCATATGATAGGAAAGAGGACTGATTCCTGCACATTACCCTCTGACCTTTACACATATGACAAAAATAAATGCATGTAAGAAGAAAAATCAAGGCAAATGCCTTCCCACCCCCAAAAACCAACCCAACAATATCAAGAAAAATTAAGGCTTTGGCGTGCTATTTGTAGCAGATACGGTTATTGACTCCAGTCAGCAAGTAATCCAAGGGAGAAATTAGTTACAGGGAGCCCCCGCGTCTAAGAGCCTTTGAAGTGCTTCCCTTTGGAGTATACTTATCATTAATTGAATTCTTCTGATAGGTAATCTATAACTCAATGTAAATAATCTCTAAATTTTCCTGTCACTAGGAACAATGTCTTAATTGCCTTTCAAAATAAATAGCACCATTTTGTCAGTCAGAATCTGATCTTTACTACGACAGATGTTTTTCTTGTTGCCAGAACTCAGTTTCTTAAATTATAGTCAGTATCTGTAAACTTCATGCTGCTTGAAAAATGGACTTTGGGATTTCTGGTGCACCCACTTTATTTATTTATTTTGAAATAATGAAGGCCATGTTTCATATTAGCTTGATGAATCCCTCCTATTTGCATCGTCGATGTTAAAGAACTGTGGCTATTTTCCAGACTGCAAGTGGTTTCAGTGTTGCTGGCCGACCTCCAAAGGTATTTTCCAGTCTTTCCCAACTTTGTGGGAAATGAGTGACTGAGTACCTGTTGCTGAAGGACATTTGAACTTTCTTTGACAATCCTGGGTCTGTGATGACAGAGACCAGAACCAATTGAGGAGGGAGGCAGGAGCTAGCTACACCTGTCCCTATCTATCTGCTGAAACAGTTGAAGCTGGGGAGGGGACAAAGGCACTCGTAAAACACTCCCCTGTACTATTGAAGTGTAGAACTGTAGACATGTAAATGCTTTGTGGTATCAAGATAAATATTTGAATGCAAACTCCACGATGGATAATCCTTCAGTTTGGTGATCTAACAAATCTATAGACTACGGAATGTATGGAATTTTAAAAGAAAGTCAAGAAGGCCAAAACCCAGATACCTTTTGCTGGAGAGGAAAAATTCTGAGTAAAATTAAATAGTGAACTGTGTACGCTCTTTAATATACTCCCCAAGTTGTCAGGAATATTATAAAAGATAGCCTCATAGGAAGGGCAGAGTTTCACAAGGAGTCTTCTGAATCCTAATGGTTAGGTTTTATGAGGCCTGGAGATTTTGTATTAAAAAATATTTTAGCGAGAATGTTTTCTATAACACACGTAGATATGCTTGCTCCTGTAGGACACTGGAATATAGAAGTCAATCTGAAGGTTATGACTGTGGCCTTGCCACCTCTAGCCCTTTTTGTTATTAACTCCTGAAGCTGATGCCGAGGGATGTAAATGATCTGGCATTGGCAGCGGTGCCATTGTGCCCTTTCGTTTCAGGCTGTTGAAATACTGTCTCTCAGCTGCAGATTCTCATTAGGAACAGTGCCTTTTGATGTTGGTCTGGGTGCCAAATGGCGGCCTTTCAGGCAGTTTCAATACATTGTGTTTAAAATGCTCTGAGGCCATGTCTACAGGCAGCCACTGAGTTAACTGGTTTTCGGTTAGGTTGACACACTTCTTCCTCCCTGTGGTAATAATTTAGCTTCTAAGCAATCAGCGACTTAAAAAAAGATTGCAGTGGAAGGACCTATCTCATATATGGGGCATCCAAGATTTTAATGGCCCTGTTATGCATTCTTTCCATCTTGATATATGTAATGCTTTCTTGATTGAAAAGATCACATGGCTGCCGTGACTTCAAAGCCTTCTGTATAATCTGCATCCTACTATGTACTCACCGAGTACTTCTTGATGTGAAGCCGAAAACACTGCACCATCCGAACTCCCTCTTTTTCTATCTTGTTTAATTCCCGAGGGATAACATATACAAAGCCTTTGGTTGCTGCCTCTCCATTGGTTTCTTATTATCTCATCATTTCACAACATTCCTGGTAATTTCACACTGTTTGAGATCCTGTTACATATTCTTTTAAACAGTGGATCAGATATGTTTATCAGGTGCCAAATTTTAACTATCAGCTCTGCGGGGAGTCAAAATGGAGTGTGATGATGTAATTTCTGCTATCAGGGAAGCCCTGTGGTGAGTACTCCAGCTTGGAGATGAAGAGCGGTACCCAAGATGGGTTGAAGCTTTAGCCATATGAAAGGGTTATGTTCCACCTTCCAGTTTCTCCTCCTGTGAAATGGGAGATATTAGTACATCTGTGTGATGGAATCCTGACTATTTGGGGGACCACAAGAATTCAATGGATGTGAACTGGGGGTATTAAGTGAGGAAAGTGGATGTATCTGGAACTAGAAAAAGTACTGAGACATGGTGCTGTCCTTTCCAAAGATGTTAATGAGAGCACTGGGAAACCATAGCTTTGCAAGTGATCAGAACCAGAGTTGAAGAAATAATTGCTAAGTGTCCAAGCTCGGCCGTGTTGCCTTTAAATATTTTAGGGGAAAGTGGTTCAATCATAAGATGGAAAACCATGAGTGTAAGAATGGATCGAGATTCCATGGGCCATAAATGTTAAAAAATGTTGAGCCTCTGCAGAAAATTCACAACCCCCTTGCTTTTGCAAGGATTTAGAAAACACATGACCATGAAAAGACACGGCCAGGTCCCCATCTCTTAGGGTCTAGGAAGGCACTCGTGTAGTTGCAGGGCTCTGGGAATCCTCTGGTCTTGCTTTGGCAATTGTGCTTCGGACTGTATGGATCTCCTTGCTTTAGGATATAGGTGAACAGTTCCAGCTTGTTGAACATGGTCCTTACACCAGTTGCATTGCTTTCAAGCTTAGAATCATGTGTCAAAATCAAGGTTATTTTTGTAAAGAAGCCACTTGACCTTTGTTTTCCAGAGAATCTGAAGTGAGATCTAAGGTATTCTACAATTTCTCACTGCAGGTATTTTTGTAAATTACCAACTCGAATAAAATAGGGTAATTGCTATGCTTATTCAAGTGAATTAGACATAAATACCCAACTGCCTGGGCAGGAAGTAGCCCTGTGAACGAAAGGTGGCTTGGGAAGAATTTGTTTTGGGTAGCTAAAAGCAAATAACATGGAACACAATACCAATCATTATATCTTAACTATCAGTATGTAGTTTATAGAATCATTTGATTTTCATATTATTTATTCTGGCAAATATTTACTAAGGACTTGCTCTGTGCCTGTATTGGAATCAGGGTGATCAGCTAAACATATCGATGATGTTTCTATGCAGTTCCTAGGCGAACAGTGCAGAGGAATACAGCTGTTAACCAAGGAAAATGCACACACACATTTATAATGGCATATTTTGCTAAGACCTAAGGGAGGGGACAGGGCACTGTGGGAGTGTTTGGGAAGAGGAAATCTACTTCTTATTGGATGGTCAGGGAAATGAAGGCAGCATTTAAACAACTGTCAAATAGAAGAGACAGATGGTATTCTCATTTTAAGGCATGACTGATGGGCTGCTTTGAACAAAGAAGAGCAACAGGCAAAGCCAAATTCCTTTATCTAATAAAAATTCCTAACATCTTGAGGTCAAACAATGTCAGAGATTGTGCCTGGTTTTAGTTTATAAAGTCAAGAGGGATATGCCTCTGTTTCCAGAGCTGCCTACCTTACAAATAGAGATACTAGTCCATGTTTTTTTTTTGTTTGTTTGTTTGTTTGGTTTTGGTTTTTTTCTAATAAAGGAAACAATCGATTCTGCCTGGAGCTCCTTGAGCTCTGCTTAGGAGACGAGTTTGGATGAGATGAG
This sequence comes from Microtus oregoni, assembly GCF_018167655.1. Classification (NCBI taxonomy): domain Eukaryota; kingdom Metazoa; phylum Chordata; class Mammalia; order Rodentia; family Cricetidae; genus Microtus; species Microtus oregoni. The sequence continues at coordinate 6,753,401 of NW_024543831.1, read as the reverse complement.
AGGGAGTAGGCGAAAGAGATGGTTCAAGAAGAGCAAGCCACCTGAGCAAAATATATGCAGTTGGGTTTGGGGAACAGGGTCAGGGTAGGACCGGGAGAAGAAGAAAGAAAAAGAAAACCCAAGAAAATTAATTATTGGAGTGTGACCAGCTCATAATTTCTATGTATTGACTACATTTACTCCTTTTCTCAAGGATGGTTTGAAAGCAGGTGGACTTGGAAAAGAGTAACCAACTTACCTGCTATGGCTCTACATTGATGAGCCCCACCAAAGGGAAGAGGCATGGTGTGGGGACATTGTGGCCAGGTGTGGGTTTTGCACATCTGCTAACCACACTAACATTCTGTGCATTCTCCCCTTTCTGAGCTTGTGTCTCTCTGCAGTACAGAGCTCCTGATGCTCAAACCACTCACTAGGTTTTGTTGAGCTGAAACAAACAGTAAGTACTCAGTGGGTTCTTTTAAAGCGTTTAGTTCATTTTGAGGTAATAGATTTTTATCTAAAATGTGTGTTTAAAGGAAGTTTGCTGTGCCTGCCTTGTGCATAACTCTGAGTGAGAGGCTGGAGAAGAAAAAAATAAATTGTAAACTACTATTTTGGCTCTGTAGAAGCTTCCAAGTGGTTACAAAGGACGTTCTAACTTAGTTCCCATAGTTAAGATATGAAAGATGCTGTGTGACCAGTCTTCCTAAGTGAAGGAGCCAGGTCACACTACTCGGATAGACAGAATCTTCTTGGTTGTTTTTTAATCTCTGAAAAAGGTGTGGAGGATTGAGAACATGATCCAGGCCTCTAGGGACCACAGATCAGTAGAACAATGAGGACCTGTTTCTTCGTGGAGATGGCACAAGAGGGAGAATTGCTATGAAGGGTGTGTAAGGCAGGCATGATGGGTCACATTAAAGTCTTAAGTGCTAGACAAATGGGATGTGTGTTTCTTGAGATGTAAAACAGTCGTTAAAACCAAACATTTTTGAGAGGTTGATTGGGAATAGGGAATGAAGTGTGTGCTGACCTGGACTCCTTGTGAGGTTCACTCTGAGTTGGCAGAAAGCTAGATAGGAACAATTAATTGGTAGAGGAATTTTGGTTTTATGTAGCACTAGATACAGTGGCTGGACAATCAAAGAGTTAGTGAAAAGATTTGTCCTTGTAAGATCAAATACTTACTGAAGACCTAGAGCCTTAGAGAAGAGGACCCAGATAAGTTGACCCTCAGAGTCCAAGGAAGATGGCGGCTTTGTATAGTAGGAAGATAAGGCAGAAAGAGGAAGCTTTGGGTTTATAGTCAAGTGATTATGGTCTAAAATTTGACTCTCTTTTGACCAGATAAGTGAATTAATGGACATTATTTACCTTCTTTGAGCACTGATGTCTCCATTTCAATAGAATAAATTAAGAACATAAGTGTGAAACTCATTATAAATGATAATACAACTCTATCCTTTATCAAGAGAAAGATAGTTGAATGGCTTTATAAAAGGGTATTTTATTTGTACCAGAAACTCTGCTTAGTCTGAAGAAAACCACTGAGCTATATTTTATAAAGCAGCTAATTCTGAAAAGTAGTCATTCTAATGGCTTTGGAGATAGGTGCCAGGCCCAGGTGAAATGTAGGCGATAGGGAATCCAAGTGAGGTCCATGGTGTCCCCAAGAAGGAAGGTGCCTGAGAAAGACAGAGTTTCTTTATTTACATCATTATATTTTTAAATTTTGGAGGATAGGGTCTCATTTTGTAGCCCAGGCTAACCTGGATTACACTTTGTGATGAAGACTTGCTTAAAATGTGACCTTCTGAGTTGTTGGGACCACAGACATAATGCCCAGAAAGACTGAGATGGTTTATATATATGGTTTTTAGAGACAGGGTTTTTCTGTAGCTTTGGAGCCTGTCCTGGATCTAGCTCTTGTAGACCAGGCTGGCCTCGAACTCACAGAGATCCACCTGCCTCTGCCTCCAAAGTGCTGGGATTAAAGGCGTGCACCACCACCATGAAGCCATGTGCAGCAGAGAGAGCATAGGGTTAGAAGGTACAGGGTAGAGACTTAGTGAGCTTCGAGGGAGGGGAGAAGAAATAACAGCAAGACTACCTACTGTCTTCTATTGCTGTGAAGAGACACCATGACCGTGGAAACTCTTATAAAGGAAAACATTTAATTGGGCTTGGCTTACAATTTTAGAGGATTAGTCCATTATCATCACGGTGGGGAGCATAGTGGTGTGCAGGCAGACCAAGGTTCTGGAGAAGGAGTTGAGAATTCTACATCTTGATCTCCAGGCATCAGAAGAAAACTGTGTCACTAGGAGTGGCTTGAGCATATATGAGACCTCAAAGCCCTCCTCCACAGTGACACATTTTCTCCAACAAGGCCACACCTCCTAATAGTGCCACACTCCCTATGGGCCAAACATTCAAACACAAGAGTCTGTGGGGGCCATTCCTATTTAAACCACCACAACTACTTACCCAACTTCTCACTTAGGCACTGTAGGGGAGTGAGTGGAGAGCAAGAAGAGAGGAAGGAGGGGGAAAGGGAAGAAAGGGGAAAAAGTTCTATGGCCACCTGACCCCAGCTTGTCTGTTTAGAAGGAAAAAGACAACTGGCAATACTAGAAAGCATCCAGAGCCAAATACGTAAGACTCTAACACATCACTAGCAAGATGCAGATTGCCTTAGAACGAGGAGTGGTTGGAGAGCTCTTCCCAATAGTGGAGGGGCACTTTAAAGGGGGGCTGGGGTTGGAGGAAGGTGGGCGAAGCAGACTGGTATATACCACTGAGTCACACAATGTGTATTTCTCTGCCTCTAACAAGCCTTTATGATTGCACATAGCAAGTTTTTATACTCCCCTTTTATTTCTTATTTATTTATTTAAGACAAGGTCCTATTATGTAATCCAGGCTGTCCTCAAACTCATGATCCTCCTGCCTCCGCCTCAGTAGGGCTGCATTACAGCCCTGAGCCACTGTGCCTAGCTTTAGTAGAAGGTTGTGCTTTCTGCTGATTGGATGTCTTGTTTTTCACATCAGATCAGCAAAGGAGTGGCAAGAGTTGTGATTGGCAATTCTTTCCAATTTACGAAAAATTTACATTCACTTCAGAGAGTTTACGTGGCTTAGAAGAGATGGTGTTAAGCACAAGTTAAGCTGAAGTTATCCTACCAGGGTTACATTTAGGTGGCAATCTGGCAGCCTTCAAGATTTGTTAGCAAGTGCAGGGTCATTCTTTTGGGCAGAGACCATGGGTCTTTAGTTTCAAACCTTCATTTCAGACTGTGGTTCTTTCCCTTTCCATGACCCCGGGCATTTAGTTAATCCTTCTGACAATTGGTTTATTTATATGTGAGGGAACGATAATAATACCTACCTAATAGGGTTATTGTGAGGAGGAAGTGAGCTAATTCATATAACTGTCTGGTACATAGTGAGCTTGGTAATTTTTCGTCTTCCTTTCTTTTTGCTGAGGTTCCCAGTGAAGGGCTATGCAATTAGTGTTGGGTTTAGATATTGATTATAATTAAAATCACATTTTTCTCATTTAGTTTTTATTTCCCGAGGTCTCAGGATCACCATGAGTTGTAGCTGAGGAAGATATACCACGGTGGATTGTGTCACTGTTTTATCTCATGTGCATGCGAATTCTAGTTGATTTTGACTTTGAGAAAAATAGAATCTTAGAAATCAAAGGCTGGGGAGATGGCTCAGTAGATGAAGTGCTTGCTGTGCGAAAATAGGAAGCTGAGTCCCGATCCTCACCAGCCATATGAAATCTAGGTATGACTGCATGTTCCTGTGGCCCCAGTGCTGAGGGCGGGGAGGACAAAGGATCAGGAATGTCACTGGGACTTCCTGGCCACCAGCCTAGACAGAAAATGGCACTCACCAGATTCAGTCAGAAACCCTGTCTCAAGGATCAAGTTGGAGAGTGATAGAGAACACCCAGAATCCTGTTCTGGTTTCTTCATGTGCATGTATCAGTGTATACACACATGTGTACAACACACAAAACATGCACAACCGTATTGATGTGTGTATATTTTTTATACTATTTGAATAGACTTAATATCGAATTTGTCCATTTGCTGTGTTGGTGGAGCAATAAAACTTAGGATGTTTAAATAATGCTAACTGCTAAAGATCATATTGGTGACACTTCATTAGTCGGGAAGTCATTTGACTGGCATGGCAACCTTACTTCTTTGGAAGACGAAGAATGAATTGCCAAAATAGATGTCCCAAAGTCCAGAAATTAAAGTGTATGCACTGGTCCCACAGGGAAGCTTTTAAATCTTTACTCAGAGAGTCAATCTATTCTTAATCAATTTCCTAGCTTCCATTTCATTTATAAGGGCTCTGAGGTTTGAATTTGAATCAAAGGACTTGACAGTTAGGGATATGCACACTGTTGGTAAAATGTTATAGCTTGGCAAAAGAAAGAATAATAAAAGTAGAAAAATCAGACCACAGATGAAAAAAAGTTAAAGTAAAAAATGAAAGACCCCACCCATCACAGAATGGCAAAGGAGTGCCTATAACAAAACGTAGTATGAATTGATAGGTGTTCGGCAAAGTATAGTACAAAGAGGTATTCATAATATAGTGCAGTTGGAAGAGACATTTATAGTTTGTTACAGGGAGCAGGTGTCAGTCACATGGGTTCGGTCATTCGGTTATGTGTCTTCAGTCTTTAGCTGTTCACAGGAGTATGCATGAGTTCAAGTTTCTATACAATTGGAAAGGCAAAGCAAATCTAGACTGGAATTCTGATGTCTTCATGAACTACAAATTGGGGAAAAAAAGAGACAGTACAATTGAACCTGCTCACCTGAAAATTCACCTGTGATACAGATATACTTCATGAATCCCCAAGGATTTGGGACATATGTTAGTTCACATTCGTTACTCCAGAGGTACTTTGCTATACAGCGATTTCACAGCTTGGCTTGAAGTTCATAGCAGTAGGAGAAAACGAGTGTCCTTGTTAGTTTTGTTGTCAGTTTGATACAAGTTAGTGTCCCTAGGAAGAGGGAACCTTGATTGAGGATGCACTTATATCAGGTTGGCTTGGAGGTAAGTCTATGGAGAATTTTCTTGATGTGGGAGGGCCCAGATCACTCTGGGCAGTGTTACCCCTGGACACATCACCCCAGGAGGTCTAAGAAAGGTAGCTAAACTTGTGCCTGAGAGCCAGCTATGTAAGTAGTGTTCCTCCATGACCTCTGGCTCAGTTCCTGCCTCAGTTCTCTGTTTGGACTTCTGACCATTACTTCTCTCAGTGATGGACTCTGATCAGGATGTATAAGCCAAGCAACTTTTTTCCTCCTCAAGCTGATTTTGGTCATGGTGTTCACCACAGAAATAGAAGGCAAACTTGGTTAGTGGGTCAGCCAAGTCTTCTCTTCTGAGCTAAAGTACATTTTAGATGAAAAGCACCAACCTGAACATTATTTGGAATTGCTTACCTTGTGTTATTTTTCTTCTTTATTGAAATTAATTTCATATTGCCTTTTAGCAAAGTGATATGACTGCAATGAACTTGAATAGTTCTATAAGATCCGGAATAAAATGCAATCAACCTGTGTCTAGCCCCCTCTGCCCTCCTCAGCTCTCCCATTCCATGTTTTGACTCTATTGAAGCATCCACTTTCTCCATTTCTTGCCTCCATATTTATAGTTTATCAATCTTCCTATTAAAGTATTGTTACCTTTTTCCTGTCAGGTATTAGTGCTTCCACACCACATGTCCACCTCTTCCCTTTCCCTGTGTCTCCCAGAATACCTCTTTTTTGTTAAACCAACATAAGACCACATAAACATTATCACACCGGAGCTTGAATAATGCCTTGCTTTTTGTCTCATTTGTTCTATAACTTTCTGTGTGTCTGGGGGTTTGCAATGGGTTCCATTTTCTTTGGTTATTTTTCTATGTGTCTGTCACCAGATATCCTCAAGTTTGTGGACTGCAGCAAAATCTCTTCTTGAGACATTCAAATATGTTGTCTTACTGTTGCCTTCTGGGGTTATGTCCTAGACTCCTTCAAGTTGTTGCTTTTTATAGGCTTCCTGTAGTTAATTTAGATTTACTTGTATACAGTTTTCTAGATTGGGCATTGTTTTTCCTGTGGACTTTGAAGGTGTTGCTTCATGTTTTGAATGTTCAGTGTTGTACTGGCAAAGTCCATGGCCATCCTGATTTGGACTTTTTAATTTGATACTTCTCTACATTTTCTCTGGCAAAATTGAGGATCTTCTCTTTACTTACTGTGTTTTGCAACTTTTTATTTATGGGATTTTATGTAGGTTGACTTTTATATTGGAATTGGTTCTTGTGGACTATTTTAATCTGGATATTGATGTTTTTTATATTGTTTAATTTCAGATTTTCAGATTTTCTTTATTTCTTTTATTCTTTTTTCAGAAATTAGATTAATTATCTAATTTTTCTTAATACTATTTTTCTTGTTGTATTTTTTTTATTACATTTCCCTGTGCTTCTCAAGACTTTTTTCTGGAACTTTCTATTCTGCTAACCTTTTTGATTTTTTAGGAGCTCTTTGCTGTTGTGGGAATGTCTCTTTCAGTAGTAACCTCTTTCTTGTTGCAGAACTGTACCGTTTATATGGCAGAGGGTTGGGAGACTTTCCTTTGCTTTCTATATCATCTTTTTGTCCTCCAAGCTCATGTTTATTATGCTTTAGCGACCCCTTTCATGTTTCACGTATCATTTCATTCGTCAAGTGATGATAATCCTCGGCTGTGAGTAGGAGTCAGATCCTGAAAGGATGCAAGGAGTCTTGTGGATGGGCTTGGGCTGCAGGGTGATGGTGCAGAGACCTCTGGGATATTAGATGGAGAGTATCCTCTCTGCTCATTTGTACATATGTTTCCTCTTAGCCTACTTGGTTTAAGAAATTCCAGCAGCAGATTCCTGTCTTTCTCTGAGTGGAAGAAATGTGTTGGGGGTATTTTCTTTCAGGATTCCAGTTAGTGCCCTGTTTGGGAAGTAGCACCTTTGTCCTAATTACTGCTCCTTAGCTCCTCTGGTGTAGCTTCCTGGTCAATTGAAATGCAGACTTCCATTGAGATAGGAAAGATGCTTGGCTGCTATTTTCTGTATCTTACAAGTAAGTGTGTGTGTGTGTGTGTGTGTGTGTGTGTGTGTGTGTGTGTTTTCATGGGCATGCACATTTGGGAGGTTAAAGTTAGAGGAAAGAGAAACTTCTAGCAGCCTGCCTAGGTTCCTAATCACTACCAGCCAATGCAGGCTTTTGAAATCTTTTGTCCCACACATTTTAGTGTAGATTTGCTGAGATGGAAAGAAGCCGGCAAAGTTCTTAAAACAAAAGATAGATGTCTGGAGGTACATCAAAGTCAGAAACCCTAAGAGAGGCTCATGAAGGCAGTTTCAAGGGATTCTTGGTTCAAAGTGTAAAGGCAAGCCATAGGCTTTTGAGGAACTTTTATGAACATAAAGTTCTCCGATGACTTCAGGGTGGCCCGAGAGTCAACAGTTCTTGGATATAAAGCCGTGGGCTTGGCAGCAGTGCTGTGAACCAGGAGAGCAAGTTCATGTCTGTGCATACAAATGGCCTCCTCTAAGACTTGCTAGGCAGTAGAAGGTTTACTAGAGACTTTCTCTTGACCTAGTATGCCTGGAATAGCTCCTGTGCTCCACGAAACTATCCTGGGAGTTGGAGGTAAAAGGGGAGCATACCTAGTAAGTTCATGAAGGTCCCATACCACATACTATAGAGCTTCTGAATACATTGTGGTATCTGTTCCGATGGAATGAAAATGAATCCTTGAAGTGTCAGGAAAAGATAATTAAAATTCACTTGCTCACCTCTCAGATTATCTTTTCCTTTTGTGCACTGAGCTTCGAGTTACTCGTCATGTCTAATTTTTATTTTTCAAAACCGTCTGTTGTAAGTGGAGCAAAGAGGAAGGGGGGTTGGTGTGTTGTGTTCTCTGAAGATAACGGAGTGAGAGTAAGTTGGTTAGCTGCCCTAGATTAGGATTGGAGGTCGTTTTGAGCTAAATTGGCTTTGAAATCAGGATTTAAATTGCCAGTCAGACTTAATTAAGATAACTGGGCATGAAGGCCATCCTTCTTCTTCCTCCAGTCTCACGAAAAGAATGCTTCTATTGTTTGTGCTCCTTTATAGCCAAACTATACTCTAAGTATTAATTTTTGAGGAAAATGTTTTACATGGTAATTGACGTAGGAATTTAAAAGTGTTTTATATGTAAATAAGAAACCCGCATAATCATTTATTTGATTTTCCAAGGAATATTTCGAGTAGGTCCTTATATAGTCACTGGGAGGCAGAGCAACACATTGCTCTGAATTGCTCTTTTCTGCCGTGTACAGAGTTAAGAGTAAAGACATCTCAGTTACTTTATTCAACCTTAATAATATGTGTGTGGGTGGAGCTTGCTTAAGGAAGCATGAATTTTAAATTCTTTCGACTACTTACTACTCATCTATGCTTCTGCTTTAACATTAGAGCCATTTATTTATTGTGGTGTGTGTGTGTGTGTGTGTGTGTGTGTGTGTACGTGCACACATGTGTGTGAAGGGCATGTGTGTGCCTGCCTATATGGAGGTCAGAGGACAACTCATGGGAATTGATTTTCTCTTTCTGTCATGTGGGTTCTGGGGCTTGAACTCAGTAAACTTGCTGAGCCATGCTGGCAGTGCTATTCATGCATTTGCAATTGCTAAACCTTTTGTTTGTGATAAACAGGGTTAAACTTGTACAATGTTAACTAGCTTAACATAAGAGACTTACAGTAACATTGCTAATTTAGTTTTACTTTTCATCTTCTGTAGACTAAAGCAAATTAATTAGCACTTTTAATCTTTTTGGCAATAAATTTTAACTTTAGATTGAAAGGTTCCAAGAAAGAGATGAAATCGAATCTAGAGGTGAATCTGGTAGTGTTGACCATGCACTTGGTTGCCTGTGGAAAGGGGACTGCAGGAGATGGTCAGAGCTTCACAAGCAAGCAAGCATGTCTTGACGACTTTGTGGATGCCCTTGAACTGATGCTAACCTCCCTCTTGAGAATATGCAGATCTCTTCGGTAGATAGAGTCCCATATCCTGGGATTTGGAACTGCCAGTACGGGCATGATGGTTTTGACATTGGCTGTGATTGGTAATTGATCCAAATATAATTTTGGAACAATTTCACTGAAAATCAGTTTGAAGTGGTAAGACACATCTTCCTCCTGTATATGAAAACTATATCTACAGTTTTTACAAAAAAAACATAAAATCAAATCTTGATGCTTAATATATTGATTAAAAAAGCCTCATATCTAAAGTAAGACATTTGAGTTATTGATCATTTTTTTGTTTAAAACAGTAATTGGAAATGTCAAGTAACTGGGTGATTGGATTTTTTTTCCGTGGGGTACCAGAAGGGGAGTCAAATGATAAGGCAGACAGAAATTTTATTATGGATGGTTTTATGATCATGTCTGAAAGGTTTTAATGATCATGTCTGATGGGTTTGAATTTATTTCAACATTCTGGGATTGAGGAGATGGTTCAGAGGGTAAAGTGCTGCAGCACAAATCTAAGGACCGATACCAAGTACCCTATCCCTAACCCAGTTCCAATCCCTAGTATTCAAATAAAGGCCAGACTTGCTGGTTCATATCTGTAATTCCTATACTCCTAAGGTGACATGGGAGGTGGAGACAGGAGAATCCCCAGAAACTCACAGGCCTTTGACCTCCACATGTACTTGCTCACAGTCAGGAGTGTGCACACCACACACACACACACACACACACACACACACACACACACACGCATGCAAACACCACATTTGCAATGGTTTGAATGAACATGCTCTCATAGGCTCATAGGGAGTGGCGCTACTTGAGAGGTGTGGTCTTGGAATAGGTGTGGACTTGTTGAAGGAAGTGTGTCACTGGGGGTGGCTTTGGGGCTTCAAATGCTCAAGCCAGGCCCAGTGACTCTCTCTTCCTGCTGTCTGCTGATCTGGATGTAGAACTCCCAGATACCTCTCCAGTACTATGTCTGCCAGCACGCTACCATACTTACCACCATGATCACAACAGACTAAAACTCTGATCCTGTAAGCCAGCCCTAATTAAATGTTTTCCTTCATAAGAATTGCCATGGTCACAGTATCACTTCACTGCAATAGAAACCCTAACTAAGGCAGAAGTTGGTACCAGGGACTGAAGTGTTGCTGTGATAGGCCGGACTGTGCCTTTGTTTGGAGGAATTTGCACTTTGGGACTTTGGACTAGGAAAGCAGTTGAATACTTTAAGTGGGACTGAACTGTGTGGGTACAGCTCAAGAAGTTTCAGAGGGGGAAGAATATTAGTATTGACCCAGAGACCATTCTTGTGATATTTTGGTGAAGAATGTGACTGCTTTCTGCCCTTGTCCAAAAAAATCTTTCTGGAGCTAGACTGAAGAGTTATGGATTAACAGCTTTGACAGAGGAGATTTCCAGGCCATCTAGTATTGACTGCGTTTGTTTGGTGATGGTAGCCATGCTTATGTGGATTTGTGATGGAGAGGAGCAAGCTGAACAAGGAAAACTAAAGAATGTGCAGTTTGAGGAGAAAAGGAGCACCGGGAAGTGTAATGGAGTCAAGTCCGGTGCTCAAGGGGATAAAAAGTTTAAAAAGAAATCTGAGGCTAAATAGAATAAAGGGAGTGATGGACCCAAGGAAGACCTCACCCAGCTAAGCTTCCAACTTGTGAAAAGGAATTAAAGGAAAGCTTAGGGCTAAGCATGGTGACTCATGCTTTGCCTTCAACCCCAGCTCTCAGGAGGCAGACGCAGGGAGATCACTGCCTTCAAGGTCTGTCTGGTCCTCAGAGCAAATACCAGGGCAGCCAAGTTCATTCAGTGAAGGAAATCACAGAAAACCGAAGTAGTTGTAAGTGAACTAGGGGGGCATGCTCTAGCCCAGGTAGGCAGCAGAACTTGGCAGTTTTGGACACGTGGTTCTGGTTGTAGAGTCAAGGATACAGGAAAGGGCTTATGGAATCTCCCTTAGGATCATGGTGTCTTTTCATAGCAATAGAAACCCTGACTAAGACACTCTCCCTTCAAGGTTTTAAAAAAAAATCTGCCAGGCGGTGGTGGCGCACGCCTTTAATCCCAGCACTCGGGAGGCAGAGGCAGGCGGATCTCTGGGAGTTCGAGGCCAGCCTGGTCTACAAGAGGTAGTTCCAGGACAGACACCAAAGCTACAGAGAAACCCTGTCTCGAAAAACCAAAAAAAAAAAAAAAAAAAAAAAAAAAAAATCTGGTAGAAGTAATATGTAAAATTTGTGACTAAAAATTATCTTCAATAAGTGTATATGTATGTGATTCTTACATGAATATTTAATATTATTTATGATATTGCTTTATTGAACAAGTTTTATTCATTTATTTCCTGTTAAAATAGTCTTATATTGAATGTAATAACTGGAAAAGTCACAAGTTTTACAAAGGTATATAACATAGGTGGATTATTATTACAAAGTAATTTATTTCTTAGTTTCATTTGGGTATTTACAGTAAGTCATACCAGTAGCAGATTTTTTTTTCCCCAAAAGTTTATGCCAGGTAAATTATTTGCTATTTAAAAGTGAATTCAATTCCAGGGGGATAAAAAGAGGTATAACAGAATCTTGTTCCATGCAAACGAGTCTCCTAGATTTGGGGCAGAAAATTAATACATATGACCCAATAGTTGACCATAGTTTTAAATATACACAAAAGTTTAAAAATCTAAGTTGCCATTGTTTACAAAATATTGGCAAATTAGAGCTAAAGCGCCTGGCATTATTGTGTGATCCTCTGTTTAAAAATAAACAGAGGAAATAATTGTAGAAACCTCTGGGTTTAGAAAAGCTTGTTGGTGGCTCTTCACATCCTACTAAAAAAGCAGGCGGTCTTTGCATATTAATCACGCTGTGAAAGGAAGCTTGCTTTATTTGCATTGTGCGAGCATTAAGAAGTCCAACAGTACGCCTGAGAAAAAAAATGGGGGGGATTGTAATTGTTGTTCTCAAAAGAGTTTTTATCCCATTCAAGTGGAAAGGCTGAATGCTGGAGAATTAGTGCAGTGTTTGGTGGAAGAAGAGTCCCTTTTGGCTGCTGTGTTTTATGCGGAGCAGTCCCGGTGTGCCAGGGTCCAGGACTCTGGGGTGGAGACCAAAGGGACTCCTGCTTTTCTGATGCAGTTTCTCTGTTTTAGATCTCAGTAGTTTTGTAAGCAGTTTTTCCTTCTGCACCTGCAAAAAGAAGGAAAATTTGATGATAGGCACGATATTGGGGATTCCAGATCAATCAAATGGTAACCAAGAAATAGGAATGAACCTTAAGTGGCTGCTGTTGAAGGGCGGGGATATGGGACTGAAGGAGACACAATATAAAATTATGTAAATTATGTGTAAGTATTTCTGTAGAAAAATGTGATCTGTTTAATGTCTTGCAGATGTAATTTGCTCCCCAAATTGATTTTAAATGATGTATTTGAAATTCTCCTAATAACAATGGCATCATTTTCACATCATTGTGTTTTAGGACTCATTGGCTGAGTGTAAACATCGAGAATAAACAGAAATACTCTTGATGCAATGGAGACATCCCTTAAGGTTTCGTAGGCAAACTATTTTAACCCCTTTCTCCCCCTCTGTACAGCACACCCCAGGTGTCCCTGCGATGCTCTAGCTCTTCTGGTTGGCAACAGTTCTCTTAGCCATTATGGTTCCTGAAGCTCACCAGGTGCATAAGTATTTGCGGTGTTTAATGCAATGTATGTGGTTTTAGTTTTTTTTTTTATTATTTTGCGCAGATTGTGACATTTTAGAAAGGGGAAAGTGTGCTATTACCTGCATACACAGATTTTGACAAAAAAAAATGTATGTTGTCATAGAGACAAAGCTCATTGCTCTAAATGATTTCGTTACAATACCAGAGGATAGTTGGCGGACTCCAAAGGTCATATACATCATATGCATGTTGTACTAAAAACATCCCGCTTTATCCATGAAGCTACTTGTTATTGGCCTCTTTCATATCATGCCACTTTGGGTATTTGAAAGTAGAACACAGCATTTCTCTTTTACTTGAATTGCTTTCTATGATATGAAAAGGCATGTGATCATTTCCACACTCATATAAAGTATTCGATAAAATGGAGCACCTTTCATGATTTTAAACGTGAGCCAAAGGACCTCCTCCACCAGTGGAGAGTACCTCCTCCCCCAGAGCTTCCTTGAGAAGCTCAGAGTAAACGTCTAAAAGACCAGAGACACCGAGGACCAGGAGAAGCTCGCTTCAGCAATAAGGACACCGTAAGTCAAATCCATGTGAGATACCATTTTGCACCATCTAGGATGGCAATACTGAAAAAAGGCTACAAGCTTGAGCAGTGGTGTGGAAACATCAGGACCCCTATACACCATTGTTACGAAAGAAAGCGGTATGCCTCTTTGGAGCACTGTCTGACGGTCACCAAGCAGAGTTACCATGTGACCCATCAGTTTTACTCCATTAGAGATTAAAATACTTGTTCATGCAAAAACTTGTCTGGTAATCGTAATGCAACTTTATTAACCATAACCAAAAATACAAACAACCTAAAGGTCCTTCAACTCATAAATGTGGTATAGCTACACAATGGAATATTATTGGAAATAAAAAGGAATGAAATTATGATATGTGTCACAACTTTGATGAGTCTTGACTCTTCCTTGTTGTCATGTAAGATCATTAATTGTATTAGCATTTATTTGCTTGCAACTTTGAAGTTTATTTTCATCCTAGTACTTGTTAATATTTGTCCATAATTCTTAATAATGTTCAGCTTATGTGCATGACATCTTTATGGGAATAGTTAAGATAATTTTATTTATATTTATGGACTACAAGCATGCTATCATTACTCCTAGCACACATGAACAAACAGCCAGTTCTTCAAAATGTCTCTGTCTTTTGGAAGAAGGAAAACATGTTTTTAATCAATGTTTCTTGACTGGGGTGTATTTCCACTGTTACTTTGTGGAGTTGTTGGAGTATCACAATATACAAGAGAGAATCAGCCATTATCATAGTTTGAGTTTTTACCGTGGGCCTCACACATGCCACGCAAGTCTACTGCTATGCAGTCTTATACCCAGCCCTCTCTTACCTTTTGTTTTAAGGCCCAGGCTAACCTTGACTCAGGCTGTAGTTCAAGCAGGCCTTGAACTTGTGATCTTACTACCTCAGCCTCCTGAGTAGCTGGGATTGTGGGCCTGTGGGCCTGCCTCACATGGCTGATCCTCAATGTATCTGAAGGTGCATACAGCAGCGGCTTAGTCTTTAGCTTGGTTGTATTGAGAGGTAGCCAGAAATTCGAGAGGCATGGCTTCGTGGGAAGTCTTTGGGTCATGGTGCATGCCCTTGTAGGACACTAGAATTCTGTTTCTTTGTTCTTTGTCTCTCACTTTTTAGCCAGGAGATGAATGGTTTCATTCTGCTACATGCTTCTGTCATGGTATGCCTTCTTCTTTTAGAGGTCTAAAGCCAGTGAATCTGCCTGATGGTAGACTGTGTCCTCTAAAACTATGCCCAAATAAATCTTTTTTTTTCTTATAAATTATTTGTCACAATAGAAGGTTCACTGACATATATTGCTTACAAGCTAATGGCTTCATGGTAGAGCTATAGTACAGGCTTATATCATGGACATTGATTATTGATAGTGTCCCCTTACCTCTGCCACTTCCATACTTTAAAGTTCGGTGTCCATTCTTTGTATAAAGCAAAACAAAAAAGGAAGAATAAATTTCCCGGGATTTGACAGTCTTTTGCAATTCCCAAGAGCGAACTGTTCATTTGTTTTTAGTGTCATTCATCCCAAATGTGTACTCAATCCATGTGGTTGCATTTTAGAGGGAGGCTAAGATGGATTGAAAATGTTTTTCTTGGCATGTGGAACAAATTCAGTGATCTGAATAAAGTATAGATTACCTAATACTGTAGTGATGAACACGAAAACGGTTAAAAACCTTGTGGGTGGTGCTTATTGGGTTTGACAAACCCTGGGCTGCTTTTCTAGGACACTGGTGAGAGAATTTTCGACGGGCCTGTTGCTTCTCTAAAATCGGAAGAATACATCCTTTGTGGCCAAGAGCTAACTGAGGGCTGTAGATAGATGGTTTGTAGATTTTCTTTTGCCAGAATACTCTCTAAAACAGGCGTATTCTGCTGTAGCCACACTCAGAATCCTTTGAGGACACACAAGAAGGTCTATAAGCCCCTAGAGTTAATCTGAAGGATCTCTCGGAACTTCGACTTACTGAACTTGTTTCTTTAAAACAACCATTGCAAACATCTCAGGCGAGAATCGCTCTTTAAAAACAAGACATGTTGTTAGATGTGCAGACAGAAATGAAAGATTTCTGTTATGAAATCGGCTCCCACTCTCTCATCTTCTAGAGTGATTTAATATTGTTAAAGAGATCGGTGAAGTTTTATGTCTTTTCAGATATACTTATTTTGATGCAGGCTACTCAACACTTGCAATAAGATTCCCCACTACCACCAAAAAGTTTTGTAACTTTTGATTGGGAATTGGGTTGAATCTTCCTGTTGAAATATTGTGTATGGTAGATCTCTTGAGATCCAACATGATGGAAAGTCCCAATATCATCTATGATGGTTAGCATACTTCTTGAACATAGATCCCCAGGCCAGTGTCCAGCTGACTCTGTCTCACTGAGGATCCTCTCTGGTAGCTTTCATTCTTGGACTGTGTGTTTTTACGCCTTTGAGGAACATGAAGGAGGAGTGGAGGTTATGGAATGGAGTTGTAAAGAAGATGCCAGCTAGTAATGTGTGTGCATCAGTGAGTCAGCAAAAACTGATAGCATTGAAAGGTGAACTGCCAGGCTCATTAGGTGAGGAAGTGGGGAGGAGAGGAAACCCTGGGGTCGGGGGAATGCCTTGAGGAGAGTGCTTTGGAAGCTAGATATAGTGCCCCTCCCTGGGAAGTTGGGCAAGACTAGCATCTGGAAGAGGAGCTGCTTTGGAGGCTGGGTGAGGTAATTAGATTTGAATTCTGATTATAAGATTTGAAGGACTTTAGCAAGAGGTACTGCAGGGATGGGAGGGGCTCTCTGCTCTGCCTGAGGACCTTCATGACCAGCAAACCCACACTGTGGAAGGAGAGATTGTCTCCCTCAGTTCTCTTCTGATCTCCACACGAGACCCTGTAAGAGGCTGGTGAGCTTGGTGATGGAGCTGAATGGTTCTGGAGCAGAACAAAGAACAGGCAGGATTTACAGTTCAGACCAGGGTCTCAAGAGTGGTGAATGTCACTAGTCACAAAAAATGGGAACAAGGAAGAGAGGAACTTTTTGCTTTTTCAGAAGACTTTATCTTGGCCTGGTGGGGAAGGTGACCTTGAGATTAAAGTAAACTGGGCAGGATGAACAGCCTACTAGACTTCTGGAGACAGACTTACAGTTCTTCTGTGAGCTGAGTTAGCGGCAGGCCTGCAGTCATTAAAGCAGGAGATCGCTCTCAGAGGGTAAGTCTTTCTGGATAAAGCAGTGTGAAGAATCAACTGCAGATCTTGTCCCGACACTCACGTTCTGGAGATGGGCACTTTTTATGTGCGATGGCTATTAAAATGACTACCGAGTTGAAGCAACTTTTTGTTATGTGTGTTTCCAAAGCATTAAAGTCATAGACCTGTCAGTGTGATGGCAGACTCCTCCCGTGAACTCTCAGTCTCTTTTGTGTCCATTCTCCCTGGTTCTGTTTTAATGAAGGGGCATTTTGCAGCCCGTATTGATTTCTTTGCAGGGCTTTTTTAATTGTAGTGCTGGTGTTTCAGAAGCATAAGTGGTAGATGAGACATTTTGTAGCACAAATGGATTTAAAAACATAATGTACAAATGAAATTACTGTAGTGGATGGGTTTTTTTGTGTCATCTTGACCCAAGCTAGAGTCATCAGAGAGGAAGAAGCCTCAGTTAAGGAAATGCCCCCGTGAGATCCAGCTGTAAGACATTTTCTCTATTAGTGATCAATGGGAGAGGCTCCAGCCCACGGTGGACGGTGCCACCTCTGGATTGGTGGTCCTGGTTTCTATGAAAAGCAGATTGGACAAGCTATGAGAAGCAAGCCCCATAAGCAGCACATCTCCATGACCTCTGTATCAGTTCCTGCTTCCAGGTTCCTGCTCTGCTTGAGTTCCTGTCCTGACTTCCTTCAATGTGGTGAGAGTGGGCATCCCTTCCTTGTTTCCATTAATTGTGAGCAGCTGTATATATGGAAGTGTAAGTTGAATAAACCCTTTGCTTTTTGGTCATGATATTTGGTTGAAGCAATAGAAATCCTAACTACAACAATTATATTCCAGGATACTAAGAGAATGTGGAAATTAAATTTCTGAAGAGTTACAGAAAATGACCCCAGGAAAGCATGAAACGAACAAGAATTCTGTTTTTTTTGTTTGTTTGTTTGTTTTTTTTGTTTTGTTTTAATGGGAAAAGTGGTTAGAGTGTTGCCTGGGGGAAGACTTTGAGTCTTAATATCCATCCTAGGCACATAGAGTAAGATAAGGGTCCGATTCAGTGTGTGTTCCGGTAGATACTTCTCTCTCTCCCTTGTGTTTTGTGCCCTTGTTGAAACTTAGACACTTGTGTATATTTGGGTTTATTTCTGGGCTTTACTGTCTTTTGTTGTTCTTTACATCTCTTTTAATGTCAGCACTGTACTAGGTTTTGAGATGCTTCCAGCTTTGTCTTTTTTTTGTTTTTGTTTCTTTATTTTGTTTCATTATTGTTTTGGCTTTTTAAGGTCTTTTGTGGCTCTGTGTGAAATTTATATATCTATTTTTTTTTACTTCTGTGGAAGCATTATTTCAATGCAATATGTATGGCATTGATCCTATAGATTCCTTTGGGTAACTAGACATTCAACAGTAGCAACCCAAACTATGAACATGGGGTGTTTTCTTTTCTTTATGTCTTCAGTTTTTTTTTCATAAGTATCTTAAAGTTTTCTTTCTGGAGACATTTCACCTCTTTAGCTCTTTTACCTAGAACTAAAATATTTCACAGCTTTCTGTTTCAAGGCTATGGTTTGGTTGGTTTGTTTTTACAGTACTGAATATTGAACTTAGGGCTTTATGCGCATAGGCAAAACATTCTACAATCAGCTGATGTCAATGCTATTGTGAATTGGTTTATTTTTTTAATTTCCTCTTTAGATAATTCAGTATTAGCATATAGAAGCCCTCGTGATTTTTGTACATTGATTTTGCATTCTGCCACTCTTTGGGAAGAACGTTTGACGGAGTCATTAGAAATTTCTCTTTATAAAATAATGTCATCTGCATACAGCAGCAACTTAGTTCTTTCCTGTTGGTTTGAATTCATTATTTGTTTTTTCTTGTCTAATTGCTCTGGCTGGGACTTCTAGTACTCTGTTGAACAGGTGTGGTGAGAGTGGGCATCCTTCTCTTGTTTTTGGTGAAAAGCCTTCCCTTTTCACTACTGAGGAAGGTGTGAGCTCTGTGCTAACATAAATGCCTGTCTTTGTTAGAAAATATCCTTTTTGGAGCTAATTTGCTGAAAATTTGCACAGGAAGGAATGCTGAGTTTTGTCAGATAATATTTCTTTATCTAAACAGCAGATCATATTATAGTTTTGTCTTTCATTCTGTCACCATGATGTATCACGTTTATTGATTTGCAGGTGTTGAATGAACCTTGAGTTCCAGGCATCAGTCCCAAGCATTGATCAATGATCTCTTCAATGTGTGGTTGAACTGGACCTATTAGTACTTTGATGGATAGAGATTTTAAATATCTACATTCATGAATTCTTGCCTCTGAGTATTCTTTGAGGTGATCCCACCTGAGATATTGTGTTTTTTATGAACCCCAATGTTTATTTCTCTACCAAGTATTTCTATCACACATTTCCTTAAATGGGGATCATTGATGCTTTCAGTTGAATTATATATCCTAGTACTCTGATGCGGATTTTCAGTATCTACAATCATCAAGGATAGTGTCCTGTAATTTTGTTTTTATTCCAGTATGTTTAGTTTTCCTATTATTACTAGGGGGTTATCTCTATCTCCTTCCAGATTGTCTAATATTTACTTTATATATTTAGGTGCTTCAAAATTGAATGCATATATGTGAGTTTTCAATTTTTACATCTCCTTGATAAATGGGTCTTTTTATTACTGTATAGTAGTCTTCTTTGTCTTTTTCCATAGTTTTTGAACTTAAAGTCTATTCTGTCTAGTATTAGTAGAGTTACAACTTCTTTTTCTTTGTTTCCTCTGTTTTTCTTCCTATGCTTTTAATGTTACATTTGTCATTAAAGTTGAAATGAGTCTCTTATAGTTATCAGATAATGTCCTCTTTATGTTTGATATTCATTTGGTTATTCTGTACCTTTTGCTTAGAGAATTTAGTCCATTAATGTCCTGAGTACTTGTGGATAGGTGGGATTTGATGCTGTTATTTATTGGTTACCCTATGGTATTGTCATTTCTATCACATGCTTTTGTTCTTTTCTTACAACGTTTCTTTGCACCTATGATAGATTTTGCTTTATGGTTACCACATGGCTCACAAGGAACAAGATGATAAAGCAACTTAAATTCTATGCTCTACACTATACATTTTTATTACTCTTTTACTTCTTCAGCCCCACATTTTAAATAATTCATGACAGAATCTCTATCTTTTAATATTGAGTAATCTTTAAGAAATTATTATAACTGTAGTTATTTTTAGTTGTCTTGTCTCTTGATGTTTATGTTATAGATAAAATTGACTTACACTCACCATTGAGTATTCTGACTTTAACTGTATTTCCTGTTACAACGTTTTTACATATTCTTGATTCACATTTTTTCACTTCAAGTTAAAAAATTTCTTTTGGGATTTTTTGTAAGGCAGATCTAGTAGTGATAAGCTCTCTCCTTTTCTATTTGCTTGGGAAAGTCCTTATTTCCTTTCGTTTTTAAGGATCTTGGCTGGAGTTGATTCTTTGTTCTTTTTTTTTCTGTGCAATACACTTTTATTTTCCTTTACCTTTGCAGTCATCTTTGAGTAGTTGTGTAAACAATAGAATGGAATGGAATTACATTAAATTGTATGCAGATGGGTCTAGAACACCTTAACAATTATGACAAGGCGATTATAAATAACTTCTTCCCTTAGTAATATATATTTGCCTTTAAAGTACATTGAAGAGCTGCCGTATCCCGCTATCTCTGATTCGGCTCTCCTGTGGTAATGGGATTTGATATTTTGAAGGTGATAAATGGGACACCACCAGAACTGGAGTTCTACTTGAAACTCCGCGGCATACACAGATTGTGTGAAAAATAAGAGAAAGGGTTTTGTGCAATGACAAAAAGTTAAACTTGCTGTAAACGTTCAAGAATAAATATTTCCAACCCAAGAACCTTCTGCTTGGCTATGTATTATGAACCTAGTAAACCTTAGGATTTTCAAATTTGGAGTCTACACCTTCAAGGAGGTGGTCTCCCGGGATGGTTCCATTGCTCTTTCCTAGCTAACACTAGATATGGCAGCTCTTCAATGATTCTTTGTTCTTGTAGAACTTCGCATATGCATCATCCCATCTCTTCAGTGCTAGTGTTTCTATTGAGAAGTCTATGGGTAGTTTTCAGGAGCTTCCCTTGTTTATACTGAGTCACTTAACCCCTTCTTCTTTTCAAGATTCTTTATATTTTGCCGGCAGTGGTGACTCCTGCCTTTAATCTCAGCACTCAGGAGGCAGAAGCAGGCAAATCTCTGTGATTTTGAGAACAACCTGGTGTACATAGAGAATTTAAGGACTATTTCACAGAGAAACACTGTTTCGGGAAAAAAAATCTTTGTGTTTTGATAATTTGATTATAATATGCCTCAGAGTATTCTTTTAAGTTACTTCTACCTGATATATTTTGGGCTTTATGAAGTGTTCACTTTTCTCTTAAATATTTTTTGAATAAAATTTAAAACAGTATTTCTTTAAATATTTGGTATTTTCCCCCTGTCTCTTTTTCTGGGACTCCCATCATTTGAATAATCATATTTTTGCTGGTTTCCCATAGATCAGTGGTTCTCACCCTTCCTAATGCTGCAACCCTTTAAATACAGTTCCTCATGCTGTGGTGACCCCCAACCACAAACTTTTCATTACTACTTCATAACTGTACATTTCACTAATGTTATGAATTGTAATATAAATATCTTTATTTCCTGATGGTCTTAGGTGACCCCTGTGAAAGGGTAGTTTGACCCCCAAAGGGGTCAAGACCCACAGGTTGAGAACTGCTGCCATGACTCATTCATCTTTCTGTTTTTCTTTCTTCCAATTGGTGAATTTCTTCAAGTTTGCTAATTTTCTCTTCTGGGCTATCAGTTCTACTGTTGAAGGTTTCTATTGAATTTTTCAGATCTGTCATCTTTAACCCCATGTTCTCTCTCTCTCTCTCTCTCTCACTCTCTCTGAATCTTTATGTGTGAACAGGTATACCTGTGTGAATGCATGTACATGTGTGGGCATGTGTATGTCAGAGAACTGCTTTGGTTGTTGATCCTCAGGTGTCATCCAGCTTCTTTTTACTTTGAAGCAAGTTCTTTCACTGGCCTGGAACTTGCTGAATTAGCTATGCTATCTGGCTGATGAGATCCTCCTGTCTCTGTCACCATGTCTGTCTTTCTTCTTTGGGTTCTAGAGGTTGAACTCAGGTCTTGGTGCTTGCAAGGCCGATGTGGTACAGACAGAGCTAGCTCTCTATCTCCTGCTTACTTTTGAGTTTAATCTCCTTTTGTCTAGGCTTTTGTTTCCCTAATTTCTAAATCCCTCATTTCCTGATTGTTGTATGTTTGTAGTGTCTTGTATTACATTGCGATTCTTGTTTCTTTTATTTTCCTAAGAGTTGGTTTGTAGCCCAGGCTGTCCTTGGAGTCCTGGTTCTTCTGTCTCAGTTTTTTTAATGCTAGGTTTATTGATGTGTGCTACCAGGTGAGATTTCTTTGGTTTACAATGATTGCATAGTGTTCTCTTTCAGGTTATTCTTTGAGGTTGGTTGCTGCAGCTGCGGTGATATCACATCTGATTGATTCTGTTTTTTCTTTGTAGCATCATATGCAGTTGGAGCACCTCTTCATCATCATTCTAGCCTGGTTTCAGTGGGTTAAGGCATTCTCATGTTGGCATCCTAGGATGTTGTGGTCACCTCCGGGATGAGAGTTGAGTGGTCTCAGAGTGGGTCATATGGCTGCTATTGTGTCCTCAGTGAGATCCACTCTTGCTAATACTGTACTCAGGGACTCCAGTGGGCAAAGGTTCTGTCTGGCTCCTGGGTGGACTCTGCTGTCTCCACAACCTTGGGCCATAGGGTTTGTACTGGAATGGGAGTTTGCTTCAGGGTTTATAGGCAGAACTTTTTTCAGTTGTGAATGAGTATAGCTTTCCCTTGGATAGCTAAGAAAGTGCTTGCCTGGGGACAGGCATAACTTCCCTGGTCAGTGGCTGAGGGAGTGGAATGGTCACAGAATGCCTCAGAGGTAGCACTTAGAACCGAAGCAGGAAGGCCTCCCCAGAGGACTCAAGTGGACTTGACCCTTCCCACCCCCAGGGTTGGGGTTATCAGTCTAATCTTTGACCGGTGCTGAGAGGTCTAGAACCAGGCCTCGGCGATGTTTCTGGTCAACTCAGGAGTACAGTCAGCAGATCTGTGACCCAACACATGAACGTTTCAGCTCCTGGGATGGGTATATCCGATGCTAGATCCTTAAACAAATAGGTCTATATGGCTGGGTCCCAAGGGAAACATGTGCCGCTTGGGGATCTGAGGCCAGTTATAGTGTATGAATCTGTCACTGGACAAGGTTCTAAAATGGCCTTTCTGAGTCTTGAGCTCTAGCAGGGTTTTATAATCTCTTAAGTGGATTTCAAAACTTGCAAAGGCACCTGTGTCTGTGGACAGCGGTAGAATCATTTTGCTGCCCCCACATACTGTGGAGCATCCTATGTGGTTATTCACTGATGTCTTGTGTTTCCTTATTCAACACTGAAGTCAATGTTTTGGCTCGAAATGTCATGTAGGTGACACAGACAGGGATGGAGTGTCATTGTGGTGGGTAATAGGATCAGGCTGCAGTAAGCGGGATTAATGGGCTAAATTTAGCACGATGCAGTTTCCTGAGAAAGAAACAAAACTCACGCTTAGAACCTAAAATGTGTTCGTTAATTCCATTCTCTCCTCCTTGGCTCCTTCTAAGGACCTTAGCAGAGTTAATTGTTCCTTTCTCTGCATCTCATTAGCACCTTAGACTTAACCCAGTCCTTGAGTCCTTTTCCTATGTCTCTGTCCCTTTCCATCCTGCATTGTCAACAGTTTGAGAATTTCTGTTGACTGAGCTTGGTCAACCGGGAATTCATGAACTAGAATTTAGTGTTGGCACATGGAGAATGAAGGCCTTAGTACACAGTCCAACACCACCACAAAGAAGGCAGACTATTGGAACTGGCCAGGTTTTTATCCTAATGGGATATTAATGTCTGTGAGTTGGTCACATTCATTGATTTCTTTTTCCTCTTTGTTATTATAGTTTTGCCAGTAAATTGGATGAAAAGTGAAAAGCAAACAGAAATGATTAGAGTGATTAGACAGAACTGGATTAATCCAAAACATTTTGTAGGTGAAGAAATGACGCAAAGCGAAGAAGAGGAGACACGGTGACCCAAACAAGTTCACACCAGGAGGTGACCCAGTCAAGTTTACTCCAGGGGACTGTGCTGAGAACGAGCCTGGGATAGACTCTTAAGTTTTATACTGTTTGTTTATATGGAAGCATAATTTGGTAGTAATTATAGACATATTTTATATTATTATCAGTTAGTAATCGTGCATGATAAAGGAGTTTATTGTAGGCAATCTAGTCTGTTGAAGCTAATATAGTAACTTAACTCTCATATCCTTTCATGATGGGTAATGTAACCATTTACATATTTGTTTTCCTGTTATAACAGTTTTAAAGAGAAACGATCATTTTCATTCACTTTTACTAAATATATTTCTGCATCATTTTTAATGGTGAAGCATCATTTCTTGGACATTGTGTTGTGGTTATGAATGACTCTTGGGAAGAAGAAGAGCTGTTACTCTGATTGTAGTCTTTTTTTTAAAGATTTATTTATTTATTACATATGCAATGTGTCTTCTGCCTGTATGTCTGCCTGCAGGCCAGAAGAAGGCACAGGATCTCATTACAGATGGTTGTGAGTCACCATGTGGTTGCTGGGAACTGAACTCAGGACCTTTGGAAGAGCAGTCAGTGCTCTTAACTGCTGAGGCACCTACCTTTCCAGCCCCTGGTACTCTTATGTTAAAATTGCTTCTTTTAGCAGGGCAGTGTTGGCACATGCCTTTAATCCCAACACTTGGGAGGCAGAGGCAGGCAGATCTCAGTGAGTTTGAGGCCAGCCTGGTCTACAAAGCAAGTTCTGGGACAGCCAGGGCTGTTACATAGAAAAATACTGTCTTGAAAAACTAATAAAATAAAATAAAAATAAAACAAACAAATAAACCCTGCTTCTTTTTAAAGGTTTTTCCTTAGGCCTTTTTGTCAACATTTATTAATTATGGAAAATAATGCATTTGTTGTGCCCTTTTTCTTAGGCAGGGTCTTGCCATGTAACCCTGGCTGACCTAGAATTTACAGGTAAACCACCAATTTGTAAGGACCCTCCTATCTCTGTTTAACTAGTATTGGGATGACAAGCCTGTGTCATCATATTTGACTATTGTGATATGTTTTAAAACAATTTATTTTTAATTGTGTGTATTTGTGTATGTGCTTGTGTGAGTATGAACACATAAGTGTGGGTGCCCGCAGAGGCTAGGGTCATTGGATCCCCAGGAGGTTGAATTAGAGGAAGTTTTGGGATACCCAGCATGGGTGCTAGGAAGTTACACTCAGGACTTCTTCAAGAGCAGTATGCACACACAACCATGGAACCAACTCTCCAACTCCCTATTGTAATATTTTTAAATGCATCTTCTTTTAAAGAAGTAATTTTTCTCTGTGTGAAATTTTACATGTTTTAATTTTCAATCAGCATTGGTATTTGCATTGCTAAATTTATTGTGCAAGAGAGTTTTTAGGGATAAGCAATTGTTCTGAGGTTACCATCTCCAGTCTGTAGAAGGACCAAATTTTACATCATCCTGTTTCTTTGGATGTTTCTCTTTAGATGACTAAATCTCTCTGTGTGTGTGTGTGTGTGTGTGTGTGTGTGTGTGTAAAATTGAATATATTTAATTATTTGAAATGTTCATGGTTCAGAAATGAAAAGTGTAGATATATGTGATGAAAGTTTTTTTGTAACAAAAAAGTGTCCTCACTCCTCTCTTCTAGAACATCTTCATATTGAGGGATAAGCAAATGCAAAAGCATTTTTCTACCTATGTAGAGCTATACTTCTGTTATTTAATTTATTAATTTTAATAATTAATTGACATTTAATCATTGTTTGGACAAAGGAAGTGTCTGTCACTGTTTAATTTTCTTCACTTGGCTTCTTTCTCTCTTGGTAGGTCTGTCACAATTTATAATTCTTCTGTCCATTAAATTCCTAATTCAAGATAGCCAACTGACAGTTTGCTTTGTAACTATCTCTTGATGCTCATTTTAGAAGTTGGGGTTAATATTGTCCTGCATTTTCTCCAGACCTCCCTTTTATCAGCATCCAATGTCATATGACATCTGTTTCATATAGATATAAGAAACACATATGTATATAAAACATTGTAAATATAATCAATATTGATAAAGTATATATTAGGTTATTATAATTAATCCATCAATAATGTCTTTTGAAATTAAATTCCAAAAGTTGAAATTCAACAAATTGCCTTTTTCCTTTTTTTATCGCACAAGATGTACAGATTATTATTATAGTTCCTATTAATATGTAGATTTCCAGAAGACTCTATCAGTCTTTTTTTTTAAATAACCAGCATTTCCAGGTTTCAAAGAAAGTATCAAATTAGTAGAATCTCTTTTGTGAAAGAGAACCTCTTGTTCTTCCCTCCCGTGCTGCTTTCTGCTGGCTTGACTGATCCTCGATCCGCTGCACAGCTATCTCCCAGAATGATCCTTCATCATTCTTGGCTGAATCCAGATTTTAGATTTAATGCCTCTTGCTTCCTGGTTTTCCATATGACTTCACATGAGCAAATATTTTAAGTACTTTCCTCAGAAGTGGGCTGAAAGGTAAAGGACCCATTATTGGCCTATAAATTATACATATCCATTGCCTTTATTCTATCCTGTCAATTACAAGGTTGACTAGATGTGACATCTGGATTGGAAAGAGGCTCCTCATCATAAATGGAAGGAATTCGTCATCATAGTCAAGCCTCTGGGATCTCATGTGAAACCCGATGACAGGCAGCTTTCTGGGCATGTGCAGACACCTTCATCCCTCACTTAGGAAGTATCTAGAAGTGTCTGTTCCTGCCAGATGTTCCAACTTCAATGCCTTTGTTTAAGGGCAAGCTTTTGAAACCCCACCTTCCCTACTGCCAGGTGGCTCTTTCCAACCAGAGCCTCATCCCACATTTTGATCAATCATCCTTTTTAGGCTGGGGTCCAGGGAGATGAGAATTTCACCCTCTAGTGTGGGATAACCGGCAAGAAAAGGTCAAACTCTCTTTGGTACCTTTCCATTGGTGCTCACTATTTGATGCTGACTGATGTCAGTTCTCAATCATGTTCCAAGTACCTGGCATTTCTGAACCAGAGGTCTCTCTGAGTTTCTGAGATGAAGGCCACTTCCTTCTTGGCCTGTAGATTCAATGGTGTGGTTTCTTTGAGGTGTCCTTCAGACAGTATTTCCTAGAAATGTGTTTCAATCCTTTTAACTTGACTGCTTCTTATAATGCTTTTCTTTCTTAAGATTAGTTTATTTTTATTTTGTGTGCAGGGGTGTTTTGCCTACATACATGTCTGTGTGAAGGTGTTGGATCCGCTGGAACTGGAGTTCCAAACAGTTGCGAGCTGCCATGTGGGTGCTGGGAATTGAACCCGGATCCTCTGGAAGATCATCCAGTGCTCTTAACCGCTAAGCCATCTCTCTAGCCTTTTATAGCTATAATAAAGACTTGGGTAGGGAAAGAACTGCAGTCATGTGTTCTGGCATCTCAGTTTGAAGGGCTCAGTTTTTTCTCAGACATCATAGGACCTTTGTGCAGCCCTCACTGGTGGTCGACACCTTTTCTCATCTTTCTATATAGCCTGACGCTTGACACCTTCAGTCTGAATTGGATAAATGTACTAAATTTCAATGGGTGAAAAAAAATGGAATTGTTGCATTTAGGAAAGATAATCTCTTCATTTTCAACTTTGGTCAGCGCTTTATTAATAGAAGGGATTTTAAATCGTGTCTCCCTTATCACCACTCCTGGAATACCTGAGCATTAAAAGGACATGCAAGAAATAATGAGGATTTTACGATGGATTTGGTACCCATCCACCTTGCTTCGGATTAACACAAGAGCCAGCTTTAGTGATGCCATTTTTCATATCATAGCTGTCTGAGCAGTTCTTCGGAACAGACTTCTTGTAATTACCTGGTTTCTGCTTAGAATTGGAAAGCCGCTAGAGTCTGACATTATTTTCATACGCGCTAAGCTGAATTTTAACTGCCATAAGGATCTTTCGTTGGCGTACACTGATGTTCACAGCAGCATTCTGTATACTGTAAAATATACTTCTAGAGTCTCTGTTGATATCCCAATGTGGGTGGGAGCTGCCACCCTGTTTCTTAGGTTCTGCTCTATGGAGCCAGGATTAGAGCGGTGATTAGCATGCTGCCATCACCTCTTTTCTTACTTTAAATGGAGAGGAGATGATCTGGCCAAAAGAGTTGTGAAGCTGAGGCAGCAATGGCGTGAGTAGGAGAGCTCTGCCTTGCCCATTAGTCGTTTTAGATTTATTTGCCTAGCGTAGACCTAGCTTTAGGAAAACATAACATGCCGTTAAGATCCCTGGCCATATCTCAAGTATAAATGTATCATGGCGCCACTGGTAGAAATCTACTGACCCATGTCTGGTTCTGTTTGGCTGGTTCTATTGAAGTGATCAGTCACTGCTACATGTCTGGGTGGCAGCGTGGTGGAGCCTGACCGTGTGGAGGGCCGAGATACTGAGCTGTCACTGGACACAAGAACCACACAATTGATGTCACTCGTGTCCTCCCTCCTCCTTTGGCTACATCTGGAGGTTTTAAAAGTCTCATTATAAACTAGATAACTTAGTAGAAAAATGCAGTGTAATTTTTAAAAATTGGTTTGCCATGTTAAATTTGCTACTGACTTTCACCTGTGTTTGTTTAAGTAGCGGAAGTGTTAAGGTGTGTACCAAATGGTTTCTTTTTGCTATGTAATATACGTTCGTGTGTAAAACTCTGTAGTTCCTCTCTTCTCTTTGTGATAACTCGTTAAGTTTCTCATTTTTACAAATCAGTACACTTAGCTATAGAACCCTGTTTCACAGAACTGTGTAATTGGCTCACATTAATGAAACTTTCCATGTGCTGTTTCTGACACTGATAAAATTTGCTATCAAACCTTCCTCTCACTGTGACTCTGGCTAGTTCATTTTTAAAATTATCATAAATAGTACGATGAAGTCATCTTTATATAAATAATTTCTTTACATTATATACATCCCAAAATATCTCCATTATATGTGTCCCAATATATCTCCATTAACACGGACTTATCCAATCTTCTCCAACTCTTGCTCTATAGCGCTTTTCTCCTTTTAAATGATGGGGCCAGCTCATGACTTAACCATGTGTGCTCACTTGCGAACAGAGAACCCAGAATCTGGTACCTGATTCCATAAATGGGATGGGAAAGGTCTCACTGTGGAAGATCAGCGTCTTTAATTTTCAAGACCTCCACCCCTGCTCCCACTTCTAGCCTTATCTTTGCATATTGCTTTTCCAGGTAGTAACTTTTTCCAACCAAAGCACAGCATGGCTGGCAAGGGTAACAAACGTCAAACTGTTGGCAACAAGTCCTATGGTGAGGATTACTCGTCCATCTTAATAATTATCTCCATCCCTACCAGCTAACCCAGAGCAAGTGCCCCCTGTAAACAGAATGTGGGGCAGGTGCTGGGTAGAAGGAAAGGTGGGTGAGCATCTTAAAGGAACTAGCATGCTTCACACGCTTGCCTCCATAGCTTCCTATTGGGGAACACCGAGCTCACGAGTCCTGTGCTATATCAACTCACCCCAAGATGAGTTTACATGTGTTGTTAATGACCTTTGTTTCTAGAGTATATACTTTCAAAAGAAAGGCTAAGG
Source organism: Microtus oregoni (assembly GCF_018167655.1). Lineage (NCBI taxonomy): Eukaryota > Metazoa > Chordata > Mammalia > Rodentia > Cricetidae > Microtus > Microtus oregoni. The sequence continues at coordinate 6,723,986 of NW_024543831.1, read as the reverse complement.
ACACCTGCACAGAGCATCTTATGAAAGTTTCTTCATCCTTTGGTAAAACTGATCCTGGGACACTTTCCATGTTCTTCAGTAAATGAGAATGTCTTCAGAATTCAGAACTAGGAAAAGCTCATGTTTTTCTGTGTTTTATTAGCACTAGTAAGATATATACAGCTATGTGTAAGCCTCACTCCTGGCCCCAGAGTAGAATAAATGGCAAGGAAGTGAATGAGTGAAAGGAGGAGTGGGGACATAAAATAGTTATTTAGGGCTGCTTGTCTGGAATGCTTGTCATAAGAACTATAATTCAATTAAGTAATAAAGAAGCTATTCCCATTAAAAATTATCTTCCTGTCTAAGGCAATATATTTTGGTTGTAGCTACTTGGGATCGCATTTCAAATAGGATAGACTTGTGAATTTTGGAGATCTGTTCTTATGATGACTTAGAGTATCCTTTTCCCAGCAAGAATTCCTTCTAGATCCTTTCCAGTGGTTCTTGGAGGCAGGAGGGGCCCGCCTGATATTAGCTTGTATTAGGGAAAGGAGGTGCTCACTCTGGAGCTCCAGGGGGCTCCCCCAAGGTCATACCTGTCTCGGAGTTATTAAAGGGTAGAATAGAAAAAGACTCGGTGAGCAGCCCTATACCCTGAGAGGAGCAGGCTCTGTTCTGCACACAGCTCCCAACCACACAAGTACAGCTTCACCCTCATCTTCCACATCCTGGCTCCTTTCCCAAGCCAGGTGATATTTCATCATAAAGGGAGCTGACATTGCCAGGTATTTCACAAGCTCGTAGATCAGAGACCCACATGATGGGATGCTAAGAGTCCTACAGGCAATTAGACTCTGGGGATGGGTGGCAGAGAAATGGAAGTTCCTACTCAGTTCATCATGGTTTGTTCTTTTTTTTTTTTTTCATGGCAAAGCTATTTGACCTTTCTGTCCTGCTAATAAATTGTAGTGTGTTCTAATTAGGAAAAAAAAAAAAGGAAAAACTCTAGCTACAATCGTTGGACTGGGCCACTCATTTTCCAGTTATATTTGTTCATCCCCTCCTGCCAGCCCCAGGTCTGGCCCCATCTGTTCTTCCTCTACTCACTGCTTTTTAAAAATCCGCATGCTTACTACCTTCCAAGCACGGCTCACAACCAAGATGCTCTTGTTTTCTGCCAGCTTGAGTTACCCCTTCCTACCTAGAGCCTCAAGACAGCTATCGACTTGATTCTTCTAGTTGCTTCCATTGTGCCTTTCAGACAAACAAATTAAACTGGACATGCCCAGTCTCTTTTTTTACTTTCTCAACCGGGCCTTGGCTTTCTGGAAAATGGTCCCTTTGTTACTTCAGTGCCTTTTTGCACAGTTAGATTTTGCCAAATAAATAAAACGGCATGTTTTTTTTTTTAAAAAAAACTGAGCTATATAGTTTCTCTACAGTTTAGTGACACATGGCTATTATGTTTTTTTTTTTGTTTTGTTTTGTTTTTTTTTTGTTTTGTTTTGTTTTTATCAATGGACTGAGCCAAAAATAAACCTTCTGATTTCAGGTCCTAACTGAGCTAGCTGCTCATGAGGTCCTCCTCGCTTACCAGCTTAGAGGGCTTGTCTGTGGCTGCAGAGATGGTTCAGAGATTATGAGCTTTTTCTGGTCTTTCAGCGGACCCTGATTTATTTCCCAGTATCCACCTGGTGGCTCACAACCACCTGTAACTCCAGTACCAGGAGACCCCACAGCCGCTTCTGGTCTCCAGGAGCACTGCATACTTGTGGTGTCCATGCTTACACTTTGGCACACACATACATACATATAAAGTTTTATTGTTTTTTAACATATGGTTGTGGTAAACCATCAGATTGGTTTGAAGCAGATACTCAAAATTGGAGATGGTAATAAAACATAGTGTAATTAATTTTAAGTCTTGTTTAAATATTTTCTGAAAAAATAATTCTGTTACATGAGTAATTATAGTTTAAAGGAATCTATTCAAAAGAACAATGAGTGAAAAAGATCTATCTACAAATAGCACTTATCTTTCTTTTTCTTTTTTCTCTTCTTCTTTTTTTTTTTTTTGTAACTCTGCCAGTGGCTCATGTGGTAATCTCATTCCATTGTTCTTTTATGCAGAAAGGGAAACTAAAAAAAAAAAATCAGTAAAAATTGAAAACACAGATCGTGATTTTAGAAAGTTTATAATACCTGTGTATTTTATATTTCTAGAGAATCCTGCAAAAGAAATTATTGATATTATTCCATTTTCATTTTAATTTTTTCCCGAGCCCCTTGGCTGCTTGTTTTCTAATTATGGAGCCCTTGAGTCTGCCTCTGCTTCATAATTTGCAGACAGTTTTTTCTTCCAAACAAAAAAATTAGAAGAAAGTGGATAATTTAGATAACCCTAATTACGAGGGAGCCAGGTCCCAAAGGACTATCCCCCGATTCATTATAAGTCACAGCTTTAGAATTTAGAAAATGGTGTTATAAATCATGATGTCATTTCTAGGTAATCACTTTCAGGCAATATGTCCCCAGAGAGCATGTGCCTGTCACAGCAGCTGTGTCGTCTGAGGGGACATGGGAGAGGCCGGGCACAGCAGAGTTGTTTGACATGTGTTGATTGCACGGGTCTTTGTTAAGCTCACCAGAAGTAAAGAATGTTCGTTAAAGTTGAAACACCAGCATCCGTAGGAAGTAAGCAGATTCAAATGGAGAAATCTCCAGGCAATCAGTAATCTAGGAGACTTTCTTATTCTGAAATAAATTCAGAAGAGTTTCAAATAAACAAGAGGCATGGCGGCACAAAGCAAGGAGTTTGGACATTTGACATTCTGCCCCCAATTAGCGATTGACATATTTTATTTTTTTAACTTAATACCACTCTCTGCTCAATATTTTTTTTCTCAATATTTTTTTGAGTGTCTGTTATGCGCCAGGTACTTCTCTAGGTGCTGGGGATAATGTGACGAGAAGAGAATGTGCTCGCAGAACTGATGGTTTAGTAGGCAAGCCGGGTATTAAACAGATAATCATGAAAATGATACAAACTACAGTTATGATAAGTGCTGCGAAGAGAGAGAATGCAGAGCTAAATAGCAAAATTGGGATAATATTCCTTCCTTTACAAGACTCTGACACATAAAAAGCACTGTGAGTGGCGGAGTTGATTGTTAGACATATTGGTGGTGTTATTACAATGTCATTCCAAACCAAAACATGATCGGGTGAGGACAGACAGTACAGACAACAGAGGGAAGGCTGGAGGAGGAGCCAGTGAAATGGGGCTGAATTCAAATTGAGGAGTTGTAATGCCTGAATGTACCCACTAAGTGCAGCATATCCAGAGTACAGATGGTACTATTGAGTAATTATTACTCAGATGGACCTTAGAGCACTTTGTGCTAATGCTATGCTCCAGGATGGATCAAGGCTGCTGGGGAAGATTGTGTTGTGGGTGATACCTTCTAGAAACTGCTTACACCCTAAACACAAAACAACACACACACAAACATACAGACTCTTATGTGTGTGTATGAGTAGCTGTGCCTTCTTCTATAGGATCTGGGACTTGTATTGATGGGGAGGGAGATTTCCCGGTTCGTCACCCTAAAGTTAGAAATCAGGCTGCCTTAGATCCCAAATGGAAATTATCTCGTGTTCATCTAGAGGTAAACAAGGATGTGAATCCTTTAGTCCCCCCCCCATGTGTGTGTGTGTGTGTGTGTGTGTGTGTGTGTGTGTGCATTTCCTACATGTAGCTGGCTGAAAAGAGGAAAGGGCATCCCAGATTCTGTCCTGGGCCTGGAATGGTAACTTGATTATGACAGTACACACCCACGTGAACACTGTGAGAACTCCTGGGTGATGAATGGCATTTCCTGGAGCGTAGATGCTATTCTGAGAATCCTTGCCCCAGTTCCAGGAGGATTGGATATAAAAGCCCTGAAGTTTCTGTTCAAATACCATGGAATGGCACTGTAGAATTCAATAGCGTTTTCCTTACTAATAATAGTCATGGCTGCTGTTGATTCAGCTAAGTGCCTTTCATCTAGAATCTCATGTACTTCTTAAGATAAGGCTGTGAGGTAGGTCAAATTATTCTCAGTTGATGAATGGGAGAAACTGGAAGGTGATAAGTCTGGCAAATATCACTTCATGAACCTGAGCTCCCATTGTGACAGCTGGTCTCTACTAAACACCATTTCCTTCTTTTTCTCTTATGGAAGCCACACAGATGCCCGCTTGACTGCTCAGGCTGGTGTGGTATATGGCCTTGGTTTTACATGGACTAGTATCCCTTGGGTTGCAAGTGGTGAGGTGCAGGACCTCAGTCATGGTCTAACAATGGGCAGAAGATGTCATTGAGCACACCTTTCCTTCCGTCCTCGCACTGTGTTTCCCTCTCTCTGGCTCCTTGCCTAGTAGATTCTGTCCATGGGGAAGCAATTAAGGCAACCAGCAATTCCAGGCTACTGAGGCCAGAAATAAGAGGTTGTCTCCTTCAAGTTGTTGTGACAAAAACCCTAGGGGTGACTCTGATTAACTTGGTTTGTGTCAAATGCCCATTTCTAAACTAGTCAGGTGATGTCATCCTTAAACCTGGAGCAAAAGGGCGGAGGAGTCAGCCTCACCCGAAGCCCATCCTGGAGGGGCAGGAGTTCCCTAAAGAGATACTGGGAAGGAAGAAGCCTATGCCTACTGCAAATGTTAATCCGTAAATGCCTGTCAAGGGACTGAGTGAAGAAAAGGCAATTTGCTTTGCTCCAGAGAGCCTTCTTAGAGTATGGGGCGGGCAGGCTGGGGTGGGGACTAAAAATAAGATACCATATAGTACTCTTACCATGTAGTTTTTTAAACTGGCTATAGTAACCATTGAGTGAGTGTGTGGAAGGAAGGTAGAATGCTCTCCAGAGAAGGACAAGCAAATAAACACTTCTTTTCAGAGTAATAAGGATTCATAGAGGTGTCCACTGAATCATCCTGGCTTTCTGTTCCTCTGTGTCCTTCAGATATTGGGGTAATGGAAAAAGGCAGGTACATAATGAGGGCATTACATTTTCCATGCACGCTTCCAGCTGAGTCCCCTGTGACTGAGAGGAAAAAGCACAGACAGACACCGAGGGCTCATGAGAGGAGAGAGCACACGGAATTTCTTGAACGTCTCCTGTTTTTGTCTCCAAGATTTCTGCAAATTTTGGGTTCAGCTTTATGGTAGTCACGCATTTCCCTTTGATAATAAATGGACATTTCAAGGTAATTACGGCAGAGAAGAGGACATGGCAAAGTCAGAAGTACTTCCTAGTGGCCTCTGTGGAACGGAAGATACGAGCTAATTGAATCGTGACCAATTTTGATAAATTAGATTGGGTTGAGGAGAGCCCAAACCACAGATTTGTCTCATGGTCCAATATTTCCTTTGGCCTTGGTTTCTTACTATTTCACATACATAAATAGGAACTTCATAGCCATGTATGAGCAGCTTGAAACATTAGTACGGGGGCAGGGGATTGGTTCGCAAGACAAAGTGCTTCTGGGCAACTATGGGGTGGTCATAATATTTTATCAGGAATGATTTAGTTTGATCATGACTAACGTGAATTGTCCCAAATGATGTCATCATGATTCTTACTTTTCATCTACCTCTCAAACTTGATTTAAAAACAAACAAAAACTTTGATTAGTTTTATTTTTTTCATTTGGTTTGCCCTCTGTGTCAAAAGCTCTCAGCTTTCTCTTCCTCCTTTCTTTTTGCCTTTCAGTTGCGGCTGTGTGTGAGTCTGATAGAGTAGCTGGCTCTGTCAACCACTGTGTCTGTTGTCTTCAGCTAACCCAGTTCCAGCGTCACCTATGAGTGTGTCACAGGGCCTTTGTGTGAAAGTTTGTAGTGCATGTATATTGAATGAAGTTTTAACAGAACTGCAGTCTCCTCTGTCTCCTGCACGTGGTGGGGAGGAAGCGTTGCTCATTTGATAGATCTTCACACCTAGCATCTGCTTTCCTCCTTCCTCCAGCTTCCTCTCCTGTTTTTAAGTCTTCTTGGTGTTTTTCTCTTGCCACTCAAAATTGGAAACTGAGTGTATCCCTCAGGCATGGGAGAGCATGTCCTGAATCGGTGCCGTTTAACAGTAGTGCCTTTTAATGTCTTATCTGTTTCTGTCCACGAAATGATTTGGACCACATCTCCAGCTTAAGGTCTCAACAAATCTTCTCTTGATATGTGAGTTCTCTTTCTGCAGAGAGAGGAATAGGGCAGCCCCAGGGACAGCATAGAGCAGTATTCTCGATGGTTTTGTGATGCTTGTGCCATGACCTGCTTGGCCGGTGTCTGTACCTTTTAGGTTTCCAAAGACGCTGGCAGTGTTCCATCTGGCTTGGCCTGATTGGTCCCATAAAATGTCATCCTGAGATGAATAGCTGTGTGCACGCCTTGCACGTGTTTCCACAGGAGCCTCATTTGCATCTATACATGATCAAACTCACATTTTAAAGCAATGGCCTATGCTCCTCAGATTAACTCTTGTGATTCACCGTGGATTCATTAATTGTAGTCCAGGGAGTCTTGCCACAGTCAACTCATTGTATTAATTCTCAGGGACAATGAATGTCCTACCTGTCTCTGTCTATAATACTTTGGGACTGTAATTTAATATTTCTTCCACATATGCCTGGCTTTAAAGGCTCTCTCTGCTTTTCATTTGCTGTTTTATATAACTCTCCTAATTGAAACATAGCTTTAAAATCTTTATACTTTAAATAAATAGAAATCCATGTACCATGGCTTTGGTTGCTTCTGTGTTATAGTGAATTGGAATACTTGCATGTTGGTAAACAGAACCTTTGGCTAAAAGCAAAAGTTGAACCAGTGGGTTCTTGTGTAATCAAATATGAAACAAGAAAATGTAGCCAAAATGCTTTATAAAGTGATAAGAAAATAATTTTATAACATTGTCCCTTGGGGGCTTCAGGGAGTTCTCAACTGTCAGAGTCCAGCTGTGGGAAAAGGGGATGGGGCAGTGCTGGCTTGAGTCTTTTCTTGCAAAATATGATCTTATTAAACTAGTGTACATTCTCAATTTCAGAGGATATAAAATGTGATATTTAGAAGGTGTTATAATTGGGAGAAAAACCAAAATGACCCCAAACTAATTAGTCACTCTGAAAGGATATATCCTGCTAAATCCTAGGAGGGGGCCCTTTTACCAGTGCAAAGTCCCAGGCTTCTCCCTGCCTTATTCACCTGGGTCTTTGAGCAGAGAGTATCCCCTTCACAGAGGCGACTTTCCAAGAAACTCTACTTCTGGGTTGGGCCTCCCAGGTGGTGGAAATGAAGTAGAGAGTAATATAAGACCATATGTATTCTTGAATCATTATCCATCAATAAGGTACCAGGCCACCAGCTGGGTATAGACCTACCTAGAAAATGGTGCGCAGAGAAAGTGACAGAATCTAGGTTCTTTGGAACCCCTTTTCTTTTTGTCAACTGGCAGATGAAATCCAGGATAAGGGGCTGACACAAGGCCACACACCTACCAATTGTGTGGATTCCTAGATGCGCACACATTTCTCCACGGATAGGTCTGAAAATGGAATGTCTTTCAGTACTTCACTTAAAGTCGCTCCCAGCCAAGCTGCAGCTTTGACCTAGTTATAATTGCCCGTGCATGCATGAATACCCCAAAGCCAGTCACATGGTTTGCCAACAAGCATTTGATTGGCAGCTTGGAAGGCAAACCCGGAGACAACTGTGTTTATGGAATGTTGCATTCCACACACTTTGAAGACACTGGAGTATTGTGCAGGAAAACATGGACCTGGGTTGTTGGTGATCAGAAATTATTGAGAGTTGAATTCCAAATGTGAAGAAGGGTGAAGTATGAATTTTTAATTCATTGTTGTTCTGATATTGGCTTTTGTAGTCAAACCCAGATATGGTACATGAGAAAAGCCACATGTATACAAGAACTCTTTGAATATGTATAAAATAAAAAATTGAGATGTGAAGGCACAGTGTCAATTTCCACAATTTCTTTCTTAGCGTATAAAATCATGGTGTATCTGACATACATGGAGCTGTAGAGTTCATGAACTTCAGTAATGAAGAGGGAATTAAAGTCCCTCTTCTTCAAATTTTGTGCTTTCAATCCTCATGAATTCTTTTACAAATAAAATTTATGAACTTTACTATAAAAACAGCCTACACCAAAATTAACCAGACCAAAAGTCTATACATCTCAGTGAACTTCTGTATGGTTGGAACAGCCATTTGGAATAGAATTAACCAGACCAAAAGTCTATACATCTCAGTGAACTTCTGTATGGTTAGAACAGCCTTTTGGAATAGAATCTATGTGGCTTTACACTTTCAATATCATGTTTATTTTTAGACAAAGAATTTTGAAAAGTAAATAATGATATTTCAGTGGAAAATCCATAAATTTATCTCCGGTTGGGTTGTTCACATGACACTGCTTCTAAGAATAATTACATATGGAATAGTTTCACTGGACATTTCTTAGATCTTAGGGATCCAGAGCTGTACCCCAATCAAAACACTTCAGTGGAGCTATGACAGATTCAGCTAAGACAACTTCTGAGGACTCAATTTAGCCTTGCAAATATTTGATGAGTCTAGCTTTATTTCATACATTTAATTTTATTCCTAAAAAGCTATGTTGCAAATCATTTCTCCTGAGTGAATTGCTTTAACTCAGTATTTGAGGGCTACGTCTAACAATTTATGATTTTTGACTTGAGTGTTCCAAATGAAGGCCACTCTTCTTGATACAGTTCCACAGAGGTACGCCAATTGTCCACCAAAGGAGTGTATGCTGAAATGTCATGTCTAGAGGTTGCTTAGCTTCCTGCCCTGTATTGACCTTAAATAAACCAGCCAAGACAGGAAGGGAATAGGAACAGAGCTCTGTTTTCCAGGGATGAGGGCCTTTCCTCATTGGGCCTATCAGCGCTGGTGTTAGGTTCCATGTGGGGCTGGTGTGGAGCCACAGAGCAAAAATGCACAGGCCCAAGAAGCAAGGGAAGGTTATCATGAGTTCTACACCCTGTGTTGTTCTGATAGATGACCTAGGATGCTCCAGGATGTTGCAGTGGATGAGTATAATGACCCATGTAGAAATCTTTGGCTGTTCCTGAGTATAGCCAGAGAAACAGCCTTAGCGTTCATATAAAGAGAAACAGGTCAACATTATGGCTGGCATGCTAGTATGCTTCATGTGCGTACTCACTGAAAAGTATTTCAGAGCCACACGAAATCACATCCACAGAATTATTAACGTTTGTCAAAAAACTGTATTGGAATGGACAGGCCTTCGCATTTGTGGGGGCAAGAAGTATTTATTGGGTTCATTTAATCATGAGGGTTTGAATCATTGCTGTATGTTTAGAGTAGGCTTAACTAACCATGAGAGAGGAGGTTCTCAGCGAGTTTGTGATTGAGTGGTATTTGGTATGCGTTTTCTTCTGGAGCCTATTAACAACAGAAAAAACTTCAAAGACCACAAAGCCAAGTTTTGAGTTTGAAAATGAGATCACGATCTTAGGGCTGTAGAAGGTGAAAGATTAATATTGAGTCGAAAGAGTCTGTGCTTACTTCTATGTATCGGCAAAAAGTGGAGCAGGAATACAATCAGCAGAGGCAGAGGGAAGAGAGGGCTTGATTCCAAGCATGATGAGTTTCTTATTTATGCAAAGAGTCTTTGTTTTCCCAATGAGCAAAGGCCAGTATGCACATTAGGAAGATAGGGACCCTATACCTGATTGGCCCTCATTTTGAACCCAAATCTACCTGCTAATTCTGTTTTTAAAAGGAAGGTAAAAATCACCTAATAAACTGGCAGCACATTTTCAGAGGCTATTAAAACTGAAATCAAAGTAGCATGTCAGAGCATCCCCTGATTCCATCCTGAGCTAAATTAGTTTTCTACTTGATTCATGTCTCTGGCTGTGAAATGCTAATTATGGAACCTTCTGTATTTATTAAAGTAGGATCTAACTGAACAGTTTATTTGGCTTTGGCTTTAAGAAATAGCTGTTTATATTTGAAAGAATGTATTTCCTCAGAAATATTCCATAAATCAAGTACTTTTAAGCATATGGACTCCAGTAATGTAAATAGAAATTAGTTAGTCTTGATTCAAATTGCTTCATTTCCTTTATTCTAATGAGCAGCAGAATTGTATAGTCTTTGAGTCCAGGGCTGATAATAAAGCTACCTTGCCTATTATTTATGAGTCATGTTCTATTCCCTGGGGTACCATTGCCTAATGAGCAAACATCAGCTGTATACCTGAAAGAATAATGCTTCTTATGGAAATAATTGCTGATCGATAATTACTGGCTTCTCTGTGATGGAAAGAAGTGCACTGTCCTCTTTCTTTCTCTTGTCCTTTACCCAAGTCAAACTGGAAATTTTAGCTGGTGAGAAAATCAAGCATTTAATTGTATAATAAATTGCTTAAAATAGTAGTCTAATTAAATTCAAGCAATATGCATATCAAGAGCTTAGTACATACTATGGGGGTGTTAGTAAGATGCAATTTATGAAATGACAATGTAGTCAGAGTCACACTGAATGTCAAAGAAACACTGGAATTGGTACCTTTTGCAGACTGTTGGGGCAGCAGGGAATTACACAATTCGAGGTCAGTGAAGAATTTTTGATGGGAACAGGCCACACACGGCCTCCTCTTAGAGATAGTCTATTCGGGCAACTGAGGGAATGAAGGTAAATAGAAAGCTTGGCAGTTACTGGTACCAGGCCTGGCATGGGCAATCACAAGGGAATAAAGTGATAAAAGTCTTGAACAATTTTGTGTCTACCTGTACTCATCCAAACTACCTTTGTCTAGAAGATTAGGGAAAGGCTGAAGAACGGACTCAGATGGACCAACAGAACCTAAGGAGAGGCGATAGCAAAACTCAGTGTGTGATCCTGGGGTAGGATTTCTCTTGGAAGAAAAAAAGCCTGTGAAAGAAATTACTGTGGATATTAATGAAATTATGATATTGTAATATTGTATTGGTATTAAATTTTCTGATTTTCGTAAATATATTGTGAATATGTATTAATTCCATAGGGCATCTGTGACAAAATACACACACTAGCAGCTTTAACATGATGGAGATACATTATCTCATAGTACTGGGGCCTCAAACTCTGAAATTGAGGTGTTGGTGGGGGCCTGGTATAGGGCAGTCTTTCCTTGCTTGCCTCCTCCCAGTTTCTGGTGGCTACTGGCAACCCTTGCCAGTCCTTAGTCAGCAGCTGTGCCATTTCTGTCCCTGCGCTATCACCTGTGTGGCTCTACCCATGTGCTATTATTGCATGGCCTTCTAAGGACACCATGCATTGAATTCCGCTTCCTCCCATAATCCAGTACACCAGTATCTTCATTAACTCTATCTATGGAAATCTCATTTCTAAATAAAGTAAACTTCTGAAGTTCCGGCTGACATGGCGTTGGTTTGTTTCTTTGTTTTCTGTAGGAAGACACTTATTCAGTTTGGAACCCTGTGCAAAGAAGAGAACATATCCAATTTTAGGAGAGAAAGGTTGAAGTTCTTAGGAGTCAGGGATCCCGATGCTTGCTACGCACTCTCTAATTTAGTACTGGAGTAATAGTGAGATTACTCTGCATTTCTGGAGAGGGAGACAGACTACTGTGTGTGAGTAATGGTAAAATAATAGGTGATGTCTGTCTCTGTCTGTCTGTCCAACTATATAGCTTAAGCAGATTTGAGTCAGGGTTTTGGTTTCTGGAGCTGAAAACATCTGACTTGGGTCACTACACTACTGCGCAGGTCTGTGTGATATTAAACATCTGACTTCAGTCTCTACTGCGCAGGCCTGTGTGGCATTAAGCAGGCTAAAGCACTGGGGAATGTCAACATACTTCATTTCTATGAAATAAACAAAACTCCATTCTGTCATTTCCATTTTTTATCCGTAATTATAAAAGTACATTAAATTTTTCCCTAGTCAAATTCCAGGGCAGTTTTTACATTAAATATTTGGCATTCTGCCCAAATTTTGATACATGATGCCTGACCTAATTGTCCCTTTCCGTGTCCTAGATTAAACATCATTTCCTAGAGATAATAAGCAAGGTTTTTTTCCTTCTTGATTTTTTTTTGTATTTGAGAGATGTTACACATCACAGGTATTTCTCTTGTACAATTCTATTTTTTTTAGCTTTACATACTAATACTGTAACATATAAATGATATATTCTGCAGGTAGGTCTTGGACATGCTATTAACTTTGGCTTTTTTTTTAGTTGGTACATGTAGACTGCAAGGTACAATCTATTTTTGCATTTCCTAAAATACGTAAAGCACAGTTGTATGCAAAGTAAGAAATGGTGCAGCCTTTGAGAAGAGAGGGATCCTGGCTCAGGGCAAATCATTAGATAGAAATGAAACTGCAGTCTCCCCAAGCAGATGGTGCTGGCTCCTCCCTGTCCTGCAGAGGGCCAGGGGGACTTATTTGTGCACAGAGCTTGGGTCTCATGGCAAGAGAACTAGCTTGTAAAGTTATTCCCACGGGGCTCATTTTCCTCAGCCCAGCATCACCCTGGACAATCAAAACAGCCACGTGGTTCCTTCATTTCTTTAAGATGCATGAACGTTGCTATAAAGAAAGGCTTTTATTGAACAGTGCTACATGACGCAGAATAAGGAAAAAATTCATGATACATAAAACTGTATGTTATGAAATAGGGGTCATAGCGGTAGATCAAGGCCCATTTTTATAATATCAATGTGTCTGTAAGAACGTATCAAGGAAGCAGTTATTGGAGTAAAAAGGCTGAATCTCCAGAGTAGTGGGGATAACTGCTGGACTTCTGCAGGGAGGACAGAAGGATGTTCAAGGAAGTGTGCACGTGAGAGATTAAAGAAAACAAGACTGAGAAAATATGGTGGCAGGAAGCAGAGGGCTGGGGCCAGCAGAGCAGGGAGCTCTGGAGCTTACTCTGGTGCTGGGGCCTAAGCAGCAGGTGCTTGCGGATCTTTACTCGAAGGCTCCCAGTGATGGGTGCCCCGCAGCCACGGACCTGTGTGTGCCACAACCATGTGGCATTTTGCATCCTGCTCCTGGCGGCATCTCCATGCAGTCTCTGTCACTTCAGTTTCTCAGAAAGTTCCCCACTTACCTCAGGCTCATTGGCATCCTGCCAGTGACTTTCTTTTATTCCTACAGCTTCCCTTCTTGTGCCCCATTCTCGCAGCAATGGCTCATTCCTATCTATAAAGAGACTGATTTCTAGTTCCATTTATTATTAAAGTCATGGGTGTGATCTTCGCACCTGTCCATCCCAGCTCCAGAGGACAGTGACCAGCAGGCTAGAAGGGACTGGTGGGATAGACGATAGCCACCTAAGGCAGCTTCCTCTGCATTGGCTGTAGACAAAGAAGAACTCCCAACTTAATAGGTCTAGACGGGTAACTAAGGCTACGTGTTACCCTTTACTTTGCAGCTCTCAGCATTGAGGTCACTGCGACTATCTTAAGATGTTTGCCATAAGATGGATGTATAGAGAAGACATAGCTTTGAGGCAGGAGTGATAGCCTAAGAGAGCTTAGGTTCAGCAGCCTGCAGTTGTCAGACACTGCATAGTCTTCCTGTGAGTAGAGCCATCCCAGGGTGAGGCTGTTGTGCCAAGCTTTAAATATTTAATTTAAATAGATTGGAATCCAATAGCAGCTGCAACTGGAAAAACCCGAGGAAATGCCCATAAATGGCTCACTTTCTGAAGCCTATTTATAATAGATCTATTTAGGAACTCTCGTTCCCGTGAACAATAGCAGTAATTCTTGGGCCTTTACTATAAGTCAGGCACAAAGCCAAGAACTTTGACATGTCACCCCATTGCATCCACACAGCAATCTTTTGAGGACAACTCTACTCATTATCTCTATTATACAGTGGAAGAAGTTGGGCTTTGGGGAGGCTGAGTGACTTTCTAGGACTCTCAGAGGTGGGGATCCAGCTGTGAGTTTAAACAATGGGTCTCTCTTCCTGGGGACCCTAGGTCTCTCTCTCTCTCTCTCTCTCTCTCTCTCTCTCTCTCTCTCTCTCTGCTGATGCTGCACTCCCTCCAATCCAAGCAACTTTTCTATGACAACAACTCTTTGCTGTTCTCCATAGTATCTTAAGAGAATAATTCACGTGGCATTGTTCAGAACTTGTGGAAGAATATCTGAGAAGAGAGTGAGATACCTTGTGGGGACAGACAACAGAGCCTAGGCTGTGTTCTGGTCGCTTGTGGAATACTTGCCTCTTAAAAACCTTAGCTGTGCTTTCTGGATGCCCTAAAGATTACCAGGCCCTAACTCAGCTGGAGGAAAGAGGTGATGAGTACACTCAGTGTGTTCATTCACCTTTCTAGACCTTGTCCTCTGGTAGAGGCAGATTGACCATGCAACTTCATAAGCAATATAGTGGACACTGATCTAGGAAGAAGGCAGAAGACACATGCTAACACATGCATTTCTCAGTCACAGGTCATTTTGGCATGTGCCAGGCAAACCCAGGGTCTCTGATTTTGTGTGTGTGTGTGTGTGTGTGTGTGTGTGCATGGTGGTGTTCACATATGTGGATGCACATATGCACATATGTGTGGAAGCCTAAGGTCTGAATCAAGTATCTTTAGTTGATTGCTTCCCATCTTATATATTGAGGTTAGGTCTTGTGCTGAGCCTGGACCTCATCTTTTAGTCTAGTAGGCTAGCAAGCTTGCTCTGGGTGTTCCCTGGCTCCTCTTCCTGATCCTCCAGATTACAGGCAGCCACAGTGCCATGCCCACCCAGCTGGGGTCCCAGGGATCCAAACTCCTGTCCTCATGCCATCTCCCTGGTTCCAAGGCTCTATGCTGTTGCAACGAGAGGGGTCCCTTTGTCCCAGCTGCCCAACTAGCTTACACCGGAAATAATCACACAGAAATTGTATTCATTTAAACACTGCCTGGCCCATTAACTCTAACTTCTTATTGGCTAACTCTTGCATATTAGTTTAACCCATCTCCATTAATGTGTATTACCATGTGACTGTGGCTTACTGGCAAGGTTTTAACCAGCATCTGTCTCAGGCAGGAGATCCATGGCTTTTGCCACTCCGCCCTTTTTCCCAGCATTCAGTTCTGTTTACTCCTGCCTACTAAATTTTGTCCTATTAACTAGGCCAAGGCACTTTCTTTATTCAACCAGTTAAAGCAACACACGAACAGAAGGAACTCCTACACCACTGTGCTTTTTGCTTTTTTATTCTTCATAGTTTTCCTTGGTGAGGGCTTGTTAGAGGAGTCTTTGCAGTCTAAGAAAGGAGCTCACACAGTTGGGTCCTGGTGGGCACCCTTAAATCTTTTGTGAGTCACAAACAGCAGGACAGGTGTGGCCAGTTAGACTTTAGGGTGGGGGCTGGTTTCTTTCCTTTCTGTTGTTTTCTTCCATACTTCATAGCCGTTTGTTGGAAGAGATCAAGGTCTAGCAAAGTTTTGTAGACTGTTTCGGTGACCCCATGGATTAGAGGATGCTGGTTTTTGAAACCGTGTGTGCAACTCCAGCAGTTTACATGGAGATAGAAGAAATGACTCCAGCTGGCTCTTCTCTTCCTGCTGCTCTAGCTCCAGGAGTCTTGCTGATGTAGAGCCCTGGGACCCTGAAATGGAATGAGGTACACAGGGAAAAGCACTTCTCATAATGATTCTCTTGAATAGACATTGAATTGTGTTGGTGTCATTATAAAGGTTTTTTTTTTATTTTAAACTAGACATAAAGTTGCAATGGTTTTAAAGCTTTTAGAATTCAATTTGTAAGATGTCTTTTTCTTTTCAACCTTTAAACAAGAAGAAATTGAAATGACATCTATCCATGTGACTCTCAGGAAAAAAACAAAAGCAAAATAACAATGGTCGATATTTCCCTGGTGCCACAGCCAGCTTATTTAGCTAGCAGTCAATTCCCAGGGCTACAGTGACATCATCAGTGGCCCTGATACACAAACAAAAACATCCTTCACTTATGTCTGAAAAAGGAATTATTATACTTTTGTACAAATATTAAAATCAGCCACCAAGGTATGTGTGTGTGGTATAGGTGTGGGGTGTGGGTGTGGTGTAGTGTGTGTAGTGTAGGTGTGGTGTAGGTGTGTGGTATATGTGAATGTGGTGAAGGTGTGTGTGTGTGTGTATGTGTGTGTGTGTGTGGTATATAGGTGTGGGGTATGTGTGTGATGTAGTGTGTGGTATATGTGTATAGTGTAGGTGTGTGGTGTAGGTGTGTGGTATGTGTGAATGTGATGAAGGTGTGTGCGTATGGTGTAGGTGTGTGTATGTGTGGTGTAGGTGTGTGTGTGTGCTCCTGTGCTTGCAACTGAGAACATATTAATACATTAACAAACCCTTTGTGCTTGAAGCAGGGAAAAGGTTAGAGACAAAAAGCAAGTAAGAAGCTGTATTTCTTTTGATCGAGAACAATGATAATATCTGTTATGCTCGCATTACATAGTTTTGTCTTCTCATGTTGTACCAGCAGTGTCTCCCCTGGAATATTTTCTACTAGTTCTGCATTGAAAGAGACCATGGTCTTCACATATCTGATATGAATGCTTGCATACAATTAAGATTCAGCTGAATTCCCTTCATCCTTCCCAACAAATAGCTATAAAGATTGGAGGGAAAAAAAAGAAAAGAATCAAGAAAAATTCTGTCCTTTCTCATGGCCTGCTCTTGTTACTCATTTTCACTGTACAACTGTATTTTCATTACAAAACTGCAATGTTGTTCTCTCCAAGAAAGAGGACATTGAGCTTCTAGAGAGTGACACAGTGAACCAAATTCTCACTCTGTGTTTCTCAATTCTCCCCCTCTCTGTCTTTGTCTCTGTCTCTGTCTCTGCATATCTGTGTGTGTGTGTGTGTGTGTGTGTGTGTGTGTGTGATATTTTTGAATCACATCCTTCTGAATATGAGGGGTGCCCTGTACTATTGAATTACTCTTCTGGCCCTATGTGTTTCTGATTTTGGGGAGCAGAACATGATTCACTCATTCTTGTGTTCCTTGTGTTCCAGTTATAAATAAGAAGAATCCTTCCATGTGGAATGGGCTGGATGAAATGTGATAGTTAACCATGTTTAAGGAGAGCGACACCTCATGGGCCATTATGGCAGTCCCCTGCACTCTGCTTGGCAATCTGTGGTCTTTACTGAGCTCGAGCCAACATACATAGGTAACTCACTGATTTAGACTCCACTCAACCATCTACAGACTTTTTAGAATTCTCGGGTGAAATTATTGCTGGGCTGCAGTGCTGGTGATAAAAATTCATGCAGAGGATTTGCCTTTTCTCAGAAGCCTTGCTCGTTTTCTTTTTTACTTATTTCCTAGAGTTCTTGTCTCCTGGATAATTACTATCTTCTTGGGTTTATTCTATGATTTCCCTCTTCTGCCCCTCAACAAATGTTGGGGTATCTTGGCCATTGTCCCTTGTTTTACACTCTCATTGGGTCATCTCTGTCACTTATGTGGTGTCAAATACAGTACGTGTACACCTGTACCAGGTAACATCACTAAGGTCTAGGTTTAGTGTAGTCAACTGCCTTTTACACATAATAATTAGAAGTTTCCACAGACACTTAAATTTCGTGTACCTACAGTGAGTGGTGTTGGGAGTGCAAGTTTGTACTACCCTTGTGTAAAACAGAATGAAAGTCTTTCCAAAAGCTGAAAACAGAATAAACTACATGATCTAGTAGTTCCATTATTGGGTAATATAGCCAAGAAATTATTATTTAATACACTGTCCACATGCCTGTTTTTGTTTTTGCTGCCATTAAAGAAAGCCAAGATAGTGAACCCACCAAAATGTTTTCTAACAGATGAGTGGATTGAAAAAAAATATATGTGCATAATACATGATATATATTCAACCATAAAAAGATCAAATTGTGTCATTTACAGAACATGACTGGAAGTGGAGTATATCAGGCTAAGTGAAATAAGCCACACACAGAAAGATAAACACCACGTGCTGGCATCCACTTGTGGGAGCCTACAAAGACAATGAAACCACAATGCTATCCCCTGTAAATACATGCGAATACCATATATCAAAAATAAGTATGTATATAATACAAGAAAAGCAAATGAAAATGTCTCAACTCATTCCACATGGAACTCAGAAACATTTGTATAGCCATGGGCAGAGTAATAACAGTAAGCATGGCATGTTTACAGCTGAATGGAAACTAACTCATTACATTTTCTTAATGTTAGCGTTCATAGCACATAGGCCATTAAAAAATTTTAATATTGAGACTGTACAAACCATATAACTGTTTTTATTTTAATAAATAAGTGACCTTTGGTGAAAGGTAGTTTCACAGATCAAATGCACATCTTTTCAGCTTCTCCTTGCCTTCCTCCCCTGAGCAAGAATCCAGCATGTAAGTATCTGTCTATGTTGCTCATCTCTGTGAAGACAGAGGGGCTCTTCTGTCTGACATTCACCACCTAGTTGGTCCAACTTGCTGATGTCCCTCCTAATATTTATAGAATTGTGTAATAATACAACCTGACACTCTTTGCTTCATCTTTGACTTTGTACCCCCTATTCTGATTAGGAACATCAGTTTCCCAAGGACCCACTGAGTTCTTGGAATCAGACCATTTCCTTTGGAGACAACTGTGCAATTGATGAGTCTCACTGTTGCCTACATCTCCGTGGTTTCAGCAAAATCTGTTTTATTCTCAACACTAGTCACATTGTCTTTATGAAATAGCATGAAGGAAGCTCCCGGGATATTTTCATTACATTTGTATCCTAAGCCTTGAATATTCAGCTCATGTGTAGTCAGGAGAGATGGTGGACAGATGTAATTTAATGAACATCAGACAGGCTGTTTCTGGTGGGAGTAGCCTCAGTATTCAGCTCGTGAGTAGGGTGTTGTGAAGGCATGAGAATGTCCTCATTCCCTCACTTAGCTGTAGGGTCTTTGATGCTCCTAAATAAGGCTACCTTTGAAACATTCTATGTATTTAAATGTGTTTCATTTTGCAGGTATATATGATTCTCTAATAGCAAAGGTGAAGAAACAGCAGAGAGATGGTGGCGCGACTTAGTTTTCCTGTTTGAAGCACGGCTTTGCTTTTTGTATTGTAGAGCTCTGGGATTCATCTCAGAGCTGCATTCATGCCAAGCAAGTCTCTTCCCTCTGAGCTGTGTCCCCATCTTATAAAGTATTTTTATACCCTTAATTTTATTGGATGTTTTACTTTGTTTCAAGTAGTTTTTTGATGTATTGCTATTACTATTTTATTAATTGAGCAGTCCTATTAATTATCCACCACTAGCTTGTAAAGTAAAAAAAGTATAGAAGCAATGACAGTAATGCAAGTTAGAGATTACCACATGTGAGGATCCATGTTACCACATGTGAGGCTCCATGTTACCACACGTGAGGATCCATGTTAAGTGCTGTATGTATGGTTGAGTGTGGGAACTGGCCTGATGAAGCAGACATCCCTGTGAAGGTCCATGAGTTAATATGCAATGGTCCATTTTTGGTTGATTAAAATTCATAGAGGACTCCCATGGGGTATACAGTATTGGTTATGAGAATGGCCTGATGGAAATGTCTGGTCCAGTGTCCTAGAACTTAACTGTGTAGAGAGAAGATGCCGTAGAAATTTATCTGAAGCACTATTTAGAAGCAAGATTCTTGGTTCTACCAATGGTTTCTATGCAGTAGGGGACCAGAGGAAACAGAATTAAAGTAAAGCATTCTTTAGATTTGGGGGGGGGGGTAGGTTAAGTCAGATAGTAGTTTATATGAGAGAGTAGTCTTTAGACAAATGTGTATGTTTCCATTATTCCTAAACCTTAGAGATCTACGGCTTTAGGAACTTCCATGAATTTTTTCATGCTTAAGAATTCAATAAAGATATTTCCTATTGATGTATTATATCAATTAAACCCCCGGCAATATCTCTTTTATTCAAAAAGGAAACTAACAATGTCATGGCGATCTTCTAATTGTCATGACAGCGAATAAGCTGGCTCATGCAGGCTTACCCAAATTGTCATTTGCATGGTTATTGTATTATAAGAATAGTGTGGCTTTTAAAACCCTGCTATAGACAGTTTGACTTTGCTTGGCTGGGATTCAGGACAATAATGCCTTTTACTAGACAGTAATAAAGCCCTGGCATCAAGGTAGAGAATTAAATCAAGCTACAGCTGTAGTGGTGATTGTTTCTCTGCAGAAGGGAGCCAGCAGAAAGCCTGGTAATGTGTTAGAATAACCAGCCCATTACTGAAGTGCTCAGAGGAGCCTGTAAAAAGTATTTTGCAATAGTAATTATATAATCAGCAGAACTAACAGAGACTCGTAAGCGTGGGTCTGGTGTCATTCCATCAAGTCCAAATGAGAGAACAGATACATGGAGACCCAGTGGATGTTAGATGGTACAATCTGACCTCAGTTACTTCACCTCACATAATGTCCTCGGTGCAAGTACACTGGCTTGAGATGGCCTTGCCAGGCAGTTCTCACAGTTAAGTATGGTTTATAAGGCTAATGAAGAAGAGAACATGTTTCTCAGTGCTAAGAGGTGGTGAGCTCTTGGCATGTTCTTCCATTCTAGATAGGGTACATTCTTCTAAAGCATCTCTGAGGATCACCAGCGCCATGCCAAGACAGTGTGTGCTTGGTACATGGCCTGTGGGATGAAAGACTGCAGCCAGTGTTGTCACATAAACATACATGTTAGAATTCAAAGATCCTGTTTCGTTAGGACTGAGCATTAATGGTTTTGAGACTCTGGTAGAGAGAGTGCCAAGAACATCAGATGAGTTAGGGTTCTGTTTGGATATGAGTGATATGAGTGACCAGAAGCTCAATCAATGGTGGATTGTACATCATGTTGTTTCTGTTTGGCTAAAATAAGCAAAGGCAAAGGCGCTAAATAGTTTAGGTCTCTGGAATTGTTTGACTTAGTGTCTGCCCTAATCATCTCTAAAGAAAAAAAAAAAGATGTTCCAAAAGCAGACTGTTTCAATGATACTGTCAGGGCCCAAGATCCTATTTTTCTCCTATTGATCTTTTGGTAGACTTCAACCACATGGACCATCATGGTTATTAGATCTCTATTATTGTATCGTACTTGTACTCTAGTAGGTTGGAAAAATGAAGTGATAAAAAGAATAATCAGTCCTCCCCAGGAGGAAGCTTCTTGGATGTTTCATGTCTTTTCATTAGAAACTTGGTCATGTGATCAGCATAGCAGAGGCCACACACAGAACATAGACTTTCAGTTGGGAGGCAGCTGGTGAACTTCATGATAAATCCAGTTCTCAGTACCACGGGAGAAGAGAAAGACTGGGAGAAGAGGGGGAGACTGTCACAGCCCCTGGGTCCTACACGCATATCGAAATCAGAGCTGCAAGGGCTTTGATTAAAGGTGGCATCGCATCCACTGGTGAAGGAATCACAATGTTGGTGGAAGGCCTTCACTAGTGGAAGGAACTCTTCGGTAGTTGATTGAATCAGACATTAAAACATCGATTCCTTCTGAGCAGCCTGATGTTTCTTATGCAGGCAAGCAGGAATGAAACGGAAATGATTAAATGCCAGCTCCCTGACTTTTATAGCAGCTCATTCAGCTGCCTACCCACAAAGCACTTCCCCAGGAAGCAACAGCCAAGAATTTGCTTGGCCAGGCTTGGCCATTTTTCATTCATTTCAATGACCATCTCCAGGAAAAAGAAAAAATCTGAAAAGAGGAATCTCACTGAAGGACTTAGGGAGTACGGGCGGGGTTTTCCTCTAAAAGAAAACAAATGAAAAGAAGTAGCTTAAAGCTGCCTGTGGGTGATTGGGAATTTGGGGGTTCTGCTTGACTCTGTGTATGTCTGTGTTTGTGCCTTTAAACTCATACAAACATATGGATGTCCATTCAGTGTCAAAGTGATCATTTCAGAGTCAGGGACTCTGTTTTCTTGGTTTACTGATCTTTGATGAAAACAGCAGGAAATTCTTTAAAATAGCTTTCCCAGACACAGGAAGGCTTTCAGCATAAACAGTGCACCCTTCCCTGTTGAGGTGTCAAGGAGCAGTTCATGTGCATGGGAAGATTTCAGTCTGGCGGTTGAAAAAAAAAAAGAAAAAGAAAAAGAAAAAAAACATCCAAGGAACCACAAACACAAGCTGGTAAGCTGGTGACAACTTGCAAGGCCCCAGTATTCTCTGGTCACTTTGGTCTAGTGTTTCCTCCTTACGGGTGTCCTTTATCACCTCAACAGGTTCCAGTAGGGCATCCCAGAGCCCACTGAAGGTAGGAGAAAGGAAAAATTGAAAACCTGCTGGGGCTCTGGAATAGCTTGACTCACTGTCCCCCAAAACCATCTCTAGAAAGACATGGGTGCTCCGAAGACAGGTTTAGGTCCTTCCCAGAAGAACTTGGGGTGCTGTCTTTAAGTCAGGGCAAGTGGCACTCCTTCTCTTCAGCTTTCTCATTAGATGAAATCTGGAGTCAAGGGGAGAATTCTTATTCTATACCAAGCCCTGCGTGTGATACATTTTACGTTTTAGAGAGTTTTGGATATCTCAGTTTATTTGTTTGCCTCCTGTTTGTTGTCTCTTCTCAACTTATTGTTTGCTTTATCCTATGGTTGTGAGAGCTTCATGTAGTTACCTGCATTACCCTCCTTATCTACTGTCTAGAAAAGGAGCCCAGACGGGACTAGATCCAGTCACCGTGTGCTGAGGTTCCCTATCTCATCAGCAGTCTGGTAGATGGTTTTCTAGACATCAACATTGCCTGACAAATTGTTTGTAAAAATAATACAACAACATATGCACTTTTCTTTTTACCTCATTATGCTTTATGTTTTCAGCAGTAAAAAGGGGGATTATGAAACTATGACTTATGGTGTGGTGAAAAAATAAACAAACAATTAAAGGTAGAGGGTAATTTGCCACTTGTGTTTTGTTTAATGCCTACCAGAAAGAATCTGGAATTACCCACTCGATCGTGTGTGTGTGTGTGTGTGTGCCCACGCGCACGCATGCACGTGTGGCTAAAACACATCCTCCAATATAAAGGATGACTTGGATCTCTTTACTAGCTGGAGACAAAAAGAAGAAAAACAGTAAGTAAACTGCTGTAAGATGGTAGATGCTTTTAAACATCTCAAATAATCATTTCAAATTCTTTTGTCTTCTGGGCCACTTGTTTCTTTGCTAGGTATATACAACAGTGAAGGAAAGACCCTTTGAGCCAATGTTGAAATCATTCAGAATCTCTCGGGATCTCACAGGATACAAATGGCCAACATCTTCCAAGTTGTCTCATCATAGGCTTCAGGAAATGCTGCCATGAGTTGAAAATGGCTTTATAGCTAAACTGTTTGACTACTTAGTTTGTCAATTGGTGAAATAAAATGATTCGTTTAACTCATGGAATAGAGGAGATAGTGCCCCATCATTTTTTTTCACCCAGGTTAAATGTATAGAATTGGATTAGGTAGTTTAAGGAATATATAAATGGAGACAATGTTCTTGCTTGAGTTTTGGAATGTGGTTAAGTTATAAGGCACGACTGGTGAACACCTATCAAAATAATTGTATGCATTCATCTCTTTCTTCATTTGCATATTATCCTCTGAGCATCTACTTATGCCTTCTAAGTGTTGAGTAGCACTGGGAACCTGGAAGTTGAGTCGGTGTGCTTATAGGAGGAATAAAGCACAAGGATGAGAAGGCAAATGAGTGACAGATGAAGAGATGATGGACAAGTTGTTTACAGAAGGAAGGCCTGTAAGAAAATAAGATCTGTAGAGGGCAACCGAGAAGAGGGAAGTGGTCAAAGGAAGTTCTGTCAGATGAGGAAAAGGAGAGGAAAATGAAGAGGGGTGAGACTATTACTTTCCTTATCACTGTGGCAAAAGACTTGACCAGAAGCAACTCAAGGAATGAGAGGCCAGCTTGGGGTCCGTGGATGGTAGAGGAGATCACAACCAGGTGGCTCCTGGTGTCAGGGGTGTGTGGCAGGTGCTTGCCTACATCTCAGAGTATAGGAAGCAGAGAGATAGAAATGCTGACATTCATTTGTTTTTTCCTTTTATCTCTTGTTTTCAGCTTATGGCCCCAGCCCATAGGATACTGTTACTCACTTTCAGGGGTGGCAAGTGATCCCTTCTGGGTATGCTCGATACAATGTATCTCTTAGGTGATTCTAAATCCATTAAATTTGACAACGAAAACTAACAGAGACAGTCAGAGACTGGCAAGTAGGTGGGTAGGTAGGTGATGTAGATAGATAGATAGATAGATAGATAGATAGATAGATAGATAGACAGACAAACGATAGATAGATAGATAGATAGACAGACGATAGATAGATAGATAGATAGATAGATAGATAGACAGACGATAGATAGATAGATAGACAGACGATAGATAGATAGATAGATAGATAGATAGATAGATAGATAGATAGATGCTGTCAATCCTGGAGGATTAGTCATGGTGGTATGTGTGCTGTGCACCTCCTCACAGTTTGCATATATTTGTAAGTGGGTTACCATCATCAGCTAATGCTTACTGAACTGTCAGCAAATATTTATGGAGAGCCTGCTGTGCTTAAGAACACTTATGAAGCTCAGAGCTCTGAATTATGAGTGGTAAGGATTTTTAAAAGATAAGATTTTATGCTTTAAGGGAAATATTTCAAAGGAATTACAAATTAATTCGAAAAACTCCAGGGCCTTCTTAGAGAAGCAGTGTACATCCCAGATACAGCATGTAAAGCCAGAAGATTAAACCACATGGGTAATCATTTTCTTTCTCATTACTCAGCGAATACAGATTATGAAATGGACAGAGTCCCCTGTCTGGGCCCTATCTGAAATCACAGTGGAGTGAAAAGACCATCCTGTTGCAATGTATAAGGAGGTGCATTGACTGTATGGCTTTCCTAGGGTTCTGTGCTTTCTGATGAGGCTGATTATCTTTCTCACATGTGGAGAGATTCCTCCACTTTCTTGAACGCCTTTTAGAAACTTAGAAGGAGCAGTCTGAGAAAGGGACCAGTGACAATGGATTCGCTCTTGAGGTCATAACTCTTTCAGTAATGAAGATAGGGAACCATCAATACATTGTTTTGAAACAATTAGAAACAAATTTATAGTACTAATTACTTTTCTTAAGGCTGTGGCAAAAAGTCATGACCTGAGGGTACCATCCACCTTGGTGGTGAAGATCTGGCACAGGGAGTGTGAGCTGGCTGGCTGTATTGTGTCTGCATCCAAAAAAGCAGAGTGATGGGTGCTGCTACTCAGCCCTCTCCTTCCTCCCTCTTCAGTCAGTCTGGGCTGCTAGTCCTTAGGGTGCTGTCACCCTGTTTTCAGTGAGCCATCTCCCCTTAGTTAATCCCACCTGGGCATATCCTTAGAAATACACCCAGAAGTGTGTCTCCTAGGTGATTCTAAATCCAGTCAAGTAGGCAATGAGGGTTAACCTACTGAAGATAGTGACCACTGCGGATGCTGCACCTTTTCAAATGTTCTTCTGTGGATGGCTACTTTGTGTGGGAGAAAAGCACAGACTCTCCAGCCCGAAAGATGACTGAATGAGGGACTTACTGTCGTGTATCCTGCATTCATTTGTCTTTTGAGTCCCCATAATAATGGAGATGGCTAGCATGGATTCAGCATCTGCGTGGTACTCAGTGACCATCGTAGCCATGCTGACCTGGACAGTTTTCAATCTCTGCTTTGCAGCTGGGAAGCAGGCTGGGCATGACTAGGTGGTACCTGCTGTCACAGTGACTAGGGAGTAGCTGTGGTCTCAGCACCCAGGCCCCTCCAGGCTTTTTCAGGAGATCAGGTGCACTGACTTCCAAATGTCGCCAGGCAGGCTGACAGAAGCCCGAAAGTGAGTCACTGTCCCTGACTTCTTTTGTTTTCCGCCTCCATCTAAGGACCTAGGTCCACCTTGTGATCCTGGACAACAAAGGAATAATTCAATAAGACAAAAATTGAATTTATTTCAATCAAATTTCGAAACTGGCAGCCGTTTCCGCTCTTACCTCATACACATGCACGGAAATAGAAATGTGTAATTGTTTGCCATATAGCGAGAACAAATGCAGAATCTCCAAGCACATGAAACACGCCAGTGTAGGACACAGGTGCAGATGACCGAGAGAGGTTACTGCGTAGAATGCTGGTGTAGGCATTCAGATAGTTGATGTCTGATCTAATCAGCAAAACTACCACGGCCATGCAAGGGAGGTTGCACTCCAAACAACGACAGGCATGCAAGGGAGGATGCACTCCAAACAACCACAGGCATGCAAGGGAGGTTGCACTCCAGTGTGATAAATTCCACGGGAAGCCTGGAAGCTGCAGCTCAGTAACAGGTAGATCTTAGTTCCCGAAGAAACACATACAGATGATCTCCCAATGCTGGCAAGATGGCTCAGCAGTGAAGAGCACTTCCTGCTCTTACAAAGGACTTGAGTTTGGTTCCTAGCACTCAGGTTGGCTGTCTCACAACCACTTGTTACTTTGGATCTAGGGGATTGGACACCCTCTTCTGGCTTCCATAGACACCAGAATTCACATGCACAAACTCCTACACAGACAGACAGGAAGGCAGACAGACACAAACACACACACACACACACACACTACATATACTACACACACACACACACACACACACACACACACATGCTTAAGCTTTTTGAAAGATCTAGATTTTAATCCACGTTAAATTTTGTCTCCATCATGGACCCACCAAGCAATATGCCAATGTGACAGGTGTGTCACTGACATGACTGATCTTAAACAAACCCTTTGGGCATTTAATCCCTGCTGTGGTGACTTTCACCTGCATAGGCAAAGAATTCTCTTACTCATATCTGTCAAACCAAGGAAATTATTAGACTAGACACCCCAAGCTCCTAAATAATTGCCCATCAGTGAGGTTACTTTCTAAGAATGACTTGAGTTTCTTTAATACGTTTTTACTTCAATTGAACGTCATTTAAATCATCCCACTTTTGACATTCCCAGTCTTGATGTTAATGTGACTTGCTGGAGGCCTGCCTGGGTTTAGATTTATACAGAATGCAATAGGAAACCCCTTACTGATGTTAGTATAGGGAGACAAGGATTCTATTGGCCCAGAGGCCTTAGACGGTGGAAGGATGTAGCTGATTCCTAAATGACCAAATGTAGAGTTGATATATTCCAAAGCCAGTCCCACAGATTAATGCCATTGGGGGGGGAGGGGCGGAGAAGGGGCTGTCTATGTAATCGCTTAGATTTCTTTGTCAAATTGGGTCTATATTTTTCATTTGCTCTGCACAGTATTATCTAATAATCCAAATATGTGCACATGCACATTTTAAGCAAATCAGTATTGATATTTTATGCAATACCAGAATGACATTTCCAATCCCAAGTTTACCCAACTAGTCTCACCTCCTTTTTGTATTAGTACAGGGATGATGTCACCCAAAGATTGCTCAGATATTTACGTTACATTCACCTTTTATTCAGCAACATGTAAAACAATTCTTTTAGCTAAATATCAGCAAATATCATGACAGCTCACAGAACTGATACTTCTAAATATAACTTGCAAACCTTGTTGTCATGAGTTGACCTGATCTCAGTCTTAGCACAGACACAAGCTGAGCTGAAACCCAACCCAGCTGACACGCTCCTTTATCAGAGAAGTTATGTGTGGGCCTTTTCTGAGACAAGATAAATAAGATGCAGGAGAAAACTTATGTAGCATTGACTGAGTTGATGGGACTGTTGGCTGGAGGCAGCCCACTGCTAGATGACCATGATCATATAATTGCCTGAGAATCAGTAACCCTAGGTTCCTTTGGGGAATTATACTGGGAATACTTTTAGCAAGCCCAGAAAGTCAAAAAAGAAGGTGAGGTGGTGAGGGAAATATATGTAACCAGGTGTCCCCAGAAAGAAGGGAATAAAAGACTGAGATCAATTAGAGGGTTAAGAAGGAGCTGGACGTGAAGAGGAAAATGCAGGGATCCCTAGGCTATACAATACCATATAGGATTGAAGGGTTTAAATATTGACACCTGCTAGTTGGGTTCACTAAGAAAAAAGCAACTAGGCTGTGGGTTTGAAATATATATACATGTAAATACATATACATGTATATATACATATATACAAAATAACAATTATTTTTTAATAATTTTAGTAACAGCTTGGTCATTTGATTTTCTTTATGTATTCCATTTTATTTTACAGTTTTGGTTTTAGAGACAGAGTCCCCTATGTAATCCAAACTGGTCTTAAACTCCCAGCCCTCTTGTTTTATTCTCTTGATTATCAACCGTACATGGGTTAGTAATTAAATTAATTTAATTTTAGCATTATTATTTATTGGGAAAAATGAGATAGAGTCCCGTTAGGCAGTCCTGACTGACCTGGAATTTACTATGTAGCCCAGGCTGCCCACAAACTTGGGAGGATCCTCCTGCCTCAGCCTCTTGAGTGCTGGGATTACAAGTGTGTACTACTATGCCCAGTTAGTAATTATTTTTTAAATAAAACAGTATGTTCTATGGCACAGCCCTTACACGGGCATAATAATGTAAATTTGATTGATATAAGCAAAAATATCCACTGAGGAGATGAAGGTGGTGTAAGAAAATTACTCCTCAGTGATTGTCAGGAAAGTTAAAGGATACTGCGTGAAACTGATAAATTTAGCAATATTAATTTGAAGGGAGTACTTAGAAATTTGGAGTCACACCAAAAAAAGTTATAAAAGCAGGGAGTGGGAATGAGAGTGGCAGGCTATGGGATACTGCTCTTCTATATCAGAGGGCTGTCTGCTGGTTTGGCTCACTTTTAAAATGCATCCTGTTATTAATTTATTAGAACAGAACGTCGGAATGATACTACAATTTAAATAAAAGAAACAGTAGATAAACTGAACTGGTAAGGCTGGCAAAGGAAAATTTTGGCCCGTCATACTAAGAACGCTTGACTTTGACCTTTGCGTCATTGTTTTTTGGGGCCATTCAGGTGTAATGGAACAGGTATTCATCCAGGATATGAAGAGATTGGTTGTTAGTCCTCTCTTGGCCTGTGATTAGCTAGGTGACTGTACACCATGGCAACACACATACAGTGTGCCTAAGGTTCTGGTGGGAATTTCTTTGCCTGATTCCTGGGGACACTGTGTCACCTCTCTTCCTGGTGGTTAATATTGGATGATAGCTTAGTCACCTGAAGAAAGGTTGCTCTTTTGTGTAGTGTTTATGATCTTTTCAGTCTTGCTGGAAGCAAATGGTCTGCAGGCCTTCGGTAAGCATTAAGATGAGCTGTCCATTAGATGTGTAGGTTGGTTTCCAGGTATCTTGTGGTGATGTAAGGATGTAGTGATGTAAATTGTTTCCAGGTATCTTGCAGTGATGTAAGGATGTAGTGATGTAGGTTGGTTTCCAAGTATCTTGCGGTGATGTAAAGACCTCCCTTTGTTGTTTGTTATGGAAGGTCTTACTTGAACCTTGTAGTGTGTTTTCTACTTGATGTTGCTAATGAGAATTTAGTTAGTTACTATTCCACTTGGGATTTGAGGGAGGATACAAAACTAATAAAATGATTCATTGACCCAATTGTACAGCTAAAGTTTGTTTTGTTTTGTTTTTTTTTTTTAAAGAAAAAGTTCTCATTCTTCTACTGAAGAACAGAATAGACATCAATGTATACCCCTTAGGCTTGTCACACATTAGTCTTTATTATCCTACATGCATTCCCCAAAGCCCTGAGGCTATGGTAATAGTCAGTCCTTTTCTCTGTGAGGGTCTGCAGACATTGAATCAGAGTGAACCTCTGCTCTCAGTGTTTTTGTCAGGCTGATCCAGAGGTAACCTCGTCTTGGGCTTGCCTCTATTTAAGGACACGGCTGCTGATTCATTAGCATCGAACACATGGCCAGCAGCTCCACCGGTGCGAGTGGATGGGGCTCACCTAATGCTTGTATTTTCTTAGTGAGACACAGCACAGATTTTTCTCACACTGGAGAACACTAGACTCTACCCCTTCAGGACTACCCTGGGGGCCATTGGCAACAGAAGAATCGCTCACAAAAGCGCAGTGCTGTGAACAATGTAGTGCTGACTAGAGCATGAAAGGGATACTTGTTTACAGTGTAAGAGCTGAGGCAGGAATGAGCGCAGGGTATTGCCTTGTTTGACCTCAGTTGGGAATGTGGGACTTAGACAGTGCTCTGTGCATGTTCAAGAGGGCTTTGGTAGTATAGATTTGGGAGGTGGTGAATATATTTTAGTGGGCTTGCTTATAAGATATAAACGCTACAAAAAAAATCAAGATTTATTTGCTTTAACATTTTTAATGAAAAATTGAATCTTATGCTGGTAACTTTTCTAATTTCCATGAAAATAATAGATGCTAGAATTGACTCCGGTGTCTTGTGTGTGTTTACGCAAGGCAGAGCATCTGCTGAAACAAGCCCCTGCCTAGAGCTCTGGGACTGAACGTGACCCAGATACATGGGCAGAAAGTTCCACTGCTTGCCATCATCCTTCCAGGATTCCGTGTTTCTTTCTTCTGCATCCTCCTGGCTTCCCATAATCCCCTGCATCTGCCAACCTATGGGAAGAGGGGAAGTGGGTAGTCTCAGAGGTGGAGCTCACTCCCATCCACATTTCTTGCTAGTGCTCTCGTAGAAAGGCTAGGAAATGCTCCCTCCTTTCCTGCCAGTGCATGAAAGGAGCTTGGTGACTATAGCCACGCTGTGTTCCTTCCCAGATGCAACCCTATTCCACGTCACTCTTCCACATGTCACCTTTCTGTCCCTGTAAGAGGTGTTAGAAATGTTCAGGTTCTAACTGTTGGGATTCAGTGGAAGAAAATAGTGGGAGTTGAGGTCTTGTTTTCTGGGCAGTAAAAGTTTGCTTGTTTGTTGGGAGAAGGGAGTGAATTGTTTTCTTATTCTTAGCTGGGTTATTTCAGCAGAGTTTTTTTCACTTTTGAAAAGACTTTGCCAAATGAAATGCTTTGATTTAAAATTCAATAGTGACAGAGAACCATTTTGTATCCCTCAGTAAATTTCCTGTAGGTAGGTTCTTGCCTCTTGTAATTGAAGGCGGCCATAATAATGAATTTGATTGCATGGTTTTTGCTATGACTTTGAAGGTAATTGTCAGATTGGCACACACAGTAATTTGTACGTGAGAGGTGATCAGACGTGAACATTTCCATTCAGTCGTCTCCCTGGAACTCAGACACATCATTGCTTCTGGACCAGTAATTGCAGCCCTGGGATGAGCTGCGAATCTGAAGTAGGGCATTTCCTGAGTGATGGGTACTGCTGTGGGACTTACTGTGGGAGGCGGAGCTAAGCAGAGTCCTGTTCCACTCTGTGCCCTGCAGTAGTGGCAACAGCAGTAGCAGCTATAGTTGTAGAGACAGTAGTAGTGGGTGTCATCGTTATCTCCCTAGCAACAGCGGCAGTGACCATGGTTGTTATTTTGAGATTCAGCAGCAGCCATGCAGATGGGAGTGGGGTTGGGAGAGACCCAGCTTCAGGATGTCCATACGTGGGGACAGAATGAAAATGGCTAAAAGATGAGGAGCAAACGTTCAGAGGTCATCCCTTTTGATCTCAGTTATGGGTTAGTTCCACTTCACCTTCAATAGAAGGGGACACATTCTTTTCATGAACTCTGAGAATAGCGGCCATTCTCTGGAGAAAGGGAAAGCCTCTGTGAGTTTAAGGTAAACAAACCATGAGGTAGGGAACCTATTGTCCCTGCAGGAGGCGGCATTTAAAAAAAAGATGCTTCCCCAGCATCTTTGAACATTTTGATGAACTGTGTTCTCTGGGAAGCTGCTTTCTTACATTGGCATAATAATAATAATACTAAATAATGGTAGTAGTACTAGTAGTAATTACAATAACAATAAATCATACTGTTAACTACTTAAGATGCCAAACAGACTTACCTGGGTACGCATACAGTCAGGATTCTAAAGGAGTGTTATACATTTGTTATCTGTAATTTCCTATATTCTGTTATGAATATGTATAATCTTAGATTGTCCCCTGCCTTGTTGCACAAGCCAAACCTCTAGTCTGATTGAAGAGGATGAGGAGGTAGGCTTGTGTTCCTCAAATATAATGATTAACCATTCCTCGTAGTCTTTTGTTGTTGTTGTTGTTGTTGAGATTTTTGGAATTCCACTATTATTTAAAGCATCTACTCCCTAGCTGCCCTGTCATGAACTAGAATGAATTTTTTCTTGACCATCCTCTATGTTTTGCAGTAATATGCAATCATGATTGTTCTCCCAGAAAAATGCTATAAGATTTGATCACACAGATATTGTAGGGACAATTTCAAAGTCTCCTTCACACTGTGGCCCTGTGGTTGATTACTGTTTAGACATGTTTTGTTTGATGTTTTTGGGCATCCACAAGAGAAGGAAAGCTCCTGAGATATTGAATTTGCATTTGTTGATGCTCTGGTTTACAATTTATCCCGATTTCTTTAAGTTTTGTCTTTGTTTCTTTAAGGCTTGAGCCTGAAGGCTATGTTAGTTTATTTGATTGATAAACTGTCCTCTTGTGTGCTATTGACAGAACTGGATAATATAACCTCAAGTCTGGTGTGTCCTGGAGGTGGGAAACACCTTTTTCCTTTTCCTTTCTGTGGTGTTGGGGATTAAACCTAGTACCCTCTACATGCTAGAAAGTACACTGCCCCTCAGCTACAGCCCCAAATGCTGCACACACACACACACACACGTCTGGTTCAAGAAAACTATCCTGAAGCCTGCAAGGGTTGGGGGTTTGTCTTTAAACACAGCAGGAACATGATTTTTTTATTTTTGTCCACTTTTACCTATCCTTGAGAGGTTATGGAACCTGTTACCTTAATTTATTAGCCTATTGTAAGGACTATGTATGTAGCTTGGTGATAGAGTGTGTTTCAATGCATGAGGTCCAGAATTTGATCATTATTTCCAAAACAAGGCATCCCCAACAAGGAAACAATTAACTCCTCCAACAGAAAACCCATCAAAACCCTAATGGCATGAATCATTTAGTATCGTGGGGTTTACCAAGACACCATTCCTCTTACTAAGCATGAAGTCATTTAAAGTTTTATTGTAAGAACTAAGCATCCAGTCATATCCACACAGTAAGATAAATTATTGGTGCGTATTATGAGTGTTTGTGGTTACTTCTTCATCGTTCTTGCTTCATTGTTTTTAACAGTGCCAGTTTCAGTAGACCTATTCAATGTGTGATTGGAAGCCCTTTCAGCTATGTGAAGGATGCTGTAGGATGAGACAGAAGAAGATGATAAAATATTGCTTTAATAATCCTTTTCCTTGGTTGTCAGCAGCTTTGGGGATTCACAAATAGCTTGTGGTTTATAAATATTAATAAGGGATTCATTACTGGAAAGTGTCACCACAACTAGCCAAACCCAGAACCAA
The DNA here is from genome assembly GCF_018167655.1 of Microtus oregoni. NCBI lineage: Eukaryota > Metazoa > Chordata > Mammalia > Rodentia > Cricetidae > Microtus > Microtus oregoni. The sequence continues at coordinate 6,690,464 of NW_024543831.1, read as the reverse complement.
AGTGATTTAAACCATCACAATGCCTTTGTGACGAGAAATCTGGCGCTGAGAAATAGTTTCTGTTCTCTTTAAACATTTAAGAATGTGTGGGAAATACTCTGTTATTGTAAGAAAGTAGTCTGGAGTCTACATTAAGAGCACTCTGCTACTACCCTGGAATCAGAACTCTACCACATTGTCATAGCCAAGAGGGCAATGGAGGGTGTCATACTTTTAACTCCCGTTCTTTGATTGAGTCAAGGCCATGACACAAAGTAAGACGCAATGAAGATGTCTAAGCATGGAGAGAGACAGTTGTCACAAGATCTATGCACTTAGCTTTGTAGTGACACATGCAGAGATGATTAGTCTTTTACTGAGACTGACTTAGTTCTTATTCTGTGCAAGCAGCAGTTTCTGGCTTGGTAACTTGGTTATGGATTTCCCCCTTGAAACCTTAGTTCTTTTGAGTTTAGATAAATGACATATCTTAAGATTCACCTCACCCTGCAATGTGACATCTGATGAGGAAGAAGGAATGAATAGAAGTGTGACCTATAATGGATCTATGGTCTAAGTTCTCTTACTGATAGGCAGAATGCTCTGTACACCTCAGCAGCACTTCGGGCACCATCTTCCTGTCCTGAAAGACAGACTTTTGTAATTATGATAGCAAGACACCAAAGAGATGGCAAAGTATCCTCATCCTACTACAGTATGTATACAATGAGTTTTATCATTATAGAAATATATTCTCTGTATATTTCCTAGACATACCCATTGTAGTTTGATTATCTTCATCTTCCTCTGCCTCAAAATCCTTCTGAACCCTTCCTTCTCAACACATATCCCTTCCAACTTTAAGTCACTCAACTGGAGATGAGACCTTGTGTCCCCCATCCATGTTAGATTGTTAAATGGTGTGATCTTATTGACAAAACCACAGCTGCTATGATTTCATGAACGTACTGCTCCTGCCATGTTCAGAACCGATTGCCTCTGAGAACTCCCTGACACTTATTCTCTATCCTTTGACCAGTTGTAAGTTTCCGCATTCACTGTCACCCTCTATAAAAATGACCTTTTCTGATTAGGGCTGAGGGTTACAGAAATCTATGAGTACAAAGATAAGCATTTAGAAGATGATTTTATACTATGTCCTTTTAGCAATATAGTGGTAATAGGGTATCCCCTAAGAATTTTGACCTCACCAGCCATGGATTCTTGGCCAGGGTACAGTATCAGGCATGAGATTCCACCTGTGAGTAGTTATTAAATCCATTTAAAAAGCAAACGTGAGGTTATTCCTAAAACATCCATGCCACTGTTACACTAACAGGCATGTCTTGTCATATTGGTCATCATTATAGCTTGCAGGGTTCACAGTTAGGGAAGACCACTATTGCCTCCTCCTGCCCAAATTCCAGCAACCTGTATAGCACCTTCTGTGACTATGAAAGCTATCCAGAAGGGAGGAAGCTTCCACTTTAATTACCAATTTGATTTCTTTAAGCCCTGTGACCAAAGTGTGTGGTGTCTTCATCAATAGGGTCTTAATACAACATTCTGGTAGTCAACCAATAGCAATAGCAACAGACTATATTGTTCTGAGGGTCTCTGGAGACTCCCTGACCAACAACTCAAATGGAGGTACCTCACCTGGCACTGGGATTTTTGTTTAATAAATTTATGGATTCTGGCAGGAGCATTATCACTCCCACATAGGTTGCTTTCATTCAAACATTTTTATTATATTTTTAATGAGCTTATAAAGTAGCTGGTTCCCATAGAGCTTGTGCCACCTCCTTAGAGTTATTATCCGTCCTTTCATTCTCTCCTCTGCCCTCCTCATTCCCGTCACTATTTAGACCTCCCTCTATAGTTCCCCTACCCCTTTCATACCACCCATGCTATACTTCTATTGTTCTTTTAAAAGAATACAGCCTAAAACCATTATTTTAGCCAGACACAGTGGCTCGGGTCTGTAATCCTAACTCGTGGGAAGCAGAGCAGGCAGATGAGGTCATTCTTAACTACATAAGGTACTTGAGGCCAGCCTGTGCTACATGCTCCTACAAATAACCCTCATCACATTCTTGTAACAAACCCAGGAAAACCACTGGCAGACTAAGCCAGACTTAGCAGGAATCATTCCCTTGGCTTGTCAACAGGGTCCTTCCTATGGCTTTGTGTTTCACCGCCATATTAATGACATACACAAAGTGTTTGTGGTTCAGAATGTTCACACAAATATACGCTTATTGAGTCATCTTAAATTTTTTGGAAAAAAATATCAATTTACTTTCAAGATGAGGTAATTAATGAGGAATATAGTTGCATGAATTGCTCAGAGTGATACCCAGAGGAAAGCAAGAGCACTGGCCTGTGAATTCTCATTGCTTTGATCTTATCTGATAGTGGGCTGCCAGAGGGATAGTCTTAGCCTTTTCTCAGATTATAATTGCCCAAACAGTAGTAAAATAACAATCAAAAGCAAACAACAACAGCTACACACTTGTACTGATAAAAGGAACCTCTTGCCCACAGGGACCCTGTCCTCGTCACTGGGACCCTTGCCCAGTCTGTTACATGGAAGGAGTTTATTTTAAGAGTCTCTGAACCAGGGTTGACTTGTTGAGAGTGAAGTCATTTTCTCCTGTCTCCAACCTCCAAACCTTGCAGCTGTCTTTGACTCCTCTCTGTTCTATCAACACACTGAATCAGCGAGTCCCCTGGATCTTCCCTTTTCACAGCATCCCCAAAGCTTCTGCACCATTCTGTCAGTCCTTCTGACATGCTCTCTCTCACACTCTTTCTCCCAGGTCCCCCAACCTTCCTGGCTCCACCAATGCAGGACAAATCTTTCCCAAACACAGCTAAACTCAGACTTCTTCGGATGTGGGGGTTTGAGGGCTTGTCTGAGCCAAGCCACCTCCAAGAAAAGAAAGTATTCTCAAGTGTAGTCCCAGAGGATGACTGGCTCACCAGTGGGTGTGGGCACCACCCACTACTCTGGTTTCGTGAGACCCAGCCAAGGATCCTGGCTTTCTGCCACTCTGCGTCTTGTTATTCCCACCATCTGCAGTCCTCATGGATTCTCCCTAGCATGCCCACGGCAGCCCAGGTCTCTTTGTTTGGTGTGGAGACACTCTCAGTGACCCAGTTCCAACATGCTGTTCAAATGATCTCTGCCTAATCCCTAAATCAATGTTCCAGCCAAGATGTGCTACTTACCATTCTCTCAACAAGCCCACTGCTTTCTCACTTTCCTGCCTCTTTACCCTTTTAAGGAGTTCTCGCTACACAGAATTCCTCCCATCGCCCTCTGTCTCATGTCATCCTTCCCACAAGAAGCTCCCTGGGTCTCTTCCGACTGCAACTGTAAGGGCATTCTCAACCCTGGACGCTCACAGCACTTGGCCTCTCTGCTCCAGATTGACCCTGCTCTGTTTTTGCATCATGTTGATGTTATGATCAATTCGTTTACCTACTTAAGTTGGGAAGAAATTATATCTTATTTATTCTGCGTCTTCCTTTATCAGGCATAGTGGACTGGCCTGGATTAGAGTGAGCACCATTTTGGTGATCAGATAGTTGGGAACACAACAGAAAGACCATGCTGAAGAAAAATCTAACCATCACAAGTGAAAACTGTTCATCTCCTAAAGAATTCAGATTTAGAAACCAAGGAGATGGTTCAGTCAGTAATATGTAAGCCCGAGGAACTGAGTTAGATACCTAGGGCCCATGTAAAAAGCTAGGCAAGAGAGTATGCACCTAGGATCCCTGCACTGTGGCAAGAGATGGGACAATCCCTTGGACTTGATGTACACCCAGTCTAACCCAGTCTAACAGAATTGTTGAACTACAGGTAGAAAGTGATATAAACACCTGCTATCAACCTCTGGCTTTTACATACATATACACTCAGGTATACACCTGAATACACACACACACACACACACACACACACACACACACACACACACACTTGTATTTGGTCCCGTAGAGTTGAAATTAGCCAGAAATTTTAAGATACCATAGAGGTGATGAGTGGGCCACTTCTTATCCTGCCTGCCCGTGGCAGTTGCTGTGTGTTTGAACTATGAGTCTGCTCCCGTGACGAGTGGAAATGGCTCTCGTATTCACCATAAAGCTTGGGAGAAATGGGTGTTTATTTCTTGGGATGTGGTTGTCAGGTTTCATAAATGGAACCTGATGTGAATGTTCATCTTCAGAGCTCAAGACACCTCATCATTTATGTAAATGCTGTCAGTTTGTCTAATTATACATCCCAGATTTACATAGAAATAATATGCCTAACCAAAGGGAAAAGTTAACTGATTAAAACAACCACATTCCACATCTGTTGACCTTTGGGTGTTAAGTGAGGCAAACACTGAGCAGAAGGTGTGTGTGAGGTTGTAGTAATAATCAAGTATACATCCTATACTGCTTCATTTAGGTGGGATTTTGCATTTGGCCAGTTTAGGCTAACTTGAATCTGACTGTCTCGCAGAGGACTGTATGTGTATGTGTGGGGGTATGTGTATATGTCTATGTATGATTGGCATCTGTTTGAGTACACATGCATGATATGCATCAGTGTAACTACATGTGTTTACATGTGGAGGTGGTTTGTAACCATCTTCGATTGTCCTTCCACCTTAATCACTGAGGCAGGTTGTCTCAACTAGAGCTTGCCAATATGGCTAGTCAACTTGCCCTGTCTCTCCCTTAGGAGGCTGGCTGCCATATATACCTAGCATTTATATGAGTTTCTGGGGATCCAAACTTTGATCCTCACACTTTTTTGTTAGGTGTCTTAACTGATGAGCCACTTTCCCAACCCTCCCTTACTTCTTTGTATGCCGCGAGGCCTGGCCAGAGATACAGTTTGTATTGCCCTTAACTCTATCTGGAAGGTTGATGGAAAAGCCTAATTGGCCTTCACCAAATTTATTGCTCAATAGTTTGAGCCCAGTAACTTACACTGTTCCTGCATGCAGACAGTAATTAAATATCAACATCTTCACTCTTTTATTCAACCATCCTAAAGACCAAGTTCACAAGGAAAGTTGTACAAACTAATTGTTAGGAAAACTGAAGAGCAACAAATGAAATAGCAGCCAATCCCTTGCTATTTAAGTCATAGGAATCAAAGCCTGGGGTTATTTTAGGGACAGAGTTGGGAAAACTCTAGCTTTTAGAGAATTATTTATTCAGGGTCTAGACTTTATACCACAACCATCCAATAGAAACAAAATGTGAATTTCATCATGCATTTACATTTTTCTCATAGCCACATTAGCAAAATAAAAATATAGCGAAAACTAATCTTAGTAATATATTTTACTCAACTAAGTATATGTATTATTGTTATTTTAACATGTAATCCTTTTTAATTATCAATAATTTACTTTGCTATTGTTGCTTAGTTTTTGAGATCCCACATGTATTTTACATCTTCAGTTCAGGCTCGACATTTTCCAATTATTTAACAGTCATATGCTGATGGCGGCCACTATAAGGAACAGTTCTGCTCCATGCTAGGATGTGATTTTCTAAGAACAAAAGTAATAAAGAAATTATTTGGTCATCCATCACTTTGAAACAGTAGTCAGCAAGCCTTTTATATAATGAGCCAGCCAGGGCCATGATATCACAAACCTTTGATTCCAGCACTGGGGAGTCTGAGGCAAGAGTTAGAGGGTGGGCTTAGCTTTCTAGTATCAGTCAGTTTCAAACAAGAACAGACATATAAGTAACCAATATTCTAATTTTTGTGGGTCATGTGGTTCTTTTCCTCTACCAGTATAACACAAAAGGAGTTACAGACAATGCTTCCAAAAAATGTATAAGGCTGTGTTTCAATAAAACTTTATTTACATAAACAAGTTGTGGGTGAGTTTGGCTTGGGGGAATACTTTGCCTACTCCTTCCTAAATTGAAAGCATATTGCTCTAGCATATAAATGAAAATGATCGCTGCTTGGAAGGACTGTTTGTGCGTGGGACGTCTCTGTATTTAGCAGTCATGAATGTAGCCAGTGATAGCTGCTGAGTTGAATTTCTCTCCCATGAAACTGTGGTCGTTCTCACTTTGCCATAAGTATTTGTTGGTTGGTTTAGAAAAGAACAATGTTTTTATATCACTATTGATCTCAATTTTTTTTCTCTCTTTCTCCCCACCCATTCTCCCCTTCTCTGGTTGGGACCATATTTCTGGATGCCTTGACTCTCATATTCCTGTTTATACTCTCCTGTTAAATCAGGTAAGCGTTGTCTTTCCTTTTGAGTTCTGATTCTGTCTAATGTCATAAAAATCAACATGTAAGGTTTCTATTTCAGCTTAAGAATTCAAGGAAATACCACAACATAATTCACGTAAGTTTGCAGCTGCAATAGTTATCAGTATAGTCTCTATGGTGGCATGTATGTTCTATCAACTGCAGGAGCACCCTCTAACACCACTCTGTGGATCATAGTCTATACTTGACCTACAATCAGAAAACAGATGGAAGTCAGATTTTATTGTCTTCGGTTTTCATTCTCAAAATCGCTATAAGACTGTCACAAACCCCTTCATGACCACTTACGTTCAAAAAGGCTTTTAAAATACTTCTCCTCTCAGGAATGCTGGGAAGAGATCTTTCTGACTGTTACAGCCTTGGAGAGTGTGTTGTTGTTATGTTCTGTAAATCCAGGAGGGTGACTGTACTAGGGATACTGTCTTCAAATTTGTTTGAGTCTTTCTTATGGCCCACTTATAGGTTTACTCATTGGCCATCCATAGTAACATTTAAAGAAAGAATATATAAGCATCAGCAAGTCTCTTCTTTTTGCATTTAATTGTGTGTAGGAAAAAAACACTGTAAGATTGTTTTCTTATTTTAAACATCAACAATAACATCACTCTGAACATGCTGAAGGCAGTTCATGTTCCCCTTCCCCTCTGATGGTGGGCAATCGCTGCAGTGATCCTGTGGTCAGATGAACACAAGAAGAGATTTCCCCACCCTCCCCTGGAAGCTCTCCCATGCCCTCCATGCTTCCTGTGTGACAGGAAGAAAGTATCCCCTGGGACCAGCTCCCTTAGCACCACTCCCTCTAGCCCCAAATAACCCCTTTACCTTAATCTGCTTTCCTCCTCTTTCTAATTTCAGCCACTGACCCTGTTCTTCTTATCCCTATCCGCCTCTTCCTCTGTCCTCCCCGCGACCCTGGTGTCATAGCTACTTTCCTTGGCCCACAGGCTTCCAACTTCAGCCTGCAGACACCACCAGGCTTCCTGAGGCTGGACAGACAGAATGTTTCTTTCCTTCCTTCCATCTCATTCCTTTATCTCTGCCAGGACCATGCCCACTTTCATCTTCCCCTCCTACTATCTGTGTGCCAAAGACAACCACCCCTAAGGGCAACATCCTCCAGGTATGAATCCCTCACCATGCTCCCATTTGCCTCGCCTTCCTGATTGCCCAATTCTTTCCATTTTCACTCTTTACATTTTCCTAGATGGAGGTGTTCTTAGAAGCACTGGCTTGGTCGCTTCATTGTTGTTTAGTTCTGGCTCCTCCCATCTGTGTCTTCATGGCTTTGGCATGTCCATAGGGGTGAGCACCATATCTGTCCTCAGTTCCGCTCTCACAGATGCAGCCCTCGTTGTCATGCCTACCCCACAGCACATCACTGATGTTGCATCTTCCCCAGAAGAGCGTTGTGATCTTGTCATCTTGTCCTTTTCACATGTCATTCACTCTTCCTCAACTGCCACATCTGTCACTGTGTGAGAGCTTCGGTCCTGTCTCTGCCCTTACCTTCCCATATGCCTTCTCCATCTGATTTGCTCCCCAAAGGAAGAGCTCTGCCAACTTCTTTCTCCCACTTACCCTTTGCCCTGTTGTTCATGTCTTTGAAAGTAATGTTACTGCTGCCACTCACTTGCTTCAAAAGCCTTCATTGATTCCTGGTTATTTCGTGATAGCTCGTGCCCTCCACCAGTGAGTGCTCAATAAATGTCAGGCACCTCCTCTTCCTCTTCCTTCTGGTCATCTTTTGTAGTCACAACCTGATTTTGCCATTAAAAATCCTCTGTGATCTGGTGCAAGCTTCTTTTCTGCTTTACTTTCTACTAGTGGAAAGCAAACAGGAATCCTGGAGACTACAGGTGATGCCATCTCACGGTAGGAATGAAGGACCAGCTGGAGATGTAGCTGGCAGGGATCTGGAGGACAGTCCAGGGAACTGACTTTCCTTGGGGGTTTAACCTTCCTTTGGTGAGTAACAGGAAGGACTATAGATTGTTGGCCAACAGGTAGAGATCCCTCATTTTCCTAATGCATACTGAACCCCCATCTGTTGAGACTTGCCTCTAAGTAAAAGTGGGTTTGAAGTTCCATCTCTTCTAAGAAGAGTCTCTGGGTCTTTGCCTTACTATCTCCACCACACGTCTTTCTGTCTGGTGCATGTTCCCCATGTTCACAGCACATGTCCCGTACTATCCTGCAAGGCCTGTGTCTAATGGGCTTGCCTGTCCCTGCAGGACCCACAGCATGATGTTGTCAGCTTACACATGCTCAGAAGGGTTTACAATGTAACCTAGATGTTTTTTGAGTATTTGGCCTGTTGTAGTAAAATTTCACAGTAGTTTATTCGGGATCACTGTTTTTAGAAATGTTTACATATAATATTTAACTTTGGCAATAATTACCCAAAGCCAATAATATCTGTTTAGCCAATTTAGGATTTTCTGGGTCCTTCTGAGATCTATGAACTCAGGGTAAGAAGAAAGTTCTTTCCCTTCTACCAGGTCTTTCCCATATCAGTCTGATGGAGCAACGTAGGACGTGTCACCCTTCAAACAGGTTCATGCACCATGATGGACTTGCCAGGCTTTACTGAACTCTACTGGGAGAATAAAAAAGCAATTTTAAAAATAGCTTTAGTCAAATTTAACATTTGTTTCCTCATACTGTACTTTGCCAGTTCTTAGACACACAATGCATACACGCTCACACAGAGACACACTCACACCTTCACCCGCACTCACATGGTCACACATTCACACTCACAGACACACACATTCATGTCCATTCCTACAGTCACACATTCACACATACAAATGCATCCTCTTTTATACATGATCACACACACATGCTCAGACACACTTACACAATGTCACATATACATACACACACATTAATTTGGAACTAAACCATCTCCTGTTTTTAATGTATTCTTTTAATGCTTCCTTGAAACAAAGGTGCAAGTTTGGTTTTGCTGTGAGCATTATCCTAGAACAAGGGGGCAAGTATGATCTTCTTGGCCAGGAAGAACCCCAGCCTTGGGCAGAACTCTGGCTCCACACCTTCCTGGGCTGTGGGGAAATATGGCTGCTTTCCAGAGCTCCGCTTGTCCTTGCAGAGACAGGGAGAAACCCTCAGGAGATGGGGCAGGGGGTGATGAGCAGGTGTCAGTAGCTGGAAAGGTGAGGCACCTGCTGGGAGAACGGCAGTAGTGCAGGAAGGCAGCTCAGGCTGGAGGAGACCTAGGGAGGATGTTCCCTCATGGCCTTCTTCCATCCTGAAACAGCCTCATGGGAGCCATTTTGGAGTAGCCGCCTGTGGAACCACGTGGGCTGTGACGGCCCGCGAGATACAAGGCAGTATCACAGACTGGAGCTAGATCCGAGGCTCAGAAATGCTATCATGTATTATTTATGCCCCCTGACAAAATATATCACAAACAAATTTAACAGGGAGATAATATTTCTTCCCTTTTTCACTCTTCATGATTGGTTCCAGCTAGATAAAATTCTTTTATCTTATTTCAACCTGTCTACTAAACTAGGCCAGCGTGCTATAGAAACAGACTTTTCTCTTTGAGATGAGTGAAGGGGCTCAGCTCAACGAAATTTTTTTTGAATATGACGAATTTTTTTTTTAATTGGCTTTTTAACTGTGTTACGTTCTTTGAGGATCAGCTTTGAGGGAGCGTTAGAACTGTAATTTAAAGCTCCTAGGTAAGATGGCTGTAACTGCAAAGCTACAGGTGATTTTTTAAAAAGGTAAATTATGCAATATTCCTCCATCCCTATTAGTAGCATTTAGAGAAAATGATGAGGGAGAGAGAACATTTTTTTAAATAATTATTTGTCAGTGGGTGCTGGTTGGGCTGTGGTAATTTGAAGGCTAAAGAGCAATCTGTAGACGATGTCACAAGAATGACATTGTTTGGTACTCGGTAGGTGCCCGGTGCTTGTTAAACCCTTGTTTGTTAGACTCGTTTAATCCAGGCCCAGAGGGTTGATATCAACACCACCTCGTGTCACAGCAGAAGACAGGGAGAGTAAAGAGGTTAGGAAGTGTGCTGATAACAGTGGAGGCCTGCTTTGAGCACAGGCAGTCCGGTGCAGGAGCCTGAAGTCTTGGCTGTTAAGCTAGCCTGCCTCCTGTCTTCTGTTAGTGAGATCAAAGCACAGCCGGTGGAAGGCACACAAGACCTGCAACTTACACTTAGTATCAGAGATAGCTCTGTTGTCCGAAACTAGAACTTGCTTTTACGGCAATAGGTGAACAGGAAATGGCTCTTATCAATAGCAAGATCAAAGGTCCTGTCTGGGAAAATACATGCTCTGCATTTCAGATGGTTTCATAGTAACAACATAGCAGATGATAGGTGGATGGATAGATAGATAGATAGATAGATAGATAGATAGATAGATGATTAGATACAGATAGATAATGAGTAGATAGGCATAGAAAGAAGGAAGGGAAGGGAAGGAAGAGAGCAGGAGAGGCAGAGAAGAATAAAAGAAACCAGGATGGGTAATGAATAGATGAATAGATAGTAGACAGATGGATGAATAGTTTTTGAGCCTTCACAGATGAATAATTATATGATTGACAATCTGTATTTTAAGTACTGTAATTGTCACACATAGGATTTTTATGTGGTCTGGAAGGAGGTACCTAGGTGCACAGAAAATGGGTGGACTTTATACTTCTGGTTTAGTTTTTTTGTTTGCTGTTTGTTTGTTTGTTTGTTTTACTAAAACATCCAAGGTACTATAAGATTGGAAATCTAGAATTAACTTTTTTCCACTGTGCAACATTTTATTTAAATAATAGAGAAGCAGGGTGAACCCTATTTTTCCATTCGATTCCATTATTTATTTAATGAGATGTTTACTTTCTTGAGGCGATTCTGGCCAAAGAAGATCACTAAGAATGTTATAACTACAATAAAACTAAAAAAAAATTACAAAATCACATTTAAAGTAATTTATTTTAAAATAATCTTTGGATATAGCCTAGTCCGCACACAAGCAATAGTGAAAAAGGTATTACATATTAGTAACATCTTGGACTGAACTCAACAAGTCACGGAATCTCTGCTTCCGAAGGCAGCAGGTAGCCTGTGCCCATAAATTTGGATATCACCAAGTAAGTTCAGATATCTCCGAGAGAGTTAAGGTAACTCCATGCTGGTGTCACAAGAGCAGCAGATTAACAGTAAAGAACGGAGTGTACCCTAGAGATGCCCAAGGTTCTGCTTTCACTCTGGTTCAGGAGGATGATTCGTTCCCCTTATGCTCTTTAGAGGCCACTCAGGGAAGGTCAAGTGAACTTGGCCTGGGCCTCCATTGGAGAGAGCAGGACCACCCTGATGGAAATACAGCAGGTGGTAAGGGCTGTGGGGCTGCACCAGGCACCACCCTGGTACAGATAACCTCCACTCTGTACACTCCCTTGAGCTAGGAATCTGTCAGAGTCACTTTACCTAAACAAAATGAGTCCATGTCTGTCCTATTGACAGTCAAGATCTGAGGGTCACTCAGGTCCCATGGCTGAAGCAGAGGTAGCAGAGAACTTGATTATGAAAATTCCCTTAATTGGACACAAGCACAATGGTAGGAGAATCATTTGATTCTGACATGTGGGGTAGCAAGAGCCTAAGACACAGTTTTCTTCTTGTGGCTAATATGAATCTGGTGTAATTTCTCCACGTTCACCCTTGATTTTGTCGAGATAAGATAATGAAGAGAGGACAGACAGACAGTAACCGGGAAGAAATGAAAGAGAAGTGGAATGCCTAAGGGGAGAAAATTAGTTCACTCCCTTAGAGTCCAAGCTGTTAGATGGCTATTGGCTGCAATGGCAGTAAATAGCTCACCAAGAGAAAGAAGGCACCCCAGTTCCTGTGGAAAATGGAGCAGAAGGAATTCAAACCTACTTGCCCAGACCCTGACCCCAAATTTCAATTCCTTTTAATTTTTATGGAAAGCTTGAGGAATCCCAGTCTTTCTTCTTATTTGCTCTAAAAAAGCTAATCATCCTGATGATATTTTCCCTGCTACAGCCAGATTTTTTAAGCCAGAGTAATGAGTTTCTAGAACGTTCCCTTCCTACTATTTAACTCCAACCTTTGGTAAGAAGTATTTTATGTCATGACATAGATGCACTGGCGCATATACACATCTTATAGGATTATATATTCTCCAGATACACAGATATTAAAAATAACTGTGAGACACAAATTTCTGCAAACACAAAGCCACACTGAATGTTGTGTTTGCAGTAACACTATGTTCTTCCTTTTTATTCTCTTCCTTCTACTCCATGGCATTCGGATTTACATCACAGCATACAGTGTAAGTCACACTAGTGTCGGGAACCTATGGGCCAGGCGCGGGGTCTTTGTGAACTCCCAAAAGGGATGTGTTGTATTTTCGTTTAAGGTTATATGCATTTGGGGGATTAGTGTCCAGAGTTAGATTTAATTTCTTCGATGGAATAACTGTGTCTAAAGGGACAAAGTATCCATCAATCATTTCAGACATCTTTCAGTTGACCTTGCCTAGCTGGGGACTTTCCATCCACAGTCTTTCTTTTCAAAAATCTATTACTTACTTGAATATGTTTTTAATTCATTTAATTTTGTATTAAATTTAAAAATAAACCATCATGAATTAATTATTTTTTCTTTCTGATGGCAACGTTTCTTTGTCCCTAATACAGTTTATTTACAGAATTACTATATGTAAAATAAAAGGTGATAATCAATTATTTTCTAACTGTAACTATCTGTGATAGCTAACTTTGTCAACTTGACTTACTTGGGAAGGGGGAACCTCAGTTGAAGAATTGCCTTCATGAGATTGGCCTGTGGGTGTGTCCCTGGAAACATTTTCTTAATATCTAATTGGTAATGGAAGGCCCAGCCTACTGTTGGTGGTGTCAACCCTAGGCAGGAAGGTCCCAGCTGCTTAAGAAGGTAGCTTAGCAAGCCAGAGGTAACACAGCAGTTAGCAGATCCTTCATGGTTTCTACTTCAAACTCCTTCCCTGAGTTCATGGATTAGTTTGCCTCAGTAATGGAAAATGACATGAAAGATGAAATAGGTCCTTCCCCAGGTGCTTTTGGTCATGCTGTTTATCACAGCAGTAGAAAGCTAACCAGGATGCAACCAATACTTTGTTTTTATTGTTGACAGTAATACATGCTTTTTGTAGAAAATTTTCAAATGTACTCAAAAAAAGAAAATAAAAATTAACTGTAAATCTATTTCTAAGAATAAATAGCTTTAGCACTTCGGTGTCTAGCTCTTTTTTCCTGCATTTACATCCACATGCCTCCTAAGTCATTTTTTAAAAAACATGTTTTTTAGGTTTATTTTATATGCATGCGTTTTTTTGTTTGTTTGTTTTGTTTTAACCTACATAGGTATGTGTACCATGTATGCACCCAGTGCCTATGGACATCAAAGAGGATGTTGGGTTTCCTGCAACTGGAGTTCTGGGTGGTTGTGAGCCACCACGTAGATAGATGCTGGGAATCAAATCTGAGTCCTCTGCAAGAGCAGCCAGTGCTCATAACCTCTCACCCAACTCTCTAGTACCTATAGTTCATTTTTTAATTATAGCACAAACTTACATAGCTTCATTGTGATATTTGTTATTTCAAACTTTTTGCTACATTATCTTTAGTATCTGAAGATACCTGTAAAATATTAAAATATATAATATATTTAACTACATCTTATTGAATATAAGGTTATTTAGACATTTCCCCCTCTAAAAAACATCACAAATAAAGAGCTTTGTAGGTTTCTATACTAATTTTCTTTTCTCAGTATAAATTAGTTCTTTGAGATGGAATAACTGCATCAGAAGGTGTAAACAAAGGCCTTTGAGACTTTTGGTACCTATTACAAATTGCTATCCTGAAGGGTGATACAAATGTGGACTCAGGCGATGAGTTCATCACCTTGGGGACGCGATGCTTCTAAGGCTTTGAGAACTCTTAGTTCTCTATAGCATCAAGGTGCACGTTTTGGTGAGAGGTCTTATACGTTTTCTTCTCGGAAGGACGTTCAATTCAATAACATGGGGATTTCATTTGGGACCGTGGCTGTGCAGGGAGTAAGTTGTTTACCTGCCAGTAATCGAATCCAGTCCTTGGTTGAATTGGATGTGCTGGTGGTACCCACCTGAGGGAATTGTTGCAACCGGAGTCAATAAAGCAATTTCCAATGGAGGAAAGCCTGAAGTTCCTTTTTAAAGAGTAAGTAGATAAAGGACTTTTCCTTTGAAACAGTGCTAATTAAAATGGAGTTTGAAGGACCCTTGATCTTGGGGAAGCAGATTTGGTGTGTCTCGAAGTCCTCTTTAATGAAATGTGAGCTGGATTTCCACCTTGCACTCTTAAGCTGAGCTTTGCTCTTTACAGTGGTATCCATCCCCACCCCCACGAGAACTGGGCCCTCCCTGAATTGTGGGTACATGAAACAGCCATGAAAGATAGCTGGGACAGACCAACTCATTTTACAAAAGTGCGTGTATTAGCATGTTTTACTTGTTTCCTGATTTAAATAAAACTCCATAAAGTCCGACTTTATCTAATGTCTTATTTCCAGAATTTTTTGCAATGTGAACAATAGTGTTGATGACCCAGCTCTCACTAGCCTGCCCTTCCTATGACTGTCATGAGAGTTTCATTGATAATAATGATAAGATTTGTCTCGGTCTCCATCCACACATCAGGATTTCCCACAAGTACCTTGAGTTTTCTGTTGCTGTAATTGAATGTCACAAAGTGAATACTCAATAAAGACAAGAACTTTTTTGGCGTTCTTGAGACTGAAAGGTCCAGGAGCAGGGAGCTGAGAATCTGTAGAGGACTTTGTTGCTATGTCACAGTGTGGGAGGAGGGCAAAGAGGAGGTGTGTGTGTGTGTGTGTGTGTGTGTGTGTGTGTGAGAGAGAGAGAGAGAGAGAGAGAGAGAGAGAGAGAGAGAGAGAGAGAAACTGGGATCACCCCCTGAGGCCTTGTGTAGTGAGTCTTTCTCTGTCCCGCCAGCCAGCTCCCAAATCATGTTATGGAGATTTAGTATTAGTTATGAAAGCTCAGCTGATAGCTTGCTGTTTATAACTAGCCCTTAGAACTTAAGTGAACCCATTTCTATTAATCTGTGTGCTGCCCTGAGGTTTGTTTACCTCACCTACATACTGTCCATCCTGCTTTCCTGTTTTCTCTATGTCTCTTCCTGTCTTCTTCCGAGCATCCTTTGTGCCTGGAAATCCTTCCTAACTATTGGCCGCTCAGCTTTTTAATAAACCAATCAGAGTGATACATCTTCACAGTGTACAAAAAGATTGTCCCACAACAGCCTTGATCCATTTAAAAAGGCAGAACTTTCCTAACCCAGTCACCTCTTAGCTGCCTTACTAACTATTAATACTGTTATAACGGCAGTTAATCCCAAGATGAAGTTTAGAGAGGACATTTAAATGTAAGCATTCCCTCCATATAACCAAAGTCCTTCCATGCAGGCATTTTTTGGATGCCACCACTGTTCTTTTGGCTCTTATCCAAGTCCATAGGTCTAGGCTGGGCATGGATATGCATAGCCTCTACTGTGTCTGAGTCCCTATTGCTTCCACCCTCAAGTCACAGTGGGGAAGTCTGGCCAGCTCTCTCCTTACAATACGTTCAGTTGCTGTGGGTACCCCAGGCTTTATGTGCAGAGATATCTAACAGACTCCCCATGTCAATACACACTAATGTCACCCAGATATATTCAGAGACATATAGATCTGGATTCAGGTTAGAATCTAATGGATCACAGCCTACATACAAAACAGGAAATTTGTGGCTGAGGGGTTGAAGATCAGAGATATGAAGTGACCTATCCAGACATTAGATGAAGATTACTCTTCCCTAAGTCTTTGTCTCATTCTCTTCTTAAACTTCTTGTTACTTCATTGAGTCCAGTTTAGTGCTAGGGTTGAATAATTCGCAGGCAAAACTTAAAAGTCCCACCCTCAATGCTGTGGTCCTTCATCTATGGCACAAGCCATAGTCATTGTCACCTGTTTTTGCCTTTGAGGAAGGAAACTACCACGTGAATCCTTGGGATGCTATTGGAGCCCCACGGAAACCCTAAACTCTAAGAACAGCCGTGGGGATGTATACCTTAGGGACTACTCAATTCAAGTTTCCTATAAAATGCTTTCTTTGCTAAAGAGAAGCCTGGTAGGCTGTTTCCACCGTGGGTCTCCACTTCGACCCCCTTGGCATTTTAGAGAAACGAGATGGTTTAGTCTTTAAGTCTCTAAAGATCTTAATAGCTGCATGGTTTACATGGAAAATCTAAATTGTAGGACTGGGGCTGTAGCTCCATGGCATGGTACGTACCTCAAATCCACAACCCCTAGGTTCAATCTCTAGCCCTGTCGCTTAATAATAAGAAGAAGAACAAGACACCATGTTTGCCCCCATGCTTTGCCTTCCTTCTACAGCATCTAGGGCCTTCCCCCCTACTGCTGCAATTGCTTCAGGGTCAAAGAGCAAAAGGGAGTAAATAAAAAAGGAA
Organism: Microtus oregoni; assembly: GCF_018167655.1. Lineage (NCBI taxonomy): Eukaryota > Metazoa > Chordata > Mammalia > Rodentia > Cricetidae > Microtus > Microtus oregoni. The sequence continues at coordinate 6,673,612 of NW_024543831.1, read as the reverse complement.
AGAAAACACATATGGAAAAGTCAGGGCACTTAAACGGCAGAATGCAGGAAAACCTTGAAACAAATTATACCTTGGAGTGACTGCCATCGCCTTGGCTGTTTGCAGGGCTGATTTGTGTGGAGGATGGCAGGCCCTGTCATAACTTAGTTTATCTTTCAGGACTATCGCGATGTAAGGCAGCTCTCAGGAGCGCCTCTGCACAGTGCTGTGTATTAAGCACATTCTTTATGTTTTAAAATGCCTTAATATACTTCTGAGTTGCCTTATGTTCATAAATTTTGCTTTCTCTAAGGAAAGTTGCAACATCTCTCACTTTATAAACTTCACATTTTTTTTTAAAAGGTTGGTACCTTCCTTAGTGAATTGTTAGCTATAAATTATTGAGCTATATTAAATAAAGTCGTGCTTTCCAGGCCCTAAACACCCTGTAAAATGGATGAAAAAAATCAATGATTTAAGAAGATTCTAGTAATCTGAAGAGCGAGTTAAAAAAATGACACTGAGAGAAATGCAAAGTGGAAAATCATCAATGTTTTCAATTTAGGATTCACCATCCCAACCCCAAATTATGCATTATAGACATTTCTATCAGTTGTAGAATTCTGTATTAATGGGAAACTATGTCCAAAGAGAGAAAAATTATCTATTATTATACTGTTTACATGTAAACATATCCCTAAAAGAACACTCTAGTTCTGGTCTTTGCTATGGTAGCTATGAAGTCTTTCTGGTGAGGACTGTTAAAATAAGATCTGTGAATAATGAACAATCTCTAAGCTGGCCTCAGGGTCCCACATCCTGGTATCCACAGCACTGTGTACCACCCCATGAGTTTTGGCAAGATCAATAGCCTATTTCTCTACAGTACAGTACAGCGCAGATAGTGGGTTATTCATTCCTTTTTGATTTTTTTTTAATTTTGTTTTTAAAACAGGACCTCATGTTGTATCTTGGATTGGCTTTGAACTCAGGGCAACCCCTTTGCCTCAGTCTCCCCAGGGCTGGAATTACAGGCATGTGCCACCATGCCTGGCTACTCTATAAGTGCGTCATGTGTGGGTGGTGTTTTTCTTTCTGGGTGACTCGTTCCCTTTCTGGTTTTACTGTAGTTAAGGGACCTGTGGTTAGTGTCCAGCTGAGAGCTACTGAAGCCCTTGGCCAACAGCATGGAAAGAAATGAAATGATTGAGGGGAGGGAGGGAGAGAAAGAGGGAGGAAGAAAGGAAGGAAATGAATGCTGTCAGCACCTGTGTGAGCTTGAGAGGAGGCTGATGTTTATATAGTCATTAGACACACAGTCATTAACAGTTCTTGATATTGTACTGTGTAATAGTAGTAGGCTGCGTGTTAGGTGCTGCAGAAAGAAAGCACAAGTCAATAGTCCCTTCAAATTGCATTAGTAGTTAGTATTGTGAAGGCTGCTGGATAGACAGTGATAGACCTAGTCTAAACCCCCAAGACAGGGAACCTCTCCTGCAGTTGAGGAATGAAGAAGAGCACCTGTGTCCTTGTAAGCAGCAGGGACACTTGAGCTAAACAACACTGACCAGGAGCCAATTTGAAAGTGCAGGGAAGGACAGAGATAGAGCAGCAAAGAAGGGACTGTCTGAGCAAAGGCATGGAAGATCTGGAACTGAAGGGAAGATGGTAGGGCATTAGTGCACGGAGGACAGGTGGGGTGGGATGATGGAGGGCTTTGTTAGCAGTGTTCAAAAAGGTGGATTTCATGCTGTAAACAAAGAGAATGATGGAGGAACTTAAATAGGATGGACGGACACACTTATATTTTCATCAGACCATTCTGGCTACCTGAGAGTCTGAGTTTGGACTCAGGCCAGAAAGGGCTATTGTAAGTTCGTTCAAGAGTTGGCTGCTGTTTTATGTTGGCCCTGTGTTACATCAGAGAAGAAAGATAAGTGGAAATGTATGTAAAATGACAGGGGCATGACCCCAATCAAACAGAAACTACTAAATTAGCTGATTTAGCACAGAGAGGGTGAATGTGTAATTTGTACTTGTGGACTTGAGTGCCCATGGGACATTCAAGGTGAGGACACTTAATGGGCATTTGGCCATGTTGCTCATTAGATGAACAGCTCCCCTATCATTTGCCCATTTTATTGACACCTAATATAGAGGATATGGAGAAAAATGTGTATTATAGTTAGCATTATTATTACGTGATGAAACACCATAACCAAAGCAACCTGGAGAGGAAAGGGTTCATTTGGCTTAAACTTCCACATCACTATTTGTCATTGAAGGAAGTCAGGACAGGAAGAATGTGGAGGCCACGGAGGGGTGCTGCTTATTGTCTTGCTCCTCGTGTCTTGTTCACCCTGCTTTCTTGTAAAACCCAAGACCACCTGTCAAGGGTTGATGCCACCCACATTGGCCTGAGACCTCTTCCATCAGTAAGTAACTAAGAAAATGTTCTACAAGCTTACCTACAGCCTGATCTTACGGAGGCATTTTCTCAATTGAGGATCCCTCTTCTTGGATGATTATGGCTTGTATCAAGTTGACATAGAACTCTTCAGCACAATGTAGATTTTCTTACCTGGAGCTCTAGGGGAAGAACTGTCCTCGGGAAGCAACATGGTTGTCCTGAAGCGATAAATGGTCTACCTCTTGGAGGCAAGACCACGTTGTGCAAGACCCTGAGAGGTATAGGGATACTCTTGCGGCAGTCTTGAAGAATACAACCTGCCAGAGTGAGTGGTTTCTTTCCTTTAAAAGGAGAAATATTTTGAGGATAATGCATATAAAGCATTTAACATAGCATATGCTGGTTAGTAATATGTTCTGTTGAAAAACAGAGCACATGAGATATGATGGTTAGTACTGAGCATCAGCTTGACAGGATCTTAAGTCACCTAGGAGACAAACCTCTCAGCTTGTCCATGAGGGTGATTCTAGACTAGATTCATTGAAGTAGGAAATCCTACGCTAAGCATCGATGACACCAACACATGGGTTAGGGTCCTGGACTGAATAAAAAGGAGACAGCAGGCAGAACAATCAATATCCTTCACTCTGCTTTCCAATGGAAGACACAGTGTGACCAGCTTCTGCTGTCATGCCTCCCCACCATAATGGACTGTACCCTCAGACTGTGAGCCAAGTAAAACCTTTCTTCCCTAGGTCGCTTTTGTCACACATTTTATAACAGAAAAAGGATGAGACCCAAGGCTCCCATTCTCCACCAGAATGCCAGAAGAAGTTCCTGCTGACAGGAGATAGACGTAATAAGTAAGAACATATTGTAAAGCACCGGATAGCAATTTGATGGTCTAGTGATCACCTGATTGACATAGAAAAGTTGAGGACTTTCAGGATTTAATTATTTCTGGCACGAGAGCATTTGCCTCCAAATCTTATTGATCTTGGCTACTTCATGTAAAGGTTATTTGGAAACATTTTCAGACAAGTTTTAGGTATGATTTTTATGATTCTGAGAGTATTCCCTCTGCTCGATTCATTTTCTTTTACAATGCCATGGTAGTGGATTTCAAGGGATAACTGAGAATTCATGTCCCTCTTTTGCCTTCATGAATTACTTTGGGATATTTCTTTGGATGTGTATGTGTGTAGTAGCCATCTTTACTTTAATGCCTTTATCTGGTTCCTTAAGATACTGTGTGTATATTTCTTTACAGTTTTATGTACCACTTGTAATAACTCAGGTTCAGTTTCTAGTTTTAAATGTTGATTCATAAAGATTCCCCCCTTCCTGTGAACCTGTAAAAAAAAAAAAGAATGTATTTTTTTTCATAGCTCTGAAAAGTTGTGTTGTTCCTTACAGGGTGTAAACTGTGAGGGATTAAGAAGGTCTCCCCTAGCTCCCTGTCCAAAAGCTGAATCACAGCTTCTCGGTTGCAAGTTCTATTGTTTGAAATTCCCATATAAATGCCTATGTGTGAAAAGGGAATGCATTTATGTTGTTTACTAAGCATGCAGTTTTAGTGGTCCTTCGTCATTTCCCAGAGCTGTGGGAGAGCCCACAAGGTGTTGCTCACAGTGTTGGACGTGGATGGAAGAATAAAGGGCGGTGGTGGAGAGAACTTTGCAGAACTCCTTAAGCATATCTTGGCTTATTTTAGCCATTTCGGTGTCTTAGAAAATGTCTAAACATCATGGTGTATGTGCTAAACACATATAAGTTTATCTGTCAATTAAGAAGTAAATTGGGATCTATCCTCTTAGCAGATTTTAAGAACATAATGAAGTGCTATTACGAGACATGCTATGTATAGCTGGCTCTAGAGCTTATCTTGGCAAGCTGAAATTTCATTCACTTTGACTGTCACCTCTCTGCCTCCTGTCCTTAGCCCCTGACAATGTGTTATTTTCCTCAGTATCTAGGAGTGAGATCCTGCAGAATTTGCAGTGTTTGTCTTTCTATGCTCAACAATATTCACTTAGCCCAATGTTCTCTAGGTTCAACTCTGTCTCAAAAGGCAGGATTCCTTTCTTTTCTTTCTAGTCTCCATTTTCTTCTTTCTTTTCTGTGTAACTTTCTTCATCTTTGTGTTTTATCTCCCAGGGTCTCATCATGGCTCTGTGAAACTCACTGTGTATTCAAGGTTGGCCCCAAACTTGCAATCTTCCTGCATCAGCCTCCCAAGTGCTGGAGTTACAGATATGTTCCACATCTGACTAGGATGTGTTTTCTTTAAAGATGAGATTGTGTGCTTAAAAATCTGGTCCTCTTTCTTAGCAGAGGAGCTTTCAGAATATGGCCATGTGGTGTTGTGGCCTTGGGCCTTGATTGCACCTTACTCCTGGTGGAAGTATCCCTGTTGATGTCAGGGCAGCTGGTATACAGGGAGAGAAAGAGTTGGATCCCTATATCTTCTTTCAGGGCACACACCCCAATGAGTTAATGATAGATTCTTCTCCGTCCCACATCCTAGAGTTTCTACTGCTACCTACCAGTACCACAGGGTGAGGGCCAGGTACTTAATACTTGATATTGTAGACCCACATCAGCAATAGAAAACAGCATGCTCACAGTGCATATGTTTCTACAACCCAGCCTCCTTCTATCATATAAGTACCCATCGCAAGAAAATTGCTACTAATGGTACTGAGTATACTGCCTGTATTGTTCACCCATTACCTCTTTGATCTAATAGTGGGACTCAGTTATCACTACAAAAGGAAACCCTCTTCCTAGTAAGCAGGTACTTCTCCTATTCTCTCAATATCTGACAACTACTGATCCAGGGTCTGACCGTTTCTGAATATTTCACAGACACATATAATCTATGACCTTCTGTGTCTCGCTTCTTTTACTGAATGTGATACTAATAGCCCAAGGGATTTTCATCAGTGTCTACATACTGCTAGGCACAAGACACGCAGAGACAGACAGAACCAGTGTGTTCCCTACACTCAGGAAGTAAGTAAGCGAATTACTGAAATTAATATAAATCATTTTGAGGGTCATGGAACAGTGAACAGGGTACTGAGTCGTAAAATAATGAAGGAGTTAGGAGACGGGGAAGCCTCCTTAAAGTAACAGGTCAGCAAAGATCTCTATAAGGAAATAATTCTAAATAAAAGATTGAAAGTCTTGAAGAGCTCCACCTGTGGAGAATGAGAGCATAGGAATTGTAGAGAGACGGAATAGTATCCACAAAGATTCTGTTGTCAGAAAGAACCTCAGTAGCCATGGAAAGAGCAGGATGCCTGAAGCAAGCAGAGGTGCTGAAGAGGCACGGGGGCTTCCAAATTTCACTTTGGAGGTAAACAGGATGACAGTTGGGGACATTTCAGGCAGAGTCAGAAGAGAGAAGTTACCCGGTATGTGACAAGTAAGGGCAAGACCAACCAAGGGGCAGTTCTCCTAGCCTGAGGTTCAGAGCCATTTTCCTGTGTATAGTTGGGTGCTGCATGCTGTTCGTGCTGACCTGGATCTGCTCCCTGCTCAGGACTAGCCTGGCCCTGCAGCATTGGCCAGGTTCCTGCTAAGAAGTCTGTCTGGGGAGAAGCCTGACCTTGATGTTCTGTTCAAAGCACAGATCAGTTCCGAGTCCTGTGCTGGTCTACTTGTTCTGAAAACACCCAGGGTCCCTGTTGGCAGTGATGTGGAGTTCTTCTGACAGAATGTTTCTCATAAGATGTTGGTGTTCATGATGCCAAGTAGGCTCACAGGCCACATCTCTGAAGTGACCTAGATGGGGCTTCAACCATGCTACTGTACTCCCAGGGACCATTCACACCCGATGTACCAGTTAGCTACATTGTGAAGACTTCCTCTACTCAGAGTCTGTGTTATGCAACTACGATGTATTGGTCCATTTCAACCCTAGTGAGTATAATATTATAGGTATAAAAAACAAAACAAACACAAAACCAACTTCAGTTTAACTGAAGTCTGATCTCTGGGAACACCAGAATATGCTGGAAAGATCCATCAGCATTACCTCAAATTCAGAACACAGAATACATAATCTTTAATATGTTACTAGTGTCTCATTTGGACATTTGAGAAGAAAAAAATGGCAGTTTGTTTGCCAGGTGCGGTCATATTTCTTCCTATGAAAGTCAGAAGATGTCTCTGATCATATTACTGAAGATCTACATGGAAAGATCTTGTAAGTTTTGAGCCAGCTCCAGTCAGCTGGAAGAATTAACGTTCTAGTCTGTGGGAACCCTCCCTGCCTATCTTCCATTAAATGGCATGCCTACTGCTGAATGAGGGACATTCTGATGGGATATGTCACTGTTTCCTCTTCTTCCTTACTGGAATAAATGCTCTCCACCCATTTACACGTCTCAAAGTGGATGGCTGACCCTGTGGATTAGGAAATCAGATTCTGAGTACTTTTGTGCTGGGATAGCCTGACTGCTTAATCTTTTAAAGGAACACACATGTAGTGAAATAAAGCACATAAATTAGTGCTTAACTTTGAGCTAAATGGCAAATGAATAGCCCTAATAATATAACTCTGTATTTACTTATATTACCATATATTTTTCTTCTTGACACTTTTTCCTCATTTTAAGATTTCTTTATCCATCATTTATTAAAATTTTATTATGTTTTATGTTCCATTCTAAACACTGAAATACAACACCTTATTTAATTCTCCCATAATTCTTTGCAGTTCATATCATCAGTAGCTCCATTTTATAGGTGAGACCCAGGATGCTCACTTCCAACAGATACAGCTGAACCAATTCCAAATCACAGGCACACTGATCAGCAGTCTTAGGAGCCACTATAAATTTAAAATGAAAACCCCATGTTAGTTTTTAAAACAGACATACTTGGAGTAGAAAAATTTAGAATGGTTTAAACATTCTGGATATTGAAATAAATGTAATGTTTAATATAAATAAAAATGACCACAGAGAGAAATGTTTATAGATGTGCACAGACACATAGGTTAGTGACTCTATGGTTCTTCACTCTGTCAGATGAGAGAGCATGAAGGCACGATACTCCAGTAGCGGAAAGCACACTGGGTGCCCACATCTTGCCTTCTAACATCACTCCCCAGTACAAAAAGCTAGTTGTCCCTGGAGCTATGGCTGCTTTCAGGGTCAGGGCAGGATACACAGAAGAGTCTGAGGCATTTTGTAACAGTAGCCTTAAGAAAATGCTCAAAAGTAGAAAGGAAACCCCACAGCTCTTAGGATGTATCAGATGGACAAAGAGCCACGTAAAAGGGATGAAAAAGAAATAAAAATGCTCAAATACATAAATATCACTGGATTATAACCCAAAGCCCAAAGTCAACAGCAACTGGATAAATTAATGTACGTGGAAAAGCAAATGATGCATGCAGAATGCCAATCAGTTGTATAGACACTGCGAGGAAATGATTATCAGGATTCCCCTCCTTGCCAAGGGCTCGACTGTCTGTATCGCTGCTGTGTGAAGGTGAGGGGAAAGCAGGGTGCTCTGCTGTAAGGAGCGCTGTCAGGCATTTCTTCACCCTAGTGACTGAGGACCACCATGGCAGGTTCATCAGGTTGGAAGTGGGTTGGGCTGGAGATGGGTATGAGGATTAATGGCACTTGTATTAGCTACTTTTCTAATTTTTGTGGCAAATTATTCAACAGGAGGCAACTCGGGAGAGGCAGGACTTTGAAATATTTCACACTTTGAAGGTGCAGTCGCAGTGGGGAAGGACATGGCATTGGCACAGTTGAAGGTGCAGTCAGTCGCAGTGGGGAAGGACATGGCGGTAGACTGGCGGTGGACACAGTGATGAGAGTGCTAGGCTGCCAGTTCACATCTCTGAGAACCAGGACCCAGAGAGGGAAGGCTGGCACTCATCTGGATTCTTTCTCTTCTTTTTCTTCTGTCTGGGCCCTTAGCCTATGGGATGGTTTCCTTCTCATTCAGAAGGGCGCTTCTCTCCTCAGTTAATCTATTATCTGGAAATGTCCTCGTGGATGAGAGGGGTGTATCTTCCATGAGATTTTAAACCCAGTAAGTTTGCCATGAAGATCAACCAAGAAAACACATCACATGTGTGATTTTTCCACCCTGTAACCCCAGTCTAATCATGAGGAAAATGCTAGACAAATTCTAAGAGCAAGCCATCTTGTGAGAAAGTCTTACCTTGCTCTCCACAGCTGTCAGGGCCATTGGAACGAGCACCTTCTGAGAAACTGTCACAGCTGGGAGGAGTCTCAGGAGACATGCCAAGGAGATGGGATGGAATCTGGTGTTCTGGGTAGGATCCTAGAAGAGAAAAAGGACACCAGTTGAGTACAAAAAAAATCTGAATAAATTATGAGCTTTAGTTCATGATAATGTTGGTTCACTGCACACAGCAAATGTGGCACACTAATTTAAGATGTTAATACTCTGAGGGTTGATGGGAGTCCAAAAACACTACTATTTCCGCATCTAAAATGAAATAAAGGCTTTTAACTAAAAATAAACGATTTGCGTGGATTTTAGTGTGGTCCACGAGAGAGCGCCATTTGCTTTGTTCCTGTGTTTTCATTTATATAATGCACATGTCTCATTTATCCAATGAGAATAGTAGGTGTGGATTTATTTAATTGAGGACTGTCAGGTAAGTAATTTTCACAAAAGGAATGCGTACCATGATCCCTTTGAACTCACATAACTTAGAGATGAATAGTTCAGGAGAAAAAATCTGCAGGCAAGAGTACTTCTGTAATTTAATTTTAATCTTGTAAAAGACCACAGAAAGGTATTAAGATTATTTATGTACAACAATATATCTATTTTATAATGGTTGTTTTAATGGATCTTAAATTAGTTTCTTGTCTTTTCTATTTTGGTTCACTAATTGTGTTGAGCTTTGCTCTCGTCTCATATTAATTGGCCTCCATTGCTTCCATGTGGGACAGAGGAAAGAGGCAGGGAGGCAAGTGTTTTGCTTAGAGTCATCTAGCAGCCAAAATGAGGCCGCAAGCATCTTGGAGCCTGATTCCAGTGCTTTGAGCACCATGACTATATTGATTAAATTTTGAATTACACGTTTTTTCATAACGTTTTCTTCTATAGCTCTAACTTTCATTTTCCTTTAAGATTTTGGAGAGCAGATGTTACTATACACATGCTTTGAGAATGAAAAATTAAAGAATCTTATAGTCTTTTTCTTTCTAGAAGGAATTAGGTGGGCAGAACCTGGGTACCATTCTTGTGTGTTTTCCGTGGCACACTTAGCAAGTCTGTTACATCTCTGAATGCTGCTTTCTGATCGCTAGTGGGAGATCCCTGGGGGAAGAGGCTGACTTAGTGAATAGAGGCTGACTCATATGAGGTATTCAGCAAATGGAATTCAATAAATAAAATTCCAATAAGAAACAAAGCCATACAGTGAAATATCCAAGTATATTCTTTGTAATGGAGATGCTTTCTCCTTGGCCCTCTTCTTATTCTGTCTTTCAGACTCATCTGGGATCTCAAGGTCTGCTTTAGGGATGTGACCATCCTTTCAAAAAAAGGAAAATGTAGCACATTTAGAAAAAAAAAACAGAAACCAATAAGCAAATGAAAACAGACAGGCAGGCACTGACATTACCTCCTTAGGTGAAAACCACAGCATCTACTTAACGGAAGTCATCTGTATGAATCAGATTCTGGTTTCACAGGCTCAAGTCAAAGACATTGATGTTTATGGCCAAAAATGGAAAGTTCTTCCCATTTGACTCATTGTATCTCATCATTATGTCACCTGGAATTTGATAATATGACATAAGTGCCTCACTAGTCCGTCACCTGTAACAAATACTGCAATTAGCTCCTTTCTCCTCTCTGACCTGGGGAATTCATCATTCCTTTGACTGTCAAATAGCTAAGCTGTGTTCTACAGGGCTTATGCCCCTGACAGGCTACCAATGTTTCTGGAGGCTCAGAAACTTAGAAAATGTATTGAACAAATACTTTGTTTTCATGAGAGTCTTTAAGTACTTACAAGATTAAGGTACTCCATAACCTTCGAGGAGGGTGTTAGCATGACACATGTCAAGACTCACTTGTGCATGGGTTTATTCCAACGTGGGACCAGAGTGTCTAGCAATCTTAGAGACATTGACTTGGATAACAGCACCTAGAGAAAGCTCTGTCTTAAAGTCCCAGTTTCCTGCTTTTAAGGTGAGCTAGCGTATTTGTAGGGCCCTACTAAAAGTTAAATGAGCAGCATTGTAAGACGACTTGGCATAGTGCATGGCAGCTGGGGTGACCTTAGGAAACTGTATCTGATGGCAATACCACTATGTGGAGAACCTTAGAGTTCAGCAGAGTAGTTTAGGAATGCTGATCCTTATTGGGTTTTTATTTTATTCTGTTTTATAGATGAAGCCAAGGATAGGTTTTTATGGGGTGTTTGTGTCTCCCTCTCTCTCTGTGTATGTGTGTGTGTGTGTTGTGTGCATATTCATGAGGTGGGACTTGTGTGCTTGAGGATGCATGTGCAATGCATTTAGGCTTGCATGCTTAGCCCAGATGACAGTCTTAGATGATGCCACTATCTTTGTTTGTTCATTTGTCTAGTTTTTGCTTATCTATAGACAGAGTCAATGGCCTGGAGCTCACCAAGTAGGTAGGCTAGACTGGGTATTTAGGAAACCCCATGGTCCCATCTGTCTCCACCTCCCCAGCACGCACCACCACACCTAGCTTTTTTGCATAGGTTCTGAGGATTAAACTTGTATTCCTGTGCTCTAAAGTCAAGCACATTACCGACTAAGCTACCTTCCCTGCTTCTTCTTGGGTTGAGCTTTTTGGCCTCTCTGAGTTAGGCTCTGGCTATGTCACCCACATTACACTCAAACTCCCCTATTGATTCATTTACCTGGTGTCAGGATTATGGGTGGGTGGCAACTAGAGTTGGCTAATTCCTGTAATTTGTTCTATAATCTATAAAATGCTATATCTATAGTTTTACTGTACACATTTGATGGAAACATAATACTTGGCCCTTGTGACAGTATTAGGAATCTTGCATCTCAAAGAGGTGATGATTTGGATCAAAAGATCCCAATCAGCCCAGTCAACACTATTGGTCCAACCATAAAATGTTACACAGTACACTCTGCCCTGAGCATGCACAGGCGTCTTCCATCAAGAAGGTGAAGATTTGGCTCACCAGTAGAGAAGAGAGATAGCTGGCTAAACTTGATTGTGCTTAATTATTATGAGATTAGTATTTGTGTCATATTAAACAGATGTCCTGGCACTCAGAACTTTGTTTGTATTCATTAATTAGTTCACTTATTGATTCACAGATCCTTAATGATCATTTTCTCTGTGCTGGTAAAGGGAGGGCAGAGATAACAAGACATGGTCCCTGTCCCCTAGGCTGTATCCTTTCATCACAGAAGTGGTCCTGGGTTCAAATAGGCGGGGCACAGTAGAGATGAATAGTCTTTAAGTAGCAGAAACATCCTCGGAGTATATTGAACTCTATCATGCATCAAAATGTAAAATCACTTTGGACTTCCAAGGAGTTTTGGAATAGCCCCAGTGGCAGAGAGTAGTGGGCAAAGGTGCGGGATATGGACGGACATGTGGGTAGGAACAGTTCAAGATGAAGTCTCCGTGACAGGTATGCAGGATTTGGACTGTGACACAGCAGTCCCTTTAAGAAGGTGAACAGAAGGAAGCAGTGTGGAGAGAGACCCAGAAGGAGCCCAGTGAATGTCGGGAGACCAGGTAAAGCAGGAAAGGCATGGGAGTGGTCAATAAGGCATCTGCTCTGGGAGCGTGAGGTCCCGAGTTTAGAGCCATGGCACAGACACAATAAAACCGTACTGAGTCGCATGTGTCCACACTAAGGAGGCAGAGGCATAAAGTTCTCTCTGGTGCTCATCTAGCCAAAATAACTAGCCTCAAATTTAATGAGATACAGTGTCTCAAAAAAAAAAAAGAAAGAAAAGAAAAAAAGAAGGAAGACTGGTTGAGAAAGACACCTGGCTTTTGTCTGTGGCCTCCCTACACACCTGCATCTGCGTGTGTGTGCACACACAGGATGAGACTGGTACAAGATGGAGTGTTTCTGGTTAGAAACGAGAGGTGTACACTTCTGAAAAGTCAGACAGCAGAAAGCAGCGGGGGGGTCCTTTGGATAGAAATGAGAGCAAAAGTCACTAGGGGTGACTGAGGTTTCTGGCCTTGACGGGCGGATCCAGTCAAAATATGGATTGACACAGAGCGATGTGGTGATGGCCAAGAAGAAAAAGTTCAGAATTTGGGAGGGTGGAGTCTATGGAGTCTGAAGTGCCTATGGGGCCAAAAGGATTGTACCTTCCTTGCAAAAATATTTTGGGGTTGCTAGAACCTGTTGATCACTGGTTTATTCCCTGTTCCCTCAAACTATTGGGAAGTCCCGTGATGGAAATGGTTGGACCTGTTCTGGGAGGTAGACAGATGGGTTGGAGTAAAAACCTAAGGTTAGAAGCGAGCAGTTTCCAAGACAAGGGGCAGGAAGAGAGACACAGCCGGATAGTGTGGTACATGCAGGCAGTTGAAAGAGTGGCTTGCGGTAGATATAGGACTATCAAGATGTCAGATTGTAGAGACAGAGCAATTATAAGTGGCAGCAAAGCTCAAAAGGTAGTGTGTTTAAGGCAAATGGGTGGGTGCTTGCTGAATAAACAGCGGGGGATTCCCAGGGCCTTTAGTTGAACCTCTTTTCCAAGCACAACTTAGGGATTTGTTCCTGCTGATGGGAGTTGTGCTGAGGACCCAAATCTTGTTTGAGTGAGTGTCCTAGATAAAACTGCTCTGCTGACAGAAGACACATTTCAGGACTCAGTTTCCATTTAGAGCTTCTGTTCAGGGAGGGGAAAAATTGGAAAATGCCAGTTTTTCTCAGGCTAACCTGGCCTATGTAGTGAATTCGAGGCCATGGTAGGCTAAAGATTGAGAGTCCTTGTCAGAGAGAGAGAGAGAGAGAGAGAGAGAGAGAGAGAGAATGAATAACTCTAGCTTTGCGAACATTTCCGTTCCTCTCAGGAATGCCTCTCCTAGATGTGTCTGTCTTTATACCTTTCTGCAGTCACTCCACCTTCTGGCTCTCCAAGAATATTTTTAGCATGGCATTCGACTTTCTGGATGATGTCTCTCAATTTTTAATGATAAGGTTATTTTATGTTAATTGTGTTATTTCAAAAGTTTTGCTGACTTTTTTTAATGTCCTGGGGCCATATGGAAGCATTTCTTTTTCCAATTTAAGCTAATGACAAGAGAACCTCTACAGAACATGCAAATTAAGCATGGTGCATTTGAAAGCATGCAAGTTAGGTGGTGGGGGGAACGCATCTGTATTAGAATCTAGGCACACATCTGCCACACTCTTCTCACCTGATTGATTCATTTGTAAGCCCATGCCCAGAAAGACACAGAAAGTAATGTAAAATGCTCCCTTAAAGTATGAATGTTGGAGATAGAGTCTTTTGAAGTAGCCAAATGTGATGTTTATACATCTGGAAGTGAATGACTGTCCCTAGATATTTTCTTCATGGGAGCTGGTTTCCGGTGTGCGGTAGATAGAAAGGGTCAGAAAACACAGGTAGTAAGATTTGGAATGAGAGACCTGGAGTACTGAAGAGATGTTAGCCATGACAATGGCAACCTGGCTCAGCCACGGTACCCCCGAGCCCCTGGTAGTTGAAAATGGGGAGGGAGGGCTCCCAGTGCCCCACCTCTCTCCACGGACTTAGTTACTGGTTACTAGAGCAGAGTGCTTACAAAGCCCAGCCCCCGTTTTATAGACAGTTGCTAAAGGGAGGGGCTGTTGCTAGGGAGAAATCAGTGGTGTGGCCCATCTCCCACCCTATGTTTCCTCTGTCCTTGAAGTAACCCCTCAGCCAGGCCTCAGTAAGTGATTCAAATGGAACAGTTTGCTTCATCAAGCTAGACTTGAGTGGAATCATTTCCGTTTCTCTTAGTGATAACCCTATCTGGGGTGAGAAGGTGTTTCGTTTGGTGCTTATCACACCTAGTTCACGCAGCAGCCATTGTCTCCAGGTTCTTCTGTAGCAACGTTGCATGGTCCTTTTACGCTACAGCCCGACGTGGTGCTCTATGCTTGGCTATACTAAGATGCATGCAGACTGAGGGCTGTTGGTTGTATATACCTGCTTGGAGCTTGGTGGTACATAGTTCTTGTTGACCCAGGGCACAGCTTGAAACATTGGAAAAGGAGAGCATACACTTAGGCGATCAGGGCTCCATAGAGTGCTGTGACACAGGACACACATCGATGTATATAGGAGACAGTACTCACACAGGTGGTGATGCGTTTGACCCCTGCAGTTGTATGACCTGGTGGCCCAGCTTGGGAGAAGATGATCCTTTCGTCAGGTGTGCTTTGGACCTGCTGGACATGACCTGCACTGTCTGAGTTGTGCCTAAAAAATATTGTTTCCTAAGGTGGAGACAACTTTACTCAATAGGTCTTTTTCCAGTGAAGGAACATGGGCAGCCCTTGTTGCAATGGGCCTAGAAAGAGGAACTCAGTGTTACATTTCATCCCATGGAAATGGAAATGGTCCCTTGTGGCTAGTATCTCCTGTATCACATAGCTAGCCCCTGTCTGAACAGAGTCATTCCCCGAATTCCTGCCCTCCCAGCTCCAGGTCCTGCCCAGCTCTCCTGTCACGCGGTCCAGTGTTGATGCGCTAGCATTAAGGAAGCCTGCCTGCTCACCTGTTAAAGCTGAGAGGCTACAGGGATACCTGGATGGCTGGCAGCCTCCCCTTGAGTCATGTTCCTCTGTGATCCTCAAGGTGAAATGCGCAGTTCCTGAGTCGCCAGCTCAGGTCTTTAGGGAAAGATCCTCAGCTTCCCATGGCTGCTTCTATAAATACAATAAGTGAGGAGGATTAAATTGGAAGGAGTGGAGATGTCGAACTTTTGTTTTTCTGGAGGCAAGGCCTTGCTATAAAGCCCAGGGTAGCTTTGGCTTCATGATTTTCCTTCCTTGACCTCTCAAATGCTAGGAATTTACAGGTGTCTACCACCTTGTCCAACTATATGGGGAGAAAATTTAAAGGTCCTAGGTAGGCTGAGTCAACTACAGCGAAGGGGAATATGGCAGGGCACTGGTAAGAAACGTTATCTAGGCTCAGTGATTGAGAAGAGGCACTGCTCTTACAGAAGAACCAAGGGTGGCTCCCAGCACCCATGTTGGGTGGCTCACAACACCTGGACCTCCATCCCCAGGAGGATCTGACACTACAGTATCTGCGCTCATGCACACAACTTAAGAAGTAGTAGAAATGCATCTTTAAGGAGTAACATCTTTATCTGTATAAAGCCTCACATTGTGTGCCCTTTAAAAAAAAATGTCTTCCTTTGAACTTACTTATATCTCATGAGGCTGGGGACTTTGTCATGGCTAGGTCTGGGACAACACTACCAACTTCCATGTCTTTGGTCAGAAGGTCATGTGCAGGGGACTCCTGGCCTTAAGAGGGAGGGTCTTGCTTCAGGAGAGTGGAGCCGGTTTCTGTATTCAGTAACTTGTAGGTAGCCATAGCACACTGCACAACTTAAGTAGCCTCCTGGCCCCACAGCAAGCCATGAAGAAGCCATTTGTCCATTCCTCCCTGGCTTTCAGTTTTTAATCTGGAAAGTGTGACAATTGCCTGTTTCTTCTCCCACCCCCGTGCAAAGCTGTGGTTCTTAATAGGCCTATGAAAACATACCGCTAGATACATTAGGAGAGAAAAAGAATCTACAGAGAAGTGAAGGAGATGGTTTCCCTCCTTCTAGAACCTAGATACCAACAGCAGGGGTAGAATCTGCCTTCTCTAACCACTGAGTGGCAGTTTTCTTTAGCTTCGGTCCTCAGCCCCTAATGGTTTCTCCCAACACTAGCCTGCTGAAACAGCTGCTCCGTGCAAAAACATTTCCTCCCTATAAATGCAAAATGAAGTGGCATGGTTGTACACACATTTTCCTTCTGGAGAGAACCACAGCAGATTTGTTTCCAGCATTTCAGAGAATTGGAATCGAAAAAATGATTTCATTGCCCCTGGCTGCCTTGGTTCAGGGCACTTCTTTAGATATTTGCATAGAATAGTCTTCTGTGCAGAAGGAGGGTGGAATACAGGCACTGAATCTCAAGCGGAAAAGAAGAGATCAAACTATTTTGATATGGTAATATGATTGAGCCCGGCTCTATGACTACTCTTAAGTATTTGACCTAAAATATTTCAATATTTAGTTACTATGCTGGTGTCAACACAAGATCTAGACTCATGAATAAATAACCCAACTCGTTTATTCAAGAAAGCTATTACGCATCTGTGATGCAGGTAGCGGGGCCTGGAAAACCTGCTGCCTAGGCCTTCCTTTCTCGGAGCCTGTCAGAGTCACGAATGTCAGCAAGTAATTAACAAAGCTGCAGGGCTGGAGAGGTTACAGAGGTCTGAGAGACTGATAGCGGGTGTAGAGGTGAGGGGATGTGTAGGCAGGGAATCTTTCATCCAAGGTTCTGTTGAGAATGTGGCATTTTATCTGGACATAAAAGCATTTCCAAGGAGTGCTCTTTGTCGGACTTTGGAAAGTGATTTGCTTATTCTGGACACACTGTAAGTGTGTGCTGGACTTCATGGCACACTCCTTCTCCAGATGGCACCCCGCTGTCCCCAGGGACTCAGCCACAGAGTACTGTGTATGTCTATAGCTGTACCTCTGTTATTTCAGTTCGTTTTGCCTTACTTTCTAACCAAATTGGTTTGCTGGAGCCATTCTTTTTCTGTATGCTCAGCTAGTGCGGTAACATGTAGTAGGTGCTGAGATTACTTCTTACTTAGTAAACGTGGAGTTGGGAGCAAGAGAAGTTGCCATAACTACCAGTGACTTCAAATCCTCTCCCCTAGGATAACCAAGTGAGCCTTTTGTTGCTTCCTTTCATTCCCAGGTTCTGTCTTGATTATCATATTCCCTTCTTGCTCCTCCCAAGAGAACCTGGTATTGTCGGGCTTTTGTATCCTAAAGACAGATAGATGCTAAGTTGATTGGGCAAATAAATAAACTACCTTTAAAAACATGTCCCAGGTCTTTTTATTTCCCCTTCGTTGGAGGTGCATGGTGATGAAAGCAGATGCTAAATTATGAAACTTTCAGAGTGTTGGGATGTATTTTGACATGCTTCACAATAAAATCTATTGACATCTTAAAGAACTAAAAACCGTGTTGAGACTAGTGAACGCTATGCTGTGATAGCCAGGCACCTTCATTGGAACCATCCCCAGAAATTACCTGGTTCCCAGTGGTTGAGAACACTGGTCCAGACCATTTGTCAAGCTGTTACCCTTCCCTGAGAAGACACAGCCACTGGACAATAGCAAACCTACTTCTAGAGTGACAGATCGGAGAAAAGATTCTTTATTCTTGGACTTTTTCTTCTCAAAGAATGATCTTCATTCTTTCAGAAAGCTTGCATACAAAGAAATCAGTAGAGGTTTATTAAGGTCTAATAATATTGCACCATATTGTAATGTAAGTACAAAATCTTCAGGTATAATATGAGAGATTTAGATTCTGAAATTCTGCAGAGTATAGTCCTGGATATCTGATTGTGTTTCTGGAAAGGGGAATAGATTTGAGGCTGAGCAAAGCGTACGGAATTAAAGGTCACCATTTTTTCCCCTACCATCCGTTTATGTGATAATGAAATGAGAGGCAGGCAGGAGATAATACACTCTACTGATCAGTAATCCAGGGTGTGATTGTCAAGTGCCCGCTACGGAAGTGTCCTCTACCTGACGGTTTGAAATAGGCAGGCTTCCGAGTTAATACTAAGCTTTCCCCAATGTCTAAAATGTCCCTAAAAAAAAAGATAATTTCAGATGAAAATTTACATTTCTAAGTTAAAAATACAGAAATGTTCCATTGAAATCACTTACAGGTTGTCAAATCAGACACCTATAAAACTTGAAAATTAAATGTTCTGAAAAATAAGTTCTTTTTTAAATATTACTACTTAAAAAAATAAAAGAACTGCCAGTCGAATTTGATGCGGGTGGTATTCGTAAGTTGTGCTGCTTTCCCATGTATGAGTGAGTGTCTGTCCAATTGAGTACTAATAGGTAATCACAGAGAATTAAGTTAATTATTTGAGTGGAGTGTATAACTCATATAATTTCCGAAGCTGTAGATCTTGTAACAGTATTTTTTTTATAGTGGCAAGGTGGAAAGCGACATGGCTGAAATAAATTGCCAAAACATTGAGTCCTGTAGACAGAATCACAGACACAGTCAGTGTCATGCTGGCTTTGTTTCCTAGGTACTTGACAGGCTCCTAAGTGCCAAGTCATTTTGCATTTAGTCACCAAGGTGAATGTAAGGGATGGCATAGAGCAGCTTCTGCTGTGCTACTTTGTTTTAGACGCTGAGCCAGAGGATTGGCATTTCAATGAAGGTTAAGCGCCATATTAGTGGCTTAGGAAAAGCAAAGACAGTTGGTGTCTTGCAATAATAATTCCACTGTTGCATTTATAAGCCGTTTTCCCATCGGCAGCTTCGTTTAGTTCTCCCATCATCAAAAGGTCCTGTGGTTTCTGTTCTAGAAGCTCATGGAGAGAAAGAGAGAGATCCGTTTTGCAAACCAGGGATGCTTCTGTAAGAGGGGACACTAGCACTTTGTCTTCTAGTTGAGTAACTGCCAGGCCTTGGTGTTTCCAGTGCAGGAAAGGAAGAAACAAGGCAAGAAGCAGGTACGGGGCCTGCCAGGTACATGTTAAAGAATTTCACACAACATCAGCATGACATTCAACAACAGAGAAACAAATGATGACCCCTTTAAAGTCCGGGATCCAAGTGGCCTCTCTTTGTGTTTTGTAAACCTTATTCCTGTTTTTTTTTTTTTTTTTTTTTTTTTTTTTTTTTTTTTTTTTTTAATGGCACTTTTACCTCCCCATCTAAAGATCAGGCTCTGGTGGGAGGTAGTTCAGTTATAAAATCTCAAGACCAGATTCACATATTCTAGTCTGATATTAATGTGTACACTTGGGTTAAGTTCTCTGAAATTGAGCCTCTTCATCAATAAGGCAGGAAATCATAGGATCTATTGGAAAGATGAAATTATAGGATGAATATAAAATGCTTAGAAGTATATAGCATGCAAGAAATAAAATACCACATCCATAGCCAGTCATAGAGACTGTACACACACTGGCTTAAGAATTTGCCCTATGCTTCAATTTCCTCAAGAAAAGAAAAATGTGTTTGGGATTATCTATCAATTTACACACCTAGGTGATTATAGGCAAAGATACCATTATTTCTTAGAAAAAGCCCTCTTGCTAGTAAAGGTATCTAATATAACATTAATTATGTTTGTGGAATTACGATGCAAACACCTTCCTCACAGGACGGCATACATGCATAATTTGATAGCACAAGAGGCACCTTGCCCATTTACTGAACACCAGCGACAGACAGGGTTTCTTTTACAGAGTTGTTAAGCAAATAAGGATGCTCATGGCTGCTGAATAAATTAAGCTATTCTTATTTGACCTTGCTGGACTGGGTCTGAGTGACCGGCATGGTCCAGCATTGTCTGGGACTCATTCGTAGGTGTATGAAGCACGCTCACTCTGTCCGGACCCTTCTTGTCTTTGTTGCTTTTATAAAAGGTTTCCCTGGATTGCTTATTAAAACCACTGTATATAAAACTACTCCTCTGAAAGATTTCTCTGGCTTCTCTCCAGCTCAATTAGCAAGCGACTTCCAGCTGATGAAAAAGTAACAGTCAATATGAGATTATAGTTAACAACTATTCACAAGAGTAATCAAATTAGATTTCGGTATCTATGGTGACACAACAAAAAATTTCCACTCAGTCTTGTGGTTTAACAATAAGAGTATAGCTGCTTTATATTAAATTATTTCTCGAAACATTTTCTCAGAATTTAATCTGCATCTCAAGAGATACATACACAAGTCTATGGGCATATCAAAAAATTATAACCACAGCCTTTCCAATTTAAATACTAAGTATCTTTAAGAGTCCATGGGAACCATTTGTGTGGCTCTTGGCCTGGCTTTTCTTCCTATAACTCTCAGTTACCAGTTATGACTGGCCATTATCAAGGTGAAGTATCAACTGCTCTTTCAATTCAGTTAATCAAGCCTACAATAAGGGCTGGTCCAAGTAGGAAAATAATGGAAAAAAATAGGAAGATAAGACAATGATAGTGTTTAGATGCTAAGTAGGGTATTAAGTACCCTGATTAAAATACAGCATCAATAGAACAGACTGCAATTCAAGCGTGCAGGGAGGAAAGAGAAAGCGTGTGTATATGTGTATATATATATATATATATATATATATATATATATATATATATATCTGTCACATAAACTCAGATATGAATTAAAATTTAATTCCATGTAGGCTAACACTGAAGACTGGAGTTGTATTCAGCTCACTGAAATAAAAACAAAAGAATCCTTTTGAGATGGTTCTTAAAGGTCTCTAGTTTCTTGTAAGATTCAGAGGGTCTATAGGCAGACCCCCAGCCAGACCACCACCCAGTGCTCTCTCTTGAAAGCTTCTTCACTCAGCATGTTGCAGACTTAACAGAAAGTCTGTCCTTCTCCGTTGCACCTGTCACTCATGTCCAGCTGCTAGGCCTGTAAGCACGAGTGGGAGCCCACGTCCCTACTTCCTGGACACTGAGACATGGCTGAATGGGAAATGGGAGCTGCTTTAGACCCCTTCAGTTTTGAGCCCTAGTCATCCCACCGTTCCCACTTCATGCTGTCTAGCTCTTCCTGTAGGTTGCATAGTTCTCAGGTTGGAATGCGCCTTTGACATCACCAGGTGTGGCTCCCTAGTTCACAGCAGTAGGAAGTGTGTCCCAGATTAAATGACATGTTCAATCCTTGTGCGTTCTGAAAGTACACCTCCTCCACACTGCCACAGCTCTGAAGTCAGGATTGTCCTCTCCTTGGTGACTTTTGACCACTGTGTCACTGTGTGAGGAGTAGTGTTTTGTCTTTCTTAGTGGTACACACATTACTATTGGCATATCTTGAAATGGATGGGTTCTCAGATGCTATGAAATATAGCAGTAGAAAGCCGAGTTTCCTGGCTCCTTACCTGGTGCTCCTGTGCTGCATAGCCCATGCAGTAATTATCCTGATGCTCTTGAGGCCAAGTTGGTAGCCCAGGCGACTCTAGAGCCAAGCTGCTTACCACGTAGTAGCTGCATAGCTTCTGCTGTCTTCAACTTACTCTTCTGTAGCTGCGTAAGACACTGTCCATGATACCATTCATATAAATCATTGGGAACCGTTGCTGGCACATAGCAAATCTCAACAAATAGAGTGTTATTGTTGATGATGATCTTACTGAGTCAGCCCAGACCCTTGACAGTTTCTACACAGTAACATGAACAGAAGAGGTATCTCTGTGTGCATGCTGTAAAGAGTCTTTTAAAACCGCGAATAGCATTTGGGATTGTCAATGTGATTCAATACTTACTGTGTCACCAAGGGAATCTATAGAACTTCTATCCATAAAGGGCAGTGAAAGTGTGAGTTGACCAAGATTCGTCTTGACTGATATAGGTGTTGGGCCGTCTGCAAACTTGTATTTCACCTTTCCAGGTAAAAACCAAGACAGCACTGTGGTAGGAGCCATTATTCTGCTTGCCCCACTCCCACAGCACTAAGAAGTCCTGACTAGACTGTGTTTGTTTTGAGCCTTGATCAAATGAGACACAGTTTCCCACGCTGCCTACTTTGTTCTGCATCAAGCCCTCAAGTTATTACTCATGTTTGTTCCATTGTGCGATTGCCTGATACAGTCGTCTTCAATGTAATGGATGTGGACGTTTTCATTCTGTATATTTAGTCTTGAGCTACCCTACCCCCCAGTTTTTTCTTCTCTTCTTATGATAATTGTGTTGAATGAGAGGAGTTGGAATTCTGAGTTAAACCTTTATCAGGAAGGAAACAGTTTCTTCCCCTAACTCCCAGATCACATGTGTCACCTTGTACCCTTTATCACAGGCTGCATTGCCTTAATTGATTTGTTTACTTTTCCTCCCTGTCCTCCCTGTTGTTATGGGGATTCAAAGGAAAGGATTGTAGCCTATTCTTAAAAAAAAAAAAAAAATTAAAGGCCCACAGAGTGCTTCATGGTTCAAAGTAGAAACCACCTGACCGAATTCCTTTTAGGTTTCTGGGGAGCTCCAAGCTAGCTATGTGTTGCTGATTTCATGCCTACCCAAAGATAACATCTTTCATAGATTTCAAGATTTCCTATGTACCCAAAGCTCATCTGGGATCTTGTCAATTTCCTTTGTTACTTTCCTGACCAAAAGTGGGTAAACTATTCTCCCACATTTTAGCAAATTAACATATAAAATTTGTAAAGATCTGTCAATGATCGCTATCATGTTACCTATGGAGGGATGATAATAGATCGATTCTAACAAATTTGTTTCCAACCACAGATTCCACAAGACACACATCACATTGCACTGGATCTTCTGGTTTAGTAGAATAGTAGGTAGGATGAGACGTGGTGAGGGGTGCTTGGGGTCCTTCAGGGTGAGCAAAGGAGAGATGCTGCGGGTGCATCTGTGAACAAGAAGCAGACTGCACAAGACTCTTGAGCCAGGAAGTCAAACAGATCTCACAGGTGGTATCTGGGTCTTCTAGAACTGACAAAGTAGTAAATATTTTGAGTAAAGTTTGACGAATGTTCCAAAGCACACCTCAGACTTCTTGTCAAACTTTCAGTAATCTTTAACTAGTTTGTGACTGATGAGTCTTCTTCAATACAGATTTCATTGATCAGATGGCTTGTTGGGAAGGGTAGAGCAACCTGACATTGGAGTTTGAACAACTGTGTTTACGGGAACTGAGCCCCTGGCTCAGAACCCAGGGCTGGGCCTTGCTTCTGAGTCCTTGCTAAGTCCTCAGGAATGGGACTGTGACAAGCTCATTTGTTAAGGTGTGCTTCCTCGCCTCTTATTTATCTCTGTCACGTCAGAAAGTGCGAGCCACATGTTTTAGTTTGGGCTGACAATTTGCATTCATTTAAGGTGCAAAGGGCCATTTCTAATTTGGAAAGTTGGAAAGAGGTGTGAGCAGAGTGGTAGGGGAAGAAAGCTAGACAAATTGCCAGCTTCTGTCAGAATCTTTATTAGGCAACGTCACAAAAAAAGGAAAGCTGGGGGGAACCCAAAGCTCATGATTATCTGGGAGCTGGGGAGAGAAACTGTTTCCTTCCTAATAAGGGTTTAACTCAGAATCCCAACTCTTCTTGTTCAACACAATTATCATAAGAAGAGAAGGAAAACTGGGGAGAAGCTCAAGACTAAATATACAAAATGAAAATGTTCACACCCATTACATTACATCATAACTCTCAGAATTTAAGTCAAAATCGCCATACAAATTTAGAAACGTAAGCAGTAGGTTTTTCTCTTCAAGTATCAGAATAAATAATCCCGAGTTCTTGTGGAGACCTGCAAATTCACTATACTTTAATCTTCTTTGTAACACTGTAGACCATGTGATTAATTAAAACACAGCAGAAATATAACTTTATTTTATATCTCAAAAATAAAATTTAAAAATATATCAAACATGAAGATTACTTTAAAGCCTCAGATATTCTGTGTTCCCATGTTTCAGTGCATGTTTGCGTACGTGTGGGTAACACACGTGTGTGCATATGCATGTGGGAGCTGAAAGACTTCAGCAGAAGCCAGCTGCCCACTTTGGCTTTCTTCTTTTTTCTTTCTCTCTCCACTCTCTCTCTTTTTATCTTCCTTTTTTTTTTTTTTTAAAAATATTTATTATTTATTTATTTATTTATTATGTATACAATATTCTGTCTGTATGTCTGAAGGCCAGAAGAGGACGCCAGATCTCTTTACAGATGGTTGTGAGCCACCATGTGGTTGCTGGGAATTGAACTCAGGACCTTTGGAAGAGCAGGCAATGCTCTTAACCTCTGAGCCATCTCTCCGGCCCCTTATCTTCCTTTTTAAAAGTATTTTTGAGGCAGAGTTTCATTGGCCTGAGGCTCACCACTTTGACCAAGGTAGCTGGCAAGTGAACCCCAGTGATTTCCCCATCCCCACTTTCCAAGTGCTGGGATTACATCACTGCTATTTTACACAGGGTTGGGGGCGTTGAACTGGAATTGTTACGCTTGCACAGCAACCGCTTTGCCGGCTCACCCCTTCCCCCAGCCCCTTGGATGTATTTTTGACTGAGACCTTAGAATCTGTTTTTCTAAGGCCTAGCCAGTAATTTCAGCCACCTCAGGCACAAAGTCATTCTTCCTCAAGGTGACTTGTTTGCAAACAGTTCCAAGAAGAACGTCTCAGGTGGTAATGTGTGACAAGCAGAGAGAATCTTTTTTTCCCAGAGACTGAAGGATTTCTGGTGACCTTTTACAGCAGAGCTTGTGCTGGGATATGAATTGATCTCCTGTTTTTCCATCTTTCTCCCATTTCCCTGCGTTTGTAGCATCCACGTACAGGCTGGTGATGGAGGGACTGAGGGGCAGAGGCCAACCGGCAGTACGCTAGTGACAAGGGCTGATTTTTATTTTTCATTTTTTTGCTTCAAAATGAACTTCTATGTCCATAAATCTTTGTGTCCTTCTGCTCATATTTGTCTTAGGTCTTTAGTTTTTTATTGTTCAGATTTGCTTTGTCTGCCCGGCTTTGAAGTTATCTACACATTAGTGAGCTAGCCGTATCTCTCCTGAAGGGGTATAGGCTGTCAGAGAGTCTCGAACTCCATACTGATGGAAGCTGCTGAGCTTGACAGGTGGGTGGAGGGTGAGTTCGAAGCATGAGGTACTAAGAATTTCTTTCTCGTCATCACTCATACTTCTCTCATTGTCATCACCAAATAGATTTACATTAAGATGAACACATGTCACTTGGTCCTTTCACTGGAAAGAAGGTCTCCTCTGGATTTAAGGAGGTCAGTTTCTGTAACTGTCCATCATGGAGGACGTCATGCAGTAGGCATCATGGAGGTCAGATGACATAGCTTATGGTAGCCTAAATGATAGCAAAATAGACCCCGAACCCCTACCGCAGCACATAGTGTCCTGTACAGGCCAGACACATTTTAGCTGTCGTGGGAAAGGCTTCTTAAGGCATTTTAAAGAAAACCTGAATTTCAACCACTTTCACATGGGTTCCAGTATTTTAAAAGAATGAGTGGCCCCGGTGGTCACTATCCCCTACAGAATCTTATTTCTTTGTTTACATTTGTGAAGTTGCTTCATCAAAAGTGAGCAGATAGACATTAGAAGAAGAACCCCACAAGCTTAAATACAAACACTCAGGCTGAAATTCTGTCCTCTCTTCCACTCCAAATCATAGAAGAAACAGGAAGTCTCCAGATACTGTCATTTATTTCCCCATCCGTGGTGGGTGTTAGATTAAAGGACAGGAATTAAGGACTGTGCACAGTGATGCTTGTTTTGAATCTGAGAGTTCAGGAGGTAGAGGAAGAAGGATCACAAGATTTAGCCCAGTGAGTTCCAGAAAGAACCTCTGTTTGAAAAGCAAAAACAGAAGGCAAGAATTAGGGAGACTGAGAATGAATAAATTACATTTTATGATCTTTGAAGAAACTCCAAAGACCATTGTGTTGTCAGGGTTGTGGGAAAAAGTCGTTCATCCAGTAGGCTTCATTCTGAGTGGAGGTTGAAAACACGTGGTAAGTTCAGTGTGATCGGTCAAAAGCCAAGGGCCTTGTTTCCTCTCAACCATTTGATGTGGTGCGGAGGTGAGCCCAGCCCTTGATGAAAGGACTGCTACCAACTATCAAATCTGTGTGCAAAGCTACACTTCGTGTTCTAGCTGCTGGCCCCGTGTCTGGTAAGGGACAAAAGATAGACTTTTTGTAGGTCGGGGGTGCAGGGAGGAAACATTCTGTACCCCCATTCCTTTCACTGGTCTTTGTCTCTCTGCTTTTCAGCGTGTCCTTAACACCCTTGCATGGGAATGGGCTTTTGAAACTCAGCTCCTAACAGTACCATTTTTCATAGATAGATCATATCTTTATTGACTTGTTTTTCTGGAGTTTAATGGAAGTGTTAGAAGAATTCTATTATTTTGCTTTGGGCTAAGATAGCTATAATTGGGACCACTGTTTATTGAAAACGTAAAATGAGCAAAACAGTTTAGAAACCAGAATTGTCAGAGCCACACATTTTCTTAAACCCCACATCTGGCTTGAATTCAAATGGTTTGGAATTCTTTCCTTGAGATCTTAAAAATTAGTCTTTTATTTTTTAGCATCACAACAGATGATATAAGCTATTAATCAGGTTTAAATTTAATGAATTGAACGCCCATGGCTCACGACCATGATCTGCCTAGATTTTCCCTTTGGTGGCTTTGGGGTGGCATAAATCAACGATCTTCCAAGTAGGTCCATTGGAAAGGATAGAAAAATGAAGATAGCTTCATGTTAGAGAAAAAGAGCAAATTGTTTTATAAGTAAGCAGCCTGAGAGACACTGCAAAAAGGAGGAAGACAAAGAGGCCTAATGATGATAAGCACACATTAAGGAAGTGTGTTTTCCCCAAAGGAAGGTGGTAATGTTTATTTGGATGAACTGAACTGAGGATTCATTTTTCTTCCCTAAAGTCATTCAAAGTATTCTTGTCTCTAGCATGTTATTTTATTAAGGGATCAAGAATTTTGTTTTCAGTGTATTGGCTCAACTCCACACAAAGTTAAACATATATATTGATTGACAAAAAGAGCATTTTCAAAACCTGTGGGGTTTTTCTACACTGAATAATTCTTATTTGTACCTTTATATTATGATATTTCTATAGGTTTTGTCTTATAATCTCAATAGATAATTTATGAGTAAAGGATTTTTGACTGTCCTCTCTGACCTTATTAATACAGTATATTATGACATGCATCATTAGTGGAGAAATTAGAAGGCTCTGCCTGGGAAAACAGTGTTCATGTATGTTGTGTTGGGTCCAGGGGGAGGGGTCACGCAAAGATGGGGACAGACCACCAAAGTCTAATAAACCAGAAGCAAGTTTTATTCCAGAAACTATTCTTGGACCCTTCGGTTGTAGCTAGCATCCGTGATAATTTTACCTTGCATAGATTATTCTGTAAGACTGTTGCCAAGCCATAATAATGGTAACAAGATCAATATAACTTCTTGAAAAGGGAAGTCTCCCATCACTGAGCAGTAAACCAAGACAACACATAGCTCGTGACAAAGAGTTTGGGCTGTGCACATGACTTCACTTCTGCCAAGAAATCCTGGTGACGTGCAATGAGCGAACTCTCAAACTTACAGGAGATAGGTAAAACCCAAAGGCTAAGGAAGGGATGACGGGCATGACAATTGTCAAGTTCTTCTTTGCTTCCTCCGAACACAGATGCAAGGAAGCCATGGCATTGTCAATCGCATGGCCACATCAGCTAGGAAAATATTTGAAGAAAGTCAAATCCACAGAAGCTTCAGTTCTCCAGGCCCCAACTCCACAAGCTCTAGTCCACTAGAAGGAAAGGAGCAAAGGGATAGTTAAATTGCTTTGAATTAAGATGCAGGAGTGTGCCTAGGTCAGTCCCATACAGGAGCCCTGGTTGTCCTTTCAGTCTCTGTGAGCCCCTATGAGCCCAGGTTAGTTGATTGTGTGGATTTTCTTGTGGTGTCCTTGACCCCTCTGGCTCTTATCATCTTTTCTCCCCATTTTGTTGTATAGCTTGATTCTCTTGTAGGACTCCTAACAGTGGGAACAGGGGCTGGCTCCAATTTTTTTACAGGCTTTTGGGACCCTACTCCTTACACTGGGTCACCTTGCCCAGCCTTATTCCATGGGGAGGTGCTTAAGCTTAGCTTCCTAAGCCGTGGTTTGTTGATACTCATGGGAGACCTGCCCTGTCCTAAACAGAAATGGAGGGGGAGTGGAATGGGAATGAGAAGAGGGGGCATGAAAGGAGAGGAGGGAGGGGCAACTTCAGGCCAAGATGTAAAACAAACAGATAGACAGACAGACAATGAATAAATGTTTTTTTAAAAGGAAGAGAAGATGAAGGGGATTGAGAACCTTTGTAGAAATTAAATTATAGACCGGGCTGGATGATCACAAGGTAACACTAACAAGCTCAATTTCTACTCATTATGACATTCATTCATTCAACACACACTCACACTCAGGCACCTACTGTGAACTAGGTACTGTTACCGCACTAGGGCTCTGTCGTCAGCAGGAAGTCAAAGATCCCTGCATCTTACCTCAAATGTCAGTGGGGAAGACAGGAGATCAGTTGTAAACACAGTCATCAAGTAAAGTGTGTGCAACATTAAAAGACGATGACGAGAGCTGGGGAGATGACTCACTGGGTAAAGTATTGTAGCTGGGCAAGAACCTGAGTTAGGATCCCCAGCGCCCATAGTGAGGGGTTGGCTGGGGGGATCCAGGTGTAGCACATGTCTGCAGTCCCAGTGCAGGGGAGGTACAGACAATAGGCTCTCTGGGTTTACAGACGGAAAAAAAAAATCTTCAGAATGAGTGAGCTTCAGTATCAATGAGGAATCAAGACAAAGGGAGAGGGTCTGAAAAGATGACAGTGGTTAAGATCACTTGTTGCTCTTTAAAAGGGAGGGTAAGACCACTCATCACCTCCAAAAGATGCGACGTCTTCTCGGCCTCTGGAGGCACTTACCTACACATGGTACATGTGTGTATATGCACACATACACACACTTGCACACATAAGGAAAAGCGTAAGTAAACATTAAAATAAATATTTTAAAAATACAAGATGGAGAGTGATGAAGATATTAAATATCCACCTCTGGCCTACACTACACACACACACTCTCTCACACCCATATGCTCACACAGACACATAAACAAATTCATTGCACACATGCATGTATGCACACACAATGAAAGTGTTAATATCCAAAAGGAAAGGAAGCATAAAATAGAATAAAAGTAACTTGGAGTGTGCATGAAGCAGACAGTGTGATTTGGAATATGTATGGGGCAGACAGTGTATAGGCAGCTGTCACTAATCCATATAAAGACCTCCATACATACACACACACAAAATATGTCTATTTTAAGGTAGACACTAACTGCTTCTCAAAGAGGTTAAGAACCTTGCCCCAGATTAAACAGCTGGGAAGAAAGAAAGTTGCTTCCTCAAACATATTTTTATCCTGGCTTGCCGCCTCTCAGCTCTGTGGGCTCACTGATCCCGTTTCTGTGCTTTCTACCAGGGTTAGACTCGGTCCAAATGATCGGTTTCAAGATGGTGTAGTGCAGATGTTTGATTGGATGTGGGGTTTTTCTAGGCCACTCGAGGTTCCAGTACCAGACATAGTTCATCGCTGTAGTTATATCCTTGGGAATAGCGGCTTATAATAACTGGAAATTAGACATGCATGAAAGGGTAGGAAGGTCTAGGTGGAAATGCTAAGAGGAAGAAAGTAGGTTAGAGGGCAGGGCTGCAGCGCAGGTGATGGGAGATAATGACTTAACATGAAAACCATATCCAGGGTTGACTCCAAGGGCAGTAAATAACTTGTGCACCATAAAGCAGGAAGTGCTGGTGCTGGTGAGGCTTCTGACACACAGAGCCTCATCCAGGTCGGCAGGGTCAGCATTGCTGCATCGTGGGAGTGAAGATGATTTTAGAAGTCTGTGGCTTAGGGAGCAATCATCGCAATGAGATGAAAATCCAAACCTGAATCCTCTGTTTCTCACTGTGGCAAAGACTAAGGAGATTCAAGGGAAAAGGTAAAATGGGGCCAAGAGGAACAAAGAGCGCCATGTCCACACCGAATTCTTTCCCGAATACAGACTGAGTGCTTTTCGTTCATTTGTTTTACTGTAATTTTCTCCTTTGAGCCCTACTCTGTAGCCCTGGCCAGCCTGGAACTTGCTATATATCTCCAACTAGCCTCCAAATCAAGTCCATCTTCCTCTTGACTCAGCTTCCTGAGTACCAGGATTAAAGGCATCTATTACCATGGCTGGCTACAAGCCAAGTTCTAATGGAGATTAGAAATAATAATAATAAAATCAAGATCTCTAGACTAGACTTGTCTTACACTTTCTGTGTACCTGAGGATGACAGTGAACATCCTCCTGTCTCCCCTCCCATGTGCTGGGATGACAGGCATGTGTCCCATGTGCTGGGGTGACAGGCATGTGTCCCACCTGCTGGGGTGACAGGCATGTGTCCCACCTGCTGGGGTGATAGGCATGTGTCCCTACACTTGTTTATGCAGTGCTGGGAATAAAACCCAGGGTAACTTGCATACCAGGCAAGCACACTCCCAACTGAGCGACTTCCCCAGACCCTCTCTTTGAGTTCCGATTTAAGAACTATCACTAGGGAAGCAGTAAGATGCATTTCCACACCTGTCTGCTAGCTTTCTGCTACTTACTTCTCCTTGTTAGCAATGATTTCAAACAATTTGGCTTGTCATTGTTAATGGTGGTTTTTTTGTTTTGTTTTGTAGGGTTTTTTAATAACTGTAGCTTTAGTTTGTTTGCGAGTCGTCACAGATAAAGTACTTTAAGCACTTAATTTATGCCAAACAACATTATAAATTTAATGCATTTTGACTTCATAACAAGTCAGGCCCGGGGGTGCAAGTCTGCAATCTCAGCTGCTAAGGAAGCTGAAGCAGGAAGGTTTCAAAATCAAGGACTTCTCGGGCGTGCAGCAAGTGACTTTAAAGTTAGCCAGGGCAATTTTCCAAGACCTTATTGTAGAAGAGAGCCATGAAGAGGGAGAAGGGCCAACACGGGTGATAAGAGTAGACCATCAGAGTGAGCCTCCTGTGACATTGGCTCTGTAGCTTCTACATTCTGTAGGTGAGCTTTCCCACGCTCTCCCAAGTAAGTGAAGGAAGAGGTTAGACTCCAGGCAGCTCCTAGCCATGGTGCTACCCCGCCTCGAAAATGAAGGCAGGGGAACTTCAGTGCTTTGCCCAGGAGCCAATCATCACAAGAACCCTTTGAAGCAGACATTTTAGTACAAGGCTTTCATCCTGTAGGTGGGGAAACTGAGCATGGGAAAGTCACAAGGATGGAATTCCTCAACAATGTCAAGAGGCAAATCCCGACATAAATGAGACAGTTTTGTTTTTTAATTGCAATTATAAGTTGTAGTGACTTAAAAGTTTGAAGCGCTGGAGTTGAAGAGGTTAAGAGCAATTGCTGTTCTTTCAGAGTACCTGAGTTCAGTTCCCAGCTCCAGTGTCTTAACTCAGTTCCAGGGAATTTAATACCCTCTTCTAGCCATCGCTGGCACCTGCACACATTATGGGCTTGAAAACACCTCAGATTTCAGATGATTGGGTTAAGGATTCTCAGTTTAGAAAGTCTAAGTCCTTTTATGGTCTTCAGGTTCTGAGTGATCATGGTATTGGAGAATTTGAATTAGGGGAGTCTAATGCTGTTTGTTAGCAGGGGCTGACCAAAACCTGGTGAGTGGCCAGATGGTGGTAAGCATGCCTTTAGTCCAGCACTCCAGAGGCAGAAAAAGGCAAATCGCTATGAGTTTGAGGCCAGCCTGGTCTACAGAGTGAGTTCCAGAACAGACTCCAAAGCTGTAGAGACACCCTGTCTTTAAAAACAAACCAGCAGATGAAAACCAGCCTATTGAGTGAAGGACAAAATGAGTGCATAACAAACACAACTTGCAAAAGCTACCTGGTCTGCTCGGCTATATTTGGGGGCATCCAGGGTTTTTTGTTTTCATCACATCTGTAACCTAGCCTGCAACATCTGTGCTCCAATTCCCGTATAAAGGCCATGAAGTTAAGTGGCACAAATGCATTTGATAGCAAGCCGGGGAAACAAAATGCCTGTGTGACTTTTCTGTGTGTCACATGATTTCCCCATTTGATGAATTCTTAGCCCTGGGTGGTGAGCATTCTTGCAAGCAAGAAGTTAAGCTCCGGGGTAGCCTGAGCTACACATACCAGTAGCCTAGTCAACAAAACAAATAAAGCAAGAAGAAGAGCTCCAACAAGCTCTGCGGCTAAAACAACTGGAAAGGGAACTTTTCCTCATACTGACCCTCCTCTGCCCCTTCCCCCCACAATTGCAAGGCAGCTCTGCACAGAAGATCCTAAGCAGCCCCTTTAAAGTTTATGGGTCTATGATGCACAGCTGGAAAGTGAATCCTTATTCTTAAGCCTTCCTTTGAAAGTCTGCAAGCGTCCAATCCCTTTCTTCTAGGTAGGACATTAGGGGCCCACTTGAGTACAAGGGAGACCCACTCAGAGTCAGGCACACGGAAGTCATTCTCTTGCTGCCGGAGGGATCATTTCCCCTCTTTTCACTTCCAAGCCAAACAAGCAGATGGGAGCCAAGCAAAGGAACAAAAGCACTTTGCTCTGTGCAGGCTGCTGGGAGCATTCAGGAGTCCCTCTACCCCTTGCTGGCCTTGAAGTCATTACCTTCTGCTGGGGGTCTGCCTTCACACAGTCTTCCAGACCAATTGGAAGCCACCATGTGTTGTGCCTCTCTGCTGGAGTTGCCCTCTGGCACACACCCCCTCACAAACACACCTGCAAGCTGCCGCAATTGCTGCGAGGTCTGTGGAATTTAGAAATACATTAAAGAACCAAAGCAGATCAGCCCTGTCATGTCTTGTAGCTTCAGCCACAGAGGAGGAAAAAAAGGTCCTCTTTAGGAAGTTAAGCAGCTGCAAAAGTTGAATAGGGCTGACTCGGGGAGTGTCCAAGTGACCACCCATCTGACAGCTAATGATGGTCCTGGTCACTGACCAGACAAGGGCAGCTTTAAGGAAAAGGGTGTGGAAGAGATTTTGGTATCTGGATAGAGAAGAAAGTTCAGGCATTCGGTACCAATTTGATCAAAGGCAGAAGTTAGACTGAGGTCTTTGTTAGACATTAAAGTAGAGATGGTGAGGTCTGTATCTTGGGATAGCCAGATTTAGGGTCTTTCCCGCAGAGCTGGGATGAGATGTGCTGTTTGGTCTTCCTGTTGTCCAATGGAAGAGGTTTTTCATTTGCTAGGGCATTAATTTGTGAGAAGGAGACCAGGGCCTTCGAGACTTTTCTGTAACCCCTATGAGAGTGTCTGATTCTTCCTCTGGCCAGAGCACACTTGAGACCCACATTTGGGTGAATTCCATGTTTCAGGAACAGCTGGTGATCATGCATCGCTCTGGGGTCAGACCCTTGTTCACTGCCCTCTGTCTGGGATCTGTATGTGATGGGCCTTGGTTCCACCAATACTTCACAGTTTTTTTACTGGTGAGCTAGTGAGGGAATCTGGGCCACTTAAACCATAATTTAAAATTCTTACTTGTAATTCCAGTGCTTGAGAAGTGGAAATAGGCAGATGAGGGGTTTAAGGCTTGCCTCATCTACACGAGTACCTGTTCCAAAAAACCAAAGCCAAGCCACAAACTGGAATTAAGGGAGAGCAGGTCATTTTTATTGTTAATGTTGACTCTGAGCTAACTCCTGGTTGTGGCTGAACTCTTTTCTAGGTCTCATTGACAAGAACATTTCTGGCACCTTCTCTAAACAAAGAGAAGTCTTTAATAATAAATTATATTTGCTTCAACACAGGCATTGGTATATTTTTATATGAGTGATTTATAAATATGGAAGATAGTATTTGGGTTTGAATTATGCATAATTTCATATTTCACCTCTTCAAGTTGTTACATTGCTGACAGAAAATGGGACCAGGGAGGTCTTTCAGTTCCGATTTCCCGATAACCTTGAGTACAGAGAGGGACTGGATTTTGATATTGTGCTCAGATCTGAACAAACGACAATGATTTAGAATGCAAATGTAACTGGGGAGGAACAGTGCAGCTGATCCATCATTGAGATTTGCAGTGTTCTCATTGGGGGTCGGTGTTGCCATTGATTTTCCCTTTAAGGTAAAACCATCCACCAATCACCATATCTACCTCTTTGTACCATAACCCGATACAGCACTATGCCCAGAAAATCTGTGTGTGTTTGTGTGTGTGTGTGTGTGTGTGTCTGCCTGTCTGTCTGTCTGTGTCCCACAGATCACGTGTTTAAGGGCTGTTTACTGGCGCTCATCTGTGAAGCAGAAGGCCCACCATGCTAAGCAGATGAATGACTGGAAAGTCCTGTGACTTGGGTGTGGTTTCCTGACCACTGTATCCCATATTGAAGCAACCAAACAGAAGCACCCACTCCTTCCCAGGGGTCTTGAAATACTCTAAGAAATCCTGGGCGAAACATGCTGAGCTAACAAATGCCTTCTCAAGAAACTGGAAACAACCCAATAAATCCTACTAACAAATGATTTTTGAGTTCCGTTTTCCATTTAATTCTCGAAACAGGGTGATCATGACTAACTAATCTTATTTTACAGATGAGGAACCCAAGTCTCAAGGTGGCTAAATGGAAATAATTGGTCAGATAAATCCTATGAGAGGATTTACACTGACAGTGCAGGTTCACAGCCCACCCCTCATGCCACTCAGTGACTGATCTCGATGCAGCTAGTCACCTACATTTATCTAGATTTCTTCTTTTGTAGGATGGATGATAATAGTACCTGACTTTGAGACTATGTTGTAGGCTATGGAAATAGCCCAAGTGACAATGAGAACTTACTACTCTTCTGGGGACCCTAGTTCAGCTCTCAGTACTATGTTGGTGACTCACAACCACCTCTGACTCCATCTCCATGCGGTTGCCTTGCCCTCTTCTTGCCCTCACATGGCACACACTCACACAGATACACACATACACATGAATAAAAACAATTCTTAAAAATAGAAAGAGTGCTGTGAAGAGAGAATGATGTAAATGAAGTCTTGTTTGATTTAGACAAATGAGTATAATGTTCGATTTAGTAGATGCCAGGGATGCGCTAAGAGGCAGCGAGTGGTCCAGGTTCCGGAGATAAGCAGTGTATGTTCTCACAGAATTTTATTCCAGTAGGGGGACCAGATAATCAAGTAAGCAAACAAATGAGAGCAATAACCTTGCCTATGCTGCTCTTGCTGTGGAGACACTAAATAGGATACTAAGATAAGTGAGGATCTGCTCTGTCAGGGGCCTGGAAGGAGAGGCTCCTTTAATTAGGCTGGTCAGATAAAGCCTCCTTGGGGAGAGACATTAGCTCTGAAGCCATAATGATGGCTCAGAATAAAGAATTAGAATACAGCAAAGGCCTGCAGCATTGTGTTCCCCCTTTGAGTTTGTATACTGGGCTCAGAGCACTCAAGGAATTTCCAGGGGTCCATGCCAGACAGGCAGATGGGCGTGGGAACCAGGAGCAAGACAGAATGACTGGACGGTGCTCAGGTTCCTGGAGATGATTAAAGCCATTGAATAGGAACATTGTTTCCAGGAACCACCATGAAGCCCTTCTGCAGTGCGTTCCCCATGTCCACAGTGAGTCCAATGGGACAATTCTGTGCACGTTACAAATAGTTGTGCAAAACAAACCTCTACGCCCCCAAGCCATGCTGAAGGTGGGGGGATGGTATTTCCCTTTTGTTTGCAGGCAAGGAAACAGGCACAGAGACATAACTTTCCCAAGTTCAAACTTACTTAATGAGCTGGACCTCAGTAATTTGGTGGTAAGCCCATGACTATAACTGCTGAGCTATAAAGCAACACCCGTTTTTAGAGACTGACCATCAAATGAGATACACATGGCTTTGGAGAAGGCTGGATCTAGAACACATGATGAGGAGGTGGGAGGGCACCGAGGAAAAGAATAAAGTTCTTCATCGGATGGAAAGCAGAGAGGGTACTCAGATTCAAGCTGTTTCCCTTGAGTTTGATGTCACATGGCTGGGGATGACGATTTCCTTGTGACCCAGACCATATACTTTGCTGGACCAGTAGCTCAACTACATTAATTCTGTTGCTAGTCACCCTGTCAGTTGACTGGCGGAGCAGTTCAGAAGAACAAACAAACAGAAGGACAAAAAGAGGAGGAAAAATGAGAAGCCAGGGCCAGTATCACTCAACTCAAGTCTCCAACAAAGCCAGAGGGCAATGTAACCCCCACAGGCTTCCTACAAGGGAGGATTTTTCTTCTCCTCAGAGATGCCCATAAAGAACACACACAAATATACTCCTCCCCTTCGATCTCAGCAGACTGCTTTAAGTTCTGCCTGCTGTGGCTGGTAGAAGGCATTCAGCCATGTCCTCACCGGGCATTTTGCTCTCTAAGATCCCCATGGAGGTGGCTATGATGATTCTCATATGGTGTCTATAAACCACCCCTGGTCTGTGTATTCAGGTTTCTAACACTGCTTCGAGTTTGCAAAAGAGGATATATAAAATTGGATCACTCCCTCTTTGTCCATCCTGCTGCCCTGTTCCAGAAAGAGACCTGCACCCATTTAACTTAGTGGACCACAGCTTAGGGTGCACCTGCAGGGGCAAACCTATGCCCTCTGGAAAGACCTCAGGGAGACGTTAGCTGGCTTCTTTGTGACTGAAGTTGTTCTTTCTTTACTTTGTGGCGCTTACCAACTACTAGACTCTTTCTGCATTCCTAATTCTCCACTGTTGTGGTAGGGCCAGGGAGTTCAAATAAGTATAAAAACCTGTAAAATGAAATAGGAAAGAGGCAGCAAATGCCTTGGTAATGGCGTCCGTTCCCCCGTGAGCTGTAAGCTCTACTGAACGTGTGACCTTGTTTTTAATGGTACCATTACATTCCTTTGTTACGTCCGTACTCTGCCTCTTTCCATACTTCGCTCCTGTGTAATCTGTTCTAAACTATGGCTGCTTTGTGTATTGTCCCGAATTGTAAATCCTGCTGTCGCATTTCTGTCCCCCCTTTCTTTCTGATTATCCACTTTCCCCACTTGATTTATACTCCTTAGGCAAACACATATTTTCTAAGATCTTGTTGAAGAAAACAGGATTAAACTTTATAGATAATTTTAACTAGTAAGTAATAATAGTTATCAAGCCAGAGTGTTGTCCTTCGCCAGGGGCTATGGTAAACTCAGTCACTGAGGGCCACAGTCTCTCTTTGTGCCGTTTTCCTCTTGAAACTCTGCCTTTGCTTGTGTGTTAGGACATGCTTCCCAAATGATCTATGCGATTTTATAGCATGAGTGAGTTTTCCAGGTGTATTCCTCCTGTTTGTACACGTTACTTTATTTACATGGTAGTCTGTCTTTTGTACCAACTGGTTAAGAATACCACTGTGTTGTTTATTTCTTTCCCCCCAAGTATAGATTAGTACCTGATAAAAATGAAGGGAAGGCTGATTCTTTCCTAATTCTGCAATCCCATTATTTGCTCAGATTGTAATAAACTCTACTCTTGTGTAATGTCAAGAATAATAATGGCTTTTTTTTAGTTGTGTGGAAATGTTCCTTATGATTATTATTTCACCCGTATTTAATTTTCCAAGAGGAGTTTTTTTGATGAACTGTAAATTATAAATGTGATAAGGCTTGCCTTGCAGAAATATTGGAGACTGTGGTGCACAGCGGGGCTCACCTGTGCTCACGTGTGCCAACCCATGGTGCACATGTGGTCAAAGAAGCACGGTTGACTTGCTCCAGCTGTAGAAGAGGGGGCTGGTTTCAATATGTTTGAAACTTGATTTGCTCATTGAGGTAGGTAATCCTGGAGGTCTGGGGTTGGCATTGTTTCAGGCTTGAACAAAGGTCTTGAAATTCCTTTGGTGTGGGTGGCTGTGGAGGTGCCCTCCACTCCAGCCACTCTAAGACTAGAAGCTGCCTTCTGCTGCGATTCCTGGGTCCTGAACCACACTGGCATGCTATAGCTGGTCTTTTCATCAGTTCCTAAGCCATCGAACCTCTCTGTGACCTAGAATTTATGTTGACTGGTTTAAGAAAGTAAATAAAAGAGAACAAAATATTTAAACATGAGCAAAATGTGATTAAAAGTTAGACCATCCTGGGGCTAAAGAGATGGCTCTGCAGTTAAGAACTTGTAGAGGACCCAAGTTCAGTTCTAGAACCCACATCAGGTAGCTCAGGACCACCCTATGTAACTCTAGCTCCAAGGAGATCAGATGCCTCTGCCCTCCCCAGATGCCTATCCTCACATGCACGTGCACACACACACACACACACACACACACACACGCACGCACGCACGCATACACACACACACACACACTCACAATTAAACTAAATCTTTATAAAAAATTTAGACCATCATTCTATACTTACTGTAAGTGTAACCATTAAAATCAAACCACAGATTTTTAACAGCTATGTGAAGAAGGAGGACCCCGCTAAGACTTTTGGAGCAAAAATCTTTAAGAGAAAAAAAATCAGCTTTATTAAGAGTCTTTTAATTCGTATTCTAGAACTTGGAAACCTTTAGAATCCTGTGATCAGTTCCATTATTCCCTCCTCGGAAGTGAAATGTTATCTGCTTGATTATTAGGCCCCAACTAAACAGGGTGATATTTGGATTGTAAGCATTGGTTAGAGACAGGTTTCTGCACATTCGTTTTGAGCCAGGGAAACAACACAAGCCATTACATTCCCGGGCAAGTGCAGGATAGAGTTAACGAGCGAAATGAGCTCACAGGGAGTGGCTGCTTAACACATCCAATTAATGGAACTTTACATCTAGCTCTTTAGCTATTGTTGGAGAGCCAGCTAGGCTTCAGGTTCCTATTCATTAGCCATTCTGATTCCCTTCTTGCTTCACGCCTTCACCCTCACTCAACAGCAACTGTTATTAGAGGTGGGATTGAAATGCATCCACTAAAGACAAGCGGAGGCCCTGGGGGACCTGGGTCTGAATTGGGAGATAGTATCAGCCTCATTCATTAACTGTTTTCTCCATTCTCTGTTTGTTCTTCCTACTCATAAGTGGCCATTTTCTCTGCTTTATTTTCGCCTCTTTGCCTGTTACTCCTTTTATTTATTTATTTATTTTAAATCTGCCCCTTCCCTCCCCCCATATTATACTGCGAGCTAATGTCTCAATCTGTACCGTCGGTTCACAAATTTCCCATGAGCTTTGTAGCAAATGAAGATCCTTGCGCTGAGCTAAAGCGTCTGTTAGTGTGTCAATCATATCTAAGATTTTTAATCAGTCCTTTCTGATAGCCAGGCATTCATTCATTTTTCATTATCACCTATTCTTTGTGACTAGCCTTTTGTCCTCTCTTTTTCTGTTTTGGTTTGTTGTTATCGTTCCCTTTGTGGCATCATTCCTCTTAAAATTCAGACTTCAAAGTCAATGTTTATTTTTCTTTTTTGTTGGTTTCCTAGAATTTAATGGCTTTAGTGTCCTGAGTTTTTGTGTCTTTCTCATCACGCCACATTTTTTCCTTGGGTGTTTTGTGGTTCTTGCCTGTGTCCTATCTTGTCACAGGGACAGTCCTCCAGCCTGTGTCCTAGCCTGTTGTCACAGGGACGGTCCTCCAGCCTGTGTCCTATTACCTGGTCTTGATCTTAGGAGGCCTCATTCTGAACGCATGCGTGTGTACTTCAGGTCTGCTCCCCTGCAGTGTCTGGCTTTGAAAGGGGGGATCTGTTTTGTATTGTTTCCCTGGAATAAGTGATTCCTTGAGGTTGGCTTGCTTTTCTCACCCCTGGTTGATATGTCTTTGGCTGCACTGCATAAAGCTCTGTCTTTAAGTAAAGGTCACTGTCACTATTTGAGTGTTGTTTTTTTTTTTCAGTTTTTCTTCTTGGTCTAAGCACTTAAAAACTACATTTGATTCCCCCCTTATTTGCTCTTGTTATAAATATACACAAATATGTGCATATACATATATCTGTACTACATAAATATGAATATGTACACACACACACACACACACACACATATATATATATATATATGCTTAATTTGGTAACTATATATATTGAGTACAACAAAGGTTTAAAAGAAAAATGACATCCGAAACGATAAGACATAGTTATCTAGTGGTCCTGGATGTGTTTGTTACTTGAAGAAAATTTCAGTCTAACTGGAATGCAAGAGATTCGAATTTGTAAATGGATTTCTTGTCTCTTTTGTAGATAATTGTATTAAATGCTAATTCGTGGGCAACTAATGTGTTCTTGTGTTCACTGATAAGCTCTGTTGCTTGAAACAAATTTGTACCAGAGACAAATCATCTGTCGGCAGAAACTCCCAGCCCAGGGAACTAGCTTGGTGCGCCCAATGTTTCTTTATGTGTCTCCAACAGAAATCCAATATGAATTGCCTCCCTTCACAAACACAGTACCTCCCACCCACTACTCAGGCACAATGGCTGCTTAATAAACTTCTCCTTCTGGACATTCATTCTGGAGAAAGAACAAATAAACACTTTGGCTAAGTCAGATAGGAGACCACCCCCAGCTTTTTTTATAAAGGACTCGATACCAATTAGTTTCTGTTTTGCAGGCAACATAGTCACTGCCCCAAGTACCCAGTGCAGGGAACAGGCAAGACTGCAGGGGTACAGCTGGAATCGTGTGACTGGCAGCTAGAAGGACTGAGGCCTTTCTTGGCCATAGGTGGCTCATTGCACTCCCATTTCACAGCCTGCTAAACTGTTCCTGTGCCATGACCCAAACCAAACAGTCTCTGAAAAGCCCCACTTTACCACTTAAAGCAAACAATCCAAATTCAGCATCATCTCATTCCACAGAGATCATACCACAGGGTCAAGTCCAGACATCAGCCAGATTTGCCAGACTTCAGTCCTACATGTTTGTCACAGGAACGGGATAAAAACCATCACTCGCCGTTCCTAGCGGGTGGTTCTTCTGTCTCCATCATGCCCACTATCCCATTGCACTGTATTCAATAACCATGCTTTTCTACTGTGATCTGACTTCAATGAATTCTCTCCCTGCCCCTGACTGACCCAACACTTTCAGCCCCAAAGTAATCTGCAAACAAATGAGCAAGAGTGAGTTCTATAAAACTTTGCATGCAATCATTGGTTGGATTGCATATATTTCTTGCATGAAACACTATTGCTTTGATTTTGATTTTCTTCTAGTAATTTAATTCATTTTACCAGTTAAATTTTTATAAGTCTTAGGCATCATAGAAAGCAGTAGCAACAAAAGCAGGCTATGGCCCTGGGGCTAAAACTTTCATTTCTCCTGTGTGTCCTTTTGTTCTTCTGATGTCTTCTTTTTCTAGGTCTCTAAACTCAAATCCAGATCTCCTACTGATATTTCTTGGTGATACTTCAGGGATTTTATATTGAGACCATGACTAGGCCTTTTTTTTCATTTTTTTAGCTTTATTGTGGGAGATAGAGGGGGATGTCAAAGGTTCTTTCTTTCCAGAGGTAGGAAGGACACTTACGTGTGAATTACTACTTATGACCTATGACTTGTGACTTGTGTAACTTGTGACCTATCTTTGAGTGGTTTCCAGGTGGGTGTTTATTTTAAAAATGTAGATCTACTTGTGAAAGGACAAGGATTGGCCACAGTGTTACTGCGTGCTGGCTGCCTTTCAACTTGGCTGAAGTCCTTTCTAACAAGAACAAAACTGAGTTGTGGGGTCACCGTGTCACTACTTAGCTACCCACCCCTGGTAATTTGGAGGAGGATGTGGATTGTTCCTTTGTCCAATGGACCCTCTAGTGAAGTGATCTTTTGAACATCTCTGTGGGAATAAATTGAGTTTTATGCACAGGAGTCTTAGGATACAGTTTTACTTGAGAGTGAAGACCATAGGCTAAGACATATTTGGCTAGAGCTTCACCCCTGGGGAGCTTCCTATAGTCTTTAGGCTCAAGAACTAAGTAAAGTTAACTGCAACTGGCCTTTTCTAGGAATGCTTAATAAAGCAGGTCGAGTGGTCCTTTTTACTCATCTGCTTCTTCAGAACTGCTCTTTTCTTTTTTTTTTCTTTTTCTTTCTTTTTTGTTTTGGAGGAAATATAGCACTACAAGGTAAGACAAACAAGCAGCTGTGAACCTGCTTGAGTTGTCCTGGGAATTCGTTACGAGGTCAGTTTGAGAGCTTAGCTCACAGGCTCTTCTGAATTTCAGAATCTAAAGCATGGTGAGTGGGCTTTGGTCCCTCTCAGACATATGCATTTAGAGTCACGGTCCATGATATCTCTGTAGCAGGTGGAGGAGCCGGAGGAACCACTGTTTTCCTACCTTGACAGCTGGGCCCCACTGTTCCTATACCTTCTGATCACACGATACCACTGGTACCCCAGATCTGCTCTGCCTCTCTCCCAGTTCTTACTCTTAATGCCTTTCCTTTTCGGGCTATAGAACCATTTGCAATTGTTTCTTTGCTAAAGATAGAAGTGCTCATCTTAAAAACTGGGGGTGTTACATGTATCCACGCAAAACCTTAGACAATACTCACTGTGGCCTGATTCACAACCATCAGAGAGTAGAAGACAGGCTGAGAAAAACCCAGTAGAAACAAACCAAATGCTCAGCTACTAGTGAATGGGTAAAGG
Source organism: Microtus oregoni (assembly GCF_018167655.1). NCBI lineage: Eukaryota > Metazoa > Chordata > Mammalia > Rodentia > Cricetidae > Microtus > Microtus oregoni. The sequence goes on along the minus strand of NW_024543831.1, from coordinate 6,630,732 downwards.
ATGTGCACAATGGAATATTCTTTAGCCACTAAAATGAGGAGCAGAGAAAGTGGGTAAGCCTTGAAGACTGTGAACTCAAAGAAGCTATGTATAAAGGACCATGTATTATGTGAGTGTGTTTGTATCAAAGGCCCACAGTGGACAGATATACACAGAGCACACAAGTATCGCTTGTTGCCATGGTCTAGAGAGATAGAATGGCCTATCAGTGACTCTTGGTGGGTATGGGGGTTTAATGAAAATGCTCCAAAATGATGGTTTTTGTGATTCTAAGAATTAGCTAAAAACTACTGAATTCCATAAAACTATTATGTAAAAACATAAAAAGTACAGTTCATCATGGAAAACTAGCTCTGCAGGACTGGAGTTTTGTAGTTTTTGATGCATACTTTGGAATGTTTTATTTATTTATCTATGTATTTATTCTGTATAAGGAGATTTTAGTTATTTCTGCATATTCTCTTGGGCCTTATTGAACAGATACATACTTTGCAGTTACAAAACACATAAATGAAAAAGATAACATTTGGTCAGGGACACAAATTTTCTTTCTTTCTACCTTTATCAAGAACCCCTGTAGTTCTGTAAGCCTCTGATCACGTACCTTAACACTCCCACGATGCCCAGTGAGGTCTGTGCTTTACACAAATGTGGCCTTGGTGCGGGATGGTGAGCATTGAGTAGATAGATAATCTAGCAGGGCACACTACTCGTGAAGGTGGTCGGTCATGCTCAGCAAGGAAAAGAGGCGAGAAGCAGTGGGTTTCCTCCCCTCTCGCTGTTTTTCCTCTGTGTGAAAGCTGAAGATAAACAGTTTGGGAACCCGAATACAATCTTTTTGTGTGTTTGCCTTTGCCAAGACAACACAAGGATCAGGTGTTCCGCAAGTATGAAGCATTGCTTTTGCTGAAATACAAAATGACATTGTGGTTTAAAATAAACTGCACCATGGATCTTGGAATGGGAGGAATGTTCTTGAGCCCCACAAAGGGCTTATTACCAGAGAAGCTGCAGTTGTTTGCGGCAGGAGAATTTATTCTGAAGATCGCTATTTCTACCACCCTGAGATGCTCCAGCTGCATAGATTGAACGGATAACACTCAGTAGCCCATCTGTTCCGAGAAAGCCCGAACAGAAGAGGGGAAATGGCTGCTGGAACAGAGGAGGGATACACTGCAAACTGATCCGCACAGGCCACAGTTGCCACCTGCTTGAGGCGAGCCCTGGTGCTCTGAGGGATGCAATTGGAAGCAGAATTCTATTTGGCATGTTTTACATATGATTTCTTACTTACAGTGTTTTTGACTTTTAATTTTGTTTTGGCAAAATGAAGTAATGATGAGGGCTAAGAAAATGATTGTAATTTTGGTCTTGGATAAAAAAGGAAACAAGAGTATTGGGGGATGTGTTTAGATGGTTAACTGGGGAAACTGGGTCTTAAGATTAGTTTGATTGTGTTTACATGTGTGTGGGTATGTGTACATGTTAGTACAGATGCCCATAGAGTCCAAAAGGGGGCAGCAGATCCCCTAGAACTAGAATTACAGGTAGTTGTGACCAGCCACCTGGCATTGTTGCTGAGATGGAAACGCAGGCCCTCTGCTGTAGTACGATTAATAAAAACCCAGAGACAGAAATTGGGGTTCAGCCTGAAGGTCAGAAAAGCTAAACAGCCAGCCACTGGCTCTTACTTCTACCTCAGTCCAAAATGGCGATCCTGCCTCCGGGAATCTCAGAATGAGACTGTATGTAAGAGCTGTCTCCTCCCATCTTATATTCCTCTTTAGTGCTGGGATTAAAGGCGTGCACCATTACTGCCTGCTTTCTATGACAAACTAGTGTGGCTACTGGGATTAAAGGTGTGTGTCACCACTGCTTGGTCTATAAGGCTGATCAGTGGGGCTGTTTTACTCAGTTCTCGACTTCAGGCAAACCTTATTTATTAAAATACAAATGAAATATCATTATACTCTGCCATAGCAGTATGCACTCAATCACTGAGCTGTCTCTCTAGCCTCAACTAAAAACATAAGCTTTAAATTCCAAAGTATGTGACCTATTGCTTCTGCTCTGCCTCTCCCTGGCTGTGTACAAACATAACATCTCTGTGTAAGCTGAGGGTCCTTGAGGTTTAAACACTAATGTCACAGACTGGTGGCAATTAAATGCAATGATGGGTATAGCTTCAGGGATTTTTAGTAAACACATGCTTTTGAAGTGGGACATCAAGAAAGAGAAGATCGCCACTACTGAAGATTATGCATCTCACATTAGGCAGCTGACATCATTGAGGGAGGGAGGTACACTGGAGTATCTGTAGATACATGATCATCTAGACGTACATGAATGGACGTCACCCAGCAGAAGCCCACAGGTGAGCTGTACTTTCAGAGATGATTACTGTGAAGCCTCAAGTCAGACCTGAACTTCTTGGAGAGTCCCTTGAAAGAGGTACACTCACCTAGACATTTTATTGGTTAGACTATAGTGTTGATGGGAGTCAGCTTAAAACACATTGACTAACAGTTTCCACAAGTCTCTGTGTTTTAAGAGAGGACTCTAAAACTGACTTTTAGAGAGCCAGGCGCTGCCTAAGGCTGTGTTTGCCTGTGGACTCCCGTTTGTAAAATCGGATAAATGGGAAATCGCTTTCGCTGAGGATGAGTCCAACAAAGTCATGCAAAACCACATGTCATCAAGTCAGAATGTGGGCTGTCTCCGGGCGGGAAGCTAAAGATACCACATGTTTGCCTGCGTGCTCTCAACTGCGATGCTTTGAAAATACAAGATCTGCCCAGTTGAAATGAAGATTGCTCATTCCAGCTCTCCAATTCTCGGTGTAATGTACTTACGATGAGATGTAATCTGTTTTCGGGAGGTTCCTCCTCCCCCTGACATGACATCTGATGGGCATGATGTCTTTGCTTGCTCATCTCTCAGTTGATCAAAACTCACTAGCTTGCTGTGATCTCTGAGAATAGCGTTGTAGTAGCTGAACAAAAGTTCTTTTAAAGTGGAGCTTACGGAAGACAAATAGTGTCTTGCCGACCTTATACATTCAAACCTAAGTGTGCTGAGCAAAACGAGTTTCTCCTTGAACCTTTAACATCCAGTTTTTATCATGGTGATAGTCACGATGGGCTATCCTCCTCTGTATCTCCTAGAGAGTGTTGACAAGTTCTTAAGAGGGGCCAGGGACTGCCGCGGTTTGGAAATTAGAATGTTGCTGGAGATGCATTTCTGAGACATATATTTTGTCCTATGCAGCTATTGGTGTCTTAAGAAAGCAAAAATTGATGCTTTCCTAAAAAAAAAATGATAGACTAACATGGAGTAAAATACTCATTTTATTTTGAAAATTTCTACTGATCCTCAGTGCCATGCTTGACACTGGGGGCAGGGAAAATACAAATAAGAGTGTCCCCTTGTTCTGCTCTCAAGAGCCTTTTGCCTTAGTGTGGGAGAAAGACATGCCGCTCAATAATGGATATATGGAAGAAAGGAGAAATGACTGTATGTGGCGGAGGAAATAGGAAGGCTCAGTGGAAAGAGGAATTTTAAGCAGTGTCTTAATTGGTGGGTTGGATGTTCAGATGATATTTTCTAGTCTAGGGACATCCTATATTGTCTGGTACAAAAGTTTGGGAGATCATTCTTTGGCCTTGAGATTTCTCAGTAATCTATAACCCATTTTATGTACATTTACATACATGTATCACACATACCATGCAAACATACACAGAGATGCATAGGAATATACATGAACACAATTTACTAATGTGGTTGTAATTATTCTATTGGCCAAAGGGGATTCTGCCAAGATTTCTGCATGGAATATGCATATATTAGTCCAAAGACAACAGGCATGTTTTTAATTCAGTTGCCATTTAATATATAAAGAAGCTGGATCAGGTCAACGAATTGTGAATTTTACTGGGAAGGAGAGTTAAATGAGATGTTCTATTCCAATCAAAACATTTGGGAGCTTCCCAAGAAAGACAGATTTACCCACTTCCTGGAATTCACAACAGACTTGGGAGCAAAAAGGTAGATTGCATTTGTTTTTTAATGAACATATTCTCATGCCAGAGTCTCTGACAACCGGAACCCACGTAGAGATGAGCATCTACAGTTTCTGGCTTGCTTTGTGCATTTAGCTCACGTGTTGTGTTCTCACTTCGACTCTCCGCTTCCTAAGTGTCGCCTCTCAGGTGCCCTAAATCCCCACCTTCCAGTGAGGTGAAGAAAAGGAAAAGGGTTCATATCGTTCTGTAGGATGGGAGAGGTGGTTCAAAAAAATCCAGGTGTGTGTTTTCACTAAAGCACTGTTGAGCTCCGAAGTGAGGTAACACAGGTTCAAAGGTGCAGGGAGTTCGTAGAGTGGAGGAGGGTTGCCAGGACTAGAAGGAGCTTCAGTCGGGGCGAGAGTACTCAGAATGCACTGTGTTCACATGTGAAACTGCTGAAGAACACATTTAATTAATAAAAAGCATAAAATTAAAACGCATGGGAATGCCAAAAAAAAGTTAAATTATAAAGGAGGTTGGTCTTCTCTATTAAATTTCCCAAACTGCCTCAAATAATGACCCATTTTTTTTTTAACACCAAGAAGAAAATACAAGTATCTGAATTCATTGCAAAGTCACAACAAAGTCCTTGGGGGGGGGGGGATTAGAGTATAAACCTGTGGTTTGGGTTTGTGTCATTGTCACTTTTCCCTGATGCCCCTGTGTTCCCTTCTATCTCTGATGACTTCTTTCCATGTGTCCTGTTGGTAGGCCCCGAATGTTCTTTGGTCTGGGGATGTCTCCCAAGGCTTCAGGAATGATGGTGGAAATAGTAATAAAATAGCCAAATTAATAATAAGTATCATATCCATGTTGGTTTTACTAGTGACAGTGATACACACCACCTATAAAATCTCATTTAAGCTTTGCAACAATTTTGCGAGACGGCCTCTATTTTAATCCTTATTTTTAAAATGTGCACCTTGAAGCTAGAAGGACAATAAACAAACAACCTTTCCAGTGCCCCACCTCATAGGTAGCAAGGCTAAAATTCTTGTCTAAATCTCACCAGTTCTGCTACCTCTTTAAGTTAACTCTTTAGGGACTCAACCAATAAAAAGCCCTGTCGAAGAAGAGGATGAAGAAGAAGAAGAAGAAGAAGAAGAAGAAGAAGAAGAAGAAGAAGAGGAGGAGGAGGAGGAGGAGGAAGGAAGGAAGGGAGAGAGAAAGAGAGAGAGAGAGAGAGAGAGAAAGAAGGAGAAGAGAGAGAGAAAGAGAGAGATCCCAGGATTTACAGTATCTAAGGAATGAAAGCTGAGGTGGTCCTCTAGTCTGCACATGCAAACACACACACACACTTATACACATACAGGTGCATCTATACACACACAAGAAGTACCTATATATTCATATACACATGCACAAAAATTAATATATATTAGTCATTGTTAATTCTAGTTATATATTATTCAACCATTTTTATATGTATATATACATATATATTACATATTCACTACATATATATACATATAATATAAAACGAACATAATATGAGTCCTCTAGCCATACTTTATCATCTATTTTGTCTTGTAGCCTATTGTTTTACTCAAAATATATCAAAAACATCTTTTAGTCAATGATTATTTGCCTCTAGCCTTAAAAATGGGCACTGCTATTTGAATAAACTTAAATGTTGCTTAGATTAGCTTCTGCTCAAGTTTTCTTGGAGCAGATCCTCTTAAACTTGGTTAATTTGTGTTTACTGGAAAAAGAAAGTGTGTCTCCAGGAGCACAGCGGCTTTGACTGAAGCACGGAGAGACTGGTAATTGCCTGGATACCCTCTTCAGGAATGTTCTGTTGTTGGCCTGCTTGCTGTTAGGAAGCAGAATATTGTTGAGTATATTTTTCTCGACCTTGGGTTGAACATACACCGAGGGCAGGACCAGAGTTTTCTATTGAGCTGATGGGGAGCTATGTTCCACCTTAACGATCCATTTGAGCTGATGTGAACTTTTCACAGCCAGATGTTTAACAACAAACTGTATTTCATGATATGCCAGTGGAAATATTTACTCCATTCGAACTTAGGTTTTGAGAGTGTAATGAATGCTATTTCTTTTAAAAGGCATAATAAATATTTCCCTTTTTGACCTCAAAAGGTAGATGGTAGGAAATAAAATCAATTGTTTTCCTCATAAATTTAAATAGATGTATTACTCGTTTCACAAACGACATCAGCCAGATCACTTCTCCGGCTAATGACATTTTTCCTGCCAGACAGAGCACTTGATTTACCATTGTCGTGAAATCAAGGTGCCATCTTGCTTTCCATCCACGCCGCGCACTTGAAGTATTGCGACACTTAATGTTTCCTATAATGAAAAATAAGAAAAAATTGACAAGGCTCATTGTGTACCATCACATGGCAGAGGATTTCACCACAGACTTGAGAACACTTCTCCCTGGGTCTGGGATAACATAGCAGACCTCCTCTGGATGGCCTCAGAGTTAACCCCTTCTCTGCCCCACCTATGTGGGCTGACTTGCTTATTGGATTTGGGTTCTGGCTTGTTTATTTTTACTTAATATGGAATTTTTAAGCATCGTTTGGAGAATTTCATAATGAGTACAGTATTTAGATCACTCCCTCTCTTCTTTCCTCTCCTCTCCAGCTTTATCCCGCATCTCCTTCCAAATTCATTTCCTCTCTGTCAGTTACTGTTACATTTCTCTATAGGCACATGCATATATAAACACTGCCTGCTGGATACATTTAGAGGTGCTCGCATTTTTTTAAGTACTTGTTGATTTCATGAAAACCTTTCTGCCTGGAGGAGGAGGACTGGAATAGAGAACTGTCACCTAGTGGGCAGGATGCCCCAAGTGTTGGAATGGGTTCAATTAGCTGCAATATTTCACTCTGTTAACCTATATACCAGTATAGCTTTGAACAAAGGGTCCGAGTCTCTAGTTTCTTTATAAAGAATCCTAGAGGTGAGATAGAAAGAGAGAGAGGATCTGTAAGTCCTCATGTATTTGAATCTGTTGGCTTTGTTTCGCCCTACAATTATACATAACTTTCAGTTGGTTCAATGCATCACCTAAAATAGACCCAAAAGATCTTCGTGGGTTCTCTTGGTTTGTTCTGATTCATCCCACTTGGCAGTTATGCCCCAGCACTGGCTCCTAGGAATGTCCCAAGTTGGATCTCCAGGTTTGTCCCGTTCCTTGTGGCGCCTGGTGGGGTGAAACTCCTGCTGAACTGCAGAATGTCTTCTACCGCCCTGCTGGTGTCAGCAGCCTGGGGAAGATCATTGATTCTCCAAGGCTTCCTTAGCTGAATGAAACTAAGTCTTGTTCCTTTAGTGGGGGTGAGGCAGATCTGTTTTTTAAATTGTGGTATGTGTGAATTCTCATGGATTATCTTTCCTTTGAGCTGATGTGATCACGATCTAGACGGTGATCAGGGGGTAAACTAAGTCAGCCTTCTGGCTGTTTTTGTGACTCTCCTTGCTCATTGCTGTCTATTGCAGAGTCTCCCACTGATATACTGAGGGGCTTAGCAAGGACTCCTCAGTTGCTTTGAAATCATGCATTTTGATGCCTCAGGATTAGCCCTTTCTCCTTTTTTGGTTTGAATTTTCTGAAGAGCGAAGTGGAGGCCTTGCCTGTTTCCCATCGGTGGCCTCCTGTGATAGAATGTTGCTTTTCTGGAGAATTATTTGTTCTTTGGTAGAATCACAGCTGAAAGTTCATGATGAAGTCACCATAGCCACTCCTGCCAGGCCCAAACCAAACCCTATAACTAACTGATCTTTTCCTTAGAGTCAGAAGCACAAATAGAATGGCTTCGGAACACGGCAGCCGAGAATTTCAGAGTGGTTGCCTGTGGTCACTCTGCTTTCTTCCCTTGAGATGAGCTGTGTTGTGCCAGGGCTAACTCACATTAGTAACCAGGAGACGGCTGCATAGGAGACCAGGCTCCCAGCATCCGGAGCCTCCGCTGCCTTCCAAGCCCAGCAGCGAAACAGGTCTAATTTGAGTTTAGCCATCTTATGCCTTCTTCCTCTTCTTCACTTCAGTTTTGGTTTTAACCTCTTTGCTCTTTCTTGCCCCTGTGCTTGGGGACTTTGTCTTCCTCTTTTGGCACCTCCCATGGTTTTGCATCAGGTGTCTTTGGACACGGGTGGTGTCCCTGCTCCCCCTGGTGGAAGACATGAGCCAAATGCTCAGAGAGCACCAAGTACCTCACATAAGTACTGTGTATGATTCCCATTGAGAGGTGAAGGCTTGGGTTCCAGCTTCCAGTTGGAAGTCACATCTATCTATCTATCTATCTATCTATCTATCTATCTATCTATTCCAGTGAGTTGGCCAACAGTGGGGATTTCTTGACTGTTTAACTCTGGCAAATCAACAAGAGACTATGTGGAGTTCTTATTCCCGGAACTTTCATTTTCGAGTGTGTGTGTGTGTGTGTGTGTGTGTGTGTGTGTGTGTGCACATATATGCATATATATATATATATATATATATATATATATATATCAAATACATTTTTACTTTTTGAATTATCTTTATGTATCTATTTTGGGTATAAATTGAGTGCTCACATCTGCAATACACACATAGAGAACATGAACAGAAAACAACCCTTGGGAGTCAGTTCTCTCCTTCTACCATGCGGGTACCTGGGGCAGAACTATGGATATCAGTCTTGGTGCCAAGCTCCTTGACCCTCTGAGCCATCTCACCATCCTGAAAATACATAATTTTGAAAAAGATAATCTATACAGCAGTTCTCAGCTTGTGGGTCTCAACCCCTTTAAGGTCATTGGAAATATCAGGTATTTATATTACAATTCATAACTATAGCAAAATGACAGTTATGAAGTAGCAATAAAATAATTTTATGGTTGGAGGTCCCCACCACGTGAGGAGCTGTGTTAAAGTGTCGCAGCCTTAGGGAGGCTGAAAACCACCTTGAGAGACAACTGCTCTGTAGAGTCACCATCACCTTGGAACGGAAGTGATGGGGAGTAACTGCAGAGGTCAGGCTGGTCTCCTGACATTGCCGAGTCGTGAGTTGTGATTATCTCAGCATTCTGTTCATCAACCTTCCCACTCAAATGAAAAGCAGAGACAATGCAAATCAGAAACTGCTTTAGTCTGGGTGACCATAATAAAGTCAACAAAGCTGCGTGGAAGTAAGAACCGTGTAAATAAAGCTTTATTGCAGTGATATTGTTGATGGAAAGCCAAAAGTACAACCACACATTTTGCCTCTATTTTCTTGGCAAGGGCTCAAGACATGTAAGCAGAGAGTTGCTAGGTCAACTGTCTCATTCCCCATTGAGTGTTCCTCCAGACATGACTACTGTGAGTTTCAGTTCATATATACATGTGTGTGTGCATGTACACATGTGTATATACATGTATGTGTTTAATATATACGCACACATATATGTGCATATTGATATATACGTGTGTGTAGTGTGATTGAGCATCACACAGAATGCTAAAAGTTCTTCCTTACCCTTCCTGTGAAGGACACCAGCAGTGTTGATTTTGTAAGGGACAGGGTGACCAGAGACCCAGGACTACCTACTATTAGCTGCTAACAAAGTGAGCTTCTAAATTGTACTAGAGGGAGAGCAGGAGAACAGAGGAGCTGCAACAATGGGGTCCCTGTTGTGCACAGTCTTCTTCTTCTGTCCCCTCTGTTTGGATCGGCTCTGAACAAGGCGTCATTTGCATGCACTCTCTGAGAAACAGCCTTTGTTTAAAACAACTAACAATGACAGAAACCTGGCCAATCTTTGACTCAGGGATTCTAGCTACATGGGAGGATCTCTCTTGTTCTCTCTCTCCCTCCCTGTGTTCCTCTCCCCCTCTTCCTTAATATTGTGGGAAATACCACAGAACATAAAATTTACCCTCAAATCATTTTGAAATGTGAAATTAACGTGGGTCTCATTTCAAAAAGAATTAAACTACTAAGAAAATGAAAAAATCTCCTCCTCCACTTGCAAGTTTAAACTTACTTCTTTCTTTCTTTCTTTTTTTTTTTTTTTTTTTGATTTTCCGAGACAGGGTTTCTCTGAAACTTACTTATTTCTTAAAAGTAAATTTAAAACATCACGAGGCTTCGCGCGGCAAAGTAGGCTTAATGGAACCAATATGTGTCCACACATGATTGTGCCTTTTGTCTTTATATGTGATCAGGTTTTGAACAAGGACTGTCCCAGACTAACTCGGGACCCTTGCCACTTCCTAAAGTGTTTGACTGTTACATGTTTGTAACATCCTTTGTTCAGTGTTTTGTGCCTTCATTATGGAATGGGAAGAGTCGGTAGTACATAGATAACACCGTGGCTGGAGCCTGCATCTCTGTTCAAAGGGATCTCCCCAACCTTGCAAAGCCACTTGCTGAAAGGACAGCTGAGCAGGCAGGGCAGACTTTACCCTAGAGCGGGTCAGTCCATTGGCACCTGTTTTCAAATGACTTCAAGACAAAGCTTCCATCTGCATCAAATGATACGAATCACACTCGGCTTAAAGTTATTTAAGCTCATTCCCTGGACCAGCAAGCAGCTTCTGCTTTTCCCTGTGGAGCCAGCCTGTTCAGCATCAGTCTGCTCAATCAGAGAGCAAGAGCAATCGATAAAGGTATTATTCTGGAAGGTACAGGAGAAGCTGACCCCCAGAGAAGGCTAGCCAAGAGCGGGTGAGGAGTGCGGTCCCTCTTGGCACACTGCTAGCTGTCCGCTGGTACTACACAGGGAAGCATTCCCTCAGGCTCCTGCTTTGTGTTTTCTGGCTGGTTTGAAAAGGTTTTTGTGTTTGGGAGAGGGGCCAAAAAGCAGGTTAAAAATCTATCATTACAATTGGAACCTTTTAAATAGTATATGGTTTCATGTGCAAATATTTCTACAGAACATACCTTTTTAGGAAAATCAGCAATTAAATGAATTTCCTTCATTTGGTGCATTCAAATGGGTATGCACTGCAAAAAAGAAGGCCTCCCCCTTTGCCTCAAGTATGAGCAGAGTGTCCACACATGGCACCTTTCTCTCTGCAAATAGGCCTTAATAGTTCATGTGCCAAGAACACACAACAAAATTGGGGAAGGATTAATATTTTTGGCTAATGCTCTCTGAACAGCTTTTAAGTTTTTTGTTTTGGTTTTGGTTTGGAGTTTTGTCATCTGCAAGAGCCATTTGGAGTAGCAGAAAACTCTTCAAATGTAGAAAGTTAGTATGCTAGAGAGAAAGCCAGATTGCATGTAGTACTCAGAGGCAAGTGATTTTTGACTTTGTGTGCTTTCTCCGATGTAGGGCATTCAGACGAGGGTCTTGAAATCATGGGTGTGACAGCTAACACTGTTATCGTGGCAGGATCTAGAACCCCATAGGAGCCACACCTCTGGTCATGTCTGTGAAGGAATTTCTACATTGGGTTAGCTGAGGTGGGAAGGCCCACCCTGAATACAGATGGTGTCCTTCCATGGGCTGCGGTTTTAGACTGCAAACAGCTGAACACCAACACCCATCTCTCTCTCTGTGTGTGTGTGTGTCTGTAGCTTCAATGTGACCAGCTCCCACCCCTTTTTCCATTTGGGAAGAGCTGTACCCCTGAAACCTACTACTGGAATGAAATCCTTCCTCTCTCAAACTCTGTCAGGCATTTTCTCACACTGAGGCGAAAATAGCGATGTGGTTACAGATATCATGAGTTATCCACGTTTGCCTTGGCTTTAAGGCCAGCATATACTTAGATATGCACAAGGCATGTACTTCCAACCTCTCACTTTCCCAGTCCCGGCAGTCCTCAGCACCCGGCCACCTACTTATCTTGGAAAAGAGCTTACTGGCATTTCTGTTTTGAACCCAATCAAAATGGCTGCAGCAGTGTTGGTGACCCTCCTGAAATTTCTATGTGAGGATTTTAGGCTTTGGGGATAATGAAAATTATTGATCTACTTCAGATCTTGACCCAGCTGCATTGAATGAAGATCCAATCATTTATAGTATAAAAAATTTAAATTGGCAAAACAGCCTAAGGCCTGGTGAAGTCCACACCACTTATAAACCCATGAGGCTCGGCTTTTAAGTTTACAGCTGGAATGGATTATGAAGACAATGACCTATGAGAGTCAGATAATAAGACAAAATATTTGGTATCTAAAATCGGGGTTGGGGGCAGAGTTCCCAGTACCCAGCAATTATGCATAAGTATCGCCGGCAGTTATTGTCTCCCCATGATTAATATTTTTTAAATGCATTACTAGCATGTTCTTTTCAGTTTGGATATCATGCTGGTATTAGATTTTACTCCTTGCACAGCCCTCTCTATTTGAGACTCTGTCATATTTTCCCACTCTTATCTTGTCTTCCATGGTGTTTCTTTGTATCATGCTATCTAAGTACATACTATCTAAACACATGGTAAGTCATTTTATGCCACATTCTCAGAGGGCATTAATCGTGTGTCTTAAACAAGGGTTCTTCAGTAGCAATTGGGTTGAGAAGGGTTTTGCCTTTGTTTGGCTGTTACTTCAGCATCAATGGGTGGATAAAAAAACCTAAATGAGTCCACATTATGTTCTTTTAGTTACCAATTACACCTATTAAGTAGCCTTTAATGGGAAATATTGTCTTGAATTTAGGGGAACGGTTTAGCTGGGCCAGGTCTGTGATCTGTGGCCTGACAAAGTCTTATTTATAGCCCTTGGTCATGGTATGAGTAAGAGCTGGGCTTGGGCCAACCCAGGGCCCTTCTGAGGGAAACTGGGCTCTGTGTCCAGCCTGTGGCTATGACTGGGCTTGGAGAGGAAGGGATCAGGCAGAACCACCAAGTATCAAGAAACAGTAAAGGAGCAGACTGTAGCCTATTGGCAGAATGCTCACACAGCAAATGGATAGCCCTGCCTTAGATCTCTAGAACTATAGTCAAAGGGAAACAGTGGCGCAGTGAGCCCAGGAGGTTGCTCCAGGCCCATGGGCAGGTGAGGTTGGCCACCCTTTGGTGAATGGTAAATTCTTCACCAGTTATGATTGGCTACATAGGGCAAAAGGGCAGGAAGGAGGCTTTGGGAAATTGCTCTTTCAGTGAAGTATGTTCTTTTCTTTGCAAGCATGAGTACCTGGTTTCAAATCCAAGAACCCCTGTAAAAGGCCAGGCATAGTAACTTATGGTTCTAGCATGTGTTTGTAATCCCAGTGCTGGGGAGGGCAGGACAGGAGGATCCCTGAGACTCACAGGCCACCATCCCATCCTACTCAGTGAGCCCTAGGCCAGGGAGAGACCCTGTATCAAAAGAGAAAACCTGTATGGTACCTGAGGAATGACACCAGAGATTGCTCGCTCTCTCTCTCTCTCTCTCTCTCTCTCTCTCTCTCTCTCTCTCTCTCACACACACACACACACACACACAGCAGGAATGGAGGCCATTACTAGTGGTTTTCCAAACACATCACCATTCCCTGGTTGTCACCTATAATTCAGTAGGTGCTCTGGTAGCAAACACATGGCCATAAATTATTATTCCAGGGAAATACCCAGGGAACATGTCTAAACAATTCATTGTCATAAAGTCTTATTAATCATTTCTAAACAGACCATGTCAAGGGATAAAAACAACAAACAGGAAGGTAAAAAAGTTTTTTCAAAACTTTTAGAAACGATATAATTATGTAATTCAGAATCAGGTTGATTAGTTGACTTCAAAACTCTTCGAGTTGCTGATGTCCTGGTTTAGTTAGTTTCTTTTGTTGTGGTTTTTAGGCGGTGACCATTTGGGGGTGTTCTGAAGAATGGATTAGTGATTCGGTCCTGAGATCCTGACAAAATATGCTCTGGACTTGAGATTCAGAAGCTGCATGGTCACAGTCTCCCACAGTAATGGATAAAGAAAAAGACCTAAAAAAATAAAATAAAGTAAAGTAAGAATCAGACCACTCCATTTCTCTTGACTTGCTTCTGCCTCTAAGAACAAAATCCAAGTTCTTTAGAAGGGATTTGTGCCTTTCTCTCTCTGTGGTGTCTCCCTGCTTCCCTTGCCCACTTTTTTTGTCTGTCCTCAGCCATAAGTGCATGCTCTCCAGTCCATTAGCTTTTCTGCTTCTTTCCTTTCGGGAGATGTTAGCATTCTCTCCTTCTCTGAAAATCTCTTTCTCAGCCCCTAGCATGATCTTAAATGAAGAGGGCTCTTCCTGGGAGGCCCCTTCTCCTTCCCTCAATGTATGATCAGTTTCTCTATAACATATATGGTCTCTATAACATATATGGCTTCTGTGCGTACAATTGTCTATTTTTTTTTAAAAAAGAGAATGTTTTGGTGCATGGAATTCAAGTATGGGTTCAGACCTGAAGCAGGAAGCTGTGACTCTTTGAAAATGAAAAATAAAAATATTTGCATGGAAAAGAATCTAGAGGCTTGACTGTTGGAGTTGTGTCCATCTGAAGCAGAGGATGGAGGTGAGCCACTGAAACACAGATAAAGGGACCAGAGAGATGACTCATCTTAGTGCGTGCTTGCCATAAAAAGCCTGGTGGCCTGAATTTGATCCCTGGAACCCACACAAATATGACAGGAGCAACTGACTCCACAAAATTTTCTTCTGCCTTCCACACATATGCCATGGCATGCATCCCACCTCCCAATAATAGTAATAATAACTAATTCATTTTTTAAGATAGAAAAAGGAAGGGAGGGAGGGGAGATTAATGTGGAAAGGAGAGAAAAATCTTTCTATTGAAAGCAAGTCTATCTAGGAAGCAATTATTTAAAGTACTAAAATTCAGTGATTACAGGGTATAAGCAAACAAAAGTCAATATAGGTTGTTTTCTGTAGAAATTATTTTCAGAGAGAAATACAAATTGTCAAATCACCATAAAATTCAGAGGAGAATGATAAAACATCGGGCGAAGGTAAGACACCCCTTTATGGCCATGTTTAATAGAAGGGAAATGAGAAGGACAGGGAGACTTGGAAAGGAAGCGTGAAAGGAGGAATCAGAAGGATGGAAAAGGAAGCAGAGATACCACCTAGACCAGGGATGTCCAACCTTTTAACACCAAAATGTGTATATAGCTAGCCAGGGATGCCTGAGGCCTGCAGGTCTCAAGGTGGACACACCTGACCCTACTCAGAGAAGAAGGGATAGATGGTCCCCCGAAAACCATGACCGCTATGAGGCTGAGGACTACTCTGCTCTGTGAAATACAGATTAGTAGAGAGCCACTGTCCGTGACTCTGGGCCCACCCTGGGTATGGCAACTACTTTTGGAGCAGAGTTGCTCTGGACAGTAGTAGCCATTGATAGCCATGGAACAGGTGAAATATAGCCAGAAGTCTGACTGAGCCCCTTGGCTAAAGGCCCCCAACACTGTTTCATAATCCTCTGGTCATCCTGATCTGGAAGCTTCCATATTTCTGCACAGTGAAGTGGGAAGGGGCACCATTCATGGGGAATGGTTCTGATTTTTTTGGAACAGCTTGGAGCATTGCTCCAGTTGCAGGCACTGACTTGATAGTGTTTTTGAATGAACAAAATTTACTTGGTTGAGAGGTTAATACGGGTTTCAATGTTGGTGGAGGAAGTGATATTTAATATGACATAAAACCAAAATGAATTATTCTCTAGGGAATCACCTAGTTGGCATTTTTTTCCTACTTTCCTTCCATCTTAGGACAGCTCAATTCCATTAACAATTCGGTTAGTTAAATGCCAATGGGTTCAACATGTCTCCTCTTGGTATCACTCACTAAACTTTTTCTATAAAATACTACTTCGATGTATTAGAAATAAACAGAATTTTATTTATGTCATTTCCAGAGATCTGCACACAGCCCTTGATCCCATCTGGGGTCCCAGTTGCCAGGGTTGGTTTATTTTACCTTTTCTCAACTCAGGGTGACAAAATAGTTGTGTGGGGAAACAGAAATGGGAAAGTGGCTCAGCTACTCAGACAAATTTACTCCAAGAGGGTGTGCAACCAAGCACTGCAGAGATGACATCACCAACGCCTATTGTGCAAGCACAAGAGCCTGAGATCTGATTCCTAATGCCTACATAAAAGCCAACCAGGGTGACATGTGACAATAATCTTAACACTGGGATCACTGCAAGGCAGAGGTTGTTCCTGTTGACCAGTCAATCTAGCCTTATCCATGAGTTCCAGGTTCGTGAGAGACCTTGTCTCAAAATGTAAGGTAAAGAGCAATGAGGACAACACCTGATGTCAACTTCTATCTCTACATGCATATGCATACATGTGCTTAGGCACCAATACATGGAGGCACTCGCAAACATATGTTTGTACACGAGAATGTGCAGGCATATACTCAGGCATAAAAACATACCCACTTACAAACTCACCACTGTGGCCATAGATCTCATTTGGGCCTCGGGTTTCCTGAAAGAGTTGAATATAGAATATTCTCCCAGCTGTTCAGAAAGAATTTGCCAGCCTGGATTGTGCCTGGTTATAGAATGTATGTGAGAGGAAATAGAAAAGACACATGTTCTTAGTAGACACATGGGAGGATTTTAGCTGTATGGCCCAGTGTTTCAGTCATGAGTATGCCTGGTGTTAATCTTGTCTATTCTAAAGAATTCTACTGGGCATTAACACCCCATGACTGACAATATCCACAGGCTGTTTGAAGATTGAACTCATTTAGGAATGTTGGAAAGACAGAAGTGTCCTTATCTCCTAAAGTACTCAACCATTTAAAATGAACCAACTGAACAACCAGAACAAGTCTGTCTTGTCAATAGTACAGAACCTTTCTAGCCCTTAGTAAAAGACCATCAAATGGCATGTCCACCATTAAAACAATAAAACCGAGACCTGGTGTCCAGGGCTCCTTAGGATCGTCCCTGGATGCCTACACATTGCTGTTCTTATGTTTAATTCTGATTTGCTGAAGATGATGTTAAGCATCCTGTGGAGATGAAGCTTAACCCAGACACAGCTGGAGTTAGTGAAGGAAGTAAACCCCAACTGTACTCAGGAAACAGAAACCCCACCCCAAGCAGAGCTTGGAAGAAGAGTTGGCTATGGAACTCAAAGCTTTACCCCTCACCCTGGAGGTTGCTCACTGTCTGAGTGGGGCTTCTGGGTTTCATGACTCCCATATCCTGTCATCTTTCAGAAGGACAAATCCCTATCTGGGAAGGAATTCAAGTAGGAAAGTAAGAAGAGAAAAAAATCAAGGAGGACGAGAGAAAGTGGCTTTTAAAGATTTTCCCGCTAATGGTACACACCTGTTAAGAAAACCTATTTGGAGCCAAGTGGTGGTGGCACATGCCTTTAATCCTAGCACCTGGGAGGCAGAGGCAGATGGATCTCTGTGAGTTCGAGGCCAACCTCGTCTACAGAGTGAGTTCCAGGACAGCTAGGGTTGTTATACAGTAAAACCCTGTCTTGAAAAACAAAAGCAAACAAACAAAACGAAAAAAAAAAAGCAAAAAAAAAAAAGAAAAGAAAAAAAGAAAGAAAAGAAAAGAAAACTTACTTGAGAAACACAATTGTTGGGTGTGTAATTCACACCAGACCTTAAATCTTTGTTTGCTTACTACAGACCATTTTGAGTACAATTAATATCTTGAGTACCACCAGCTGACCTTCCTGCTCCTGGGAGATCAAGTGCCCCACCTCCTCCATTCAGCAATACAATAAATCCAATCAATCCATAGCCTCTTCCTGAGCTCCTTTCTTACAGGCTGCTTCTGAGATACAGTCTTAAAAGAGGTTGTGTTACCACTTGACCAAGAAGAGCTCTCTCCTTCCCTCACCTAAATTGTGGTCTCCTTCTTGGTCTTACCACTTTTCTCTGGCTCAGGTAACCTCAGGGCCAGGTGGAAAAGAAAATCTGTCCCCCTATCATTCATCCATCTGATGAGCCAAGATGCCAGATTCCCTACCAGGCCACTCTTCTCAGATTGTTCTCTTGGGTAATCACCTTTCTATCTACACACAGCAGGAAGAGGATGCTACCTTTCTTCTCTTCCTCCAGCTCTATGCTGGGGAGGAGGAAGAAGGCAGGCGAAGCCTTGCTAGGAGGTGCCACTTCCCAGCCATTTGGGCTCGGTAGCAGGTAAGCATTAACCCCAGCATTGTCCCTCAGTTGATAGTGTCTGAGACAGTGTCTCAGAATTCTGCAGCAAGGTGCCGATCTTCACTTCCTGCTGTGGAATCTCTAAAGCCAGCTAGGCAGAGACTTTTGATGGAGCCATTGATAAGTCCTTGTCCCTGTACTAATACAAGCTGTTGTCAGATTGTGAATTTGGAGAAATAAGCTAAAAGTCATGTCAAAAACCATTACTTTCTGTTTGTCTCCCCATTCTCTCAAAACTCATTACATAGGAGAAACTGCCATTTACTTTATTTTTCAATTTCACTCTTTTATCAAAGCTCTCAAAAATATACTTAAAAAAATTGAAAGGCTTGGATAGTAACTAACCTTAGAACATCATATTGATAGGGTATAACGTTTTGAAACTTAAAAAAAGAAAAAAAGAAATCTCCATTGTTTCTTCATGTTCATCTGGCTTTCGGTATGACATTAAAGTCAGGGTAAGACGTACTGACAGCTGGATTATTCCAGACCTGGCAAAAGAGCAGAAATCAACACTTGTGTTGAATTCCTCTACAGTGCTATGATGGTATATTTAATGTGAGTTGTGAAAGTGTGTGCATTTTGCTTGAGGCCTTCTGTCATTAAAGGCCCAAGGAATTGGCATTAGCCATTGCACTTGTGGCATCTCAGACATAATTGGAAAAGGTTTTGGCAAAACAGGAGCATATGTAATGTTTCTCATTTCTATTAGTGCTCTAATTAAATCTGCCTTCTAATCAGATGATTTAAAAACCTTAAGTAATATAATGTCAGCAAAATAAACTGAAACACTCAGAAGTGTGAGACACAGTCTGGCAGTAACTTTCCCACAGTGTTTTATTGGATTATTGGTTTGGGGGAATAATGGTTCTGCCTTTGAATAGAAGCTGATATACTTTTGGCTTACTCCAAATCTTTCTTTTAAAGATTCCATACAAGATTGGTTTATCCTAGTTATGCTTATTAAACAATGGACTGCATTTCTCTACACCATGATTGTGGAAATATCCTAGTCAGCTTTAACTGTCAACTTGACACAGCCTAGAGGAATCTCAAATAAGGGACTGGTCACATCAGACTAGCCTGTTGGTATGTCAGAGGCGGGCATTGTTTTTGACGTAGAAGGATCCAGCCCACTATGGACAGCACCATTCCCTAGGTAGATGGTTCTTCTTAGGCTGTCCAAAAAGTTAGCTTAGCTAAACATGAACCTGTGAACAAGCTAGCATGCAGTGTTCCTCCATGGTTTCTGCTTCAAGCTCC
This sequence comes from Microtus oregoni, assembly GCF_018167655.1. Lineage (NCBI taxonomy): Eukaryota > Metazoa > Chordata > Mammalia > Rodentia > Cricetidae > Microtus > Microtus oregoni. Next base: position 6,611,332 of record NW_024543831.1, on the reverse strand, counting down.
CACTTCCATTCTCCTCCAACATCCCTCAGTGACTGACTGTGACCTGGAAGTATAAGGCAAATGAACCCTTTCCTCTCTAAGTGGCTTTTGGTCAGTGTGTTTTATCACAGCAACAGAAAGGAAATTGGAGCAAGGAATATTCTAGAAATTCTAATCTCTGACATAATTTCTTACAGAAAAATGACTGCACGCTTTACATTTGAAAAAGTAGGGACATGATTATGAAAAGATCAAGAGAAACCTCAGTGACCTTTATTAATGAAAAGGACTTTATTGGATTACATTTCATTTTCCTTGCTTGGTGATTTTATTAAAAATCGCAGCAGGGATTGTGGCTCGGTGGTGATGGAAATGGCCCTTTGTACATGCTAGGCTTGAGCAGAAAGAACAGCTTGTACCTCTTCATTCTAGAAAGTGCTGTTCAAATTAGGAAGATGACTTGCTCGGAGCCTTCTAGGCTGGGCACAAAGCAGGATGGCTGTGCTGGCCATGTGGGTAAGCTCAAATGGCTGTGTCACCCCTGAAAATAAGACATTGAGATCACCGTCTGTGAAATCTGAGAAGCTGTTTTAGTCCTTATGTTGCAAAGTTTAATCTTAGGTCTTTCTGGGTCTCTAAACTGTCCTTTGTTGGGATCAACAGCCACAAGAAGCAATAGTGAATTAGTATAGTCCATTCCTGCACTGTATCAGACACTGCGCTGTATGGTTTTCAATATCAGCCTAGATATTTATACCACTCTTAGAAGAGAGGTCCTTCAAGGCTTCCAAGAACCTTTCAAGGTCAGGAAGCTCATCAACGCACTGAATCCAGGATTTGAACACAGGACACTGAGACATATGTGCTGCTCCAATCCTAGGTAGAACTGAGGGTGGAGTAGGCATTATCTCGTGCTCATAAAATGAATTCAGATCTGTTTATGGCCATATTCCTTATGTTTATAGCCCTACTCTTTTATTGCTTAGTCTTTAAGTAACACAGAAAGATCTATTACATCATTACAGCTCATTTTTTCATAATTGTGTTCTCAGTGGATGCAATTGACAAATTATCGAGCTTCTTGTGTCTCCCTGACATTCTTATGGAGTTTTGAGATGCATTTTAGATTAAAATTTCTCTCATAGAAAGCAATATTGCTACTATTCAATAAGAATCTGCTGAACTCCCCCCAGTCCCACACTGCACCTCAAGAAGCTATCCCATGACACAAAATTGAACCATCTGACAACAGAAAAGGTCATCCTTCTTACAGGTCAGACTTAGACAGGATTGGCATGATTGTTTATGCCAAGATGTCCATCGCATGTCCTAGTGCAGATGAATGCAGCAGGTTCTTGGTGAATGCTAAGATAGTTGAATACAGCCAGAAGGTTTAAGAATGGACAGAGGTATATTACAGCAAGTATGGAGAGCAGTACAGCTATTTACAGAGAAGTGCTCTCCTCAAGCAAAGACAGCCAGACGTCATTGGAGAATTTATACACATTGGGGAAAGAACATGCACGGCGGGCACACTCCAACATGCACGGTTGTGAGCACACTCACGTGAGGGCCACAGATCATGTTTCAGAGAGGCCGAGAGCAGATACCAACACTCATATGAGGTGAGTTTAGAAGTAGAGTGAATAAAGTCTCCTCAAAGAGTGGGTCATGACCCTGGCTGCTTCCTTGTCAGTTTGTCTGAACTGTTTGAGCTGAGGCATAAATTATAAAGTTGGCAGAGAACTTACTCAGCATGTCCAATGCAGTGAGTTACAGCTCTAGCCCAGCATAGATCAGGCATGGTGCACTGAGCCTAAGAAGATCATCCTTGGCTATATGACAAGTTCAAGCCAACCTGCAATATATGAGACCACCTCAAAATAAAACTCAAAAAAGAAAAGAAAAGAAGAAAGAACTCCAGAAGTTCAAAAATAGTCTTTTAAAGTGTCAAACCCCCTTTTACTTGTAAGTTTATGAGTTTGCCCCCTCAAAATGCCTGTCTTGCTTAGTAGCTAACAAAGACAACATTCAATCCTCTTTAGACCATTTAGACAGATCTTAGTGCAAGGTCAGATTTAAAGTCCTAGAGGGAATCTTTGTTCTGATCTATTTTCTTTGCCTGTCTCTTGGCCATCAGAGAGAATCTAGTACACTTAACACATAGATTTCTCCTAGCCTCAAACTAAGGCAGAGTTGTACTTTTTACTGGCTGTAAGAACTATGCCTCATTCTATGACTCCTTTTATGTTTGAATTGTGATTCCAAAGTTTGATTCCACAGTGCATACCTGTAGTTGGGTGCCTATTAGATACACATCCTAGGCTTCTAACCCAGAATCTTCAAAGATGGGATTTGGAATTATTATTTAAAAAAAACTCTCCAGGTATTTTTTGTTGGTAGGTTTTGTGTTGTTTTGTTTTGTTTTTCCAAGACAAGGTTTCTCTGTGCACTCCTGGCTGTCCTAGAACTCACCCTGTAGTCCAGGCTGAACTTGAGCTTACAGAGATCCACCTGCCTCTGCCTCCCAAGTGCTGGGATCAAAGGCATGTGACCCCTCTGCCTGGTCAGGTACTTCTATTGTCAGATTTTGCCTCCAAATAAAAAATGAAATTTATTATGAATAGTGTAATAAATGTAATTTAGCAGAGTTGTAACAATGGTGTGATGTGTCCACTATATATGCTATCAGAAGCTGCTGTGCTCTGTGTGTACATGGAACTGTTCCAGCCCTCTCATCTTTCTTCCTCCAGAAGTCATGTGAAATGAAGCTTGTGTTATAGAACTGCTGGTCTGTTTTCTACTGTGGAAAGGAGTGGATGAAGATTATAATGGGAGTATTACCAACGCAGCATCTTTTTAGATAATAACTGTCTTTTAGGGAGAGTGTTTTAAAACCTAGTTGCTTTTAGGAAAATTGGTAATGTAAGTTAAATGGCAGTGAGAGATAGAAGTTTTAAAGGTATCAATGTTAGGAGCTGCAAAGCATTAAAACTTTGTAATTCAATTTCCACCCAAAGAAAAATGAATTGTAACAATAAAAAGATAAGTGCTTAGTGCTCATAACAAAAATCAACTAACTGCAAACAAAGTCACTTTATAAGAGAAGGAGTCATGTAGCCTTCTGAGAGCGTAAAGATGAATTGCATTTGGGCAGGTCGCCGTGTTCTGCTATTGGGAGCTTAGCATATATGTGCCTTTAGATACAGATGAACTTTGCCTTTCTGATGAATGTTTACTACAGAAAGCTTAGCAGAGGGAATTCAGTGTTGCTGACAATACTGAGAGTAGCTGAGCTCTTATTTCTGTCCATTTTCCCTGTGACACGCCCACTCTGTCTCCTGCTACTGAAGTATAATTACTGGTATTACGGGGCTGGTCTTGGCTTCTTTCCTTCCCTGTTACTTAATTCTGCTTCATCACTTAAAAGGGAGCATCTCTTAAGCTCTTCTCTCTGGGGAACTGGATTTCCTTTCAACAACATTAAACACTCATAGCAATGCCCAATTATTGGGATTCCTTTCCAACTCAGATCTTGCTTGTGAAGATGAGGGCAGTAATAGAGGCTTGGGAACACACAGCCCTAGGTTTGAGTTCCAGGTCTACCAGGCTTTAATTCTGTGAGTCACACACCTTGTTAGTCTGTGAAACAGCACTGGAAGGCACCTTATGTGTTATCATCCAGCATGATCCAGTATAGGAAGGCCTTTCTTTAGGGGTTTTGATTTTAATAGCAAATGGTTTCTTCCCAGAGTGTACCTAATAAGAGGTAAATTTATGTACAAAGAAAATCCGAACATTTCATGATGACAGTGAGGACAAAGATCCCTATTTGTGTGATATTCTACAATGCTGCCTTTATCCTTCCCTGTCACAGGGCCATCTTCTTTTTCAAATAGCTTCGTTCTGGGAGTTGACATACTTGCTTTTCTGGACATAAGGTTATAAACCGAAAGATCTTTCACATTTTATTAGGAACTTCCTTTTATAGGATCACCATAGACTCAAAAATGGAAGGGAGGTGCACACAGATAGGGAACATGGCCGGGCTAGGATGGGAGTGGTTGCAAATGCAGCATTTGTCATGGCAGGTGCCTATAATTGATGCTGTGTGACCAAAATTGGTAATTACTGGAATTTTACTTTTTCTAAAAGTATGTTACGTAGACAACATATTAAAAGTTAAACCTGGAAGCCAGGTGCAGCAGTTTGCATACATAGCACTAGTATTAGGGTAGAAGTGGGTACGTGGAGACAGGTGGACCCCTTGAGCTTGCTGGCCACCCAGTCTAGCCAGTGGATGATCTCTGGGTTCAGTGAGAGACCCTGTTTCAAAAGTTAAGGTAGATTGCAATAAAGCAAGAAGACACGGGAAGAAACCCAGCATTGAGCTTATGTTCCACAAGCATGCACACAACACACATGGCCACATACATATTCATGCACACAAGGACATATACATACACTATACAAATTTATATGAGAGTGGTTGTGCAGATGAAGAATGAAGGAAATTGTACCTTGCTTTCTGGGGGCCATGCAGCTTTATCATACCTTTTGTTTTCTCATCAGACAAAATTTCAGGGGATTCTGGGAGGCCAACCTTGAAATGGATGCTGTGTTTGCTGGATGGGGGGCCTCTTGATTCTCAAAGAGTATCCGTTTTTTGACAAATGGAATATACTCTCTGTAAAAATCCATTACTGACTTGGTATCTGAGGGCCAAGTTTTACTTTTGAAAAGTAAACTGTTGTCCTATATAAAATGTTGTCCTATAAAAATAAACTGTTGTTTATTTCTGCATAATTCACCATGCATGTGGAGCTGGCTTTGTACATATCTATTAGCTTCATCTTCACTATAATGAGATTCCTTTTGATATGTTTTCTGAGCACTCTATAGACAAAGGTCTGTATTATTTTTTTAGACCAATGACAGTGGCTGCAATATATGAGCATCTGTCGTCCACTTTCCCCAACAGCCCTGAGTCACAGCTGTGAGATGATCACAGCCAGCCAGCAAGGCCAAGTTCAGTTCATTTCACCTTGTGATTAAAGACAGTGTTGTCCTAAGGACCAATTTAGAATCCACCCCATTTCATAGACACTGTAGGAGCATGAAATGCAAAGCAAATACCCCCTGGCACTGAGGTTGCTAACGAGAAAGGCAGGAATTTGGGTTTAAAGATTCCTTGTATGAGACTGTGACCTAAATAGAGGAGATGTGTGTGAGGATTGCAAGCGGCAAGGGTGGGCACCTCCCATCTGCTCTGCCCTGGAAGCAGTTCTCAGACCCTAATAATCAGTAAATAGGCTAGCTGTGCTTTAGCCCGATTGTCTTACAGCTTCAAGTTGCGTTATATTAGCATATGCAGTTTATGAAGCTTGTCCATTCTTGTCAATTTTTTTTTGTTTGTGTGTAGGGTTCACATGTATGTGTGCACACATGTGGATGACCTTGGGTGCCATTCCCCAAGAATGTTATCTACTTTATTTTTGACACAGGGTTTCTTATTGGCCTGGAGCTTTCCCATTAGACTAAGCTGGCCAGCCAATGAGTCCTAGGGGGTTTTCCTGTCTCTGCTTTCCCAGGACTGGAATTACATGTGGGTTCTGAGGATCACTCTTAAGTTCTCATGCTCAAAAGGGCAAACACTTTATCAACTGAGTTTTTCCCCAGCCTATGTTGCCATATTTTGTATAAACACCAATAGTTCCAATGTCCTCTAAATAGGGTGTCTAAAAGCCACACTATTGATTTTACCATTGTTAATTTAATTAATGAAATGACTGTGTGAAACACAATCTAGGTCCAGGACATCTTCCAAATATCATCTTATGTGTGACACTTAAGATCCTTGAGATGCATAAAGTAGCTTTGAGCACTCTTTACTGTTGTTGGCGGAGTTTTTGAAGAAACTGGGATGCCTCTGGAAGGGCTATAGGATATTTTTAAGAGCCTGGTGACTGTTAATTTCAGTGTTGAGAAATTTGACATGCTTTTCAGTTATTTGATACTGCCATGAATTTTCTACATTTTCATGTGTACTGATCAAGGTGCTGCTCTATCGCAGTGAGAAAAACATATTTTTACCTTTGGGTAAAGTCAGTATATTGAGTGGGTCTGTTGAACAGTATGGTACATAGTGGTATATATCAATGTCCAACTGTTCACCCCCTTGGAAATGGAAGTGGTATAGAGGATAGCTCTCACTGTCTATCCTAGAGAGAGATTTGAAGTTGGCCTGACCAGCTCACATTTCCTGTGCCCAGACAGGGCTGTGCTTATTAAGGTTTAGATGAGAAGGGTGTCACAAATAAGACTTTCCTGTGAAAGGGAAAGATATTTCCTAGCTCTCCTGCATGGGCTCCCACAGTCCTGCTTAGTAGACATGGTTTAGTTTGTAGAACTGGCTCAGGGAACCCTCCTGGAGGTCAAAGGTCACCCATAGTGTTAGCATGTCTGGATAGGACTCAACTTGAGATAGCTAGAAAGGCGCCGAAGTAACATCTAGAAATTAGGTGAGGAAAGGGAGCTTTCCCAGAAGACTCTGACCTACATTTTAAGCTCAGCTGTGAGAATTTGTCTTTTTTTAAAAAACAGAAAAAAAATATTCAAATGATTCCCTCCAGTCACATCAGTTCATCTGTTTGTCTCAGCACTGAGTAATGTGTGTTACTTATTGACCCAGGGGAGAGGAGTCTCACTCCCTCCCCTTCTGGATTTCTGCACTATATTTTCTTCCAAATATAGCAGGTGACACAACTTTGTTCCTGAGCTTCCCCACCACCCAGCTCTGAGGAGTATGCAGATGAGCTTGGGCCCAGACATGGACCAGAAAAGGATGGGGGGTAGATGAAGGGGTAGTGGTGTGTGTGTGTGTGTGTGTGTGTGTGTGTGTGTGTGTGTGTGTAGTGAATTCCATGGCCTCTTTTCCCTGCTTAGGCCTTAACTCAGCAAAATTATAACAAGGATGAGAGCTAAAGTGAGCCTGTTGCCCTAACCATCATCCAGACAGGAAACAGTGTCTGCTCTCCACACACGGACCTCTCATGTAAGAGCCAAGAGTACTGACTGTTTCAAAGGTCATGTCTCAGAGGTTGAGGGCTAAAGGATGAACGTGCATCTAGCTGTACTTAACTCCATATAAGCATGTAGGGTCCTGATGCCAAAAAAGAGAAGGAACTAGCAAACATCAATGTGTCCATACCAGTGCCCTGAACACAGGTTTAAGGAGTGGGGTTCTTTCCTTGTATTTAAAAGCAGTTATTTCAAAGAGGAATGAGTCCTCAGGCAGCACTGTTGATGAAGGCTTCATACCCTTCATGTTTCTAACAACAGACTCAACAGCTAAGAAAAGAGCTGAGGAGGGAAGTCCTCAGCTTGATGCTCAGGATGCGCCGTTTTTGGTACCAGAAGCAACAGGCTTCTAATTATGGAGAAAGGAGAGGTGGCTCTCCTGAGGTGTGAATGCATCAGACAGAGTATCTGTGTTGCTGTGTCATTCCTCACGAGATGTTGGGAAGACCAAACTCTGCCCTTTTATACAAGAATGTCATCTAATGGCCTTTTCTTTTCTTCTCTCTCTCTCTCTCTCTCTCTCTCTCTCTCTCTCTCTCTCTCTCTCTCTCTCCCTCTCTCTGCTTCCGTTCTCAACCTGATGCTGTGCTGCTGTGGCCTGCTTCTATGAAATCCCTTCCTGTGTCTCACATCACAACCAAAAGGTAAGGAACTGAAAATCATGTGAACATGTGCAGGCAGTACCATCCTCTTAACATGCAGAGGGCATTAACCTTGATCCTGGCATAGTTTATTTATTGATTGATTTATTTTACTTTAAGAGAAAATGTGAATGACTATGGGGACCTCTGTACTGGTATCAGTGTTCAGTTCATTTATTTCACAGTTCTGATGTTGAATGAGGTTCAAGTTTTGTACATGTGTGTGTGCATGAATACAGTGCAGAAGGCTGGATTTTCGTATTCATTTTATATTTATTTTTGTATTTTTGTCAACAGCTCACAATATAGGGAATAATTCACAGACTGTTGATAGCAAAGCTTTACAAAAACCAAATCTTAATTGAAAAGGAAGGGTGTTGACATTACGCTGACTTTATACTTTGCAGCAAATATGGTCCATGCAATAACGACTCTTACATGAGACTTTGTTAAATGTACTCAGTGATCATGTGGATGACCCTGTAAATGAGAAAATGTATTGTTTTGTACTTGCTAATCAAACCTTCAGGCTGTGGATCTCTCTTTGTTGTGATCGTGGTTAAAAAATAAACTACATAATGCTCGTGTGTGTGTGTGTGTGTGTGTGTGTGTGTGTGTATTGTGATTTGTTCGTATGTATTGTGATGTGTTCGTATATGTTTGCAGGTGTGTAAAGGTGTGCTCAGAATGCACTTGCATTGTAATTTTACTGTGAATATTTTTATTTTATTTCGTTGTGTATACCCATCTCAAAGCGAGTTTCTACTCCCACTCCTATGACTAAATTGTCACCATATGTATTAATTGGCTCCGTGGAGCTCAACATTCGTCTTGAGGCTTAACGACTACCAGGTATTCTAGTGTTGTTTTTCTTCTCTGCATCCCCTCCTACACATTTCAGGCAGAAACATAAGTCTCCCCACAGTCCCTGTCACCTTCACACTGGGACGGCTGTCCTTTGTCACATTCAGTTGCAAGTATTTTTCTAAGGCATGTCATCTCGTGCAAATGATGAAATTTGAGGATTAGCCATGAATTTGCACCTTGCGACTGTGTTGTTTGGAAGAGACTTGCCTTGTTACAGTAATCCACGCTGAGAAGAGGAAACACCAGGTACAACCTCCATGGCAGATGGTCTCTGCCTTTTCCTACCAGTTCCCTACTGGGATGCAGGGAATTGCAGTGGAGACCATAACCTGAGCCTCACGACTATAAACTTTGACTAAAACAGTGTGCTTTATGAGCCTGAAGATTTGATGGTAAGGAAACTTTCCCAGAATTCCCTCTGGAACTTGGGTGTGTTAACACAGTGGCACAGACAGGAGCTGAGGAAGTGAGTGAGAGAGTGGGAAGATTGGGTAGATGGGCCGTGATAGTCAGCATGGCTATGCTCCAGCACTCCACCCCCATGTTCTGCAGAAGCAGCCACGGGCAGGGAAGAGATGCAGCTTAGCATATTACACACAGAAAGCAATAACCATTTTATGTTTTTTAAGTACATTTTTTGATCAATAAGCATACCAAGGCATTGAGAATATATGTCTTGGGACCTTGGGAACAGAAGTGCATCTGATTAGAGCTCCTGTGATCTCCAGGGCAAGTTGAAGCTGGGGCTATTTGGCTTCATCTAATACCCCTGTGTAGTGTGGGTCATGGCCTGGGAAGGTTTCAAATATACCCTTAGGCCTCTTCACACAGGCAAGTTGGCATTAGCTGGTATCTTGAACCTTGAAGAGGTGTTTGTTTGGAAGTGCCTCTTCTTGCCTATGCTTGTGCGTGTATTCCTCTGCTCTCTGTGAAGAGATCAGTGATGTGTTGCCCTATGCAGCCTGCCAGGTCCACCTGCAGTGCCCTGGAGACAAGCTGATTTAATACTTGCAATTCGATTTAACAGTCAAAATGTATGCCAGGAACCTCAGGGCCGACTAGTTCTTGAAGATCTGTAATGAGCTGACTGAAAAGTGAGGTTTCTTGCATCTTATATGGGTCTGGGGAGTGCCTTTCCTGTAAGTCTATATGCAGAAGTCGGTGTAATTGATAGACCTCGATGAATCCCACCGTGGTTTCTTTTATTTTCATGTTAATTTGGAAGCAAATGGGGTTGAGCCGTGGATGCTTACTTGGCATTTTTATTTTGGTGTGTTTTATAGTTTAACGGTTTTTTTTTTAAATTTTTAGTTTTAAATTATAAGTGATAGCCACCCAGGGTTTTTTTAGGGGGAACAAAGTGATGTTATGATCTATAAACACAGCATGGAAAAATTAAGTCAAGCTAATTAACGTATCTCTCACTTCAGATACTTACCAGTGATTGTGGGGAGAGCTACCTTCCTTTTGGGGGCTTTATGCTATTTAACCGTGCATATCTGCTGCATTTTCACGCCCTGTTTTTATGTTGATGGGCATGGAGGTTAATAACATAAGTTGGCCTTTGTAACTGATGATGCAGTGACCATGTGGGTATGTACATTTCTTTGGCATCATTTTCCATCTTTAGACTGAATACCTAGTAATAGGATTACTGCATGCCGTGGCAACTACATCTTTGGTCTTTATGAGGAATCCCCATATAGCTGTCTATCACAGCTTTAATAATTTACTTTCCTCACGTTGTGGTATGAGAGTTTCCTCTTCATCGTTTAGTGTGCTTTCCATTGAGGGGTTGGAAAGAGATACATAGCAGTATCGTGGGACAGGACTGTGAGAAATGTTATCATTATCATTTGAGCCATCCATCATTTTAGTTATGGTAAGCCGGGTCACTCAAAGGGAGAAGAAACTTTTCCATGGGCCTTACCCAGCCGGTGAGGTTCAGGGTCCACTTAGAGAATGATCTAGACTTTATTGATATTGGGGATTATTAACAGACTGGAAAAGAGGGAGACGTGGAGATAAGCAAAGTCGAGGTCAGTACTGCTAAGAATAGGCAGAGGATGAAAGCAGTACAGGAACCCAAGGGACAACCAGGAGCTGCCAGGAGAAGGGGCACACATCTGAGCTTCAGTTAAAAGTCTTTCTTTTTGTTTGTTTGTTTTTGCTGTTTAAACTCTTTAAAAAATATGCTTGGACTGGAGAGATGGCTCAGAGGTTAAGAGCATTGCCTGCTCTTCCAAAGGTCCTGAGTTCAATTCCCAGCAACTACATGGTGGCTCACAACCATCTGTAATGGGGTGTGGTGCTCTCTTCTGGCCTGCAGGCAAACACACAAACCAAATATTTTATATATAATAAATAAATAATTATTTTAAAAATATGCTTATAATTGAAATAGAATTACATTATCACCCCATTTTCCACGATCCACCCCCTTCCAGCTACCTTCCATCAAATCTCTCCCATGCTTCCCCTCTCAAACTGAGAGCCCCTTTCCCTTTGATTATGATTGCTCCATATATATGTATGAACTGAGTCCATTTTTATTATTTGTGTGTATATGGTTTTAAGACTGACCACTCTGCATTAGACAACCAGTAAGGGGGCTTTTCCTGGGAGAGGCTAATCCTCCTTTTCCCGGCGGTCGTTAGTTATCTGAAATTCTTTGTCTGTGGGTAGGACCCCACATTTCCACTGATGAGGCTATTGTTCTGGTTTTGTTCATGCAGCCATTTCTAGGTAACTGCGTCACAGAAGACTCCCTGCTATTCTAGCAGTCTTTCTGCCCCCACTTTCTCACTGTTCCCCGAGTCACTGGTACAGGATCCGTGGTGTAGATGTATCCAGTGGGACTGGGATCCCCACTTTCTTTGACTTCTGCACATGTAGAGGCCTTTCTGGATGCACACCCCGGTTAGCTTCAGAGCTAGCTAAGCCCTAGAGCGCATGGTAGCCACCCAGTGAGCATCAAAACTGGACCTGCTGCTAAGCCTTACCCAAACATTGAACTCCTGCGTCTGTGGGTGTGGCTGGCTTAGATGGCTCTGCTTCCTAAAGGCCTTCATCGACAGCTCTGTGGGGCTTCTGATTCAAAGGAAAGGAAGAAATTCTCGTGAACAGGCAGGAGACAGGTGCTTGGCAAACCTGTGGTGCTGTTTACAGTGGAATTCCGGCACTAGGAGGGAGCCAGATTGTAGAAAGGAACAAATGGAGATAGTGGAACTGTACGTGGGCGCACAGAGTGAAGGTATTTGGCAGCAAAGGGAGGGGGAAAGATGGAGCAGTGATGGGGATGACTGCAGGGTCTGGCAGCAGGTTTTGTTTTTGTTTTATAAGATAATCAAGTACCAGAGCAGCTACTTGGTAAGGAGAAACAGAGAGCCATGGTCGAAAGAGGTAGAAAAAAAAAAAAGGCATTCACATGGTCTAGAACTCCCGGGGAAAGAACTGGGTGATTTTCTTTCGTGAGTGAAGGGTGAAGGAAAAGATGGGAAAAGGGAATGGTGGTGCCTCTGGCAGAGCCACCTACCCCAGAGGGGTCTCCTCCATTATGCATGGGCCCGACTTGCTTAAAAGGGGTTAGGGATCAAGGAAACGTTAGTAGGTCAGTAGCATGAGGAAGCAGGTTGGACTAACCTGTGGAGATTGTACCAGGAAGACAGGACATTCATGAGTGATGTCCAGGCAGCGTGGGTGCTTTTCAGGTGGCCAGGGTTTGAATTCGGCTCTGCAAGTATTTGGTTCCTGGTCTCAGAGGTACAGAATTCAGGCTCAGATGAGCAGAATGGGCTTGGGGGGGCGGGGGGGCTGGGCTGAAAGTTAGGTCAAGGCATTCAGGGAATGTTGGCACCCTGCAAGAAGCTAGCCATAGAGTGTGTGATTGGATTCCCAGTGAGAATCCGACATCCTTCCTGGGATGGGGCAGCCAGTATGGACAAAAGAGGGATGGAGGATCCAGGGACAGGAAGACACTCAGTAGACTTGAAGGCTGTGTGAGCAGGGCCGGATGGGGAACATGAACCTCAGTAGAAGACAGAGAGAAGGGGGCATCTAGAGGACTATCAGGAATAACATAGGCAAGGTGGAAGACAACCCCCAGGATCCTTGGAGTGTGAGGTTAAACTAGGAACAAGAATAAATGGGAAGACTGGAAAACAAGCGGAAGCGAAAGGTAGCTTTGTGGTCCTAAAACAGCCCTAACAGGAGGCGGGGTGGGGCTGACTTTGAAGAGACGCCAGAGGATTTAGCAGTGGAAATGATTTCTCTCCCCCTCAAGACCAGCAAATCAAAGACTATGAGTAAAATATAGAAATGGCTTAAATAACATGAATATTTTATGTTCCCCATGTTATCTAGAAACCCAGCTGCTTGCTGACCATTAAAAGAAGACAGTTCTATACCTAGTAGTATGTTGTTTTTAAAATGAATACTCCAAGAATGCATTGGCTGAAAGACATTTCTTGATTTGAATTCTCCATTATGCTTCTGGCCTTTGCAAAAAATAGCAAATACACATTATGTACAAACGTGCCTAACTACTCATTCATCTGACATTTTGGTGGCATTAAGCAACAAATATTAATTTGAGACCCAACATTGCGATTGTCTCTAAGATGTGTGGCGTCTCCAAAAATATGAAGCCCGTGTTTCAAAATGACTTTTTTCAAAGACTTACTGTGGCAGTCCGCACTATTGGAGTCTTCTGTATCTTAAAAAGCTTTCAAAGAAACACTGCAATTTACAGAATTCATTACCGTGTCCAACCAGTTAGAACTTTGAAGGGAAGCACAGTAGGGAATGAGATATTCTCCAGAGCATGTCCTTAAGCCGCAATGGACTTTGGGATAAAGGCCGTTTCACAATGAAGGAGCCACTTGGATCAGATATATAGATGTCTCTGAGCCCCGAAGAGTAAAACATTTGACCAGTGCTGCTCAGAAACCCTTCTTGCTCTCTGTTCAGGCAGGAAGAAGAGTAACAAAGGAGACGCGGGAGGGACAAGATAGAAATACAAAGTAGATGTCTCCTTGCATATGGGGAAATCCAAACAAACCAACAAAAAGAAAAAAACCCAGACATGTCTAATTAGTTTCCAAAGCCAGCTTTACTGTGAAGAGATAAAAATAAATAAAAAACCTTTGTCTAAGATAAGAGCAGCAGGAGCCGCGTGAATCCCAGGTGTATGGGTGACTACAGCGGAGAGCTCCAAAAGCCGCGGTTGTTCATCTCAGCTGCCTCTGTGCTACACAGATGTGTTTACAGAAAGAATACACAACCGACCGTGGCTAGCTCCCCCTACACACACACACACACACACACACACACACACACTCACACATTGATTAATTTCTCCACATGCTGGCAGCTTTCTAAGCGGCTGGGGTATCAGACTTGGGAGATGAATGTGGAAATCAACAGCAGGTGGGAGGTTAGCTTTGTCTAGCCCAGCTGCTGTTCCACGAATCCCCTATTCTTTTCGGTTATCTCTGCCCGGCATCTGTGGTCGAGCAGGACCCATGGGCTTCTGTCATCATAGGCCTGGGAGGCACACTGTTGGCTGTGTCTTCCAACAGCTCAGTGCCCTAGATGGAATAACAAACAGCAAGAATGACAGCCCCGTCGCTATTTGCAAGAGCTGACAGTTATCTGTGTGTATGCCTGCGCACGCACGTGCTGCAGTTTGAGCCGATACTTCCTACAGATGCATGACTTCCTCTGAATATTGCATTGACTGGGCTCTTTTACAATAGCTTCTTGCTTCGTTTAATTGTATAAAGAACACTGTTAGATCTGCATGTGCTTTTTATTTTAATTTTAGTGATGGTACAGAGATAAAAAAAAAATGAGCTGCCTTCCTGCCCCTTACATTGAACCTTGAAGGATGATGTATTCCCTACATGCTCAGAGGTGTTTTCACCATAGAATTTTATGTAACCTTCAGCAGTCAATCTTTACTCTTCCAGTGTTCCACTCTCCACAGATGGCCACGCAGCCTGTCATGGTCAGGAGCTGCTGAGAATTATGGAGGGGTCCAAGCAAATGGCACGTGCCACACTTTGATGGCACCTCACCACTGGGACACTGTCCCAGTGAGGCCTAGCCTGCTGTCTTCAGTAGTAGTGAGGGATTTTGTGTCTCCCAGGCTGTCTTTGTAATCTGCAGTGGTCAGATGGCCATCTTAGAGGCTCCCTTAGGGAAGAGCTTCCTTCTCAACAAAGCCATAGTTGCCAATCTCATTTAGAAATATTCTACAGGAAATATTGGCTGATTATTGCTGGCAGGAAGGAAATCAAAATTCTCTAAATCTTACTGCAGAATAGATGACTGAAATGGTTTGAAGTTCAGCTGCAACACAAGTTATTCTGTTGCAAGCTTCTTGATATGATCAATGACCTATTTAGCCTGTGGATGTTTTTAAAATTCGTCATATGGGCATTGCTTCCTCCACTTGTTTCTGCTTGGAGGCCTTTCAGGAATAATCTCATTTTAATAACATGCCATGATGGTTGAAGGGCTCATTCTTTTGACCTGTCAGCCTACAGAAAACATCAGATATTGACCCTGCACTGCTATCGGTTTGGTATGTGTCAAGGTCTGCCTCTGCTTCCAGCACACAAATATTTATAGCCATTAATTTACTGTTTTTGGCACTTTCAAACCTTAGTGTTCTATGTTTGTGTGTTTGTTTTATATTTGTGATCTTTAATGTGGGAGGAAGTTTTGGGGGCTGGAGAAACATCTCCATGGTTAGAGTGCATACTGCTTCTGCACAGACCTGCGCCCTGTTCCCCAAGAGCTCCCAAGTTAGGTTCCTAGCACCTTTCCTCTGGCCCGTAACTCCAGTTCCAGGGGAATAAGACTCTCAGATATGGCCTCCACACAGACACACAGTGTTTCTAATGTACTGTTATGTACAAAATCTTCACAGTATTGGCCTTAAACTTTTTTTCTGTACATTCTCAGTATAAACAAGTGAGCAAGTTGTCACAGAGCGGAGAGTGATTTAGAGAGGAACCCTAACATAGTTGGGGGTAAATTCAACCTTGAAATGGGTGGAAAATTGGGAAGAGAAGCATGGAGTGCGTGATTGACAGTTCATAAAGAGGCCAGAGATCTTTGCCGGCAGTCTCTTGATTTTTTTTTTTTTTTTTTGGAAAGTAGTGTATGCAGATACAAAACTGAAACAGCAAGGTCAGGGAAGTAGTGCAGTTGGTAACTATGTAAGCATGAGGGCCCAAGTTCAAAAGTTCAAACCCAGCACTTATATAAATTGTCAGGCACGGTGGCACCTGCTTGTAATCCCTGTGTTGGAGAGGAGAAAGGCCAGGTCCTGAAGCTCACTCGTCTACCAGCCGAACCCTAATCAGGGAACTTCAGTATACAGTGAAAAGATTCTGCCTCAAAAAAAAAAAAAAAAAAAGTAGACAGCTCTCCTGAGAAACTATACTCAACGCTGACAGCTGACCTCCACACTCATGCCTGTGGAGTTCATACACACACACACACACACACACACACACACACACACCATCTTCAGATTGGAAATGGCTTTGGGATCAAACCCGTGTAGTCTCTTTGTGATCCGTCAGCTGATGACCAGTTAACCACCAGGATTGTGAATGGTTAGAGCACAGACTAAACTCAGACACTGTTCTGGGTGCCGGTTTGCTGGAGTGACCAGGACAAAGATGCCATGCAGTTGGGTTTGAGTGAGCACCTCTGCATCTAACAGCCTATACAAACACTTGCCCTCGAGTCTAGGATTTATGGATTTCTGTAACTCAGACCCAGGTTAGCCTCAGAGGGCTTCTCATCCAGGCTCTTGACAGGTGGAAGCCTCTGCCAGGGAGACTGTCTTTGAACACCTTGCTTGGATGCAGTCAAGGAAGGCAGGGTTTCTAGGAAACCTGAGCAGTCTTAAAGCCCTGGTCCAGCACAGTGAAACAAGCCCTGTGTCTCCACACTAACCCTCCACAAGGTACACCTTGGCCTTTTGCTGACCAAGGCAGGCTTCAACTGGGTACACTGCTGTGTTGGCTGAAAATCCTTGGCTTCTAGCACATGAACTAGTTTGAAACCAAGTCTCCCATACTGGTGTGCCCAGAGATTAGATGTTTTTGAACTTGAGTGCAGGACTTTCTTTTTACATTTATCTTTTATTATTTTTTATTTTTATTTATTTTTTTGGATTTTTAAGGCAGGGTTTCCTCTGTAGCTTTGGGGCCTGTCCTGGAACTCATTCTTGTGGAGAAGACTGGCTTTGAACTCACAGAGATCTGCCTGCCTCTGCCTCCTAAGTGCTGGGATTAAAGGTGTGCACCACCGCCCACTACCCAGCATAGTATCTTTTTTTATGCTTCATTATGCTAAAATAGAGCCCCATTCCAGCTGATTTTGAACATTGGGCCTTGATTTTTTAAATTATTTGTTTTTATGTGCGTTGCTGTTTTGCCATGGGTGTCAGGTCCACCGGAATTGACAGTTGTGAGCTGGGAATTGAACCCTGGTCCTCTGAAAGAGCAGTCAGTGCTCTTAACCATTGAGCTACCCATCTCTCAAGCCTTGGGTCTTGACTGTTTTCTCTAAACAGTTTTGATTGGTTGCTTCAGATGGAAACTACTGTTGAATACTTTGTAGTATTCATAAATTGTGTGTGTTGTCAGCTAGTGTCTCAAGTCATAGTATATACTTATGACAAGCCTCCAAGAGTGTCTTAAAGCCATTTTCTGAATTATTCTAATGATTGCATTTTTACTCCTATCGTTACTTTTATCTCATTGTGCCAGGACAATGTTTGTACCGGGAACAACTGCTCCCCCATTTTCTTGTGCTGGCTTGTGCTTGCATTATTAGTATCTTGAATCCACTGTTTCTTTGTGGAAATCTTTCTTGTTTTAAGCCAGCTGTTCATTTTGGACAGATTGGTTTAGTTAAAACTAGAAAATGTAATCCATAAATCTCCTTAACAGGGCTCAGCTGAACGGCTGTGTGGGCTGTGAGTGGTAATGGAGAGAGTGAGGATAAATAGACAAGGGCCTTATATCTTCAGCTGTTGGACACATCCCAGACACCTCGCATGGCTCGTGTGACAGGCTGTCCTCTCCATTGTCGACCAGGTGACTCTATGACTGCTAGGCAGTGCACTTAAAATATCTGTGAACACTGAATTCTTTCTTTTTAAAGGTTTAAAAACAAGCAGAAGTGGCCCTAGTATTGCTTTCTACATCATGTGGAATCATTTCAAAAGCATCCCTAAGATCTGTAAGAATGGTCTCATTTTTTTTTTTTATTTCTGCTTTGGTAGCTCACCAGAAGTTGTTTATCAAGTCGTGCACAATATAAAAATAGTAGCTGAGAGGATTTTGGTGAATTCTTAGACAAGGTATAGTGACCCTGTAGTCTCAGCACTTGAAAGACTGAGACAAGAGAATCATTAAGCCACCCAAGCCTAGGCTACATAGTGAGTTCCTTTCTCCAAATAAAATTAAATTAATAAGCAAGCAAGCTAGAAAGCAAAAGAGATGAATTTTTGGAACCCCAGAACAGACTCTCTTGGTTGATGTTGATTTATTCATCAATACTATTCAGAGATAGCCTTTACACTAGATATGAATCAATCTAAGAGTGTTGGCAATCTGTTCCTACCTTTCCCATAAAACATACCATTGAACGAATCCAATGATTCAAGATGCGCCCTTGGTGGTAATGACCGCCCGCACCCCCATCCCCGAGCCTCTTAAATGACAAGCTGCGAGCTAAGCTCCCTCAGACGCTATTTCATTTGCTTCTCACTGGAAACCCATGAGGTGGGCATTTTATTCCTAAACTGCACATTAGAAACCCAAGCCACAGAAAGGCCAAGCTGAGATGGCTCTAAGCTAGAAGTAGGGGACTGTTGAGCATTGCTGGTTGTCATTAGAAGAACATATTTGGGTGTATACTCTGCATAGACCCCTAGAGTGACCAGGGTGGCCTCAGAAGATGCATAAAAAATAGTGAGTTTATTTTTTTTTCTGATGCTCAGCCCCATCCAGAGCCCTGTGTATACTAGGTGAGGACTGAATTATGAGCACTTGGTTCTCTGAGACAAGGTTTTGCTACGTAGGCCATACTGGTCTCAGAGTTACTATGCATCCCAGGCTGGCCTTAAACTCACCTCTGCCTCTGTCTACCTCCCAAGTGCTGGGACTGCAGGTATACATGGCACAGGATAGGTGTTAAAACACTATGCTCTCTGCACACATAACCCCTAGCTACCCTTTTGAAAAGTGGGACATTTGAATCTCTGTGCATGGTGACTCCCTTTTGTCCTTGATATGTGTGCCTGGGTTTGAAGGCCAGAGTATCCATAGCTGCATGCTTCTTGAGCCAGCCTGGTACAAGCCATTGGTGCCTTGAGACAGAAAATAGCTGTATGGAGGACTGCCCTGCCTTTTTTTAAAAGAAACAAAAATTAAGTCTTCTGGTACTGGATCATCTCCTCTGTTTAGAGGCTCACTCCCAGCAACAGCTGTTTTCTTTGTGGCCTGGTGCTGTCTCCCCACCTGCCCCAGACAGTAGATTTCTTAAGAAGAATAGAATAGTAAAGGACTGTGAAATTTTGGGAGATTTTTTTCTTCTGAAGTGATATTTTAGTTATTCCCAGTTCTTATCATGAATTTTTCAACAAATTAAAATTTTGAAAAATGGTTGAATCAATATGTAGTCACCAATCAAAACATCGTTGTTACTGTTTTGCTGTCTGCTTTCTGCTGACAGCAGCTGAAGATTTATGTTTCTTAGCCCCCAACCATTTCAATATCTCCTCTGTTAAAAATAAGGATATTGGCCAGTGAGACATTGCTTGCTGGGCAAGCCTGACCCCCTGACTTTGGTCCCTAGAACGCGTGTAAAGGTGGAAAGAGAGAACAAGCTTCACTAAATTGTTTTTTGGCTTCCACACACATCCTGCATGTGTGTATGCACACGTACACACATGCACATACACACACACAGACAGTGATTACACAAACACTGCTTAATAATAACAAAATTTAAAGGATGTTGCCACTGATATAAGTGTTTTCCTACATTACTGTGGTGCCATGTTCATAGAAAAAAAATCAACGTAACTTTCATGTAGTGTATAATAACATTCTGTGTTATTTCTTTCCAAAACGTGTTACGTATTTTTCCCCAAACTAAAAGTTGAGTTAGCTCCCACATATTGCACTTGGCTTTTATATCTCAGTTTTAGGCTTTGGGACTTTTGATGTAAAGAGGATGAGATTATAAGTCCTGGTTGATATATTACTTTTTATACATTTGTATTATATATTTATTATAGGCACATTAAAATAAATATATATTTTATTTAAGTCTCATTTTATATGAATGATGACCTTTCCGATTAAGTAGACTATTGATCTAGATTGTTCCGGTGGTTTTGTACCAGGTTGTAAATGATGCCGGATATGTTCAAGTTACAAAATATAGAAATCTCTAAAGTGTACCTGGGAACCACATTTTAACAGAGGGCATCCGTCATCTGCAGATGTTCACGGGATATTTAGTGCTCCGATGTTTCGTGCGTGAAACCATCTTATAGGCAAATAGTACATCTAGGGTTTGGACTTGACACTGATAATGGATTATAATAGATTGAAATTAAATATGATTTATGTGACAGCAAAAATGGTGCCAGCTAAGTAAATAATTGATTAATCATTCCCTGGTTAAAACTGGCAAGTTAAATTGCAATGTTGAAATTAAGTGCCCCCACCCACCCCCACCGCTGCCCAATGCTTCTTAGTCCTGATAGAAACTGCATAAAGATACACAACAGCAGCTGCCCAGAAAAGGTCCTCCCTGGCTGCGTTTGGATTGCACCAACATGTCATGTGTATTGGTATATGAGAGAGAGAGAGAGAGAGAGAGAGAGAGAGAGAGAGACACTCAGGGATAAAAAGAAATAGAGAGACCCATGTTTGTTTGGTAATCAGCAAATTTAGAAGGCCAGAAGTAACACATTTTCTTGTTCCGATTGTGCTGATCATGATAAGTGGGGTCAGCACGACTTTTCATGAGTGAATTTAACATAGCAAACTAGTAACAAACATGTTGGTCACTATGTGGCTCCCACTGATCCTGGATTACTTTGAGTCATTTAGACTTCCAGTTATCCACTCTCTGGTACAGCATCTAAAAAGAAAGACCTGGGCAGAAGATCTCTGAAATGTCACATTGAGCTTCAGACGTAAGGTCCTATCAGCTAGGAGTCTTTGAAGCCGTGCCAACTTCACCCCTTGTGATTTTATGCCTAGTGTTTGTGTGTACCGCCTTTGTGAACCCTGTGCCACCAGCAGTCTCCCTATACATTTCTGAGACCACCAAAAAGTTTGATTGCACTTAATTTATAGGAAGTAGTATATTGTGTGTTTGCACGCATGCATGATGTCTGTGTGGACACCCATGCCAAGACACATGCGTGGAAGCCAAATGACCTGCAATTTTCTTCCTTTTCTCGAAGATTAGTACTCTTCCCAGAATGTTCGACCAACTAGACTGTTTTATTAGTCAGAATAAGCCATTCTGAGAATATGCAGAATAAGAGAAATTTTATTGTAATTAGAAAAAGACTTACATATTTCAGAAAATGGAATAAGCACTTGCACGTTCGTTTCTGCTTAAAAGCCTTTAATTCACAGTAATTCGACGACATAAGACAGAAAAGAGCTGACCCCACTTATTACCCAAGGCATCGTTGTGTTGAATTTTAATTGTCACGATCACTTCAGCATTTGTATTTTCCAGGTCAGCAGGATATGTCCTGTACAGCCCTTAACAAATGTCTGAGGCGGTTACATCTGTGTCTCTCCTGCATAAACGGGAACACCCATGTCAGAGTAACAAGTGTGAAGACCGATCACACATCACCGATGTAAAGTGCCCATAGCACGTGCTGACACATTTATCAACATGGACACTGCAGAATCCCTGAGTCCTTGGCAATTTTCTTTGGAGTGGAGGGTCCCCCAGCCTATCTGTGTGATCGAGAACTTATTACATTACATCAGTCATCTTAATTGGTTCATAACATTGCATTGACCTTGTAGGGATGCCCTGTCTAGCTCCTGACCTCAGAAAGACAGACACCTCCTCTTAGTTTAATTTAAAGAATATGAATACTCCAGTTCAGGCTGCAGGACTCTGCTGCCTAACACAGTGACACCATTCATTGGCTCTTCCAATTTCGCTAGCCCCAGGAGTAAACAGCAGCTGGCTTATCTGCAAATGTAAACAAATGTGAACAAAGAATCCACAAAACAGACCTTTGTTAGGAAATGCTATGATTAGTCTTCGTCTAGGAACCTGGGCTGGATCCAATAATATTGCCTAAAATACTGAAACTACAAAGGACGAAAGTGTGACAAAAGTGAGAAGTCATGACTAATGCTAACCGTTCTGATGCCCAAACATTAAATTGCAAATAGTTCTTTATTTTTATAACAAGTGCAAGAAAAATCAGAATCCTCAACCCAATTTTTGTCTCAGAAACTTGAAAACATTCTTAAACATATTAATACATATAGTGTCCACATTGGTGAGCCTGAGAAATGTGAACATTAAAACTGAACCTTATTGGATGCTTCCTCCATCGTGAGTGTCTCTGTGTGTGTCTGCACACACACACATGCATGCAGGTGAGCATCTGTGCACATGCATGTTTCCTAATATACCATTCATCCCATCCATCTTATTTTTAAACAGATTCTCTCTCTGGCCTGCAACTCACCGTGTTTGCCAGGCTTATCTCTACTTCCCTCCCAAGGGCTGGGACTTCACACACATACTACCACACCCAGCTTTTTTACATGAATTCTGGGCATCAAACCTCAGGTCCCCATGTCTGCATAGCAAGCCCTTTATGGGCTGACACAACCAGCTCCCCAGTCCCCTCTTTCTCTTTTCAGTGATCTCCTTGGCCATTGTCTGGTTCAGTGCTACACAACAGGGAAATGTTACCTTTTAATATTTTCCAGGTCCATGTAAAGAGCTGTCTCTGTCTGTGTTTCTCATGTGGGTTAGTTGAGTAGAAATAGTGTCTTTGTTGATGTGTTCTGAACACAGAATACTATTCTTGCCACTGCCCTCTCCCTAGCCGTTGGAAACACAGCTTGGTGTATGAGTATCTGCTGATTCAAGCATATATGAACACGAACGGAAAGGCCTGTGACACTAGGGGTGACTTCTCCTGGCACTGGCTTCTGGAGTCATCCAGATACAGGCGTCTCCACTAACATTTGTGAGTTAGTTTTCATCGAAATCACTCATAGTCCAGCTTAATGATTCCATAAAAGCTTTGATTTGCCCTGCCCCATGTGAATGGAACTATTTGCCATAAAAAAATGGTTATTAGTTTTATAGTTCTGCCTACTTCCATGCCTCTCTCTATAAAGAATATGAGAAGAGATGTTAGATCTCAATTTTTAATAACATTATTGACATCATTGGGGAGCTTTATAACACTTGACATTTGCTTTCACTGTTGGGGAAGAAAGAGAAAATAAATTGATTTGGTATTTATTTCTGAAGTTAGAGTATGACAAGTTACTTTAAACATAAAATATATAGGCTGCTTTGGAGCACAGTGAACAGAATGGGTTGTTGGTTTTGAACGTGAACATAAATTTTAGAATCAAATGGGTAATGCAGTAATGATAATAACATCATTTGATTGCTAAATGAACCTGTTTTATTATATTCATCATTGGATTCCTATTGCCACCTAGACAGCCTTCAAAAGTGATATAAAGTGATGTCTGGACCTGCAGACTAGCTCATGACTGAACATACAGCTCTCCTAATAAAAGTTAACTTTTTCAGAGTGCTGTGCTTTCAATAGTTCCTTCTTTGCTGTAGATAAAATGCATGTATTTCAAAAGAGTAGTCTTTGAATGTGAACTTCTTTGTAAGAAATAGAGTCCCATTTTGCAGTAGGCATGGTTTCCAGTTGTTAACAATATGGGGACAGTTGCACAGGGGAGTTGATGGCAATAGTGGCTGGGCACAGGTAGATCTGATCTGGAAAATGTTCAGTGAGAACGTGGGGGGTGGGGAAGAAAGAGCAGCCAAGATCTTTGCCGCTGCCTTAACATGTCAGTTGGGGTCTCAAAGGTTGCCTTAAACCCACACAATCAATTCAGAAAGATTCCTACTGTTTTGTTTTTGTTTTTTTTATATGGGTCTTGTGGCGATCAAGAGAAGCTTGGTCCTATTATGTAGCTGAGAATGTAACCTTGAACGCCTAGTCTCCCACTTACATCTCTAAGTCCTGAGGCTATTGGCACACACCATCACAGCCAGACCGAGCAAGTCATACTGTGTAAGAAATGGTGCAGAAACTGTACTTGGTGAATTCTGAGCCTGGAAGAGACTCTGTGTCAGAAGCGACACTCAGGGTTGTCCTTTGACCTCCACATGCATGTGCACACAGATGCACTCTCACCTGCACATACATGTGCACCCGTACACACATGAACACACACACAATGTTTATTAAAAATGTCAACTCATCATATTTGATCACAAGACACTTAAGCCCAGCTCAGGCACCCGTGGGGTTTGAATGCATGAGATTCGGTATCCTACTCAGTACTGTATGCACTAATGAGCCCCCTGGTTGAGCCATTAGCGTGCTGCCAGATGCTCCAGCGGGTGTAAAATGCTTGTTTCTGTAACGTCCAGGCAAAGGCCTGCAACTCGGAGCCTCGGCATCTGTCCCCCAGCTCCTTGTGTCTGATGTGTCTCTTCCGTCAGCGCCAGTCCGTCTGAGCTCTTTCCCTTGCGTTGCTAAATGAAGATGATGCCACCTTATTTACCCCAGCAGTGTTCCTCGTGTAGATAAATGTTAAACTGTGCAATGGATTTTTTAAAATGAAATTTTAATTACTCTCTGCTATTCTGAGCTCATTGCAATCAGCCGCCATCTTGCTGGAAGATAAAACAAAACAAAACCCGGCAGCTCATTGGGAGGAGCAAAGGCCTTTATAGCGTGGGGGACAGAAGCCCATTGTCAGCAGCAGCTGTGCACGCCTTCCCCAGGCACCAGCTCAACTGCCAGAGGGTTCAGAGGCTTGAAGTTTTCCACTGATGGTTCCTCTTCCCTAATGAGGTCACCTCTCGGCACAGTAGGTGGACCAACTCCGCTAGTGGGAGACTCCGAAATGCGTGTTGCAATTATTGCTCTTGGTTTCTAGCAATCTCCTATAGTTTCCAAATGCCTGGGAGCTAAAAAGGGAGGAATGGGGTTGGTTCCATATCCTCTGCAAATATGGAACAGAGCTAGATAGGGAAGCTACATCCTTTACTGAATAGCTCCTAAATTTCAGGCATTGTGTGGTGCTGTTGTTTCCTAAACAGCCAGGATGGGAGCAATGCACGTTCCACCGAAATGATGCTGGTGGCCACATTGGGACAGCAGCTAAAGCTTTGTCAGGGACGACTCTATACAGTCAGGTGCTTGATTTACGTTACATTCCCCCTTCAAAATCCAAAGGTTTAACCGGCCTCTCTGTGGCATCCCTCCGGTACCATTTTCCACCAAATGTGCCTAACACCATCATGTCAGTTCCACTGTCTGAAATTTAGAAGGTAACATGTGTAGAAATGCTTCAAAAATGCATAATCCTCTAATAATAGAGTGTCCAATAATGATGGGTACTGAAATAGATTTCTGTGAGTACCACACCGAAAACAGAAACAAATGAACAAAAATCTTCACCACCCTTCTTCCCCTTTTCAAGGACTCAGAGAGGAGAAGCCCATGTTAGTGGCTAGGGCGGGCGCTGGGTCGACTCAGGATACAGGGGTGTGGCTCTTCCTTGCTATTGTAATCTCTGCTCTCCCAGAGGACTGGATTAGGATGCATGAGTTGCCATGACAACAGGCAGCCCTTAGCCTCACTGGTTTGGTGATTTTTTTTTGTTTGTTTGTTTGTTCGTGGAGCCTTTCTTTTTCCTTTTAATTTATCAGAGAAGGTTTTGATTTGGATTTTTCGATCATCTTCCTTCCTGAATATTTCTTGGATCGAGTTGTAAACCAGCAATTTCTCTTTCTCTTCATGTTTCCTCTCAGTGAGACAGGAGGATGAAGGGTAGAATATGAAACAAGATCCTATTTGAATGCCAGCCTGCAGTTGAGGAAGCAGGCATTCTTCCAAGGGAAAACATTTGCTGCTGGAGTTTTGTCAGGGTGTGGAAGCTGCTCCAAAGCTCTGGTGTGTGTCTCTGTCTTGATTCTGTGGATGCAGAGCCACCTGTGTGGCTGGATCTGCCCGGCAGCGCCATGGATGCTTTCCAAGGTGCTCAGACCTCACAACAGCGTCAAGAGGGCAGCATTTCTGTCCCCTGCATTCAAGAAGACTTGTCAGAGTCTCAGAGAAGCTGCTTGCCTAGTCCTTACTTTTCTACTCCACTCATGAATGGGACCCCTCATTTTTCTGAGAGAGATAAAACAGAAGCCAGCACCTCCTGTCCTTTCACTATTGGCCAAGATCCTCATCATCCCAGCTCCTCCCTAATACGTCCATGCTTAGTCAAATAGGAGCATTACTTAATTGTTTTTGAGCAAACCAGCAGGTGAGGGGATTCAAGATGACTGTCCGCACACTCCTCTGACCAGCATTCCTACAAGTAATTTCCTCGAGCTTGGATTACTGTAAATGGGAGCCCCTGCAGGATGCTTGGTTGATCCTGTCTGACCTGAGGCTGTTCCCTACGCTAAGATTTCACATCCCCACATTACTTTGACTAAGTGGGGGCCTTTTGGATTTATCTTTGATGGATTGCTAGGACTCAAGCCTAGGACCTGAATGCATGCTGGCAAGTATTCTGTGGCTTAGTAGCAACTTCAGCCTTATTTTTCTGCCTTGATGGGGTCGATGGTGTGTTAGGTATCAGAGCAGTGATGCCACAAAAGATGAGCTTGATAAGGATTAATCAGAAGACCCCATGAAAGCTGCAGATCTGAGCAGAGATTGGGCCCAGGAAAGTCGTCTAGTAATCTGTTTTCATAATTCAGATTAAGGATAACATACGGTTGAGAATGGGGCCAGAGGGAAGAGGAGAAGGAGAAAGAGGGAAGAGGAGGTAAGATGATGCAAACAGAAGGGCTGGCAGTGAGTTAGGAAGCTAGGCCTTAGGCCTGCAGTGTTTAGAGCCAGATGACAGCATTAAAGGACTCTTCAAGGTGAGGACCATCACAGCCTCCGTCTCAGTCTCTAAACTAAAGGGCTCAATTTCAAACATAAAGGACAATGGAAATTTTTTTTTTAACTTTCATCCTTTGGTGTTTCACTTGATCACTCTTACTGTTAGCAGATCACTTTCTGCTGCTTTCCACTGCAGATGGATAGATGGCTTAGCCAAACTTGGTGCTGCAGCCAGAGAACAAACTGAATTACTATTTATAATGCAGTTTCTATGGAAAATGCAAATAGGGTTTCGGAAGACTGGGTTGTGGACTCTTTTGCTGCATTTTGTTTGAAAAGGAATATTCTCATGGTAGATGTGGCCTTGACTCTCAGGGAAAAGGTAAAATTGGGAGGTATGGATCTGTGTCTTTGGTAGTTGTTTGCATAAAAGTCATAATGATGGTGGAATAGTAGGAGGGGTGGTGGAAGGAATCGAGGCTGCAGCAGATGCAGTTTACTCAGTGAGTTTAATACTGAAAGGAAAGATGATGGCTGCTTTGTTTAAAAAATATCAATATTGTCCTGATGAAAATTAACTACAAGGAAAGGCATGGTGGTGCATACTTTCAATCCCAGCACTCAGGAAGGGAGGCAGAATCAGGTAGATCTCTGTAAGTTCAAGGCTAGCCTGAACTACATAGTAAATTTCAGAACAGCCAGAGCTATGTAGAGAGACCCCCTCTCATAAGCAAAAACTGAAACAAACAAACAAACAAAAAATTACAAACCTAAACAGGCAAATCACTGTTTTCAAAAAGGAATCAATTTCAGTGAATGTATTCCTAAGTTGTAGAGAATTTAGATTAAGATATCAAGCAATGTAAATGTACTTTAGGGGTGACCGGAGTGGATTGGGTTGCATGGTCTAGTTTGAATTGGTTCAAAAGGAATCAGTGCACTTCTCTGTGGCAAGAAAAGGGTTGCTTGTGCAGCCTTGTCAATAGGGAAACCAAATGAGTCACTCAGGTTTGGTGTGCAAGCCTCCCTGAAGAGACTATCCTTTATCATCCAAGTTGCTGTGTTCCATCCAACTCAACAAATCTTTATTAAGCATCTCTCACATGCCAACATCAGTACATGCTCTAAAAGAGCAGTAATTCCTTCCCCTGGCATAGGAACATGTGTTCAGCTGGGGAGGAAAGACAGACAGTCAGGCACAAGCCAGGTAGAGTATATAAAATGTAGCCTATGGTCTAGTCCCGAACTGTCAGGCAGTTTTCACTGTGGACATGCTGGAAGTTCTGTGGAACTGGGGTATTGGGGGAGACTTTGAAGAATGAGGAGTTTGGATGAATTCAGGATAGAATAATATCCTGTGAGGAGGGTGGGGAAAGATGCAGGGTAAGGAGAAAGAATGAGAGTTATCTTCAGTGTTTGTATAACACGTGATGAGACAGAATGTCTAGACAGTTGAGGGAACAGTCAAGTTTCAAAGTCATTGAAACCTCATCTAATATCTGAATTTGGCCTAGTAAGTGACAGGAAAAGGACGAGCCCACAGGACCTCGTGATGCTAAGCATGAAAGTGTAGTGGTAAGAACTGAGCCAGGCTACCGTGCTGATGTCACTCCCTGGGGCATCACTGACCATGAAACTCTGAGATGACAACCTTCAGAGTAGTGACTCTGGCCTGCCTTTGGCTCCCAAATCCAATACTCAGATCTTCAATGGGCAAGGGGAAATGTCTTTAAACTGAAGAATGCCAACAGTGGCACAATTGAAAGGACCAAGAGTCCAGATAGAAAACTTGCCACACAGAACCTGGAGCTGAGGGACCCTTGTCAGGTTGTGAAAGCACCAGCCGACTCAACCAGCACACGGCTGGAGAGGGCATGAGACATACAGCTGGATCGAACTGCCTATCATTCATGACCAGAAATAATTCCTGCTAAGTGAAAAAGAATTCTCTGCTAGGGAGACTGGGAATGACTAGTCCCTTGGACACAGCCGGGAGGTAGACCCTGCTTGGAAAGTCAATAAATCTCTGGTTTTTAAGATTGTTTGTCGTTCTACAGAACAAGCCATCAAATTGCCTGATGGGCTCCGGTTTTCTGGGAGCCCACACCCCATACACTTGAGTAAAATGTGTAAGTGGCAAAACATGCCTACACCACCTTCATCCCAATCTTCCGTTTCCATCCTCAGTATTCCCTAAAGTTCTTCCTGCAGAGCAGAGCCTGCTGGGTGACTCTGGCCATCCACCCCTAGCAGTGGCTTGCTCAGCCTGGGCTCTGTCCCCAGTCGGTAGCTTGTCCTCTTGCTTCAGTGCTTGCCACAGTGCTCACTGGGGCCCCATTGAGCAACCACCTGGTCTCAGCTTTTGCTGGACTAGCAGCTAGATTAAGGAGTGCCTTGGGTGTCCTTTTATTACTGTGATAAGACACCTTGACGAAGATCACTTGTAAAAGAAACATTTGATTGGCCTTGCAGTTTCAGATGGTGAGTCTATGACCACCATGGTAGGGAGCACGGTGGCCCGCAGGCATGGTGCCGGAGCAGTAGCTGGGAGCTCACATCTGATCCACAAACAGGAGGTAGTAAGAGGCGAAGAGATAACTGGGAATGGCAATGGCATGGGCTTTGGAAAGCTCCAGGCCCACCCCCCAGTTCACAGGGCCTTCCAACAAGACCAAACCTCCTAATCCTTCCCAAACAATAATACCACAGGTGGTGGTGGGCAGATGGGAAACAAACATTCAAATATCGGAGACAGTGAGGGCCAATTCTCATTCAAACCACCAGGAAGGATGAGGGTAGGGGTAGTTGTCAACCATGCACTGATAGAATCTCAGCAGGACTACAGGCTCTGGGGATAGAAGAGATCTAGAGAACACTCCACTGTCTGTAACCACAAGAAAACATTGTGCTTTCCCCTCCATACATTGCCTTCAGATAACCAGTGACCCTAGAACTGGATCATCTAATTGTAGACTTGGAGTGGATTCCAGAGAAAGCTAAAAGTAGTTGAGAAGTGCCCCAAACTGAAGCTCTCAGTGAGACGTCCAAGCACATCTCTTGGGAGTCTAGGTGGAGCTGCAGACTGATTCCAGGTATCCCAGTCTGCCTCCCTCAACCATACTTTTTGAAATTTCTCTCACTGAGCCCAGAGCTTGTTAGTTTAATGGCCGGACCTAAGCAAAAGAATGCTTATTTTCAAACTTTAAGGTCGGAGCTCAGTCCCCACTCCTTTGATACACCACGTGGAGAGGTCGTGGCAACTAGGCCCTGCCTGTGCACCCAGCACCTAAGTGTTAAAGCCGTAGAAGCCTTGCTGGGGGCATGGCACTTTTCCACAGCTCTGCATTTGCGTTTCTGTGCTTTGAGTATGCCGGCTCCCGTTCTTTTTATAGCACATGGAGACAGCAACTGTCACACATGGCCTGGCAACTTCTCGTCTCCAAGCCAACATATGAAAGGAGTCAGGGTAATGTGTTCTAAAAATATTGGAGTAATGCTGAAAAATGCATATTTCCAACATGCTTCCCCTTCAGATCACTTTGCCTTGGCAGGCAGGCGTTATCTCTGCATGCTTTGTGTTCTATGAATACCAGTTCATCTTTAGCCAGGCCAGTTTTGTTATTGTTTGTGTTCTTCAGAACATGGTACCAGTGTAAAATCATAGGGAAAAATTTAAATATTATTATTCATCCAGCCAACAAAGCTCATGAGGCTGGGGGATGGCTCTGGAGGTAAAGTGCTTCCCGCGCAAGCGTGGAAACCTGACTTCAGATCTCGGCGCCCATGTAAAAGACAGGCTTGATGGCATCTGTCTGTAACTCAGCTCTGGGTGTGTCAGAGACAGGTGGCTCCTGGAAGCCTGCTGGTCAGCTAGTCTGGCCAAAACAACAAGACAGACTTCAGGTTCAATGAGAAAGCCTGTCTCGAAGAATAAAGTGGACAGAGATAGAGGAGGATACCCAAAGTCAGCCTGGCGAGTATAACCGTCCATCTATGAACACACGAATGTATATACCACACACATGTACACAGTAATAATAACAAATGCAAATTCCCAAAACAAAGCTACTATTGTATGATCCATCCCTGCTATCCATTAGTCTAGGTGTTACACACACACACCCTCTGGTCCTTCTTTTAAAATAATTTATAATAACAAGTGTAAGCAGACAGGCAGGGTAGGTAACAAAGAGTCCACCATGTGGCTTCACAGGAAGCGGCAATGCACAGTACGGGCTTGCAGGAAGAACTTTAAGAATCAGAAAAGACTTCATTGAAGAGAGTGGGCTTTATGTGTCGGACTTCATGGAGAGGGCTGCCGAGAAGACTCTTGTTCTTTACCAGGATACAGAGAAGGCAGGCGTGAAGTGCAGTGAACTACAGGCAGCTTAGCATGCCGAGGTCAGGGAGCACGCACTAGGAAATGACTGCAGAGAAGATGTGGGACAGAGCCAGAATGAAACCCATAGAAGTCTTTATATCGTATCAGGAGCTTTGACTTGAGTATCTCATAAGCTGGGATATCAAGCCACCTCAAGCATGAAAAAAGGAAGCGACATCATTCTACTCCTGCTATGTGCAGACGAACCACCCATTTTAAGTGCACAGTGGTCCAGGTGAGACTGCAGCAGACTGAACTGTCACAATACCACGGATGCAGTTCTTAGGAGATAATGGCAAGGGGACGGTGGTAGATTATAGTTACTTGAGGTAGGAAAGGAAGCATCAGCTATGTGAGTGGGTGATGAGATGGTGCCCCCTTGAGTCTGAATGAGAAACCGACAGATGGGAGTTTAGCTGAAGGCAGGGCTTTCAGAGGAAAATACAAAAGTTTTCTGTCTATGAGTCTGGGTTAGGTAAGTAAATGTAGGAGAATGTTTTATGAGTATAAAGAGAGAAAGGTGAAAAGAGC
Organism: Microtus oregoni; assembly: GCF_018167655.1. Lineage (NCBI taxonomy): Eukaryota > Metazoa > Chordata > Mammalia > Rodentia > Cricetidae > Microtus > Microtus oregoni. The sequence continues at coordinate 6,579,657 of NW_024543831.1, read as the reverse complement.
TAGCTTTGGCAATGGGATCTAGGTTGGAGGTCTGGGTCTATCCCTGCTCCCTAGGCAAGTGGCCTAAGCAAAGGTGTGAAGCCAATTGAACCTCATTCTTCTCCATGAGTAAATAGAGGTGAGAATCTCTACCTTAAGAGGTTTGTTTGTTTTTGTTTGTTTATCCAATCACTAATGAAATAAATATCAAATTTCCAACTACGTGCTCAAACCTAGAAATGCCGAACAGATGTCATTCATGCTGATGTAGCTTTCAGCTTCACGTGGGGGGAGCATAGGTTAAATGTGCAATAGCACAAACACTATTGGGGAGAAAACAGAGAAGTACAACATGAGACAATGAATGTAAGGGCTGTGGCACTACTGTATTAGGAGTGGGTCCTCACATAGTTCCAGCAAGGAAAGTGACACTTGTTTCCACTTCCTGTGGTGTTGTTTAGACAGACTCTGATTTTCAGTGGCTCAGGGAGAAAGTGAGATTGGTGATAATAACCAAAGGTTACTGTTTCAGTGTCTGGGTGTTGAGGGAAATGATGGTCTTGAGGGCTGGCTACAGCAGGCTGGCTACAGCGGGCTGGCTCTTGAGGAGAGGTTTGGGGATTTCTAGATGAGAGCCTTGAGCGTGGTGGCGCACTGAAGGACGGAGCAGGTGGAGAGAATGCGGTAGACGAAAGAAGAACGAGATCTCTAGGGAAACAGGCAGATGCCAGGAAAGAGCCCTTTGCTGAGATAAGCATACGAGGCACGGGAAGATTAAATGGGATAATGCATTCTGAAATGCGGGGAGCAGCATATGGTGGGTACTCAAGGAGCTGTTGACGGCAGAGTCGGTGTAGATGGCGTATTAGTCAGGGTTCTGCAGAGAGGGAACAACAGGGATGTGCACATTGATGCGTGAGAAGGGATTCATTTAGGATTTATTGAGTCACATGATTAAGGCTGTGTGATAAACCCCACAACAGGTTTTCTGAAACCCTGATACCCTGGAGTGGCAGTCTTGTCTCAACCCAAGCCTGAAGGACTCAGAGCAAAGAAAATTGGCTATATAAATAGTATTCTTTTAGTTTTTAATTTTATTTATTTATTTTAGTTTTTGAGATAGGGTTTCTCTTAGTAGCCCTGGCTTTCCTGATACTTGCTCTGTAGACGAGGCTGGCTTCAAACTCAGAGATCCACCTGGCTCTACCTCCCAAGGGCTGAGGTTAAAATATGTGCTATCACCACCTGACAACTCTTGTTAAAACCCTAACCCAGTGGGGCCACAGGCCCAAGTCCTGGCATTCTGAGGTCAAGGAGCCCAGAGTTTTTATTTCCAAGGTAACAGCAGGAGTCTGTACAAACTCTCAGAAGGGAGGCCATTTTGGCTTTCCAATTCATTCTTTCTGGACCCTCTGCTGATTCCATGTTGCCCACCCACATTAAAGATGGGCTCTTCCCTACCTGGTCTCCTCAGACTCATATGCTACCTCCCCTGGGATCATCTCATGGACACCCCAAACCACAATGAGGCAAACGTCTTGATATTCCTTAAGTCAGTCAGGCTGATACTCAGAATGAACTACCACAGATAAGGATGGTTGTGTACACATGCACATACGCATGTATCCACCCTGCAGAGTTAAATCTCTCTTGGGATTCAAGCAGGGGAAACTAAAGGTCCTATGCAGTTGTCTCATTTCCTTTATGGAAACCGTGAAGCAGCTGCTGAGACAAGGGCAGAACCCTAAGGTCATGAGGATGAGAGTGATGGTTTAAATTGCTTATAAAGGAATGAGAAAGAGAAAATGGTCCCAGAGGAGACAGTTTGTCCTCTGCTAGACAAAGCTAAGAGCCTGCCAGAGTCTGGAGATTATGTGTGACAAACACTTTGGGTTCCCTACAGTCAGTACTGTTTCTCTTTATACTTATGGTTTTAGCTTTGGGGGCTGCCTAGTTGAGTGTGGTATAATAAGCAGTAAGAGAGAGGATGGCACCAGGAGAGGAACTGGGTATTGGGCTGCAGGGTTTGACAACAGCCTGTAGAGTCAGTGGGTATGAGTGACACTGGGTAGCTCAGAAACATACAAGAGCCACTGTCTAGGACATTGAGAAGGTAGAAGAACTGGAAGAATAGAGAGGTCAATTAAAGGGTAGTGAATCGGGATTTCAGTCTTCAAATGAAATGCAGTTTTAGAATGTACTCTAGATAAGGGTTTTTTTGAAAGTAGGACTTCAGGAAGTCATGAAGGACTGGAGAGATGGCTCAGCAGTTAAGAGCCCTGACTGCTCTTCCAGAAGGCTCGGGTTGAATTCCCAGGACCCGCATGGCAGTTTACACCTGTCTGTAACTCCAAGATCCGACACACCTTCACACAGACATACATGTAGGCAAAACACCAAAGCACATGACATAAGAATAAATAAATTATCTAAAAATAAGTCAAGGAGATTGGAGGATTGACCTCCATCCTCACAAATGATATGAAACCTCTTTAACCAAGGACACAACGATCTGTAATGACCTCACTAAGTGTCCTTTTCCCTCTCTCGAAAGGCTTGGCATTGGTTAGCATCACCTCCTTTCTTGTAGGCTCCTCTGTATATCTGGTATGTGGACCCTTGGTCTTCCTTCCCCTTTTAACCGTTCCCTGTCTCCTCCTCTCATTCTGGCCTTGCTGAAGGAGACATTTTCATAGGACTCTGAGCTGTCCCCACATTCCTGTTCATAGTCATCCCTGGCAGAAGTATGCCCGAAAGATCAGTGTGGGGAAAGAGAAGCCAAGAAGATCGTGTAGAAACTGTTTCTGAAGTTAGAATCAGTCATGGGTGTGTCTAAAATATATATAAAAAAAAAGGACACTGGGAAATGGCATAAGAGGATGTGGCAAACATTTTAAGAGTTTCTGAATGCCACTTGACCACTGGGAGAAATGTATTTGGGGGAAATGAAAAATGATAACAAAGTGACTAGAATGCTGCCACTCACTGAGATGAAAACAATAAGGAAGAACATAAGAGACTGGAAGCGAGGGGTGAATAGAAGGGAGTAATGGGCTCTGTGTGGGTTGTTAGGGGCTTTGGGAGCCTATGGCCTTTGCCAATGAGATGTCATCACACAGAGCCATTGCAGGGGGCACTCTGAAGACAGAGACGAGCACTGGAAAAGCCTCTGTGGCTATCAATCATGCTAAATTCCTCATACATGATACACTCTGTGAGAGAGGAAGCTAATACCAACAAAATGTAAGTAGAGAGACAGTGGGCACTACAGATAGGCTCACGGAGAGGTACTGTGAAGGAGGAAAGAAGAAACTGGAGACTGAGAGGAAAGAAGAAAGCATCTTGAGGATGAGGTAATATTTTTAGGATGGAACACTAGAATGGCTATGACTTGGTAGAAGGGTTAAACAGGACAGAGAAGAGGCAAATAAAAATCTAGTTGTTGGGTGATGCCACAATCAAGAGAGAAAGCCTTGTGGCACTCACTGTCCTTCTGAAACGTGTGCCCCCCACCCAAAAAAAAAAGGAACATTGAGGTGGAGAGGCAACCACTGGCGGGCTTTGGTATTCTTGGTAAAGGAGAATGTGACCACATTCAGATCAAACTTGGAGGGGATGCTATGGCATCCAGGTCAATCCCCATCAGACCTGGAGATAGGGGCCTGAGAAGCAAGGAGTCAATCATGTGTAGACTTACCCAGAAGTTTCATGACTTGTTCCTCTTCTGCCATTATAATCGCAATTACACCCTTGTCACTCAATTGGTTGGGGGCATATGTTGTGAAGTCATCCTAGAGAGAAGCCACAGCAACTCAAAGACAAGGGATGACACGCAAATGAAACTGGAGGCACAGTGACATCCTAGAGAGAAGTGTGTGGCTCAAACTGATCAGACACCTATAGTGTTAGAAATTTGATTAATGAAAAAGCAATAGCTGGATAATGCCCACACTCAAAGTCGAAATGTCCCAAGCTTCTTATATCATGTCAAATCTACCACAATCTTTTTGTTCATATTTATTCTGTTTGGGGCAATTGCCAACAGTGCTTTTGTCCTTTGTTATTGGTGGCGGTGGTTTGGTGTTGGATTTTTCCTACTCTTGGTACACTATGCTCTTACTAGCTACACACTGTTGCTTAGGTACTTGGAAGTCAGATTTTTTTTTTTTTTAAGATCAACTCAATGTCTGAGTTGCAGAAACTCAAGCTCCTCTATTCTTCTAAAAGTTATTGAGGGATGCTATGATTTTTTGGGGGGGGTTAGATATCTAACTGGATATTAATAGAAAATAGCACTGAAAAGCTGAGGTGTTTATGAAGTCATTTTAAATTAATAATGTCATAAATAATATATTTTATGAAAAATGCATAAAATTTCACAAAATATTTTAACAAGTTTTTTTTGCAAGTTTCTTTGCTTTTGCCTTGAATAAAAGATGGTTTGACTCTCTTATTGGCTTCTGCATGCAGTCCTCTGTGTAGACCATTCAGAAAAACATGAGGAAAATTCTACCTCATGTGGCTATACCACAAGAACATTAGTCTGTTTTTTGTTGCCAGTAATACAATATACACAATATCTCAGACTAGAAAGAGTTATGAAGAAAGGTGGTTTATTTAAGTACATTGTTTGTTGTCAGAATCTTAAGGTGTCCCAGGACAACACACGGTAAGAAACAGAGAGCACTGTGTGTGTGTGTGTGTGTGTGTGTGTGTGTGTGTGTGTGTGTGTGCGTGTGCGTGCATGGGTATATCTTCTGGTCTCTCTCCCTTTTCTTATAAACCCCACAGGATTCAGCCACGGGACTTCACTGCGGTGACCCTATCTACTGTTAATTCATGAATTTCTACCCATTACTCCAAAGAGGACTAAATTTCAGACCATTGTAGGATGCAATTCAGTCATAAAGAAGCTAAGGCAAGACTATTTCAATGCACTGTAAAGATTATTGTGGGTGTTCTTGAACACAAAAATTTGACAAATGACATCTTCTTAAAAGCCATTTGCAATATGGAATTTGAAGTCTGATCACTTAGCTTAGCTTTTTTCACTTACTTAGCTCCATTAAAACATGTTGGTTACCATGCACTTTGGATAAACCATTAACTTACTCATGATTTTTAAACATTATCTGTTGGTATTTAGGAAAAAAAGTTCACTGAATCATTGACAAATGTATTGACGGCAATAATCTATATAATATATAAAATTTGAAATTGCATGCATTATTGTTACTATGATTTCAGCAGTAAAGTCCTTAAGTGTTGCAAAGCTGTTAAGTGCATACAAGTAAGAACAGGCTTCCCCAAACAGTAATTTTGCTTGAAGTTAGAATTTTTATCATCAACCACAGATACCTTCCAATTGTTTCCATAAGGTGACAAGCTTACTTCATTCGTTTTGAAAAATAACTTCCAAATATCCAAGACTGAATACCCCTACTTTGCTTCTCAGTAGTTATTTCAAATGGGACGATTGTATCTAGTGGGACGCACAGCTCCATACTCTCAGCAACCACTGCACTTGGACCCACACAAGAATAGCTCATTCATTCTTGCCTTTGCATCACCAAGTGTGTTAAGATGGTCTTGTGGCTTGCTCACCTTTCGGCATTTCTCTTTGTTCCTCGCTGTAAGCCTTGAGCATACTACCTCATCTTTGGATGTTTTTTGTGAAGCTTTGGCATACCTAGCCACATTATGGAGTCCTTGGAGATACTTCACACTTATGCCTTCCTAGCACCTAGAATATTTTGTCCAGGTGGATAGTAGAACACACGGTCCACAGTTGTCAAGTGAATGCTACATGGAGGAGATTATTAATAAGAACCTCTCGCCTCTCCTATAATCCAAGTCAAGTGTTGCCATTTGGAGCTTTGTATGCTATGAATATGTCTTATTACCACTGGTTAATAAAGAAGCTGCCTCGGCTTATAGCAGGGTAGAATATAGCCAGGCTGGAAGAATATATATATATAATATATATATATTAATATATATTATATATATATATATATATATATATAGAGAGAGAGAGAGAGAGAGAGAGAGAGAGAGAAGGCAGATTCAGGGAGATGCCATGTAACTGCCAAAGGAGAAAGATGCCAGCCACCAGCCAGAACCTTACTGGTAGGACACAGCCCTATGGTGATACACAGAAAATAGAAATAGGTTAATTTAAGATGTAAAAGTTAGTTAATAAAAAGCCTGAGCTAATAGAATAAGCAGTGTTGTAATTAATATAGTTTCTGTGTGATTATTTCATGTCTAGGCAGCCAGGAAATGAACAAGCAGTCTCCGCCTACATGCTAAGGTGATTACTAAGACAGGAGCATCAGCTAAAACCATCAGCATATTAATGGCTATGTTTATCTAAAACAGCAAGTTTATGAGGAAACATATTTCTTCAATAATAAATTACAACTCATTGTTTCTAACAATGGCTGCCCCTAGAGACCAGCAGCACCAATGGGAAACAAAGATTCAACATATCTTTGAATGTAAGATGGGATTATCTCGTTGGAACATGCACACCTATTGAGTAGGCTGACTTACTAAGTCTTTCTGAATTCTATAGAGGTGCTTCGGGGATGCCATCAGAACAAGGCTCTAACACAACCGATGGTTTACTGCAGTGTATTTGTAAAACGTAGCAAGATTATTTATTAAAATTTGCAGTCATACAGTTGCCCAAATTTGATGTATGGAATACCAAACTTTATGATTAGAAGTTGCAGTCTGTGTTGCATAGATTCAAACCTGGCATATTTCTTAAGTGTTTATGTGTCTGAGCAGCAGTTCACTTCTTTTGTGTGCAAACATCTATGAGAAATAAAATGATCCTTGCTCATCAGGAAGTACCCAGCTGCAGAAACACAGCAAGTGTCTCTATTTCTCAACTCAGCCATCCTCCTCAGGACCATTCCCCTGAGCTGCCGGTTTTCAGCTGGTGGAAAGTCACTAGAAGCTATGACAGTGAGAGAGAAGTCTGTGGAGTGGAGCTTACAGTTAAGAATTTACCTCTAATTTAACTTTACCGCCAGAGTTTTCATAAACAGATTTACCATACAAAGAGTTATTTTCATTACATGCATCCAATTCTTTTGCACATTTTTTTTTATTATGGGTGGGAGTGTGCACATGCAGCAGCCAGGGTGTAACTTGTGGGCGGTGGTTCTCTCCTTCCACCATGTAGGTTTCAGGAATTGAACTCGGGTTGGCAGGCTGGACAGCAAATGCCTTACCCATCCAGCCACCTGAAGCTTTTAGTAACCTATTTTTTCAACTGTTGTTGAAATGCCTCAAGTGATAATCAGCTCTGTACCCTTTGCTGTAGGTAGCTTTCTTCTTACCACTGTGATGGAACTCTAGGTCTCATTGCACTTGGCAATACCTTGAGCCATGTACACACCATGCCTGCAGAGCCTGTGGCTAACAAGAATGTTCTCGTTTGCAGCTAACACTGTTCTTCTCAGCTCCTGAGGTCACATGGAGGAGCACATCCTGCTGAGTTTCCTGAAGGCAGCCTTTGAATGCCAGACTCAGGAATGCAGCTGTGGACAGTCTCTCCCTACATTGAAGTTGACAGTATCTACAGAGTCATGTAGCTAAGTGGTGTTTAGAAAGTGAGTTCATACCTCCTGCTTAGTTCCAAGTTACTAACTGTCCTGGTTTCCATGGGACAGCTTTAGTCAAAGACACAGAGTTCAAGGCCCCTTTAAATCCTATCCAATTTTCCTGACAATGGGTACAAATCCCTAGATCTTGCCCAGTGGAAATGAACTTGGGAGTGTTGATATTTTCAAGAATTATGAAAAAAATCAGACACAACCTGGTGTTTATTGATCTCCAAGAAGAGAAACCCTAGAACACTTTTTTCTCTGAGCCAGTTTTTCTTTCTGCCCACAGTGGCCAATACAAAGCCTCAAACCCAATTGGTATTTGGCCCTGTTTTGTTAGAAACTACTGGTGGTTTTGTGCCAGAGGTAGCCCTAGGTGTTCATCATGAGCTCTCAAAATGACTGTTCTTGCAGTTGCAGATGGCTATGCCAGCTCCAAACAAAGAAGGTCAAGGAGGGTTCTGCTTAGACAGTGTGGTTTCTGGAAGGAATTTGCTACAGAGTGCACAAGGGAGCGCAGCATGCTGGACTCTGCTGACCCAGGCGATTTTGACAAGATTAAATCAGCCATAAATCCATCCTGGGCCTTTTCTCTTCCCTCTAAGAGTGTTTTAGAGAGTTTGGTTGAAATTTTAGCTTCTTCTGCATTGAGATATATACCCCTGCCCCACTTCCGATGACAGATTTGTCAAAACCCTACCTCAGAAAAAGCTGAACAGGGATACTCTGCCCTCATGACCATTTTGTAGAGCAAAGAGTTAAGGGCACAGGCTTTGTCTTAAACTTGATCTTGGCTTACACAACCTGATAGAATTATATTACAAATGAGGAATATGAACATGAAGTTATAATAGCTTCCAAAGAGACAATTACTCCTCTAGAAAATGAAAAGTATATACTATTGGGAGTTTCTTTGCTAATTTTGGGAAACTTACTTATTTTTTAATTTCTTGTTTCCAAATTCTCATTCCTTCCCCTTCCAGGTGTTATTTTAAAGATAGGAGATATCATAGCTTGGGGTCTTGCCCAGGTATCACATCCAACTTCTGTCAAATGTATTATTTGCTGACTTACAAGAAATATTTAGGCTCCCTTATTTTGGCTCTTCCATCATTCATAGTTTATTCTTCAGGCCAACTTAATCTTGTAGTTAGGTTACAGTTCTTTGGGGAAAAAAGTTAATGCATGCATCATGGGTAAGCATACATAAATTCCTGGGCCTTCTGAGGATGGTTGGTGAGTTGGACTAGTAAATGTTGCCATGTTGTCTGCGGAGCTTGAGGGTGCAGTAGAAGATTCTTGTTTGGTTTCCATATTCCTGTCTATCAGTCCACAGGTACTGAAGATTTAAGCCTTTGGTGATTCGTAGCAGAGCTGAGAGATGGGGAAAAGCAGGCCTGTGTCTCTAAAGAGCCTCCTAGGCCAGGGAGCAGCTAGCCATGTTTGCCCATCCCCTGTGCTGAGTTATTCACCCTTAAGTGTTGGCTAGACATGCTTCCTACAATGAATAGGAAACCTTGCACACACAGGCCAGGTGAGCTCCTGTTGACATGTTTTTAATATATGTTGACTGAGTTTTCTGTCCTGCCCAGCTCCCACAATCCTTAAGTCCCAAAGAAATCACACAGAGGTCTGCATTAATCATAAACTGATTGGCCCATTAGCTCAGGCTTCTTATTAACTCTTATAACTTATATTAGCCCATTATTCTTATCTGTGTTAGCCACATGGCTCAGTACCTTTCTCAGTGGCATAGTCACATCTTGTTTCTTCTGTGTCTGGACAGGACTGCAGAGGGAACTTCCCTCTTCCCAGAATTCTCCTGTTCTCATTGGCCCGCCTCTACTTCCTGTCTGGTTGTCTCGCCTATACTTCCTGCCTGGCTACTGGCTAATCAGCATTTATTTAAAACATAATTGACAGAATATAGACAATTGTCCTGCACCAGTATACAAAGATGGGATGGCATGAGGTCATGACTGTTTAAGTAAGACAAGCAAACAAGCAGTTATAGATTTTTTTTTCTGTAGGATTTGTAACTTTTAGTTGCAGGTTCTTGGAGCATGGGGTGTGGGTCTGAGTTGGTTATGGTGTATTACAAGGTAATTGGCACAGAAGTGAGTTTGGGGTCCTACTGTAATTTAACAGAACAATAAAAATACCAAGATACATTACAGCAACAACTTTTTCTACTTGACTTCCACTCATTCAAAACTTATACCCCTTGTCTTGTCATTTATGTGTTAAAAGGAAAAATACAGCTCAGGCTGTAGGTGTGAGCTCAAGAAGGCAGAGCCCAGGATGCCTGCTGTTATCTTACTGTTTTCGCAGCACCTAATAACCACCACTGGGGAGGAAAATGGAAGAATCCATTTTTCTTTTCTAAATTGCATGGCAGACAGACCCATGATGTCACTCTCTTTGAACAAATAACAGTGGAAAAAATGTTTTATTGGTTTTTTTAAAGATAAATATGGTGGGTTGTATAGGTTATAAATGGTACCATGGGAGTGGAAACAAAAGAATGCAGAACTGTCCAAGTTTGTCTCTATTACAAATGTCACTGGGTCTGACCTGGGTGTGCTGCTCTGCTGGTACAGGCACCGGGCAGGTCCTCAGTAGGCAGCAGGCAAGTCAGAGAGCCGAGACACAAGCTTCTTAGTGATGCTGCACACCACCCTAGTGGCCACTGGAGCACGTGTTCTCCGAGCCTTTCTGAAAAGAGGAACTCAGCTGGACTGCCTGGGAAAGTCACCTGGGATCCCTGACCATTATCAGTGTCCTCCCCATCCCTAACTCTAACCATCCCTGGACCCTCTGCTCCCTGCACACGTGTACCTCCTAGTCAGATGTAAGTCTTTCAAGCTCCTCGTGTGCTGGGGTACCTAAGAGGGAGAGGCTTACTCAGAAAAGAACACCTTTGGGAAGACTCTGGTACCCGCTCAGCCTCAATTCTCAAAGCCCCACACCCTCTATTCAAGGGAATGTGTTGCCTTACCTCCAAGCAAAAGCAGAAAAGATCCCCGGGGACCAAAGTAAAGAATATAATGTTCTTCATCTATAGCATATATTTTTCTGTCTGCAAGATAAATACCACAAAAGTGCTGAAAGCCTGACCAAAACCGCTTGTGTTGCTGGTTCACATCAGTGTTGGCTCTGCAGCCTGGTTAGCCAGCCAGCCTCAGTGCTTTCGTTATGATTAGACCCTGTTTCTTTTGCCAGGAGAAGAGGATGTCACAGATTTGACCTCTGTGGGTTTGCTATTGAATGGGTCTTTGGCTAGAAAGTTCAGAGCAGGTTTTGAGGTTCTCAGACTTTCCTCCTGGACAGCTGTCAAGAACACTCAGGAGAGCAACTTGTCAAAACCAAGGCATCTCTCATCTGAACACTGATACTTAAAAGGAAAAGATGTATCCAGTCCTGTCCAGCAGAGACAAAAGAGGGTGCCCTTTATTGTGACCTGTTAGGAAAGGCCATATGTTAAGCATCCTGCCAAAGTGACTCAAGCTACACGAGAATTGAGCATCTAGAATAGTGCTGAGGAAGCAGTTTATTCAGACCTCGCTAAGACTTAGGTAAAAACAAAAGTATTATGGTTTGATTGTCTTATTGTCTTAGACGCTGTTAGTATTCCAAGGAATTGTGTCAAGGGCCAGATGCAAGGCTATGTGAAAGAGAGCTCACCTTTCCAGTCTGGAGTGGACTGCCAAGTGAAGAAAACAGATGGGAAACAAAATTTTAGAGTTTCAAAAGGGATGTACCCAGGTGTTGCAGATTTCCCATTGCATTGGCATGTCATTCTAATATGACTTAGAGACAACAGGGATGAACCCACAAGGACATCAGGTCCTAGCAGGGGTCTGTGGAACTGGGGAGTGATAATTTTCAGGAAAAAAAGCAAAAAGCCAGCAGCAGAAAGAGGGAAGAACACATAGGGCTAAGATCACTGACACATCCTGATCTGCCAAGCTCCAGATGCCTTTCAGCATCTCTACAAGAGAAATTATGCGAAGCAAGTTTGTAGGTGATGAGCTGTAGGCATCACAGGACACACTCCTAGAATAAAGAGCCCACCTGTGGGTGCCACATGGCCGCATCAGTGAGCCAGAGTGCTGCTGTTCGACTACAGCTCTAGGTAATAGCTCTGTGTTCTCAGGCAGGTTGTTTGAACCTTTCTGGTTCATAGTTCCTTATTGGTTAAATACATTGATCAGATCCCCAGATTCCTAGCAGATAACTTGTCATGGAAGGAAATTTAGAACTCTGTCTCAGGCAAATGTAGTCACTGTTGAGGAAAACTATAAGTTCCCTCTAACTTACAATATATCAATTTTATGGTATGTTAGTTCCACATAGCCTCACCACCACTACAACCCCCCCCACACACACAACAAAATGTAGTATAAACACAGCTGGATTTTTATCAGACTTTGAATTTTAAAGGATGGATTTTTTAAAATTCACTCATTTGTTCATCCCTCCATTTAGTCAATGAAAATTTGATTTCTATCTCTTTGGAACTTCAGTGGAATTATTTTTCTTGCAGTTAAATGGAACTGAAATGCTGATAAGTATATTATTCTTAGGACTGGAAGTCCTCTTTACACTGACTGCTGAGCGTACCATCTTGATTCTCCCCATTGGTACTGTCTTGAGTCTGTAGTATGTGAGCTCACCCCTCTGCAGTAGTCAGAGGTGCAAACAAAAAAATAAAAAAAAAAAACAGCCCCAGAAAACCCTGGAGTTTTACTTCCGATCGCTGGCCTCACTTGCCTCACTATTTGAAAAGGCTTCCATCTTCTTTGTATGCCATCACACCCTTCAGAGAATCTAGAGACAAAGACCACTCTAAATGGCTGCAGGCAGCATCATAGAACACAGAGTCTTGGGGATCTTGATAGGAACATCTTCCAGGTTTTCTCCCCTGAAGCCTTTAGTGAAATGTTGGCACAGTGGTTCAGGCTGCTTCCCACACACACCTCCAAGCTAGTGTGGGTGTCACTTTACGGCTCCTTGGTCTGGAATATCAAAAAAAAATTATTTTAATTAAAGAAATAATTCACCAAACTTTGCTAAGTATTCTGTGTTTTCTTAAAAGAGTCAATGCCAATTTTTGTGGCCAAAACTAGATCTCTGGGCATAGGGGAATTCAGGCCATGGTATATAGAAGTCTTTTTCTATGATGAGAGACATGATTCCATCTCCAGGTAGGAGCCTAGGCTTTGTGCATCCTCGTCACCCGGTTCTTACAACTGAAGGTCAAAGTCTGCCAGGAACCCAATTTCCAGAACCATATTATAAGATTTATGCTTTATAAGCAAAATTCCTAGAGTTGGAACCTGTGTGAGCAGTTTGCAAAGTTGCTGGTTTGACTATATTGCATAATAGGTTATATCTGGGAAGGGGGGGTCCTCTGTCCCCCTCCTCCTCAACTTCTTCTTTTTATATCTAACAACTTAATTTTTCTCATCTCTGTTTAAAAGATTGCACCACATCCTTGAGCATCTGTTATGTAAGTCCTTGGGAAACTGGAGAGATAAGTTAAGAGGTGCCTGGGTTCTAAGGCCAGGATTTCATAGTACATCTTTTTCCATACCTAAAAAATAAATGGAATTCTGCTCCAAATTGTGTTAAGAATTCAAAGAGACAAGCAAGGCTTCTTCCAGGTTAGGTTGGATGACCAAATTAATTCAAATGTATCTGAATGACTCTTTCTGGAAAACACTACCATTTGGAACAGTGCTTTGTGTACATTACCCCAGCCTACATTCTGAAAACTACACTCTCGTGGTCTGGCCCTTATTGGTGTTGAGCTTCCTGGCCTTTTTGCTCAGTTCACTTTTATCGTTCTTGTAAACGGAGGTTTGCAATTTTAACTCCCAACTGTTATTCTGAGGTTGTTTAGTTGCTGCCTGAGTGCGGTAGCCCCCTAGCTCCCTGGCAGCCATATTGACTAGCCCAGTTCCTTCCGAGGGTCAATGTGTTCCCACAGAAAATGCTGTAGTCATCATGGCTTTTCTCATGGGCGTGACAAATCACTTGACCAAAGCAACTTAAGGAAAAGGAAGGTTACTTGGGGCCATTGGATTGAGGGCACAGTCCCTCATGTTGGTGGGAGCAGCTCTGGCTGTGGCAGCAGGCGCATGAAGCACGCGATTGCAGGTCATGGTGGGGGCGGAGTCAGCAAGCAGAGCCATGGATGATGGATGCCCATGCTCCACTTGCTTTCTGCTTTTCATTCAGCCCCACCCTTAGCCAACGAGATGATGCCATCCGCATTCAGGGTGTGTCTCCTCTTCTTAGTAAGCTCTGCCAGAAGCACCCAAAGATGTATTTCCTATGTGATTCAGAATCCAGCCAAGTTGACAGTCACACCTGCCTTATAAGAGAGAGGGGACAGCCTATATCCTCCCAGATCGCTTTACACCCTATGTCCCTTAAGTGTGTGTAATTGTAGCTGGTTGTGGTATTGATGTCCCATTGCTTAGTCATTAAGGTGCTTTCTTCCAGTGCTTGCGATGTGTTATTAACTTCTCAGATCTGTCCTGCTGCTCCTGGTTTAAGTCTGCACACAGTGGGAAGAAATCTTGTTTCTTACCAAAAAGAAAAAAAAATTGTAGAGCAATTTGATCCAGTCTCTTCTGTTGAAAAGCTGAGTTAATTATATTTAACCACGGATGATGGTGAAGTTGCACTAACAGCATTTTTTAATCAGTGACTAATGTTTAGCTTGTGTAGGGTGGGGGAGGTGGCAATTCAGATTGGTTGGGGGGATCTGGAGACTGAATCCACACAAAAACTTTAACTGTGTGATTAAGCATAAGCTTTCTAATGGGGATATTATGGGATACTAAAGAGACCTCTACTGCATGAAGTTGGAGCTAGAATGTAAATGTTCTTGTGGGGCTATTAAAGAGAAGATAAAAGGCGCTCCTCTCTCTCTCTCTCTCTCTCTCTCTCTCTCTCCTCTCCTCTCCTCTCCTTTTCTCCCTGTCTCTCCTTTTATTCATATACACATTTTCTCCCAGAAAAAACAGCAAACCTAAAAAGGTCAGGATAAGAGTGACCTAGTTAATATCAACTTTATATCCCCACCAGAACCTGGAGACAGTTGTCTTTGTGGTTTAATGGACAGCTAGATAGACCTGTTTACATGTTATGATGTTAGCAGGTCATTCCAAACTGCCTTTATTGGTAGAACAATTAGTATTGAACTCTGCGGTGTAAAATCAGAGTGCAGATAGGCTCCATGTTAATAAAGCACAGAGCAGAGTTGTTTGTTTGGGAAAAGCTGGAGTGTGCACCCTAAACTCGAAGCTGGCGTGTACCGTGTCCAGGGCAGTACCATGTCTTCCCCTGTGCCCATGCAGTGCCTCTGGGACTCAGATGTCACTTCTGGGAACAGGTAATACATGTTTTCCTTTGTCATAAGTTTCCTGGTTTTCATGGGGGCTCAGGCGTGTGATATGAGAGAAAGCACATGAAGATCTGGGACCTGATCATCATACATTAGGCTTCAACAAGAGATGGTTATGTGTTTCTTTGTTTGTAGTAACTTAGCCTTCCTTGACTCAGGAAGGTAGAGTGGTAGACATTTGACAGTTACGAAAGCCACCCACCCATAGCCAGGAGTTTCCAAGCTTCTTGTGGCATGCTCAAGGAGAATAAAGAAATGTCGACACAGAGAAAGAGAAGAGTTAATGAAGATTTACTAAGGAAAACAAGAAAAAACTCCCAGGGGGTGGGAGGGGCTCTAAAGGAAGAATTGCCTCCATGTTGCCCCCCTGGTGGCCGTTCCTGGATCTCATGGCAGAAGCTGATGAAAATGGAGCTAATCTATACTAGGGTTGGCCTGTTGTTGTTGTTATTTTGCTTTAAGTTTTGGAGATTTGTGTGTGTGTGTGTGTGTGTGTGTGTGTGTGTGTGTGTGTGTGTGTGCGCACATACGCACGTGCATGCCACCTTAACAAATAAGAAGTACAAATGCTTCAGTGTTATGCATGGTCCCTCAGCCCAACCAGAGAAGTGATCTGGTCAGAGCAGAGGTCACCCGTGACTAGCTATGGATGCACTGAGGGCTCTGACTCCTGTTTTGATGAGAGAGGTTTTCTACTACCTTGTTTCCTGAGTTGGTTTGTTTGATTGATTATTTTCCTCAGGAGTTATGAAATAAACACACCTAGAACTTTGCACCAATTTCCATGTCTTTATTTTTCTAGACCTCAGTCCCTTCACTTCCTTTGTCTACCAAAAGCTATCTTTTTTTTTTCTGGGAAATTCTGTTTATATTTCTCTAGTGCTAGCTTGTAGGAAGCTTATAATATCCTTGAAGCTGGAGTGGGGAGGGCAGAGTTTAGCACTTTTCTTTGATGGAAGAGAAATATAAGGTCAAAAAATCATGTCAAGATCTCCATGGCAACTGGAAAAGAGCATACCAGATCCCATCCTGGGTCCACAGGCCCCAAAGCTCAACCCCATCCCATTGGAGTCTGTGACAAGGTATTATTCCTGTCTACCATTTTCTCCCCGTTGCTCAGTGAGTGCTCATTCTGAAATCAGAATTGCTGCCCTACAGTTCATATACAGCGTAGCTCCCTAAGTGGTTCTGATATTGAAGGTTTGGTTCCCAGCTGGTGGTACTGTTGAGAGCTGACTAGATCATGAGCCAACTAAGCACAACAGTGGGCTGAGCCCACTGGAACAAGTTCATCGCTGAGTGGGCTATGATGAGGTAGGGCCTGATTGGACGATATGGGTCACTGAGAACACGCCTTTGAAGAATGAATGCTGTCCTCAGATCCTCTCAGTCTCTTCCTTCCACTACCCCATCCGGTCATGGCTGCCGGGGATAAACAGTGCTGCTTCTCAGAGCCCTCTCTGCCATGATGCTGCACCTTAGCACCAACCCACAGGTAGGGGAGGCCCGAGCAACCAGGGATTATTACATCTGAGACAAGGAGCCAAGACAACTTCCCTCCGTAAGTGGTCTGTGTCGGCTATTTGGGTATTTTTGTCACAGCAATGAAACATTGACTAACAGTTGTCTTTTCTTCACACCCATCCTTCCTGGCTTTCTGTAAAATAAATGCATTTAGCGCAAGTTCCAAAGCAAGGGACTCTTGGGATGCACCAGTCAGAGTTAAAAAGATACAAATACAGATTATCCTGTGTTCTCACTATTTGAAAAAATATCCACAGATCAAAATAAGATGAGGACCATTTTGAGAAATTAGTCAAAGGAAGAGAAGAGAAAGGAAAGGAAGACAGCGAGGGAGATAGAACATGGTTTTGTTGTTTGTGTTGTGGTGTTTTACTTTTGGGCCACTTCTCCAGGTTTTATTTTTATGGCTAGCTTTTTCTTGGATGGAAGGAAGGAAGGAAGGAAGGAAGGAAGGAAGGAAGAAGACTAAGAAATTGAACGTGGAGAAGGGTGGGAGGAGGGGGAGGGAAATGGGAGGCTGGGAGGAAGCTGAAACTTTTTTTCCTTTTCTCAATAAATAAAAAGGAAAAAAAAGAAAAAGATGGCACTTTTCTTTCATGAATCAGTGGCCTCTTGTGTGGAAACAACAATAACAAAAATCATCCAGCTTGCCTCCCACCACTTACTGCTGAGAGCTAATTGCATTAACAGAGCCACAAATGCAGTAACAAGGATTAGGAGTCAGGAGTGATGCTGGTGTTCCAGTGTGTTTGTGTTTAGAAAACATAAAGTCATATAAATAAGATACACTGACCTCATTCCAGGTGCCACGCTTTCCCTAGAAAGTCCAGGGTTCGGGGGAAGACAGAGCAGAGCCAGGGGAGGTGACATAATGGGTCTGACTGCCTCTATGTGCCATTCGCCTAAATCAGATGTTGTTTTTCCCCTGTTAAATAATATTCTCTGCAAACCTGTTAAAGAAGGTCATTGTCTCCATTGCACAGAGGAGAAAACATGTTCAGAAATGCAAACAGTTTGTCCCAAAGCACACAGGTATTGAGTTGCAGAGTCTGAATTTGAAGTTAAGTGTATTTGGTCCACCCCATCATGTTATTTCCTAGATGTATTTTGAAGAGAGGCCTAGTGAGGAATCCATCATGAAAAAGGATAACTTATTATTCTAGATATTGTCCTCCTAGAATTAGCAGTGAGTTGGATTTTCTACTCATACAGGAGCCAATTAACATCTACCTTCCTTGCACCTGTAGTGGGTTGAGTACCACCCTCCCAAAATGCAAACATTGAAACCCTAATCCCTTGTACTTCTAACTGTGACTTTATTTGCTAATCAGTCAATGTTAGTATAATCAGTTAAGGTACATCCATACTGGAGTAAGATGGCCCATGATCCAACATGACCAGTGTCCTTAGGTGAAGGGGACATCTGCAGACAGACAAGCAAGGACACACATCTGCATGTCCTCACACATAGAGACACCTTATGAAAATTAATCACAGCCACAATCCATCAAGTCTGGGATCTAGCAGAAATTATGAGAGGCCTGGATCTGACCCTTGGTGCCTTCGAGGGAAGCATGGTGCTTCCTGCTGATGCTTAAGTCTTGGACTTCTAAATTCCAAATCTGTGCGGGAAGAAAGCCTCTCTGTTTGCAGCTGTGTGACTCCGTGGTCCTAGCAAGCTGCATGCACACACAGCATGTCATAGCTTCTCTTTCTCTTAAGTTTTTGGTCTCATCCTCTTGTGGCCAGGTTGGGCTATCGGTACCTCTTCCAAGCTGTCTTCATGTCATGATGGGAGAAGCTAGGTATGGTCTCAGAGTGATATGAGTCTCATCTCTCTGAATTTCAAATAAATGTCCTCACCTGGACTCCCAGTAACCCTTCCTCCAACAACTTCATCCTTAATGTGTTCCAGAGTTAATGTCTTTTGTACCACAGCTTCTGTTAAGTGTCCCTTGGCTGAATGTCAGGATCTTACAGTTTGGGGATGGGTCTTGGTGTGTTCTTTTGTCTGGCCTTTTATTTTGCCTTTCATTGTTTATTTCCAGATTTTAGAAGATAGCACATTTTGTTTAATTATGTTGGAGACAGACCGGCATTCTAGCTCTTACAGTCTGTGGGAGAGGAGTTGATAACAAAGATTATGTGGAGTTTAAATTGTGTTTGGTGAAGGAAGTGGAAATGAATAAAGCTGTTTTACCATGAAAAGTAGGTATTTTGTCTTGGATCTTGGAATGGGTGGGTTTTATGTTTTTTTTTTTCTTTAGCTGGAAATGTTCTAAGTGCTGCATTGTCTATTCTGTTTGCCTTTTACAAGTCTGACGTTATAAAAAAGGCAATTTGTATCTGTATTTGCAGATTTGAGCATGGCGGCTGTGTTTTGAAGGTTTAATCTGGGACTAACTGAGCCGCAGATGGTATGGAGTTGTTTTCCGTGATGTTGTTGAGTTCCACTTATCAAAAATACTGCATGTGAAAAAAAAATGGGGAAGGCTGGGAGGGATGGCGGAGTGGTTTAGTGCCCTTGCTCCTTTTGCAGAGGACAAGAGTTCAGTTCTCAGCATCTCCACCAGGGGGCTCTCAACCACCTGTGACTCCTGCTCCATAGGATCGAACTTCCTCTTCTCTCTTTGGGCGCTCACACTCACGTGTTTAAATATATACATGCGTGCGCGCTCACACACACACACACACACACACACACACACACAGAGATAAATACATAATAAACCTTAAAAATAGACCACAGGCGGCGCCTTCCAGCCTCTACATTGGAAAAATGGAGTTTTAGAATTTGAGGTAGTATCAGAGTTGCTGTGATGTGAGCTTGGGAAATCTCCCTTCCTTGCCCACACATGACCGCCATGGGGGGGGGGGTGAACTGAGACGTCTTTTCTCTTACTGCATTAGCCATGTTTTTGATTAGTTGTTGGGGGGTGGGCTCCTGAAACCAGAAAGCTTTTTTCTGCCCTGTCTGTCTAAATGGGGCTGATTTAATTTGAATGAAATTTTAATTAGAAAAATTCTTTCAAGATGCAGCCCTGATTTGAATATTTATAGGCACGTTAAGGATCTCCACATACCTGGGGTCTAATTTGAATTGCTTCACTGGACTTCAACCCTAATAGTCCACGGAGAAGGAGACTGTGTGATAGGGCGAATTACCCATGCACAGTGGGCTGAGAATGGGAAGCCAGCCGGGGAAGGGGCTGCACGCTTGGCCTCCACTGTTTTAATAGCAGCTCTTTGTCCAGATACATTTTCAAGGCTCGTGAGCATTTAGTTGTGGGGGGTGGCAAAATATATGACCAATGTTAGCATGGTACCTGGAGCACACAGCTTATGGAAACAGCAGGGTACGTTACAAAAGCTGCAGGGGTAAGGAGTTCACCTCCATCCAGGCTCATTCTTGTCCAGCTTCAGGCTTGTATTCTTGGATTAAACCACCAGTGCCTTGTCTCTGGAATAGGGTCGTGCAGACTTCCCTTGCCCTGGGCGGGCATCATTGTACTACCTGCCCTGGGTAGTAAGTTACTTCAGGCCATGGTAGTGTTGCAGAATAAAAAGAAAGAGGTCCTTCTCTGCCCTTTTGGTTGTTTCTGAGTAATTTCGTGCCCACGCCCTCTTTCCCAAATGATTCTTTTATGTTTGACATTTTAAAAAAAAATCTCTACAGCACTTACTTTTGTCGTTATGTATTTAGTGTGAATGTGTGTGCCCTGTGCAACAAAATAATGTTTTTGACTAGACAATGCATCGCTATTAAGGTCAGCTTCTCGCTGGGAAATTCGAAAGAGGAAATCCTATATGTATATAAATGTAAATGCATCTCCCCCTCTGAAGATGTGCTGGCAATCTGGACACACTGAGGAAATTCAGCCTGGGCAGGCGGGGAGTCAACCTCCCTGCAGAGACTGTAGACACGTGCACAGCTCCTTGGCACCTCCTGTCCAAGGCCTGATGCTTAGCCTATGCTGACCGTTCTCTCATAGATATGACTCTATGTCCCCATCAAACGCTAGATACTTCTAGGCATTGCAGATTTTGCTCAGTTCTGTGAGTGCAAGGGACTTGTGCTGAAAGGTTCTTTGTGTGCTGCAAAAGAAATCTGGGGAGCTTTGGTGAAAAGCAACATTTGACTCTGTGGCAGGGATTTGTTTAATAAATGAGGCCCACAGATGCAGCTGTGGTTCCTGGAATGGAGGCTTCATGTGTACAGAGGCTGGCCATGCTGCAACCTGTCCTCCAGCATCTCCTGAGATGGGGCACAGGATGATCCCTACCTCCTCCCTTCAACCTCTCACTATGGGACAAATTTTAACATTCTTGTCTATCTGAAGTGTGAACATTTTTACATAGAATGCACTGAATGATAAACACACGCATACACACTTATATATTTGCATGCAGATTAGAGAAGCCAGGCACTGTTAAAATTTCCATGAAGACAAAGAAATAGCTAGGGGTCTTGAAGAGAAAAGGTACAATAGGGAAGGGACACTAGGGTCGGAGGAATGCCAGCCAGAAGCTGCTCCTGTGTGAACTACACTCATGCTGGGAGTACATCAAGTACTTACTATGCCTGTATTTTCTCTTACTCCAAGTCTGCCAGCAACTCCATTGCCACCCTCAGGGAATACAGGAGGTTATGTATGTGTGAAGTTTACACATTTGAGGGCCAAAAGGCTTCCTTTTTGCAGTCCCTACAAAATAAAAGTCTCCCGAAGTGACTTGGCAATGAAACTGCGAGATGATGTCATGCTTGGGTGGGAGACTGGTATTTCTTGTACTGACTGGGCCTTTGAATACTAACTTTGATGTGCTGTATTAACCATCTGGAGACATTTTACAGTTGTTGTCAAAAGGTTGACTCAGGTCCCTAATGCAACACGAGGAGTTGATGGAAGCTTAATAGAGTTTACCAGTTGTGCTGATTTGTGAATGACAGCCTCGCTATAACCTTTGGCCCAAAGAAATGGCTGCTGTGTGTACTGTTTGAATTGAGGCTTTGGGGAGCAGAATGGGAGCCAGGCATTGTGTAACAATTTGGAAAGCACTTGAATCGTGTACCTCAGCCCCAGCTTTTGCCCTCCTGGTCACATGTATGTCATTGATTTATGCGCCGTTTATTTACCACATAGAAAGCTTTTGGATTTAGGGGTTTTGCACATTAGCCTCCATTTTTCAGTCAGAGGCACGCTGGCTGGTCTTATGCCAACTTGACACCAGTTAGAGCCATCTGAAATGAGGGAAGCCTCAATTGAGAAAATGCCTCCATAAGATCAAACTATAAGGTGTTTTCTTAATTAGTGATCAGTGGGAGAGGGCCCAGACCATTATGGGTGGGGCCATGCCTGGGCTGGTGGTCCTGGGTTCCATAAGAAAGCAGGGTGAGCAAGCCATGGTGAGTAAGCCAGTAAGCAGCACGCCTCTACACCAGCTCCTGCCTGCAGGTTCCTGCCCTTCTTGAGTTCCTGTCCTGATTTTCTTCCATGATGAACAATGATGTGGAAGTATAACCCAGACAAACCCTTTCCTCCCCAAATTGCATTGCTCTTGGTGTTTCATCACAGTGATGATAACCCTGGCTACGACAAGAGGTGAGATATATTTCAGGTACCACATGTGTAGATTTGATTCTACATCTAGACTACAGGTTGTCCATGTATACCCTATTGCTACTGAAGTTGTAATGCTGAAAAGGATGAAGTCTTGGGCTTTACTCCATCTTCATATGGAAAAATAATGAGCTCTTTGTTTGCTTATTTTTCATATCATATGCTACTGTGTAAAAACATCAGCCACTGTACTCCACACATATCCACACACATACTCATGCTCCTATATTTGTAAACTCAACATGTTTATGTCTGCGTTTAAATATGCACATGTAAAAATAAAGAAGGGAAAGGAAGGAGGAAGAGGCGAGAATAATAACAATGCGAACGCTATTTAAGTCCTCTGGAGGCAGTGCAGCAGTGGATGAGTGGGTAGAAGAGGAAACGATGAGTAAAGAGGATGGGATGAGTGGCGGTGGTTGGTCAAACAGCCATCAGATGCTGGTGTTTCTGATCAAACACAATATGCCTCGGGGGAACTGGGTCTAATCAGCAGCAGCTCTAATAGCAAGAACACAGACTTGGGGATTTAAAGATCAGAGTAGCTTTTTTTCATGCTCCTCTGTCAACTTTGTAGAAGTCACAGATTGCAGCTAAGAATGGGGCTGATCTGAGCATGCATGGGTCAAAAGCAAATATGGCCCCTGGGAAGCCAATGGCATTAGCAGGAATACTCACTAAGAGCAAACCTGGACAGTGAGGGTTATCCCTGCCATTCTAAATTAGGTTTGGCTTGGATTGTGATGAAGCTGTAGGAGAGGAAGTGGGCCCAAGGTCAGAAAATGTGTGCCAGAGCCCATCAAAGTTGCTCCACCCACAACTGACAGAGTTGTTTACAGGAGATTGGATGCAGATGCCCTTATTGACCGCAGTCTGATTCTAGGACATCTGGTCTACTCTGAGGTCACATCCTCATCTCACCTTTGATAATACTCTCTAGTCTGAGAAGGTTCAACACAAAACACTACATGGTTTTCAAGAGGAGCGTTACGGAGTTATTCCAAGATTAATAGTCTCCTTTTGTTATGTCTTAAAATAGGTGATATCTACAAACCTCCCCTAGTGATTGTTTGGGTTTGTTGTTTTTTGAATGTGTGTGGCTTATTTTTATTTTGTATGTCTAATTTATTTGATTTTCCTTACTGTAGTCAGTGGGATGAGGTCAAACTTAGTTTTACAAACTCCTAAAGGTAGCTACTACAAATTTTCCCTAAAAGTTTTCATGGTACCATAGAAAATTATATCATTTATCTCACACTCTGTGGGGAAGACCTAGCCCATCAAGGTCTTATGAGGATTGTGTCCTTGGTGAAAATTAGGATGTAGAGGGTCATGAAAGTAATATGCTATTATTGGGTTTACTAATTGGGTTTACCAGGAAAGATAACATGGCTTTGGAAGGCTGGCATTTGTAGTCCTGCCTCAGCTTCTCTAAACTTCTTCATAGACTTCTCCATCTACCAATACCCTAGGAGGAAGTCATTGTTGACATCACAGAGTGCTCTCTCAAGTACTCGCTGGGATGTTTTTCCAGCTGTCAACAGGTACTCCTGGGGTCAGGAGAAAGAACTCAGTTCACAGATTGCTCCTTTACACCCATCTCTGGCTGTGACACAGCAGTGTTGATGCCGGTTCACAGACGCCCCGGCTTCGATTGCCGCTCAGATGAGGTGGCTTAAGGGACATCAACTCTTCAGGCCTCTGCAATCACATAACATGCTAAGCTGCAGCTTTTCTTCTATCTTCTGTGCCCTGGGCAGTCTACCTGGAAATACGTTTTTGGCACATGGTCTTCCAAGACCTGTTGTTTCAAGCCCCGTGGCGGAGGGAACATCAGGTTTTTCTTAGCATTTGCAGCTGAACAGCCCTGAGGAAAGCATGTGTAAATGGACGATGCAGAACTGGGAAATGTGGATCCTTGGTGGGCAGACCCCCATCTGAAAGGAGCCCTAGCCAGGGTGCCCTCTGCTCTTCCTTTACTCTTCTATCCCTGTCTCTTACCTGATACCTTCATATTCTGCCACGGATTCTCCCTTCGCTCCCTTCGAAAGCATGCCCACAGCAGTAATAAAGAGATACACGGGAGGCGAGTGGGTGGGAAGATGCTATTTTAGAACACTGACTTTATAAATGGGTAGCTGAGCTCTCAAAAAAAAAAAGTTCCTTAGAGACTGTGTGGGATTTAAAATCCAAGAAGTGAACACGAAATAGACCATACAAATGAAACAAAGGCAGACAAGGTCTGCCGTTGCCAATTTTCTTCTTTCTTTCTCACCCCATCCTCGGTGTGCCTTCATCTCAGCAGAGGAGAAGCAGTGTAGGAGAGATAATAAGTTAACCTGAGAGCAAGCAGGAGTCAGGAATCAAAAGGAGGAAGAGGCAAGTGAAGGAGAAAGACCTAAATCAAGGGTGAAATAGCTTGGGACGAAGATGCTGTCATGTGTATCACGTGTCTAGTGAATCCGTATGTTGGCTTAAATAAGACTTCAGGGTTCATCTTCAGTAAAGGGCCATGTTTGGGGGTGGTCAGAAATGATTTTATGTTTCATTGTGAAATGGTGCGACTGGGAGGTCCGTGACATCTTTCTGGCCACTTATCCATCTGGCTTGCCCTGCCTCCCAGCCATTCGACAGTGATGTCCAGGAACATGGAGGCTGGTTAGCACTCTGCTTAATGCTCAGCTATTTTGTAAGTTTCTGGCAGGCAGCTTAGCTTCTGGAAGATAGGGGATCCCAAAGTAAGCTGCCCAGTGTAGTCATGAGAAAGAACTCAGTAAAAATTTTACGGAGACGCATTCCTTCCTGTGTAGTGGCATGTCACTCCTCAACTGGCCCCAGCATAGAAGATGTTTGCTTAGGTTCTGAAAAGAGAGGAAGCTGAGGCTAGACTATGAGAAGTAGAGATTGCAGGGACAACATCAATGAGATCTCCCTCAGCATCTACCTTAACATCCAAGGGCTTTTATCTCGTTTACACCAGTTCTGCCACTGGTATAAATGCTACAGATCACACCGGGAGAAAACAGGCTCCTGATAGTTCTTCTGTGTTTCATGTTGGCAGAATAAAATTTCACGAGCAGAATATTCACACCATAGAAAATGGCAAGGGCTAGAAGCCAGGCCATCCCTTCTACCATGAACTCTTTGCTAAGTATTTACCAGAATATCACTGGACAGGACAGCATGAATAAATTGTACCTTGTATTTCTAAGTTGTAGTAGTCCCCCAAGCCACACAACGTGGATGATAGGACTCCCCACACATGCCAATATCCCGGGATGCTCGAGTCACTTTCAGGAAACCATACGGTATCTGCATATAACTGATAGAGATCCTCAGGTCGTCTTTAGCATCACCAGATCACTTACACTACCGAATCCAATGCAAATGTTATGCTGTTCTTTCTAGTTTAGGGAATGGTAAGAAGGCAAGAAGTTTGCGCATCCAGTACAATACAGAATTTTTCCTGAATGTTTTTTTTTATTTATGGTCAGTTGAATCTTTGGATATTGAATATGTAGCTATGGAGGGCTGGCTATATGGACCTGACTGTATATATGTTTAATTTGTTTCCTATGAGGGTAGATGTCAATGTCTATATCCTTCTCCCTAACTTGTTGATTCCCAAGTAAAGAATCCACTGTTCTTTAGCTAGGTAGTAAAATGAGAACGCATTTCCATTTTCGGGGTTTGTTTAAGAATTTTACAACAAGTTGAAGGAAATCATGTCTGCTCAGCTAAGCAATTTGGTGTCTGTTGATAGCCAAACAGCCTGGGAAATTATCTTTGCCTCAGCTCACCCACTGTGCAAGGCAAGGCTGATGTGGAGCTGGCGGCTTCCAGGGGCTGCTATTGTGTGGGATGCCGCAGAACAGGACGAGGGAGCGGCAGGTATATGATTTAGCCATCTCTTGTTCTGCCTACTTTGCTTAATAAGTGAGCATTGCCAGGCAGTCATTGTGTGACTATTCTGTCAATGCCTGGGTAATTTCTTCTCTCCCATCCCGCAGGGAGCTGTGATAAAGCATAGACAATCACCAGAAGATTTTTTAGAAAGAGCTTCCAACAAACCACAGAGAAATTGTTGGAGACATGGAGATGTCTGTGCCTCTTTAGCATAAAATGCTGAGATTTCTTGTCATTTCAGACGTTGTCTCTTGAAGTGTGGAGACATGTGGCTTTTGTGACAGCATAGCCTTGGGAGGCATCTTGGTTAGTAAGAGAAATGGGTAGGAGAGGAGTCAACCGATAAGCAGTCTAGAGTCAAAGAATGTTGGTGCCCAGTCTTGATGATCATTTGAAGAAGATAGCAGAAAGCTGGAGATTTTCTCTTTCTCTGAGGTCAACATGCCAAAACAAGACCCCAAATTTCCAGGCAACATAGGTTCAACAGCCACATGTACAGACAGCATGACTGTCTGGTCTCCTGCCAGCACCATATTCTGTGGACCACTGTTGATGGCAGATGCTATGTTTAACATCCTGCATTCTACTTGCTTCTTCTGATGGGCATTGGATAGCTGTGGGGCATGGCTATAGATGGGTACTTGGAAACTGGCGTTGTAAGGCAGAACCCTCACTTTAAGGGGCATGCAATGTCATTCAGCTTACTACAGAGGGTCATCCTGCCTACAAGAGGAAGAAAAGCATATGGGTTTTCTCTTATCCCCAAATTCATTCTTTCTTTGTCTAGAGGGGATCCTTTTCCTTAGCATGAGAATTTATGTTTAAAAATTACATGGAATTTTCTGGAATGGTCTTCTTAAAGCCTGACATTGGACTCCTAGCCCTGATCAGAGTGCACACAGGAGACTCACCCAATATCTGAGGTGTGAACTGGGTGACAACCTGGTGCAGAGGCACCTTCCTCAAGTGTGGAGTTTGCGCTCTTTCACTCCCCCCACCAGCAGAAGCAGGAAATCTTTGCTTAGAGTAGAAGCGGTAGAAGACACCCACTGCTCCCTTGAGGCCTCTTTCTGTTCATGCGGACCTCATGGAAACAGAAGTGAAAGGGACTTTGGAACAGAGCGAATGTATATCCTAAATTTAGCTTCTTGCTAGCTGTGTAATACTGAACAATCCGTTTCAACCCCAAATCTCAGTTTCCCCTTCTGTGCAGTACATCAGTGAGTCCAGGGGCCACATTGGGCTCCAGGGGTGAGGTCTGTACGCATCTAGCCTGATGCTTAACACTTACTTGCTGGTGCAGATTCTCTTTACTTCTTGGTGGCAACACAAGAATAAAAATATCCCTGATCAGGAATAGCAATGCTGATTCCCCTGCAGGGATGTCCTTGTCAGTCTCCTGATTTCATTAATACCATAAAGACGGGTTCCACCAGCCAAGACTGGGAGAATCCTCATGGAGGAAATTCCCGCTGCTGAGTAGGGAGAAAGGGAAGGCTTTGAGATCCGGTCTGAGAATGTCTGGTGTGAAAGAGTCCTGGGGGCTTCTTGAACACAGTCAGGCTCTGTTCCAAACCGCTGTGGCTCAAGCCGGCTTGACTCAGGTATTAACTTTTACTGGGGACTGAGGCTGCCTGGCCTGGCAGCTACTAACGCTAAGACCCGAGTATCTGCTTTCAGTGTGAGCAGCAGCAGGACAGAGGTCTGGCCCTGTTCTCCTTGGGCAGACTTTACAGTGAGGCTTTAACCCACATGGTCTTTACTGCCCTTGCCAGAAATAGGAACAGTTACGTAAGAGTGCTTGGGGGGCTGCTGTGTTCACATCTGGACCTGGGAAGCGCTGTGCTTGGCTGGCTCATCATCGCTGATTCTACATGGGTGATTTCATCACATTGACAGATAACCACGCAGAATTAGACTGAGGGGCTATCTTCCACCATTAAAAAAATATAGCCTCCAGAATTTAAACTTTCTTCAGGAGAGACCAGATAGCCATTTTGGCTTCAAAAAGTATTTCTCAAAATAGGCCCCGGGGGTGCATCCAGAATGAACACTTTGGAGTCACTTACTAATGTTAAAGCCCAACAAGAGGGAAGGGGTAACTAGAAGCAGCAATTTCTTTCTAGATCCTTGTTTTACCTATAGCACTGACTGTGATGGTACCACTTGATAAAACATGGTTTACTATCTTTGGAGTTATCCATACTCTGACCTTAGGCCCATCAGGATAGATTACCACATGAAGAAGCATCTCACTTCGGACCACTCCCTGAGGGGAGGAAGTGCCCTAAGAGAATAGTCTGTCTAGTTCGGTTTCTTCAAACTTACTCTCCTTCCAGATGATGATGTACCACGGAATGGCAGCCCAGCTCCCAGAGTCTTAGTGTTGGTCAAGCTGGGGGGTGTGGAAAGTAGCTGTGCTAATTGCCTTCATTTGTCTTCCATCCACATGGTCCTGATGCTGCTTCTCTTGATCTCTTCCCAATGTTATCAGCTGCTGCCTGGGGATGCTAACTTGTTTTCTTTGGCCTTATTTTATGGTGATGATAAGTACCACGTACAGAACACCACTGTATAGGAAACCTTTTTCTGCCATTTGGATTACTCCCTATCACACAGCAGGGTGAACTGATGTCGTCATCTCTTCTTCTCCCCAAATGGGACTTCCTGTGGTGGGATCCTCTATAGCATGACCTCAGCATGAGTTTGGAACAGAAGCAGGCTAGTCAGCCAGGCTATCTTTTGAATGCTGTATCTAGTTTAGACCAGAACGCCAGCCAGTAGCAGAGTCCAAGGATAGAGCCCCACTGCAGAAGGGGGCTGCACCTGCTAGGTGCCCTAAGATGTCAGTCTTGAGGAGTAGCCTTGACTTTACCCAAGTGAGGTGGGGCTTCTACTGTGCCTCTAGAATCAGCAAAAATAGGTGAACCTGGAACTCCCTGGCACCCTTACCTACAGGACTGGGACAAGCCAGCGCCAAGAGACACTGCTTAATTCATCACCAGCTTCTTTGCCTCCATCATGTGACTATTGAGCTACAGTGGGTTTTCACACTCAGTTACGTCAACCTCTCCTTTTCCCAATGGGTTCCCTGGGAACTGGAGAGATAGAAGAGCTTGCTTAAAACTCTCTAATGGTTTTCTGAGATAAGACTAAAAAAGAAAACCCCAACTTCCTCCCCTTGACACCTCTAGCCTCTGCTTTCATTCTGATTTCATAGGAAGACATTAGCCACCAGGCTCCAGGCCTCCTGCTGCACAGACACAGTGGTCCTCCTTGCACAGGTCCACCCTCTGACTCACTGTCTAGAATGTGCCCAGGCATTTTTACCTAAATAGCATTTTTCCTCTTTGTTATGTAATGTAG
The DNA here is from genome assembly GCF_018167655.1 of Microtus oregoni. NCBI lineage: Eukaryota > Metazoa > Chordata > Mammalia > Rodentia > Cricetidae > Microtus > Microtus oregoni. The sequence continues at coordinate 6,550,228 of NW_024543831.1, read as the reverse complement.
GAGACAATATTCACCTCTGGGGGTGCCATGTGATTGAGCAGAGTGCCAGATGCCAGGCAGGTAGTGTTTGTCGAACCCACTGGCACCAGAGCCAAATACAAGACACTTGGAAACCACAGCACTGGCTTGCCTCACCAGGCAGCTACTTGGTGTGAAATTTTGACTCCCGCTTTTTTGCCAGCTTATTGTTTGAATCACTACAAGTCTTGCTAGCCATATCTCATTTTATGACAAAGAAATTTCAGCTTCTTAGGATCTAACCAGCCAGAACTTTGGTGTATGGGGAGCTGTATTAATGAGGTCAGTGTGTGTTGGGAGCTGTATTAGTGAGGTCAGTGTGTGTCGGGAACTGTATTAGTGAGCTCAGTGTGTGTCGGGAGCTGTATTAGTGAACTCATTGTGTGTTGGGAGCTGTATTAGGACTTTCCATGGTGTCAACAAAATACTAACACAAGGTACTGATAGACAAAAGAGGGTCATTTTGCTTTATGATTTTGGAGGTTCAAGTCCAAGGCTCGGCAGGCCCAATGGCTTTGGATTTCGGCTGAGGGCAGCACATGAGGGAAGTGCCTCTCAAAGCAAGCATGTGCACTACGAGCAGGAAGCAGAGAAAAGGCTGGCATCTTACAGTCCCCTTTGAAGAAACACCCTCAGTGTCTCTACCTTCCAAAGGTCCCCAGTACCTCCTAAGGAAGCCCCTTGATGACTGGGCACATGGGAGACATCCAAACCATAGCAGACACTACTGTATTTATGTCCATGGGCCTTGCAGCAAACCAGTGAAGTCCCCACTTGTTACAGCACAAGGTGTCTCTTTACATCCTTGAGTCAATGTCCTCAGTAGAGTGAGATGCAGGGACAGACATGTGTATGGAATTTGGATTTCTCTATAGTCTGAAACACAGAAGACAGGAAGAACTTACGGGAAAGGGTGTTCAGCCATGGCCACGGTCTCCCGTCTTTCTCTATGAAGGTTATGTTTCAGTCACAGTCCATATCAGATTTCAGGAAGACCTGCGGCTGCAGTGCAATGGCCCACTTGAACAGTGGTTTTGAATTCTCACGTTTGAAGCAGAGCTAATGAATCACCAAATGACCTTTTCTTTTACAGTGAAGCGTGCGTTGCAGGGAGGCAGTGGAGAAAACAAGAACCACACAGAGATATTAGGAAGAAATACTAATCTTTTACACGCAAGAGCCAAATTTGTCCTTGGGACTCTTCGTCTCTAAAGGCAAGATGAATTCAGCTAGGAATTGTTGGGAACAATTCAGAGTTTTCTTTCATTGCGTTCAGCAGGGGATCGCGAATCCTATTAATGTGCCCGTTGAGCTTGGAAATTTGTCAGTAGAATAGAACAAAGTGAAGAGTCAGGTCGCTCCTTATTCCATCGAGCAGAAAGCTTTCTACGCTAAAACGACTACTGCATAGTGCCGGCTGTCTTTTTACATGGGCGTTTTGAAGGTACTATAGCAGCAATTTGTATTATTTTATGACTTATAGCTAATTCATAATTGCTAAAGGCTTTATCTCAGAGCCCCAAGGTCTCATTTTGGGAAGAGTGTCTGATGCCTCTTTCATGCACTCCCTCATCTTTCTGGGGGTTTTCTTCCCCCTTACAATCTGCAAGGATGGGCACAGAGCACACTGAATGGGTCTTGATCACTGTTTGGTGATCAACAGATTCACCTCTGGGAATTCTGGATGCAGCTTACAAAGGAAGCACCTCATTCTCATCTGATGAGCAAAGCATCCTCCCGAGGGACTGAGATCTGTCATCTGTGCTACAAGTGATCATCCTGAGCTAGGTGGACTGAAGATGTCAAACCCAGTGTTAGGCTCGGTGTCATCAATTGTAGCTTATCTCACCCCCCATCATATCTACTTTATTGTAATGGGTATCTACTTTCAAAAAAATATAATACATTCATGTATCTTAGCACGCTAGTGTTGATTTTGCAGAGAAACGTAACCAATAGGAAACATAATACACAGTCTCATAAATGTGGACATGAATATGCATATGTATACATTGATTCACTTATATGCGTGTCTGATTTGTGTGTATATTTTAGATAAGTATACAGATTTATAAATGAATAGACTGCTATAATGAGTGGGCTCACATAGTAACAGAGGCTAGAAAGCTTGAGGTCTGCCATCAGCAAACTGGAGACCCAGGAGAAGTAATGGTCCTAATTCCAGTCTGAGTCAGAGTTCCAGAACCAGCAGAGCCTATGGCATAAGGTCCACTCCCAATTCATGTTCAGGCAGAAGAGGTTTTATGTCCTGGTTTTAAAGAGACTGAGATTCAGTCTTACTCGGCCTTCAATCCAGGTCTTAACCAATTAGTGGAGGACCACCATGTCATTAGCAAGGGCAACCTGCTTACTCCATCCAATCAACATGATAACCTCTCCCAGAAATGCTCCCACAGACCCACCCAGGATGATGTTTGACCAAGTATCTGGGTACTCTGTGGCCCAGGCGAACTGATACATACAAGCGTTCCTCACAGTCGCTTATAGCCCATGCTTCCTAAAGGGCTGCTGTGACCCACGTGAAAATAGATGTGTGACATCCAAGTTTGTGCAGAGCTATGCTCCATTGCTTCATGGGACAAGTGGCAAAGTAAGCAGCGCAATGTAAGAGTGATTACAAAGATAACGAGTCTTCATCAGGGGCGTGAAGACTTTAACTGAGTGTGAGGTTGGTTGGAACTCATCCGTTATTCCAGGCAGGTTATCGACTAAGCCAGTGATCCCTGACCTGGCTACATAGCAAAATCACCAGCATCATTAGAAGCAGAAACACAAGGACCGCAAGGCAGAGGTACAGAACCAGAATTTTCAGGGGACAGAAAGAACCTCATTGAAGAGGAATCCTGGATCGTCACCTTTCAAATTCCAGGAAGGAAGGGCTTATGTTCTGTTCAGTCTAGTCTGTGGCAACAGTTGAGGCCTCGCTGAATGATGAACACTAGCCCGAGTCCACAGTGTGTTGTTGTACAGAGGAGATGGTACATGGGTCGACACTGATGGTAGTTTCTAGAAGGGTTAGAGACACAGTAGAGCTAGCACAGAGAGTCTTCTTACTAAGGCTCCTTGGAGACTACTAGTCACATTGCATCCAGAGGTCATCTCTTCCTTCCACTGTAATGACACTTTGATTCTAGACTGTACTTAGTAGCTCCCTCTCACTCATTCACCCTCTTCTTCCCTTTATCTCTCCTTCTTTCCTGCCTTTGCAGATCTGTCTGTCTCTTGCAGCTGGTGTCTGAGTCCCCTAATAAGAGAGGCAGCTTTACTCTGACCTTGCTCTAGACCCAGGCTCATGACCCCAGGATCTGATCTCTGACCATTCTTCCTTGTGACTCTCTAAAAGGATGTAGATCCTAAAGAAGGGCTAACTCTAAACTTGAATTCCTTTGTTCATTTGATAGCTTTGCCCTAAGTACAGGACAGGGAATAAGAAACCAAGGCATAGTAGTTGTGTGGTTTGGGGTGTTTCTCTTATTTAACTGAGTGATTGATTTTTTTTCAACTGCGGAATCTACCTGGCAGTTTTTGGAGAGAACAGGCTTCTCATCCTCTTTTCCCTGCTAGGGACTGAGCCTATAACTCAGTTCAGTGATTCTGAAAACTGATACAGTACAAAGTGTACGGTCTTAGTGTGTCTTGGTGATATTTGTGTAGAACATTCAGAATCTGTCAGTTCTCCTGAATGGGCTCAGTGAGAAATGCTTCATGAAATAGAAAGCTAGGTGCAGACCCTGCAGTGGGAAAGAAAAGGAGTAAGAAGTCAGTAGAAGTCAGAGCTGTATCTGCAGAGAAGAGGATGCTATCCAGAGGCAGATTCGTGGTCCCTGAGGGAGTTTAAGGGCTGCTGCCACCGTCTGCTCTTTCTCTCTAGCCATTTATCCTGGAAACTCTGTTCCTTAGTAGACTGGCTTGTCAGGTTGTTACTATTTAATAGCTTTCCATAAGATACTGGCATCATTAAAGGCCAAATAGTAGTGCTGACAGCTATGGCTTGTTTATAGAAACGAAGGCAGCTTGCCTTGTTATAAAATAACTTATACTGCATGAACATGGCTTCACATTCATATACGTTATTGCTTTTCCTTTCTGACCAAAGTTGTTGCTGCTGTTGCTTTTAGGTGTGGAAAACTTCTGCCAGTCCTGTGGAAATAGTTATGGGCCTCACCACAGTAGAGACCGATTCTGAGAACTATATCACAGACTGATATTATTTTGGTACAAACATCACACAGTATAAGAGTGTCCTTTCACACACCTGGATAGCCCTGATAAGTAACATGACATGCTCTCTCTCTTTTCTGCCCTTTCCATGGTCTCCTATTTAATCTTGTAGTCTGTGTCCACTCTCAAAACCCCTGAATTATATACATATAAACATTAAAACTCAGAATCCACATGTGAGAGAAAGCATACAATGTTTTATTCCTGAGACTGGGTCACTTCTCTTAGCAGAATTTGTTCCAGTTCCACCCGTTTACCTAAACATTTCATAATTTCATTTTTCTTTACAGTTGAGTAAAAGTCCACTGTATGCCCTAATTTTCTAAATAAGACCTATTTCAGACCATGTTCTTGAGAGTTCAAGGGGAACACTGGGAGGCTTGCTGGAGGTAAGAAGATATTAGACTGTCTTAGCACCCAGCGCAGACAGTGTGAGGTAACAAGCAGTGTGGCTCTGAGGAGAGTTCGAGCCCCAGCGCCAGGGACGAACCACATGGCAGGGGCTCTGTAGTAGATCTGATCCGCCAGAAGGCAGTGGAGATGGGGGTGGAGCCAGCAGCCAGGCTCTCTGATCCCCCAGAAGGCAGTGGAGATGGGGGTGGAGCCAGCAGCCAGGCTCCCTGATCCCCCAGAAGGCAGTGGAGATGGGGGTGGAGCCCGCAGCCAGGCTCTCTGATCCCCCAGAAGGCAGTGGCGATGAGGGTGGAGCCTGCAGCCAGGCTCCCTGATCCGCCAGAAGGCAGTGGAGATGAGGGTGGAGCCCGCAGCCAGGCTCCCTGGTCCCCCAAAGGTCATAGAGATGGGGATGGGGAGCAGGTTGTGTGGCCATCAGTACCCCTTGGATATGCCTCCATGTGTCTCTTGATTAGGTGCTAAAAAGTCAGCTGCCTGAGGCTGCTGTTAGGAAACATGGCACACGCTTAACAGTCATTTTCATTTTTTATGGATGTAAAGAGTACATAGTAAAATAATAAAAGCTATAGAACACTTAACGTATAAAACCAACCACATAGTCATTTATGGTCTGTCATAAGTGAGTATGTACATCTTATCCAGCTGATGACACAGTCTGTGTGTTTTTATAAGGAGCACTACAGTCATATAGTGAGTTGTGTTCCTGTGTCGCCATGTGGTAGGGATTTCTAAGATCTACTTTTTTCAAGCAGGGTCCCACTCTATGGCCCAAGTTAACCTTGAAGTCATCATATAACCCAGCCTATGTGTGTCTGTGAATCTGTGTGCACTTATGTTCATGTCTCTGGGTGTATCTGTATGTGAATCTGTATATGTTACATTCATGCCCATCTTTCTGTGTGTCTGTGTCTGCATCTGTGTGGTTCTTTTCTGCATCCTGCTCATGTCCTTTATTTAAACATGACATAGGGATCACTAGGCCAGGATCTCAGTGGTCTCTGTAGACTCTAAGTGACAAGAGAGTGGCTTGTTCTTCTGAGGATGATGGGAAGAAGTTTTCCCTACCTCTACTTGCAGACTTGCCCCATGGGTGGGTTTTCCTTTCCTATAAATATGAGCATGAAGGATCCAGGAACAAGCAGCTCAGATACTTGAGTCCAAATTTCCCATAAGGACTCCGTGAAAGAAGAGGCCCTGCCCATAATGAGAGTCTCCTTAGAACAAGACTCACCACCATGGCATGAGATTGGTGGATGTCTGTTTCTCAAGGGTGAGCCTCATTATTTATCCTTGACCTTTGAACTGGTTCTTTGAATATCAAAGCACTTGAAGACACGGCACCATGAGGCGTTCCATGCTTCTGCCTTTGATTTCACAGCTTGGGATCCAAAGGTTCTTTTGCTTGTACTATAGCTACAAGTTTCTGTGCCAAGCCTAGTTTGGTATGGGGCAGGGGGTGTAAGTGAGTAATAAAAGGACTTAGTAATGGTAGCTTCTGTAAAAGAAACAGAAACAAAAACAAACAAAAAAAAGCCATTAAATACACAAGCCAACATCTATGATGGATGTGAGGGTTTCATGGTTCATGTTCAATGTATGTGACTTGTTAGTCCTTCTTCAGGATTGTAGAAGTATTCTAGGCAGAAAGAAGGAAAAGATTAGCACATGGCAGCAGGGGCGGGGGGACGGATCCCAGCTGCCAGGATGGGATGATCACATTATTCCTTGTTCCTACCTGGTGACATTTCCACCACTTTCCTCCCAGCAAACTCTGCCCAAGACATTGGATTCCTCATAAGTCAGAAAAAGACCACCAGCCTCCTGGAGTGCAGCTGCAGGCTGCTGCTGTTATTAAGAGCATAAATCATAAGATAAAAAATGCCAAGGAGAATTAGGAGCCAACCTGGAGTAGGGCTGGATGTGGGGCTCCTCTCTCTCTCTGCAGGTAACCCTGCAGAGGCTGAGGGAGGCTCTATAAGCATAGTCAGGAGACTTCACTGAGAACTGGAGAGCAGCACCCTGAGTAGTCATATGGGTGGATGGTTCATCCTGCTGGCTGATGAAATAAATGGCACAGACCCCTAACATCTCCACTTCTGTGTGCCTACACTGCCCTTTTCTTGGCCCTTGGCACTGTCTGCTTCAGCCCTTTGTATTCAGCACCCACCCCTCCTCATTCTGATCTACAGCCGTGCTCAGTTCTGAGCTTTTGAGAAGCCACGGTGGGGGCTCATACCCTGATTCCAGGTGAAGAGCCGCGATGCTAAGGAAAGCATTCCCACTGGCTCCTTAACTCAAAAAGCAGCATGATCGACTCCAGAACAATAGCTGTGCTATTCAAAGAGTCCTTCTGTTCTCCCCACTCTCACATTGGTATGATGTGACTCTGTGGATTATCCAGCGGGTCAAGCACCATTTGACTGGATTGAGAGTAGCTGTGCCGATTGAGATTGGACTCAGCACCCCGTAGGAAAAAGTGTGACCTCCACAGGAATTCCTATGCCAGGGTCACACTGCAGATGACCTCTTCAAGAAGATGGCTGCCTTGAGATGCATAACTTCAGAGCCAGCATGAAGTCCAACAAATCGTCGCCCTGTTATGGTGAGGGTGAATCTGTCACCGTCCGTGCAGCAGCAAGACTGGCGTTGTTGCTCTGAGACGGGTTCTTACGTGCACCCCACACTGGGCTCTACCAGCCCGCCTTCCTTTCGGCATGCTGTGATTACAGGTGTGCACCCACCACACCCAGGGAACAGGTGTGCATCCACCACACGCAGGGAACAGGTGTGCACCCACTGCACCCAGGGAACAGGTGCGTACCCACCATGCCCAGGGAATAGGTGTGCACCCATCGCGCCCAGGGAACAGGTGTGCACCCACTGCACCCAGGGAACAGGTGCGTACCCATCGCGCCCAGGAAACAGGTGTGCGCCCACTGCACCCAGGGAACGGGTGTGCACCGACCATGCACAGGGAACAAGTGTGCACCCACCGCACCCAGAGAACAGGTGTGTGCCCACCGCACCCAGGGAAGAGTCCTTTACATACCAGCCTTCCAATAGAGAAGACAATGGAGCATCCAGCTGGAGAAAATACAGCTCCTCTGGTCCTGTCCCTGGTGATGTCCACCATCAGTGCTGAGCACAGAGTTGCATCTGCAGCAGGACAAGCTGCAGAAAAGCTTTGAGGCCAGGCCGATGGCTGGTGAGGATAGGGTTCTGGGGACACCAGGAGTGGCAGAAGAGTGGCCTTTTGGGCTCAGTACCTGTGGTTTTAGCCACTTCCCAGAATGAGGAAGGGCTCTGTCAGGGTAGCTGCTAGCCTGTGGTGTCTTCCTCTACCCATGTGCCCGTTTGCCAGCTCCTCCAGCAGAAAAGCAATCACCTGTCACCAAAGTTCATTTTGAGACTAACTCTATGTCAGTTTGGATCTAAAACAAGCATCCTGGAGCTGGGACATCCTGGATTCAATTCTGCTTCCTCGGTTTCTTCATCTTTCCAATAGGACAAAATACTACCAACCTCATGAGATTGTTGTAAAGATTAAATAAATTAAGCATTTAATACAGAGCCTGGTCCACAATAACCGCATACATATTGTTGGATGTGTAGAATCTTTTACTTGACAGAAAAGAGATCTTTACAATTCTCTGCACTGGTTGTTTGAGGAGCATTAAGCTCTGTATCTTCAATAGCCCAGATGTGCATACAGCTATCAACACATAAGGACATTTTTGAAAGACACGGGCGATATCTAAAATTCTCAGGATGAAGTTGCATGCTAGCATTCTCTAACTTTCTATTTTCTCTGTGCAAAGAATACAACATCTGCAAACAACAGCTGGACAAACATTGAAAGATATAATCCCAGCTTCTTGCCATGTTAGCAAAAGCTGTTGGAAGGGAGCAATGGGTGGGGGAGCCCGCCTCATGTTGGTACCATTTTATGGCTGGAAGAAAGACTCCAATGAGTCATTTTCACCAAGGAAAAGTTTCAGAGAGCAGCCTAAGACTACATGATCAAAACATCCTGGGTGCCATACAAGAAGCCTGAACTTCATTAATAAACAAAAAACAACAAAACAAACTTCCTCCAGAGGACTGGGTTGATGAGTCAGTGGGTAAGCGTGCATGCTGTGGAGTATGAGGACCTGAGATCAAATCCCCAACACCCATGTATAGAGCCAGGCATAGCTGGGCATGCCTATAATCTCAGTTTTAGATATGGGCAGATCTCTATCTATCTATCTATCTATCTATCTATTCTCTCCATACACATATATTATATACATAACATATAAGCAAAAAATATCAGTCAATCAATTAATTAATAAAAAGGGGTTGGGCTCATCGGGCAGATTATACAGCTCATCACAAGCCTTTGTGAACCCATGTTGTTTTAGCTCAGCATCCAGAGCTATTTTCTCCACTTGGCCACCCTGGTTCTTTGGGGATGGAGATGAGGCTAGGGTAAATCACATGAAGAGAAAGCAGAAGTAGCTACTGAGATACATAAAGAAAATAAGACACAGAAGAAAAAAGCAGCCCTAGGTCAGGGGTCAAAAATCTGCGGTCAATCCCAAGGCCTCCAAACTTCACTACAGCACATGAATTTTCTGCCTCTATTTTTTTTTCTGAGGATTAAATAAAAGAGTTGATGAGGGCACATCAGGTCCCTCCCAGAACTACCCCATTCGCTACTCACTGGCTCTACAATCCTGGCCCTCCACGATAGAGCAGGCTGAGAAGCCATGTTATCAATAGACCATGGTACAGCCCCTTGGCACACATAGACCAGGTTATGCACTCCTTGGGGCGAGGAGTTCTGGAACACTCTTGTCCTCACCTGTTATGCACTATAGGACACGGGGCTTCTGCCCACTCCAAAGGATTTTCCTCCCAGACTGGAAACTGGCCCTGGTGATACACTATAAGAATACTTCTGGCTTGATGCTTTAGCAAACACAGAAGACAGTAAAAGTTTCAGGGTATTTTAGGATAAGCAAATATGCTCTTTTTGATGGGCAGGCTGGATTCGCTCTTGGCTCAGTGCCGAATCTGTGGATCTAGAGTTTGTGTGGCTTATGTCCCTGCTTCGTGTTCCTTTGGGAATTAGAGATGGCATTGGTGGTGGGAGTGAGAGGCTGGAAACTGATTCTTACTTCTGAACAAACTGACCAGCATGTAGATTTTCTTGCTCTCTACTCAAAAGTGCATGACCTGATGTAACCTAGAGTTATGTTTTCTAGCTGCTAGGTAGTTTGGGGTCCAGCAACTACAGTTTTCAGCCATTATTTATATATGTGTGTGTGTATCTCCGAGTCTCTGATGTGTGTGTGTGTGTGTGTGTGTGTGTGTGTGTGCTGTGTATACTATGACAGCGTCATACAAACCTGGTCAGACAAACCTGCCTTATCAGTCCTTGCCTTCGACCTTGTTTGGTGACAGGATTTCTTATTGTCTGCCACTGCGCATGTCGGTTGTAGGCCTCCCTTGCAAGCTTCAGGCTGTTGACTCTCCGACCTCTGCCTCCCATCGCCATAGGAACACTAGGATTACAGATACACCTCCAGCTTTGCATGGGTCCTAGGAATCTGAGCTAAGGCCCTCACATTTGCACGGCAAGTGCTTACCCACTGAACCATCAGCCCAATTCCATTATCTTTTTTCCAATAAAGTGAAACCATCTGGTTTTTAAAGTTAGAGCTAATAAGATGATAGTTTGACCCAACAAACTCAGGAAGCCAAGAGTTCTGAGGCTTACTGGACTCCAGAGGTCAAGAAGGCTGTAAGCATTAGAGAGCTCGACCCCAGGTTCTGATTTGAAGACAGACCCATGAAATGGAACCAGCAGACAATTTTGCCTCATTCACAACAGCTCGGGTAATTTATTATGCTAAGAAATGGAGATGCTTGCTCTGACAAGTTGGCTTCTGTGATTTGGTTGCCAGAATTCCAAAGGATAGAATTTTTTGAATGGTGAGATCTATTCGATTAATCTGGGAGGCCTCTATTGTTGTGATACTCAACATGGCTCTTCCTTGTTCCAACCTTATTGTATAAATGATGATGCTATAGAACACTGACGATTTCCTAGGCCACGATCATTTTGTCACTTCCTCCACTGTCATGTTGGGTTGAGTCATGAGAACTGGGGAGGGTAGAGGGACTTTTCACCAATACCACTTGTTGCATGGCTTTGAACAGGTAACAATGTCAAGTTTGAATGGGTTTATTAAAATGCTAAGTTCTGGAAATCATCTCAGTATAGGAACATAAAGAGCCCAGCGTCTCTTGCCAGTGAATTTGGTTTAAAACTGTCTGTACTATCAGCAGCCAGTCTGTGTGGCTTACCTTTACCCTAGGCGTTCCAGTTTCTCTATCCCACTGACTTAAATGTGAAACCATCTCTACTGTCCCTAACAGCCATCTTTTTCCTCTCTTCTAGTCTGAGGGTCTACTCTCACACATCAGCTGTGTTAAGATGCTCACAACCAGAAGAAACCCTGGCTATACCGAGAGGGTTCCTTCCCTGTCTACATTTTCTTCTGTCTTAGCAGAAACCCAGGGACCATGATCCTGTAGGAACATTACAAGGAAGGTTTTGAAGTGGCTTGGTTATAGATTCATCACCACTGACCTAGAAACCTAGTATATTACATCTGAATAGTCAATTTTAAACAGAAATTAGATTGAAGTTTCTTGCTGGAAGATTAGCAGTGCTCATACAGTTTTTGGCTGATCCAACTTCTGCTCTGAACCAGTAGTAAGCTCTGATGCTTCCAGTAGCAACTAAAATGTAGTCTTCCATGCTGATGCCATTCTACACAACAGGAAATCAAGATCTCTAAGAATGTGTACATTATAGTGCCTCTAAAATATCATTGGCTTTGGGGTTTATAATTGAGGTTCATTTTCTCCTGAACAGCTACTGCCAATAATAGCTCAAGACACAACTGTAGGACTGATATGAGAGACACCCCTGTGCCATCAAGTAATTTATTAATTCAATTTCCCTTAAATGAGATAAATTTACTCATACCAAGTTTCTCTTCCAGCAGTACAAATCTTACATTCAGACTTATCCCATTAGTACACATGTACACATTTGTATGAGCTCTCAGTGGTTGCATTGGGACATACACATAGACATAAACACATAGGTCAATAGACTTTGGAGATGTTAGCTATGATAGTATACAAGAAATGTCCACTGTCTCATTTCTGCTGTTACAAACATTATTGGATATTTTATTTATTTGTGATTGTAGGGGAAGTCTAGATCGTGTGTATGTGTATGTGTGTGTGTGCATAACTATATAAAATATCTTTCTAAATCAGTTCAATACCCATATGAGATCTATAGGGTCAGTATGCTCATATAGAGATAAAGAATATGGACTTAGATTCACCTGCCAATCAACTCTGTTACTAAGTGTCTGACTGGAACCCAGACTGTCTCCTTAACTCTGGATCCTGAGTCCTTAACCACAACCTTCTCCTATTTAGCTCTTATGACAATCCAAGCATCTAAGTTCAGTCTCTCTGCTGTTACAGACAAGAACACTGGAGCCAAGGTGAAGTGGTCCATCCGGAGCTCTGCTCAGTGTTTCCATTATTGTGTTTTGGCTCTGACTGAATTCAGTCTTTTCGAAACAGATACATTAATGCAAAAAGCAGAAATAGGCTGCCTATCCACATATTAGATCATTTAGGAACGAAAATTTATTTTTAAGCCATAAAGGAAATCATTGCTTCCCTCCAACTGAAATAATCTCATTGGGAAGGTTATGCACCGAATAGACAAGTATTGGGAGCTTATTATGTGATTTTTTCCCATGTATTAATTCACATAACCTTTCCCAAGCTGTGGGTAGTTTTCTTTTCTCTGTTTTGCAGAGGAGGCACTGGGAAGTTAAATGGCTTGGCTATGGTCATACAGCTTACACGAGTCATACTAAGATTCGCCCTCCAGCAGATGGGCCGAACCTGGCCCTTAAGCACTCGGATGACTGCCACATTAGTTTGTTTGAGTTCCTTGTGTTTTTAGCAGGGAGCGTAAAATGTCACTGTCAGTAGGGGCTATGGATTCCTATGTCCCTGTCCTAGTTGTCTGAGGCTGGAATTACAGCAACTATGATCACATGAAAAGGCCCCCTAGTAATAGTTAGAAAAACAAAACCACATTTTCCCACGGAGGTGATTGCAAATAGCAAGATTTATGGTCGATTTCTAAAACAACTACTAATAAAATAAACATAAAAGCTACAATCAACACCTTTTTCAAAAATCTTTGGCCATTATTAAACATATTCTAGAAAAACCCCTTCATCATCTCGTACATACACACTAAGCAGAGCAATCCTCCTCTCTCAAACTGATGAATCATAAAACGTCCATGGCCCTGGGCCCATTCACAGAAGTGGTCTCATCTTTCTGTTGGCCAGTGTCTTCATCACCTCCCAACAATGCTTTCAAGTGGTCACAGAGACCAAGTTCACTTTCTACCTGGAGCTCCTACACCACAAACACGTTACCATCAGAAAAGAAAACCTGTGGAATCCAACTGCTGTGAGGAGATGCTGATTTAAGCGAAATCTATGAGCCCCTCTGGAAATCAGGATAATTCTTTGCTGTCGCTTTACCTAGCAAGATCCCCAACTCTCCCCATAAGTACCTTAGCATCGTTTATGAACTGAAATTTAATTCACTTTTCTTCAGTAACTATGACTTTATAGCATGCTTTTGCTAGGAAGTTGGGAGTTATAAAACATCTATCTACACCCAAAAGAGGAAGCATTGCTTCCAGGACATTCAACTGAAGAGAGAGAAAGGTTGAAAATGACAGATATATTTTAAAGCCAAGCACTCTCCCACAGACTTAGTTCCATGAGACAAGGAGAAGTGGACCATTCTGTTCATTAAATGACAGAATCTTCTTTTAAAAATATTTGCTCACGGGGATTAGCGTAGTATGAGAGAAGCAGCTGGAACTTTGGACTTTGTCACCGTGTGCTTGAATCTTGACCATCAGTCAAGGCCTTGAGCTTCTGCTCCCCCATCTGTCAAATGGGAGTCATGATATTATCATCTGTGAACAAAGAGGACAGTTGTCATTAACTACAGGGAAATGGTGACAGCAATGGGACTGAAATATTTGTGTACAAAAATATCTAACCCATAATTGGGAGAGAGAGAAAGAACAATGAATGGGAGCTAACAGGTTACAATAAACCTATTTGGATGCTTCAAAAAAAAGTCCTAGGATCCTGGAGAGACAGTACTTGATCTGCAAGGATTCATGTGGAAAAGCTTAGTGTGGTGGTGTGTGCTTTGTAATACCAGTGCTGGGGAGGTGAAGGCAGGTGGAACCGTGGGGCTTGCTGGCCAGCCAGGCTAACCTAATTAGATGAGCTCCAGGCCAATGGGAGATGCTATCCTCCAAAAGCAAAGTGGGTGGTTCCTGAATACACCTAAGAGTGACTTCTGGCCTACCCCAACACACATACACACACAGGCATACAGACACACACAGACACACAGACACACACACACACACACAGAGAGAGAGAGAGAGAGAGAGAGAGAGAGAGAGAGAGAGGCTCAAAGTAGTTATAAAATGGGAACATATGAGCTGGAACATTAGAATTAGATGATGTTTGTTCATTTGTTCATTCAGTCTTGGTTGAGTTGCTCATCACCTAAGTGAAGTATTTCCTTTCTGCATCTCAGTTTCCTCTCCTGCCAATGATGCAGCTCCTTCTGCCTGTCTTTTTCCTCTCTCAACGGTTAGTAGATTTACTAATAACAAAATGGCCTTTGTAAACATGATAGCGCAGGCTAGCTGCAAGTGAGCTTAACATGGAAATTATTGAACAATGTGATCCGGGCCAGCAAAGCCCACCCAGGTCTAGACACCTGAGGCCAGGAGCATTAATCTTCATCTGCAGCTTAGATGACAGTGTTTATGCAGAGAGACGGCTGAAGCAGAGCAGGGCACGGGACAAGTGATTAGAGAGCGAATGCTTGCACACGTGGCTTTAAAGGTGTACATTGTGTCCAATGAGGACATCGCCTTGCACACACAGCTAGAAGAAGGTGAGACACAATTCTGGAGATTTTATTGCAAACAATGAAAAGTAGCATGGGAGGTGTGGAGGGAAGGAGTTTACAGTTTACCGCGGGGTTTCCACTTCTTGTTATTAGACCTTATATTTCAAGGTTTGGTGTATGCAGGAGAATAACTTGCCACTGACTGTAGTCTAAAGCATCCAAATGTTGCTTGCAGAGTGTCTAGGTGCCTGTGTCCCAGCCCTGTCTGGTGTTTTGAGAGAGAAATCAGTCTCTTTTCCTTGTGTGCAAAGGGCCAGCAGTCTCCATGGAAGGTTTCTGTTTTTAGAACTGATGATAAATGTGCGTGAGGGATCCCGTTAAGCTGGGAATTCCTTTGAAATTCTCATTTCTCTTTCTCTCAGCTGTCCATAGATAGATCCTGGCTACATTTGGGTCTGAAAGCTCTTCAGCCTGACTCCCCCTTGAGAGTCATGTTCTTTTTTGAAAGGCGCTTTTTTTAAAAAGTGAAGGCTGTTTTTTCACTCAGAATAAGAATATTCTCCAGCAGGGAGGGTATTGAAGTAACGGGATCCATATGTTGAGGCCGCCAGCTAATGCTCAGCATATGGGCCGGCGAACTTTGCAGGCAGAAGTATGCCCCTGCTTTTAGGCAATGCCCTGGAAACTCCACAAAGGGATATTGCTCAGGTAAGTCATGTTTGGAAGCACAGCTTCAGGACTTCAAAGTATCATCCATTCCATGAAGTGTGAGGCACCAAAAACAATGGAAAAGCTTCTGCTTGGCCCCAAGCTCTCAGAATAGCAGAGGGGCTCAAACCTGGGCTTTCTATAATCCCTAAGAAAATGGCCTTGCTAAGGGCTGTCATTCAGTATATCCAGATGGTTTCTTATGTTCAGTGGGAATATCTTCCCTCCACAAAGATCACACTGCAAAGTGAGCTAGAACTGGGGAGAGCTAGGAGACCTGGTCTCCACAACACAGACCTATACCTAGAAATGACTGTAAAGAAATCGTTTCATTGCTCCCCCACATCTGTAAAGTGAAAAGGCGGGTCAGGGTGATCTCTGAGACCCCTTCCCAATGTCACAGTGTGGAACTGAGCAGCACCTAAGTCCAACTAGAGAGGATGAGAAAATCAACCCCAGCTGGTTGCATCTGGACCATGGACTCAGTCCTTGCCAGCATCATGTTCCAGTACAACTGTGTGTACCAAGGGCTAGGCACAGAAAGGTTGAGGGTGGGGAGGATGAATTCCTGGGTACGAATTAAGCCCTGATTCCCAGACTGGTTGGCAACAGCAAAGTGGAGGTGAAAACACACCCTAGATTGTTTTACTATTCCCCCTGCAGTCCAGGTTTTTGAATGCGCCCAAGCGCAGCCTCTTAGCCGCAGAGGAGAGCTCAGCTCCCTCCTCTCCTTGGCCCTGAACCCTTTTCCTTACCCCTTTCTTCCTTCCATTTTTTTTCCTCCATGCTGGCTCCACTTCACCCCTTTCCCTCTAAAGCCTCTGCTGAATTTCTCTGGACCTGCCTTCTCAGGATGGTTAGGAAAGCTGTACCCCAATACTCTGCCTTCCCCCTCCCCGTGTACTCCTTCTCCAGCCCCAGGCAGGCCTTTTGATCCCTGTATTCTGCTGAGCACAACTGTGGCCTCCTGTCTCATGAGCCCATACTCAGAGCTGCAGCACCAGCCCTGCCTGCGAGCCGGTCACCATGGCAACGAGCTTTCCCTCCATTATACTGTGAACAGAAAATGGCTGTTGGAAGGAAGAGCTCAGTGTCTCTATGACCCAACCTGGGTTTTTATCGGAGGGTAGAGGGCAGGGCTGGTGCTTGCTTCATAATGACTCTGAGGAGCTCTGTCTGTAGAACCCGATGTGTACTCGCCTTCGCCTTTTAGATTTCCTTAAAGAGAGCAGGGGCAGAAGGAAGCTGATTTCAAATGAATAAAGAATTCTGCTTCCCTATCCTAAAATTGTGTTTTTATGAACAGTCGTTATCTGCTCTAAGGAGATAAACGAGAAGCGGAATGAAGCCGGCATTGGTGAGATCTGGTGTTATGTATTTTTTTTCTTATCAGTACCATGGGGAGACTGAGCGTATGGATATTCAAATAAAAATGCAGGGAAAGTAGCCCCAGGAATGCAAAGAATCCGACGAAGCGCAGGCTGTGGGGTTTCAGAAGCACAGCAGACTGGCTGACCGTTCTGATCCTTATTTCCATCTCCGGATATAGGTGTGATGGTTCTGTGTTGCAGGGCAATGCAGACTCTCATCAGCACCCCTGCTTTAGAATGGGGCTGATTCGCTGGGACCAAGCATGGCAGCACAGGAAGTGGGCAAGCTAACCCTCTGCATGGTTCTGGGGTGACAAGCTGCCTGCCCTAGAGACACTTCAGACTGACACCCAAAAGGAACTGGCTGGCCGGCTCTTTCTGTGAATAAAAAACATAGCTGGCCCAGGGGACCCTTCCGCTCTTGACAGCAGATAGCATGTAGGAGTGATCTGGGTTGTATCTACTTCTGGCTACAAGGTAAAGTCACTTTGATAGTGGCAAGTTCTCAGAAGCCAAATAAACCTCATAGTCTTTTTTTAAAGCTGAGTTTGAAAATCCCATTTTTGAATGAATGCTGTAGGGTTTGATCTCAAGTTTTTAAAGGTGTGTTTGAACTCAACTTTTTCCTTTTCTTTCTTTTCTTTTTTTTTTTCAGTTTCCCTGCAAGTGGATATTGTTCCCAGCCAGGGAGAAATCAGCGTTGGAGAGTCCAAATTCTTCCTGTGCCAAGGCAAGTGTCTTGGGTCCCATCACATTCCAAAGCTTGCCTCCAAAATCCGTTGCTCAGAGAGGAAGCTGGGGGTGCCAGACCTAGAATTCTGGCCACTGTTCTCCTCTAGGTCAGCAGCGTAACCATTCCAAACCATGCTCAGAGATTTTCTCTTCATAGTGAAGAGAAACACTGTCTATATTTCTGCTTGACACTAGGGCATCTCAAAGGGTTTTGTAGGAAAACCAGCATATACCCCACAGAGTGAATCATCTCAGGTCTTGTATCTTGTTTCTTGTCTGTAGCCAGTTCTGGAATGCAGAATAAATTTAGAAAAAAAAATGCCTCTATAGATCAGGTTAAGGTTCATTTCTTAGAATAACTCAGACCTTGAAAAGTCAAGGTTTTGAAAGTGCATTGAGGATGAGTGCCACTGGTTGGGAAGACACATATCTTGGTTTTCTACAACCGATTTGTTCTGTCCATCACCATCACACATGTGCACAATGCTGGGATATATCAGAGCTGGCATTCTTATTGCTTCCTTAGGAAATATACCCTGATCATTAGTGGGAAACATCCAGGGGAGGAGAATACGTGGAATTAGGCTTCGAGGCCTTTGCAGATGACATGCCTGGGATTTGGAATGTAACAGAAACAAGAATGAACCGAACTAGGTGTGAGCCGCAACATTTAACAAGCAGCTTTGGGTGGAAAGAAGCTTTAATTGCCACTATGATTTGCATCTGATCAGAGGGCTGTGGCCGACGGAAACATTTTCTCCAGCTCTGCCATCATTACTGCAGTTTCAGTGATCTGAAGATAGCGCCTTAGTGCCCACAGCACATCTTGCAAATTGTGATTTTTATTGAAAACGTGATGGACCCCAAAAGGAAGATCGCATGTCTATACCAAACATCTCTATAGGGCTAGGCAATGCAGGCTGGTACCCACACATAGGTAGTAGGACAAAGAAGGAACATTGGCTTAGAGAGCCCCTCACTCTGACTCAACCTTGCTTTTAGGCAGCTGAGTAATCGTAGTGCCCCTCACAGGTGCCCAGAAAGAGAGGCGTTGCTGATATTCTGTCTCCTCAGAGCATATAAGGAATTGCCTGGGCAATAGGCATCAGAATGTCACTCATACAGTTGCTGAAGTCAAAATAGCTGGAATCTTACCTCTTGGATTACCCAGTTTCTCTTATATTAAACTCAGATGACCAGTATCCACCCTCTACATCCTGATCAATTGGTTCAGGTCAACTAGGTCCTGGAACTCAGGTCTCATATAAAATAACCCCTCTTTATTTCCCATCCCATAATATACATTCGTCTCTAGCTTAGTGCATGGGGAATAGTAGGTTCACAGCAAATATTGTCCTTCCCGAAGGACAGGACCACTAAAAACCATGACAGGCACATGTAGCTGGTGAGTTCTTTCAACTCTAGGAGATGTTATGACATAATTAAACAGACACAGAACAGAGCTGCCAAAGGTTTGATGATAGAGATCCCTTTCCAGCCTTCCAGTCTTTGCCATGAGGAGCTCTTACTGGGTAGCCACTGATACTCCGGAAGGGATTAATCTTCTTACATTCTGTGTTCTGAAAGTAATCTCTTCCTCCTTAGTGGCAGGAGAAGCCAAAGATAAGGACATTTCCTGGTTTTCCCCCAATGGGGAAAAGCTGAGCCCAAACCAGCAGCGGATCTCAGTGGTGTGGAACGACGACGACTCCTCCACGCTCACCATCTACAACGCCAATATCGATGATGCCGGCATCTACAAGTGTGTGGTCACTGGCGAGGATGGCACCCAGTCTGAGGCCACTGTCAACGTGAAGATCTTCCGTAAGAGCCCTCATGTGTACTCTTCACTCCCACCCTTGTTAGAAAGAAACATGGGTGTGTAGCAAAAGCAGAGAGATGACAACAGGAGGACCAATAAGGGTCTGTCCCGGGATGCTAAGAGTTCTGGTATATTCTCAAATGGTTCATCGTTGGCCTAGAATGCATAAGGCTGGTTTTCACTGGTCTTATGAGTCTACATTCCCACTGTCCTCCATGCCAGAAACAACACAGTTCCTAAAGGGCTACCATGGGTTCCTCCATGACTTCTAAGTGATAATGATAGACATACAGTTTAGGTTTTCCCTTTTTAATCCCATTTCCTTTGCTGGTGATGCAGACCGAAGACCTAGTGAGATGGGGTATTATATGCAAATACTTGATACTGCTCAGGAAAGGTAGTTTTCATTGCCACTGGAAGCCAGCCTGGCAGTGACATCTCATTGCCTTCTTACTACACATAGTGCTGACTCAAGTCACGATAGGTGACAGCTAGCAGGTAGGTGTCGAGCAGTATAGCATTTATTGCCATTCAGTGTGCTATCATTCTTCGGAATTCTCTCTGTTGTAAGGAAGTTAGGGAGGGGTCAGAGTGGAAAACCAAAAAATAACCAGTGACCCTCACTGTCACTGTAGGATAGATGTGACACTCACCACTGTACCCGTGTGTATCATCACTACAGCAGGGAGTCCATTCCCTTCTAGAGACCCCTTAATGCTAGCTGCTCTGCCTTCATCCACGACCCAGTACTGAGCTGAGCAGGAGCCCCTCCTCTACCTCTATATTGTGGGTGGAAACTGGCCTGGGATTGAAATCAGGCAGCACAGTTCTACGAGATGGTATGGTTTCCTCACTCTGCTCCTCATGCTGCCTTTCAGAGAAGCTCATGTTCAAGAATGCACCAACCCCACAGGAGTTCAAGGAAGGGGAAGATGCGGTAATTGTGTGTGATGTGGTCAGCTCTCTGCCCCCAACCATCATCTGGAAACACAAAGGCCGTGACGTTATCCTGAAAAAAGATGGTAAGACCTAAGTTCTCATGAGCTATCTGGTCTCCTAGATTTCCACCCCTGGGAGAGATATTCCATCTAAACACAGATTCAGGAGCTTAGAACCCACATGCAAATTATTGGACCCAAATAGATATATATATCTGTAACTGGTATGTTCGAGCATCTGGTTGTCTCTCCGGAGCAGAAGACATATCCCTAGTAGACTTATCTCATCTGTATTTATGGCCCAGTGGTTACTTTTCTCATTTCAGTCTAAAACCCAACCCTGAAGATAAGAAAAAGGACAAGATAGCCAGGTTGTGTCACGTGTCTGTAATCCCAGCATGCAGAAACTGATAGGAGGAATGGCTACATGTTTGAGGCTAACCTGGCCTACATAGTGAGTTCCAGACCTGAATCAACTACATGGTGAAACTCTGTCTCATAAATAACAAAACCAATAAAAGGCTAGAGCAGGAGGCCCAACTGCTTGCTTCCCTGATTGTGAAGTTTACTTACTGACCTTGGATGAACCTGCCTCTTGTCTCTTCCAGTCCGATTCATAGTCCTGTCCAACAACTACCTGCAGATCCGGGGCATCAAGAAGACAGATGAGGGAACTTACCGCTGTGAGGGCAGAATCCTGGCCCGGGGGGAAATCAACTTCAAGGACATTCAGGTCATTGTAAATGGTGAGGAGATCTCTCCTTCCTGTTCTCTCCATTGCTACAACCAGGGTTTCCCGAGACCTCTCTTTCTGTTCCTCTTGGGTATAGACCTGTTCTGACTCATTTCTACATCTCAACAGAATTTCTTTCCACTATCATAACCTCTGTGTGTGTGTGGGGGGGAGATTAATGTGTTAATTTTCACATTAACACACTAGTTTTTGGTGTCTTCCCTCAAGTGTAGATATTAAATGCCCTTCATTGCAGGACTAAAACCTTTCCCTGTTGTACTAATAAATCCCTCTTCATCCCTAGTGTCCTTGGTGTTATCATCATTAGGAAGTTAGTCTCCTTGGTTTGATGGGCAGAGAAAATATTGCAATCAATTCAGAGCTCAGAATAGTGAACATCATGGTCCGTGGGCTTATTAATCTTAATTTGCAATGTCAAATAAACACACCCGTAGCATCGATCTGCCACTTGCAAGATGTTTACAGGAAATTATAATGTCAGTACTAAGAAAATAAGTAAATCGCATTTGAATTGTTTTGGTTATCGATATGTGCTTTCTTGCCAAGCTCTCCCCCTCTCGTCCCTTCAGTGGAAACACTTTGTGCATGAAATTGTTTATGACAGATGCAGAGAAATGCCACTCTGCCGAGCTCTGTCTTTCAGACGCATACCAACCTGAAAACCACCAGGAACTGCGTTTTCTAACTTTTGCCGGCACGGAGAGCCTCCTTTTAACATTGAGTCCCCCCACCTTCATAGTTATATAGCATATATTGATTAAGGAAAAAACACCATAACAAATAGCCACACTAAATCAAATACCACATGAACATGAGTTAAGAGGTAATATAATGGCTAGAGTCTTAAAAAACAAGAATGCACATTTGTGGGCAAAGTTTTGGTAGGTTTCCATTAATTATTTAGAATGCCATGCAAGTTTAGATCACTTACACTGACTCTGTAGCTGTCCAGGTCTCTTAAACCCCAGGTAGTGACTCTGTGGCACCCTGGCCTCCAAATGTCTCTTCTCAGGGACATCGGGTAGTTTTAAGTTGTATACATCTGCCCCTGACATTCTTCTTTCCTTCAGTACCTCCCACCGTCCAGGCCAGACAAAGCATCGTGAATGCCACTGCCAACCTGGGCCAGTCTGTCACCCTGGTGTGTGATGCTGATGGCTTCCCGGAACCTACCATGAGCTGGACAAAGTAAGAAACTGGCTTGTGTCCTTGTGTCATGGGTGAGAAGAGATGGGAATCCATAGAACCCATTGTCTGTGGGGTTTCCAGTGACATGAGTATGGGCTTCCTAACATATCAGGGTTCAGGGTTCTTCTCTGGGAAGTTCTCTTGTTCTGTGTCTTTGGTTACTGTTTAATTTTCAGTCTTGTGGGGGCAGGTCCAGAGGGTGTGACTTGTGAAGCTGATTCTTTGAAACCTTTGTGAAAGATATTCACAGCCTTTGCACAGGCTCCGAAGATTGGGGAGAGGCATTAAAAAAAAAGCATAAAACAGTAAATGCTACTTGGAGGTCTTCCCCTTTTATGTAGACTGAGCCCGTCCCATCAGCGCAGTCTGTGTTCTGTGGAAACTGACTGGGCATGAACCTCTTAACCCCATGCCCAGCATCATCACCCTTTGCATTTCCGAACTATGTAGGGATGGAGAACCCATAGAAAACGAGGAAGAGGATGATGACAAGCACATCTTCAGCGATGACAGTTCTGAGCTGACGATCAGGAACGTGGACAAAAATGACGAGGCTGAGTACGTCTGCATTGCTGAGAACAAGGCTGGCGAGCAGGATGCATCCATCCACCTCAAGGTCTTCGGTAGGTACAGTGCGGTGCAGGTCAAGGTCACAGTTCAGGCTCAATTCCTCCTACTCTTCACACTCTGCCCATCCGTAAGGCATGCCCAGACTACCATGGCATACATCCCAAAGGCAACCATTTGCTTCCCGTTCTGACACCTCAGCACTAGTCCAGAAAATCATTCAATAACACAGTCTTTTAGCTGGTCTTCTTGCTCCCCATCTGGGATCCCCGCAATCTTTTCTACTCATGGTAGTCAGAATGGTCTCCATGCCAATCCTCTTTCCAAGATCCCTGTTGCAACTGAAGTAAAGGCCAGGCTAGTCCCATGGTCCAGTGTACCCTACCCCCTGCCTTGTACTCTTGTTCTAGTTTTTCTTCCCTCTGCTCTGTGGAGAAAGCTCTCCAGTCACACCAGCCTCCTTTCTGTCTCTTCCTCACACCAAGCTAATTTCCCTGTCTCAGAGTCCCCTATCTCAGGGACATTGCTTTGGAGACTATCCTGCTTGCGGTACCATTGCCCAAGACAGACCAGCTGTGAGTGGCCTCCTTGTTACCGGCAGCTCAAGCACATTTCCATGAGTCCTCCTCACCCGGCCTCTTCTACTGCCTCTCCGCCTCCAAGCTGCCACTTTACTGACTATCCCCAGGACTCACTGTTTCTTCTCTAGGCACCTAACAATTCCTGTACTAATCCTCTTGACCTGTTTGGTTTGGGGGAATGGCTTATCTTCAGTCTCCATTGTATTCAAAGTGTATTGGGAGCATGCTGGCTGTCTTACACTTTGCTTTATCCCTGGTTCTCAAAACAGCTCTAGATCTCGGGATACCTTGCCTGATGGGTTGCCTTATCACTTTTTTTTTTTTTTACTTTTTTTCCTGGCATGTGTACCACTGTGCATCATAGAAAGTCATAGAAAAGACTATCATGTCTCCATCTGCTTTGTCCTTATAAATTCAGCAAACTTCCAGGCGTTTCAGAATTGAAACGTGTTTTTGGTCTCTTGGTGCAAAAAGGGGATTTGTTGCCAAAAAAAAAAAAAATTGTATACTTCACTGGCTTTCAAAGATCTCTGCTTATCTGTTTAAAAAGCACAGATAAACTTGTACACTGTAGACCCTGCTGGTAGGAACAAGGCTGGAGAGGCTTCTCCTGTGCCTGCCCCTCCCAGGTAGCTAAGTGCACACATAGGAGCTAGTGTTGGGACCTGCATGGTTAGCCTGATGGAGAGAACTGTCTGTAAACACGCTATTGAAAATCAGCTGCTTTTATGCCTATGGTCCTGGTAATCACAGACGAGCCTTCTCTATTCATTGATGACAGTTACAAATAGGTCATGAAAAGGAACACAAAACTTCATGAAAAGCCTACTTATGTGTAGGTACATGTGTTTGCATATATATGTGTATACAGCTGCATGTATGTTGGTGGAGACTGCTCATTCATTCCAGTTGCCTTGACCCAAAATATTCACACAGAAACTGCATTCATTACAACACTGCTTGGCTAATGACTTAAGCATATTGCTAGCTAGCTTTTATATCTTTGCCTAACCCATTTCTATTAATCTGTGTATTGCCACACATGGCTGTGGCTTACCTGCAAGGTTCCAGTGCCTCTGTTTCTGGCAGCAGCTACGTGGCTTCTCCCTGCCTCTGCCTTCTTTCAGTTTAGTTTTCCCGGCCTAGCTCTATTCTGCCATATCACAGGCCAAAGCAACTTCTTTATTAACCAATAGCAATAAAACATAGTCACAGCATACATCATCTCCCACATCACATGTATACGTCCATGAGGACGGAAACCAAAGGTCAACCTTGGGTGTCATTCCTCAGGTGCTGTCCACCTTGTTGGGACGATAGGGTTGTCGTTAAGCTGCTGGGGAGCAGTCTGTGTTCACCTCCCTAAGTGCTGGGATTATAAATATGGCCAACTGTACCTAGGGCTGCTTTTTTTTTAATGTGAGTCTGAGGATCAGAGTAAGATTCTAACGTTTGCGAACACTTTACTGACTGAGTTGTCTTCCCAGTCCATAAAAAAAAAAACCCACCATTCTCAATGGTGTTTTCTCTCTACTTCAAATTAATCAACCCCCCCCCATTCTGTTTTCGAGATTGTACAGAAGGGCAGGTGCATTTGTTAATTTATCCCTTCATTTAAGAAATATTGAGCGCCTTTGCAGCTAGATAGAGTGGCTAGCGCGATAAGTAGAATTGGACTCTAAGAAGCACAAAGGTAGAGATAAACATATAAACATGCAGAAGAGAATAGATAGTGTCAATCAGCACCATCCACTTGAGTGCTTACTGTGAACCCAGCCACTGCCAAGTTTAAAATAAAATATCATGGAGTCTGTTCCCATCAGTAGATTCACAAGCATGTGTAGATGTCCAACACTGACATTTTAAGTGACAGCCCCCTATAATGACTCCATAGCAACAGCACAATGTTGTTTTATAGGAAAGATTTCCTACCCTGTGTGGTATCAGTTAGTCATCAAAATGATGCACTACTTCATTTTGAATGGTGGGACAAATGCTTCAGGCATTGCTTGGAAGACACATGCTATGCTGCCTGGGAGCTGCCGCGGACAGGCTCTGCCCGGCTGGCTTACACATATGCCTTCAGCACCTCGGAGAGTTGGCAGGAGCAGTTGAATATTGGAAGGAATAGCCATTAGTTCATGTGACTGATGCATGACCCATGTAAGAGGGAGATGATCCGAGAATAAAGTTTCCTCTCTTGTCTCTGGGGAACTTTGAAAGCATTGTTCCCATAAAGTAACAATAATAACAATACCCAGCCCAGAAGGAGTGTTTATTCCATAACTTGCCACATAACCACAAATTAGCTTCTGCCGTCCTCATCACAGCGCCCTGAGGCAGACTCGATTATTTCTCCTGTTTTACAAATGAGGACAGAGAGCTCAAGTGCTCCTCATAAGGAACCGTGATTCAAAGCAAAACCATGGCTTCTTGGTTTGCACCTTGGAAAAGCAGTGATGGCTACATCCAGGCAGTCCATCAGTACTGTGCTAAATCTGCCTGCATAGGAAATGGATAGAAATGGGAAAAGCAGCATGCTGTCCCTCGACCATGATACTGTGCACAGGTTCTCGAGATACTTTCTACTTGACAGTCCTTCTTAACCTGAGAATTTTTTAAACAGCCTTAGTTTACAACTATGATTATGATATGCATATACTTTTCCACTTATTAAAAACCAAAAGCATATTTGCATACCAATGAGATGGGTATGCTTGTTTATTTAATAAGGAATTAAACCTTGGCCGAATATTTGATATTTCAGAACACAAAATGTCTTCAGTGTTCTTCGGTGTTGCTTGATGTTTTTGTTTATAGTCATCAATGCTGAGAACACCACTTTGCATAAATACACAGTACAAAATGGCAGAAATTTGTTTCGGACCATTTCAAAAATTGTTGGAAATTCTGTCTCCAGTCTTAAGCCAAAACTCATTGAATAATTTTTTTTGTGCGCAACTCAAGTCAGCAACTCAAACAGCAATTTTTAAAATCAAGCATTTGAACACAATACTATTCAAAGATACACTAATTTGATACTTACATGCTGAGGAAGGGTGGTAGGAAAATATTTGAAGTCATTGTTTTCCATAATTAAGCCATTATGTCTCTGTAAGAGCAGAAAACGTTGCATGTGTAGTAAAAACACTACAATTCATAGCATACAATAGTCTTGAATCTGAGCCCAAGGCTTTGCAGCCAGTGTTTGTTGGCATTGTGTGGTGGGATGGCATATACACGCTGAGTGTTCAGAACCAAGGCTGCGGTGAAGTCACACAATGCAACGTGGGCAAGCACTGCCAGAAGCAACTTAGATCCACTGTGCATTTGATTTTGAATTAATTTCTGGTCTTTTCACGTCCAGAAACATTTTCCTATGGCCAAACTTTTTCATGACTTCTGCTTTGCAATTGGGTAACTTCACAGGGTCATAACCCAGCATCTAAGAAGCTGCCCTGTGAAACATACACAGCTCTATCATGGATAGATAAGAATAGCGCTTGTTCCTCTTCCAGGCCCTTTCAGTGGCAATGATGGACTCGGGCAGGAAGGACAGGTAGCAAATGAGGAGTCTTACGGGGCCATGGGAGAATGAACAGGATGGATAAGGCCAGACGAAGTAGTAAGGAAGAGAAATGAGGATGGAGAAACAGGCAAGAGAGGATTTGTTTCCCCAGTCTTTATCCTGAATGGACACAGTCATCCCTTCATCCCTGTGTATCTGCATCTGTACACACACCACAATTTCTTTCCCAAGACTGTTAGAGTATTCTCTAGACAGCACAGTGGGGCAAAAAGAGGACAGGTGGCTGGGCTCTTAAAGAGGTCAGCAAGGAAAACATGGACCTGTAACAATTGTGTCAAATCCAGAATCAGAATTCTCTTCAGTGCTGCAAGGAGAGCCCATTCAGCTGTCTTGAACTCCTATCTCTCCCCTTTCTGCTTTCTAATCCCTCTTTGCCTCCTCCCTTCTCTTGGCCTTCTCTATTGGTTGAAGCAACTAGTATAAGATCAAAGAGCATGGTGAAAAGGGGGCAGCTGACTAGGGCATCTTTCTTCCCTTTTTATTCTTTCCCTTCTAGACTGCTGTTGTGGGTGATCCCCCTAGGTTTTCTCTGCAGCAGCGAGGCTTAATGGTGTTAAAGGGAAAAAGAACTACACCTTGGGTAGCAAAGAAGAGATCAAAGAGATGGCTTCAGAGTGGGTAGCAGTCAGTATGTAAAGAAGATGACTAAAGCAGAAGCTATTGCTATTGTAGAATGACTCCCAATGATAGAGACCTGCTCTGGCATGTGTTGCCGTAGTTACCAGCTAAGGGCTCCTTTCCTTAAGTAGATGCATTATACTTAATGTGAAGCTCCATCTCTCTTCTCTGTGGGTCCTTCTGAAAAAGTATGTCTTGCCTCTGCAGATAATTATGCTTGTGCTAATGATCTTGATGTCTTCTGGTGCCATGAGCTGAGGCAAGTTCAGTGGAGGCAGAAGCCTTGGTTATCTGACTCTTAACTAAGGCAGAACTTGTGGGTAATAGCAAGAGAACCCTGGGGGCTGAAGGAGAAAGTCTCGGGGCTCTCCTTGAGAGGGAGGCTCCCAGACACTGTTGACCCAGGAGTGGACATGGCTGTTGCTGAGTGGCAAACGGCAGGACAGTGGACTGACTAGTCCTCACAGGATCGTGAGGAGGGTGGTGGCTTGCATGAGGAATGCTCCCGATGGACTCAGGCATTTGGACCCTCGGTCTCAGTTGTTGGTACTGTTTGGAGAAGTTTAGAAAGTATGGCTCTACAGTCACTGGAGGTAGGATTTGAGCATGTATAGCCTTACCTTGCTTCCAGTTGACTCTCTGCTTGGTTTAAAAGATGTGCTTCCCCAGCTTCTTGCTCCTGCTGCTCTGCCTAATGCTTGCTGCAAAGAGTCCACCAGGAGGGACTCTATTCCTCTGGAACCATAAGCCAGAACAAATCTTTCTTCTATAAATTGTCTTGGTCATGGCGATTTATTACAGCCACAGAAACCAGCTCATGCAAGGAGAGATGCAACCATTGGAGGCGCTAAGTCTCTGTGAGGCAGGGAAACCAGAGAAGAATGCTGTAAAACCCAGGAGCGCTTGCAGAACTTAAGCTGGAGCAAGGAAAATGGGAAGATGAAACTTGGAGAGATCCCTCTTGGGCTAGCCGCAGAGGGAAGGAATCTTTTACAAGCAAGAGACACTCTTCATAAGTCCCTACTTGCCTAGTAGTGCTTTCTGTCTTCACGTAATTATTTAGAGCATACTTGTTGTATTTCTTTTCTGTTGCTTAGATAGAATCCTAAGACTGAAAACAAAAAAAAATAGAGGAGAAGGGGGATTATTTGGGTTTATAGTGGATATGGTCCATCATGGTTGGGAATGTGTGATATCAGGAAAATGAGACTAGCCTGGCAATCAGGAAACAGATCACATGTCATCTACATACAGGAAGCAGACAAAAAATAGGAAGTGGGTTGAGCTATAAAATCTCCACCCCCAGTGTTGTACTTCCTTCAGCAAAGCTCTACCTCCTAAAACTGCCATAACCTACACAAACAGCATCACCAGCAGGGGCTAAGTGTTCAAACCTATGAGCCTCCTGGAGGCATTTAATAAACCTCACCACCTGTGATGGCTCTGCCTCCCTCTAGCGCTGACAACAACACTGCTTCCAGAGGCAGAGAATAGAATCATTCCTTCCAAAACTCTGTTGCCTATACAAAGTTAGTCTTTGTTAATAATATGTTGCTGGCACTTGTTTTTATTTCTAGCACTTTGGAAGGCAAGAGGATTTCTGTGAGTTTGAGGCCACACTGGGCTCAAAGCAAATTATAGGCTATCCAAAACTTTATAGTGAGTCCCTGTAAAAACAAACTAACAACGACAACAACAAGAAAAACCTTGTAGAAAAATGTAGTTTCCCTTTCGCTAAACACTTGTATAATATAATCTTTGTAGCCATCTAGGAGATAGTGACACACAAACCAAATGTTAATAGATGTTACCTGACCCTTCTGTTATTTCCTCTCTCTCTGACAAGACAAAGCGCTGAGGGCCAGGAGCAGGTCAAAAGCTCTGTCTAAGTCTCAGACTCTTTACATTCAGTTTACAGAAATTAGGCCATGGTAGCCAGCCGGTTCCAGCCCTTAAAGTCATCATTTAGAGAATCTGTGTGGGGTTTTTCTTTTGTTTGTTTTGTTTTTCAAGACAGAATTTCTCTCTGTAAGACCGGACTGGCCTTGAAATCACGGAGATCCACTACCTCTGCCTTCCCAGTGCTGGAATGTTCTTCTCTATGTCTGTTGTCCTTTTCCTTTTCCTTTGGTCACTTTGGTAACCTAGAGATTCAACTTCTATTTCACCTTGATTTTGCTTTGCTTTATTTTACCCTCTAAAAGTTACTGTTTGATACTAGTGAACCCTCCTTCCATATGATGTAAGTTCAGACCTCCTGCAAGGTATCTTTATCAAGGTAAGA
Organism: Microtus oregoni; assembly: GCF_018167655.1. Lineage (NCBI taxonomy): Eukaryota > Metazoa > Chordata > Mammalia > Rodentia > Cricetidae > Microtus > Microtus oregoni. Next base: position 6,520,350 of record NW_024543831.1, on the reverse strand, counting down.
CATAAAGTCTTCCTAAAGAAAGCTTCAGCTAGAGCTCCTGGACTCCATCATCTCAACAGCATTTGACCGTACTGGATTAACATTTGTCCATGTGCTAGACATGAGACAATAATTTCCTAAGTGTCCTGTTATTAATGTTAAGAAACCATGTGAACTATTCCAGTGATTTTTTTTTAATTTGGTCTGGAAGCAAGCCATTTGTCACTGATTCCAGTTTATTGAAGCATCATGGAATAGATCTTCTCAGGCCATATTTTCTTAGTTGACTTGCCGTTACTATGAATTTGAATAGAAAGGAAATATAGTGATTTCACAAGCTACCTGTCATTCCGGCTTTGTGTCTTTTTTACCTCACCTTTTTCTCCAGTAGTGAAGTAAGTTATTTGTGCAGCCTTATCTTTTCTCTTCTATGGAAGGTTTAGCAATTTCTGAGTATAATTGTCTTAAATCAGGAAAATTCAATTTTCTCTAATGTTTTCACATTAAATGCAGCTTTGGAAGGTGTGTGTTCTTTGCATTACTTCAAACATTTGGAAAATGATAATGAACTCACTTCAGCTTCTCTCCTTCCTGTCTTCAACCTACCCTAAAGCACATAACCAAAATGTCCACCTCAAGGTTTTCTCCATTCTAGAGTTCCCCCAAGATTATTCTTTTTGGGGTTCACTGACCACTCCATGGCTCCAACAAGATTCCACCCATGAGCATCTCTGGTTTATTGGTAAAACCGCAGTTGCTGAATCTCTCCTCCCCTTCCCCCGCCTCTCCTCCTTTCCCTTCCCTTTTCCTTTACCTCTCCTCCCCTCCCTTCCCTTTTCCTCCACCTCTCCTCCTCTCTCTTCCCCTTTCCCCCACCTCTCCTCCCCTCCCTTCCCCTCTCCTCCACTCCTTTCCTCTTTGCCCCCCTCTCCCTTCCCTTCTTCTTTGCCCCACCTCTCCTCCCTTCCCTTCCTCTTTGCCCCACTTCTCCTCCCCTCCCTTCCCTGTTGTACCTTTTCATTCTTTCAAGAATTTTTCTGAGCTTAGAATGATTCTATTCCACCCAAATTTGCACCTGCTGAAAACCTCATGGCCCAGCCCCAAAGTTATCTCCCTGTGAAGGCTTAAGCCAGCATAGCACTCTCCTACAGCAGGCTTCAAGCACCTTATTGGCTGTATATTCCAGAGGATGTTTATCTGACTGTTTCAATATTACTAGAACCTTTAGGGGCTCAGTTCCATGCCCGTACTAGACCCAGAATCAAGCCTTATATTTAGTAAATAAGAAGCCGTTTTAAATGGGTTCATGTTATCACTTAAACCCCAAAGAGCCAAATAACCAGATAAACTCATGGAAATGATTGTCTCTCTTTTCAGCAAAGCCCAAAATCACCTATGTAGAGAATCAGACGGCCATGGAACTGGAGGAGCAAGTCACTCTTACCTGCGAAGCATCAGGAGACCCCATCCCCTCCATTACCTGGAGAACTTCCACCCGAAACATCAGCAGTGAAGAAAAGGTACAATGTCACCCAAGAGTTTCAGGGCTGTGGAACACAGACTTGAAGCACCTCAAGTCTACCCCAGGCCCGGTTCTCTTTGGCATGTGGCAAGATGGGATGTGGTCATCCATAGCCACAGTACATCCTGCAACCTCCCTCCCCCAGCCTGCCTGGTTGTGGTCTACTCAGCATCCTCTCACAGTGGGATGGGCACTGTTCCCTGTCTAGATCACCAGGGGCATGTTGGCAGTGGGCATGGTCAAGTTAGACATTTTGGGGAGGAGGCAATAGTGAATTTCTGATCTAGGCTTATGGAATTGTGAGGACTCAGGACAAACAAGATTCTGGGGCATCAGATGATGTTGTCATCAGCTCAGACGCACCCAGATAAGTGTCTCCCAGAAACAGCAGGGATCAGGATGAATCTATTAACTCTCTTCCTCGCGTCTCATATACTCATGCTGTACGCACTCTGTGCACAAAAGCTTGATTGCCTTTGTGTCTGCCTGTATCCTTGGTCACATTTGGATTCCATTTTGTTCTAAAGGCAAAAATAATTAGCAGTTTCTAGATGATGGTACTTATAGCTGGGTTCTGCAAAGTACTCACCAGAGTTTAAGAATATGGTAGTAACTCCCTGACAAGACAAAATGACTTAGAACATTTAGCTTTAAGGTGCATATATCTGTGAGCCACTGAAAAGCTATCTTTATTACTGGTGATATATAAACATTGGGGTGACCACCACCTCATATCATGCTTTGCTACTGAGTGAGCCAAAAACAAACAAACTAACAAACAAGTAGAAGAAAGGGCTACATTGCAAAGCAGTGTAGATATCTTTAGGACAAGCAACACAGTAGAACACATGGCCCTAAATTTAATCTGAAGCAGTATATAAAGGAAAAATACTGTGGTTTTATGGCACCTTTTCAATATTATTTTGCAGCTCCCATAGTAATAGGCTTTGTTTTAGTCGGTCAAAGCTTGGTTGCCTACTCAGGAGTAATAGCCATAGTCTTAAAGAGTATGCATAATGGATTGCCTATTGACCAGAATGTCAAAAAATGATAGATATGCACTCTTCTGCCATGCTCCTGGAAATCTCTAGAAACAAACTGAAATAAAGCCAAAAGGAGAATGTTAAGTAGCAGGGCAAAAAGTGGAATTTGCATTTGAGGAACTGATTTCTACCTCTGTGACAGAAAGCTAAGCAAAATCTAAAGGAACAGAATGCTCTCTTCCAAATAGCCCGTTACTCTTTTTCCAAGTTTGATACCCAGAATTAAATCCAACTTAGCATAAACTCAACTAAGGAACTGCTAAATATTTTTGAAACTCGCATATGCTGTTTGATCTGCAAAAGCCAGCTAAACTAAGAATTTAGGTGTTTACTTCAATACTTTCTTTATCAACACTGTAATTCAATTCCCAGCTATGATTTTGGCTTCCTGTGTGTGTTACATGGACCCAATGTACATTTCAGGGCTTAATCCACATGGGCACTGCTTGGCCAGTCTTTCTATATTAGATTTCAAAGTAGATTTGTCCAGGTGACCCAGTATGTATCTCTGACCTACAGTGAAGGACGAAACATCTATTTCAGATAAATGACATTTTTAAGTTCTGTGTCTTTTCTAGAAATAGCTCAACAGTTAAACTAGACAAGAAAGATTATTAAGATTTGTGCCTACTTGGGGTTTGTCTTTAATAGGTTGGCACTTTTGGCTCGTACCTATGATTTCATTTTTATAAAATGATAATAAATAGCTAGGAACTAATATGCACTCATATTCCCTAAATATTGAGACTGAAGATATCATGAAAAAAATCTCAAGCCCTGCTGGGATTGATAAAAAAAAAAAAAACAGCTCAGTTTTCTATTGACCATCTGTCTTGATCTGAGATAACTGTTTAAGCCCAGCACAGATTAGATCACAGTTTCTTTTACTGTAGACTAGCTTCAGGTTTGCTTGAAGAGTTGTTCATGGAGCCTGAGTCCGTCAGTGTCTGAACAGTCCTCCGGAGATGTTCACCATGCTTTCACATCAATGTATTTGCTTAAACAAAATCTTACATGATAAAAGTTGCTGCTTCTACTAATTAAATATTGTCATCAGAGCTTGATGGCAATCTGATATTGTAGATGGCTAGTAACCATGAAATGTGGTCTGTCTATGAGTGAGTCGAGTTCTAATTCAAGTCATTTTTACTCTGGCAACCTCCCCTCCCATTCTTTCCTACCTCAAGTTGTATTATATATAATTATGTATTGAGATCACCAGCACCATTGAATTATAGGAGTAAAGAAAATCATTTGTTAAATTGGGGTGTTCAGCTAGGCAGGTCACAAAGGTACCCATTTATCTAATGAGTGAAACGAATGATTTCCCTCAGTATTAAGTCCTGTAGAACTGCAGGCTAAAAGATGCTTTAGGAAGAGCCTTTTGGGGTGATGTGGTTCCACCTGACTTGCTCTCTAGCATCCTTGCCAGGTCACTCAGCCCCCACCTGTCACGTGATGGTTATGACATTGCAAAGGGCTGTTGTCTTTTCCCCTTCCACGACTCAGAACCCTCCACCTCTGCCACTCAGAATCTGAGTCACTGAAATAGAAGCTGCAGCTCATCTTCCTTCAACAGCCGCCCAGAATTCTCCAGTGTCCCGTATGTCGGGATTTCTACACCCTTCACCCTGATGGCTGTCCTATACCTTAATAGCTTCAGTTCACTAACCCTCAATAAAACCTTGCCCCCCCCCCCGCAACCTGAACAGAGTCAGTGGAGTTATCATCATGATCTAGATACATCACGTAGTTAGGGTAGCCTTAGCCCTTGAGTCATGTCATATCATGGTCGCCTAGAATATGTAGGTCTATACTATGAACTACATTTAGGTTACTTATCTCTTGTCGCCTTCTCATGAAATTGACTGCATAAGCAGCAATGAAAAATTGTGTATGTATTTCATTTGTTGCAGCTTTCTTTCTCAGCCTCAGTCATGTTGACCATTTAGGAAGACTCTCCCTTCGCTAGGACTGTCCGATGCATTGCAAGATACCTGCCATTTTTCACCACCCCCCAAAACCAGTTACCAATTGTAATTATTACTAAAACTCTCCCTTCCCTGAGAACTACTGTCTCAGACCATCTTTCCGTTGGCATTAGCTGTTCATGAGAATTTTACTTACAAATCTGGAAGTTGGAATATTTCTTCTCAGCTTGATCCCCTTATATTATATCTGCATGTTAAAAGTAATGAGGTATGTTAAAAGTAATGGGGTCAGTGGTGACCCCAGTGCTAAGCGTAATGTTCAAGGGTAGGTAGCTCAGCAGCTTTCCCCGTGCAGCTGTCACCTGACATTTGTATTAGCATTGCTTGCAAACCTATGTGAGTCCTTACTCAAAATATCTAAGCTGCTGATGAAAATATTGACTGGGACAAAGTCCAAGCTCAGAGACCTCAGATTCCCTCTGCGTCAGTGGCTCCAAAAGTGATGGGCTTGGTGTGTCAGTGCAATTGTGCTCTTCTCTATTTCTGGTAGATTTTGTTGGAGGTTCAGGTTCCTTTAGCAAGGAGTATAAGTAAATTAAACCAGCTTTGTCTTCCACATCATTGATTGGCTATAGCACTACCCTTCTCATTAGATTTCACCTACAGACCCGTAGTGACTTGCTAATAGAGTATCAGAATCCTTCTTCCTTATAAAAGGAAAGAAGAAATGAATTCAAAATGAGTATAATCACACTATGCCCTTGATTATGTCTCTGTACTGAGTCTCATCCTAGTTGGAGAAAGTCGCATCAATTTGTTAAGCTTCAGCCAATGGAGTTGGTTTAGATTAGCAACTAGTAATAGCTAAGATGGGTGTGATTGTTTGGATGGCAGGTATTAGTGAGGTAGATCAAATGTCCAATCATTATCATCCTGAGACAAAGGGGAGAGTGAGTATCATCGCGGGTTAGTTTTCACATGTATGTGAAGGTGTTTGTGATGCTAGAGAAGATTAAGCATCTGTGTCGTGTCAGCCCTCATCTTAGACAGAGTTATCATAAAAATTGCCAGGTGCTTGAGTTTGCTAAATTCCAGGCACCATTTACATATTGAATGAGATGCAGGGATTATGATCTGCATACTCAATCCCTGGCATAAAGAAAGCCATCTGTCATTTGCTATTTGGGTGTCTCTGTGCCTTGAGATGACTCTAAAGAAGGGTATGTGAGTCCTTTGCCACTAAGGATAAAAAAGGGTGAGGAGCTAGATCAGAACAGACAAAGTGTCCACAAATAAGAGAGACCTTCGGAAATTCTGAGTTCTTTCGAAGTCCAACCTTTCTTTTTTCTAGGGAGAATTCCTGATTGGGTACAAGCTCAGTGCCCACTTTTAAACATCAGGAAATGTTTTGCCTGGACTGGTCAGAGCCTGATCTAAGATACAGTGAATGTATCTAGGGAATGCTTAACACGAGGGAAGAAGGACTTTAATGTACATATATAAACTACTAGATATATTTATGTAATAACAAAAGATAAGTGTTGAAACAACCAAACACTAACAACACTTGGAGCATATTCATCATAGCATAAATGTTTCCTAAGTTTATAGATTTGAATATCAGATTGCATTAAAGTGGGACACACCTTTACCAAATTGTTGGAGCAAGACAGACATTTGCTGCATTCCGCCAGGGAAGAATTAGGTTAAGCTACCAGAAACCTGTGTCCCTAACAACAGCTTATTTTAAAAACAATAGACCACTAGTGATTTGGGATTGAGACCCTGAAGATTCCAATTTGAAAACAAATAATCATATGTAATCTAACCCCATTAAAAAAAATCAACGTCTTGATGACACAGCCCTGGCATGTGACAAACAAGCTTTCTAGTATTGTAGAATTGTCAACTATAGCTGACATGTTGGCCCACTGTGACTTTGGCCTAGCATGTTCTTCGTTCTCATTTCCTCCTGCATCCCAACACTATGTAATGTAACATTTCCATCCTCGTGTCTCACAAAAGCACCTTGCATTTCATGAACTTACTGTTTGCTAACTCATTCACATCCCCTGTCTCTCGCATCTTTTGTGTCCTTTGCCATCTGAACATCAAAGACAGTCAGTCAGGAATGCCACCAACGAAAAGATCATACAACTCTGATATCTTTGACTCAGAGTTTGAAAACAGAAAGCTTAAGCAGAGAAGATTTTATGTGCTGGATAAATTAACAAATCCAGCCTTGAGAATAAAGTTCCCTAAATCCTCATGTGTGTGACTTTTCACTCTCTCCCCTCTCTCATTAGTGGTGAGTTGGATGGAGGTCCATGTTTCCATCCAAATGCTATCTGGGAACTTTCTATCTTTAATCAATAAAGTCCCATTGTCAACACCCGGGATTTAGTATCCTCAGAGCTTCCTGACCCATAGTCTCAAAGACTTTCATACTCACACACTCGTATCTCTCTGCTCTTTGCTTTGTTCTTTTTTTTTAAAAGAAATAACTTCTAATTAAATGCATGCTGAGTTGTAAAATGCATGGGCATTAAATGGCTTAAGTATGTGTGTAGTAATCTGTCTAAAACATTCAGAGGAAAAATCTACTTTCTGAGTAACCCTCAATTATTTCATAAGAATGGATAGTGCCCTCAAATATTACGAAGACCGCTTAAGATGGTTTGCATAGGAGGAGCTGAATAGTCTGCTTGTATCCATAAATATATCCTCAGAGCTTAATTCACCTTTGATTTAGACATTTTAATATGCATAAGAGGGAGGGGAATCTGGACATCAGCTAAGTTCTGAATTAAATTTGGGGGATAGTCATGGTCATTGAAAGTGGGCCTTGAAAAAATTTCTGACTTAAAAGGAAGCTGCATGTGCACGGAATGCAGTGTGAGTTCTCTAAAGCAACATGTGACATTTTACTGCCTTCTTGTTGTGTTTTATATCTTGTTCTCTCCAGGCTTCGTGGACTCGACCAGAGAAGCAAGAGGTATAGCTTACCTGACCACTAGCCAGTCTCTAGCTCTGAAAGCATGTCAGTTTAACTCACCATCACAGTCAATAACCAACCAGACTTGCTAACCTAATGAGCACTTTAGTTAAAGACTAGGTCCATAGCCGTAGACATCACCTAGCAATAGTGTCATTTTTTTTAGGATGAGCAAGCAAGCTGTGTTGGGAGTGGAGGAACAAATCCTTATTATTTCCTAAAACAGGACCTTATTCTCTTACTGGTGCTGGTCAAATCATACCCAGGTCATTGTACTGATAAAAATAAATTGCCCCAATTCCCAAGCCAGGCATTTTGAAATAACAATAAAAAAAAATTTAACTCTCCTCTGGTGGCTGTGGCTCTGGACCATAAAGTCACAGAGTGAGTGATCTAAATCCCACTCAGCCCTTTCCTTTCCAGCTCAACTCATCTTGTTGCTCACTTATTTGATAATGACTGGCCTTGGTAAATTATCACATTGCATTTCCTGTCAAAAGCAATGCCAACGACATCTTTCACAGGTTTCTCCAAATCGTTCAACGAATCTGTTATTTTTATGGAGCATTAAATGTGTACGATTGGAGTGATTTGGCACAAATGGGTTTATGTTTTGTAAAGTCGGTAGCATTTAGCCTTTGGAATTTCCTTGCCTATTGCTTCAGTCTAGGTGACACGGGACTCAGGTGGAAAACTCAAGCTAAGCATTAACCTTTCTATCTCATTGCACTACTTGAAGACCCTTCATATGATCATGCCTGATATTGTTTACCTGATTCATGTAACTATAAGTGACCAATGGGAACATAAAAACCAGTTGGCCCGAGACCAGGGAGATAGGGCTCAGTCAGGAAAGTGATTGCCACACCAGGACCTGGTACTGCTCTTCATCACTCATAGTAGAAGCAAAACATGGTGTTTTGTGCTTGTAATCTCCGCACTGGGGAGGAACACACTAATGGATCCACGGGGCTCGTTGGCCAGCTAGTCTTACCTCATCAATAAGCTCTAGATCCCAGCGAGAGGCTCTTTCTGGAAAAACAGAGTGGATGGTTCCTGAAGAATGACATTTGGGTTTGACTTCTAGCTTCCACATAGACATACAAATGTGCATGTGTATATACACACACACACACACACACGCACATACACACACACACACACACACGGAGCAACTGTATGAGATTAAAACATCTAATTTGTGAATGTTTTCTGTTAAATTCCCTTTTGTGTCCTTCTCCAAATGGAGCTTTAATACCCCAATTTACAATCACAGAAGACGATCCAGCAGTTCAATAGGCTCTATATTTTAATTCAGTGAGTGTACCCTCTTAGTCTTTCTGGGTGATAACATTCAGAACACTTAGCATATGACCCGTATTCAGGTCATAACCTTAAATATTGAATGCCGCTTAATAGTTAGAAGTTGTTCACCTGACTCCTGGCAGGGACATTCATTTCTGCACCCGAGCAGTCTACCATCGTCAAATCTAGTTCATCTCTGTAATGTGCCTTCCTTGATGATATGACATGGGGACTGTTGTTAAAGCACATGTCCCCACTGAAATGCTTCCCTCCTGTGACCTTGAAATCACTTTGTGTTGTCATAGGCTAAGTGTTGAGTGTGTTATTGCCCCTAAACTATGGCCCCATTGGCACTGGGAAGGGAGAGAGGAGGGTTAATGATGGGCTGGCTCCCACAGCTACAGGGCTCATTCTGCTTTGCCTTGTGTGTCTTCTCCTGTCATTCTGAGCTAGACCTGGCTTGAGGAGTCACTGCGGTTTATCAGGGAACATTAAGGAGATTTTAAATGGATTATCATTATAAGTGGAAATAGTAGGTTTACTCCCAGGAAAGCGTACACCCCCACCCCATTTACCAGAAGTGTCTTTCATCTTGAATGCTTCATTTTGGACATAATTGACTTTCAAGTGAATGCTACCCATGGGGCTCAGAAGTTCCATTTTCTCCTGTTTGACTCATTTAGAGATGGAGACCATAGGCCAGAGGAGTGCAAAGACTGGCTTCTGTTGTGGCCATGTTCTTTCTGCATGCTCTGAAAGGCTTAACTCTTTGATCTGGTAAAAGGGAGAGAATAGTTTTTCTGAGAATAATTAGAGTCACAAATACTTTCTTAAAGAGAGAGAAAGATCTCATTGCTGTAGTGTTCTTGTTTCACTCTTACGTGAGTGCACTGCTCCCTCTGGGGGAACCCGAGTGGTCAGCAAGACTTTTGGTTGTCTTATGAGTGTATCCCTGTGCCAGAGGAAATTCTTTCAGGATGAGATAGCCCAATCACACTGGAGTTTGTTGGTATATCCTCCAAGGGATAACTGGACATCTGGTGGAGAATCCCATCATCAAACTTGCAGTGAGCCGCTACAAAATAAGAAATCCCTGTAGAGAATTGCCTACTGGTGTGAGGACATCATTAAATGACAGAAATCTCCAACAGGGAAATGTAGGCAAGGAGACCAGGTTTAAAAAATAAGTAAACCAAGAAAGAGTATGTACAGTCTTTGCAGGAGCTTGTCTTCAGACATGTCTGAGTGGATGCTGTTCATCCCTTGCTCTTACCTGTGTGACTCTCCTTACCTCCTTTTCATGGGCTCATGTTCTCTTGGATTCCTGAGAATTATATATATGGTAGTCCCTGGACAAGCCTGATCTGGGTCACAAATCCTCACAGTTCATCCCACAGTTGACAAGACCATGTGTGGACCTTCAGTCTCTTCTCCTTCATTTATGCCATGCTTTAGGAGTGACAATGACAAGCAAATCAAGACAGCTTTTTACAGCTACCTACAAGAATGGCATCATACTCTCAGTGTCTCTAAATCAGACTGATGGGTGAAGATCATGTTTGACATATAAAAATAGTGACTAAGATAGCCCACTATCAGCCTACAAGAAACAGAGTCCTAGGACCTAGCATCTCCAATAAACTGAATGTCTCTAGGCTCTCTGGGACCGTCTCCTGTCACCTCTCATTAATGTGTACCATATCCTAGGTACACATTAATTCTTGACCAACAAGCCTCCCCTATTTCCAGGTCAAATAGGAACATCCATTCCTGAGAGAAAGAGATGCAGAGAGCTGTAGGCACAGATGGTTTTCCTTGGCCCTTCCCTCCCTTGTTGGAAGCATGTTTTAGCTCCCAGATACAACTCAGATAACTGAAGCGGAACTGATCCAAATGGTGCAGATCACTAGTAGTAAAGGGACTTTGTGCCAGAGATCTGCTATCACTGTTGTGCAAGGCCAGTGAGATCTCTCTTTTCAACTTCCTGGACTGACTGACAAAAGACATTGCAATTCTGCCTCCCAGGCTTCCGATCCAGCATGTTGACAGAAACTCAAGTTATGTCATTTAATTCTCTGAAGACCAAACCTGATACCTTGGCAGATGTAGTACTTGCCTCTCATCCACCTCTACTAAGAATCTTGTGCTGGATTTAATGTGGTGTCCCAGCTTGCACAAAATAGGGTTCTTCTTCAGAACTCTGGCCCAGGGGCACATACCTAGACCTTTGGAGGGCTGGCTCCCCTTTTGCTTAGAATGTCAAGGAGGGAACCCTTGCAAATTCTCTACTAACCATTGCCTAGGGATTGTGTGCTCATTCATTTCTTGTGAGTCTGGAGACTCAGTAAACTAATGGCAGTATCAAAGACTAGAGATGGTTGCAGGCTTTGGTACAAAGGATCCTGGATGAGTCTAGGACTCTCTTTGCACTGTATTTTGAGAGAAGACTTTCAGCTCAGCAGTGCCTGAGCTTTGACTTGTTTCCCCATTAAGAATGATGATTGTCTTGCTATCAAGTGTCCAAGGAAGAGACACAGCTACAGGAAGGACATTCCTTGCCTAACATTTGGGTCATTGGCATTCCCTAGTACACATTCACACACCGTGGACCTGGGTGTGGGGGAGTCAGACTAGAGAGGAAGGACGGGGCAAGTGCCAGTTCCCCAGGATCTCAAAAGGCAAGGCCTTGCTGGAATTTGTGCCTTGCTGCAATTTCTGTGCCATCCAAGACTTTTGCTTCCATTTTAATACATCTCGAACTAGTCTTGGGTGGCATTACTATGCTCCAAACTGATTGAGTCCCATTTTCTGTTTGAACTATGGTAAAGCTCCTGCTCTGTTCCCACACTCTCCCCCATTATGAAATAGGTGAAGTGAGATTAGAAGTTGACATAGAAAGGACACTAGAGACCGGTCACAGACAAGCCATGACCTTGTCTCCTAGACCCACGCTGCTCTAGCTGCCCCTGCCCTCTGCCTCACCTCAGACTCTGATGCTGTCCCTTTCCTCCTGGCAGACTCTGGATGGACACATGGTGGTCCGCAGCCATGCTCGTGTGTCCTCCCTGACCCTGAAGAGCATCCAGTACACAGATGCTGGAGAGTACATCTGCACTGCCAGCAACACCATTGGTCAGGACTCGCAGTCCATGTACCTTGAAGTTCAATGTAAGGAATGGCCGGGGAAGGAGTGGGTGGGCAAAGAGCCTTGAAGGATCAGGATGCTGGAGACCCAGGAGCTTCAGCTTAGCTAGCAAGTTCCATCATGTTCATTCCCCGAGGCTGTTGGTCCTCAACTGTTCCAGAGCTATGCCCCCACGTACACACACACACACACACACACACACACACACACACACACCATCCCCAAGCTAATCATCCATGCTGAGTCTTCTCAAGCAGAATATGGGGACACATGAATTCCAAATGTCCCGGAGCTCTACTGGTCTAAGAACCCCCTATGCTTTGGGTCATGCCTACCTTCCCAGTGCCAGGAGACAGGCTGTGGGTCTTCCAAGAAGTGGTAGCTGTTCTGATGGGCATTGTTATTCATTTCAGATGCCCCCAAGCTCCAGGGCCCTGTGGCTGTGTATACTTGGGAAGGGAACCAGGTGAACATCACCTGTGAGGTCTTTGCCTACCCAAGTGCCACAATCTCCTGGTTCCGAGATGGTCAGTTGCTGCCAAGCTCCAACTACAGCAATATCAAGATCTACAACACCCCATCTGCTAGCTACCTGGAGGTGAATTCGGGTGTGGAAAAGGGCAGGGTGGAACATGTGATATTGGGAGGGGTCCCATCACTTCTCCTGCTTCCCTGGCATATTCTGAACTGGGGAACATTGAATGAGGACGAAACTAAGCCTTTATCTAGGTCTTCATCCTCAGCTTCACTGGTCATAAACACTTGGGTAGACTGGGATTGGCAAGTGGAATGTGCCTCTCCTCTGAGCCACTGGGTTCTTTCCTCTGGGGTTGATAATATCACCAGATTTATCCTTTCCTAATTGTATCTAAGAAACAAAAATAAGTGTGGCCATCCATGGGACATTTGTAACCCGTGGGGTCATTCCTTCTACAGGTAACCCCTGACTCAGAAAATGACTTTGGAAACTACAATTGTACGGCAGTGAACCGCATTGGGCAGGAGTCCTTGGAATTCATCCTTGTTCAAGCAGGTGAGTGCCCTTCAATGCAACTTCCACAGCATCCCTGCCCTTTCTGGCCCATCCTGTACACTTTAAGATACCAGTGAAGGGGTAGAAGACAGATCCAGGATGTGAAAAGTCAGATGGTCAAGAAACAGGAAACCACTTAAAGTGTATGAGAATCTAACTACAGGTTGGGTTGAGAATTTGAAGTGCACTGGGAAAATAGAATCTCCAAAATCAGAAATTGTTACTATTAGATAGGGATCCCCAAGAGGGAGCAGAAGCGTGGGATATATTTCAAAGTGTAGCCTTGGGCCACATACATGACCTGGGCGTCTCTGTGAATTCTCACAGACACACCGTCTTCTCCATCCATCGACCGGGTGGAGCCATACTCCAGCACAGCGCAGGTGCAGTTTGATGAGCCAGAGGCCACGGGTGGAGTGCCCATCCTCAAATACAAGGCTGAGTGGAAGTCTCTGGGTGAAGAAGCATGGCATTTCAAGTGGTATGATGCCAAAGAAGGTGAGTCCAGCACATACCGTCGAGTTCTTAAGACCTTTGTTGACCATGTAGGTAGGGGTACGGGCAGGATGTCACCGTCTGCCATCCCATCCAGTTTCCTCCGGAACTAGGAACTCTCCAGCTAGAATTAGATTAGGGTCATGCTTCCATAGAGTTGTTGGCCTTCTGTCCCTTGCTGCTTCAGACCTCATGACGTCACCAGGACAGGCAGAACACTACAGATGCCTCCTAGACAGAAGACCTAATTAGCTGGTGGGGAAAGTGAACGCAAAGCATCTCTGCTCTGCTCTGCTCTCTGCTTCTTCTCTGATGACACCTGGCCATCCCAGCTTGGTGTCTGTCCCCAGGGACTGTCATGTACTGATAGCAGTAGCCAGGCCAGCAAGATGATGGACCTACTCTGAACCAACCCTGTTTTATCTTCCAAGTTATGTCAATCCAGTGATGCCTTTCAAGATTAAAGATTAATCTCTCTCATCTCTCTCTATCTCTCTCTTTCTCTCTCTCTCTTTCCCTCCCTCTCTTCCTCCCTCCCTTCTCCTCTCTCTCAGAGTTAGCATCAAATATCTTTCCTAGATCACTCTCCACCTATATTTTTTGACCCTGAAATTCACGAATGGGCTAGCTGACCAGTATGCATCTGTGATCTCTGATCCACCTGTCTCTAGCCCCCCAGTGCTGGGGCTGCGGAGTATATCTCCACCCCATCTTTTACATGACTTCTGGGGGATTCAACTCAGGCCGTCATGCATAGGCAGCAGACGCTTCACCCACTAAGACATCTCCCCAGCCCCCTCTCTTTTAAAATATCACTTCCACTTATATGTTAATTATGGTATAAATCCACATAATCATTTTAAGAGTACAAGTCAGTAGCATTGAGTCATAATCATCACCTCTGTCCATCTTCAGAATATTTCCATGTTCTAATTCCTTTCTCTACCTCCTCTGGTCCCTGGTAACAACCATTCTCTCTCTCTCTCTCTCTCTCTCCCTCCCTCCCTCCCTCCCTCCCTCCCTCTCTCCAGATTATCACCCTAGGTACCTCATATGCTCTTTGTCCCTTTGTGTCCACTTATTTATTTAAACCAAAAATGTTCTCGCAGTTCGTCCATATTGTAGCACAAGTCAATGTTTCATCTGTCAGGAGGGGTTAACATCCCATTGTTGGTCCTCGCTACATCTCATTGACCCATTCATCTGTCATACAATAAGTCACCAAGGCTGCTTGTGACTTTGGACTCTTGGTAACGCTCTAGGTGTGAACATGAGAGTACAGGTATCTGCTGATCTCTCACTTTCACGTTTTCCACAAGTTTGCCAGGCAATGGTTGTGTGTGATTTTATGACGACCCACCCTACTGTCTTCCACAGCACTGCTTTTCCTGTCCACGGCCATTCTCTTTTAATCTGTCCCATATTCTCACCACAGCCAACATGGAAGGCATTGTCACAATCATGGGCCTGAAGCCTGAGACAAGGTATGCGGTCCGACTGGCGGCCCTCAACGGCAAGGGCCTGGGCGAGATCAGTGCAGCTACTGAGTTCAAGACACAGCCAGTCCGTAAGTACAGCCAGCTCCTCTGTCTCTTCCCCACACTCACCCTCTTACTCCTTTTCCTCAGGGGTAGACAGGGACCCTGAGTTGTTCCCATCCTAGCTCAGAAGATAGCTTTTGTTCTTTGGGTCCCCATGTTCATAGGGCCCCCGCTTAACTCTCTGGTTCTCAGGGATTTCTGATCTGCATTCCTTTCATCCTGAAAATGGGTATAAGACACTGTCCTCGTGGGCGGCCCAGTTTGTTAGAATAGCAGCCAGGGGCCACCACTGATTAACTATGTTGAAGGGCTGAGGGAGACACGCAGGCCATCTGGAAGGAGTTGAGAGAGTTGCCATTTGAACTGGGCCACAGAAGCCCCTATAAGCACCCTGTAACTCTAAGGAAGATAATAGACTGTGACTGTTCTTGTCATTTGTACTGGGACTTCTGATGCACTGGCAATATGAAGCCATGGAGAGAGAAAAACATAGAAGAGTCATGTCTGTGAAGAGGAGCAGGTCCCCATCATCCCAAAGGGGCCCTGGACTTACCTGATTCTTCCCTCCCAAGATGACTCCTCAGACCATCTGTGCCTCAAGGACTCTTTCAGGCGAGCTGCTCTCCCCAGGTTCCGCACAGGGCCGCCTCTAGCTTCTCTCTGTCATTCCCTCCATCCCCAAACCATGCTTGCCCAGCTTAGCCTTCTTTTCCTACAGCAGCCAGGCCCAGCCTTGCCCTAGCCGTATCCCTCTGCTGTCCACATTGCTGCCCTACCAGGTTCCCGGGTCACTCCAGCTGAAGAAGATGCTGTAGATAGAACTGGTCTCCTGGGTGACCATGGAGCTCCAGGCTCTCCGTGAACCTCTGATTTAATCCACACATGAGAACCCTTTGCTTCCTTTCCTGGGAAGCCTGGGAGCCTACAAACAGACCACCTTAACCTCTTCCCAGCGATAGCAGAGCTGTTCTCATCCTCCTTCTGCAGGGAGTGTTTCTTTCTGTTTGAAGTAATTTGATAATTTAAGTTTCAGCTCCATGTGCCCTGTGGATTCCGTTCATTTCTTTTACATCTTATTTTTTTTCCCCTGGGTCTGTCTCTTGGCTTTTCTTTTCGTCTGTGTTCCATCCATGGGAAATGCAGATAGCCCTCCTCCACGTAAGTGCCTCTTCATACCTCATTACCTGTTTCCATAGTGTTAACATCTAGTTCTAGTTCATAATTTAGTTCTGGCCCCCTTTTTGTTCCCTAGAGGCTGAAGTAGATGATGCTGTCTGAGCCCTAACCACACTGACCTTAGTCTAGCTGTGCCTTTGTTAACCTACATAGGTTACTCTGAGAGGCTAACACTACTGTTCTAGAGCATGCAACTTCCGTGTCTTTTGAAATTGTGCTTATTTATTAATTCTTGTGTGTAGTAATTGCTCTGTGGAAAAGATAAGGTTGGCTGAACCGAGCAAGGTGGAAATCTGCAGATGGTCTCCGGGTAATGAGCTCATAGCAGCCCCTCACTTTTAGCCCTGGTACCAGAGGAGTGACATCTACCTCATAAGGACCCTGTCCCAAAGAGCTGAAAATAATCTTCCGATTTGCTTTTAGGAAGTAAAGGGATGGAGCATGCATGCTTCCTGGGTTATCTGTTAGGTGATAGGTGCAGACGGGCAGAGTCTTCTGGTGGGGAGCCCTTGTTGAGGTCGCCTACAGAAAGGTGTCTGTCTACATTGTGTCCTGCAGGCGCTGTCTGTAGTAAGGGTGGGGAGGGGGCCAAGCTCTAGGTTCTTGTCAGCTATCTTCATCAGCACTGGTTTATATACAGTGTTTATTTTCACGCTGGGAACAGACTAACCTGTTAACTTAGTGACTACCCAGTAAAGCATAGAAAGGGAGAGAGTCCCCCATGGGGATGACACCCTAATTATATAAACTGACATTAGGGGACACCTAGAACAAGGGAAACAAGGGAGGTGGCGGCTGCTGCAGAGAGTAGAACTGGCCTGTCCCCTCAGCCCGCTGAGACACCCAACTCCCAATGTCACTTTGCCAAGGTTGGGCTCACTCTTCCTATGCTGAGCTCCTAGAGAACAGAGAGAGGAGGCACTTGACAGACCCGGAAGGAAAGATAATCAGGAAGCTGATTGCTGTTCTCAGAAAGCAGCTAGGTCCTCCAAGGCACCCTGGGAAACTTATATTTATAAAATGTACTCTGAAATATTGCAGCAACAGCAGAAACTAAGTAGCTGAGTATGGATGCCACACCGTCAGCCAAGTTGGTGTCTGACTATATCAGCTAGGAAAGGCATCAGAATCGGGGCCTGTGGGCGTGAGGGATGCAGGTTGGGAGCAGTCGGGTAGGACTGACAGCTCTGCCCCAGGGGAACTAAGGAGAAAAGCTCTTCCTTCTGGATCCTTCCAACCATCCTCAGCTGCATCCTCCAGGCCCTTTTCTACAGGAAGTGATCACTAAGCAAGGACCAGCTTTGCTAGGTTGGAGAGAGGGAGGCCTGGCTGAGGCTTGCTGGTGACTGCCTTCTCCTAGTGACTACAGCTGACTCAGAGGAACCGCTCTGGGCCCTCAAGGTCACAGTAGTTTCCTTTCATTGCCAGCTTGGGCCTTATGAAGATAGGGTTGTTGGGGGTTTGAGTTTGCTTCTTAATACAGCAGAAAGTACTTTTTAAATCAAAAATTACATGTTTAATTGCATTTTTTTTTAAATTTTAGTTTTAGTTGTTAATTTTTTTAAAAAAAGGAAGCCACCAGACTTGGTATTTTGCTGTCAGTAGTGTGAAAGGGAATGATTTATGGGGACGCTGAGATCTTCTAGAGAAGCTGTGACAGGACAGCAATTATCATGAAAATCGCTTTTCTCAATCATATAATAAAGGTACGGTTTAAAGAATTAATAAGCATAGGCTTTAATAAGCATAGTCCTAACCCAGCTTCTTGGGAGGCATAGGCAAGAGGACCATAAGTTCAAGGCCAGCCTGGGCTACAGACAGAGTTCCAGGCTACCCTGGGTAACTTAGTGAGACTCTGCCAGAAGATAAAGTGTAAAGCGAAAGGGCTGGTGACATATTTCAGTGGTAGAATACTTGTCCAGCCTATGTAAAACCACAGGTTCAATCTTCCATACAGGCAGGGACGGAAGAAAGAAAGAAACAAGGGAGTTAGGTTAAGAAGGAAGGATTAGAAAGCAACCTTATTTTTGACAAGCAGAAGTGAAGTGTAATCGTAGACGCTTGTGCAAAATTATTGGCGTGGTGGTTTGGTAAACATGGAAACAGTACCCTTTCTGAAGACACCTCAGGAGGGGTCTTTCCTTGCAACCTCATAAGCTTTCCCATCACTGAAGGGCAGGTCTGGCCCAGGGGTATCCTACCACTCAGGCCCATTCTGAAACAGGAGACAGTGGGAAGATGAGGTCAGCCTCTTCTTGGTACTGTGAAGTCTCAGTAAGGCGTTCTCTGGGTCCTCACTCCCACTTCTCAGAAGACAATGAAGTTGCCTGAACTCAGATAAAGAATCCACTGAGCTGTGTGTGCTGCCAAGCCTGAGCTCACCCACTGGCACTACTGCCTTGTGCTATAGGACTATAGGTGTATATACACAGCCTGACTTGGGGCTCTGGAGTTGGGACCACAGTATAAACCCTAGCCCCAGGAGAGAGAAGGCACAGGACCAGAAGTTAGCTGCCAAGCCCCTAAAATGGGAGGTCTTAGTTGAGACCAGTGTTTGACATTAACTAACTGTTGAAATTCATTGAGATCTTTCAGTAACAGAATTGCTTTCTTGGCTCTCTAGGAAACCTCTGCACAGTCAGAGGCATAGGTTTATCAGAAGCAGAGATGAGCAGGCAAAACTAGCAAAAGCTGTTAGCTTGTAAAGGACCAAGGCCTCCCAGCTGCCCAGAGAAGCAGGGTGTAGCTGTTTGAGGGTCCTCTGGCCCGGTCCAGTGCATGGAGGTGAAAAGAGAGCCCTGACACTAAACAAACCTCTAACCGGGGGAAGCTCTGCTGCATGTGTTTTCAACTCCAATGCCCGTGTGGACTCAAAACCCTTTGCTATCAAGATGTGATCTGTGTGCCTCGGGAGGAGCTGCTTCCCTGCCAGGACTGCTTGCATGAATCCGTTTGCTTTGTCACTTGTAGAATCTCATGACCTGGATGGTACTTTTGATTTTGCTTCTGCGCCGAGAAACAAGAGTATTTCAAGGTGTAGAGGTTACATGTTTTTTTAAAAGAGGTGTCTTGAGATTTTATATATATATATATATATATATATATATATATATATATATATATACATATACACACACATATATGTTTTATTGTCTCTTCTGTGACACATGTGAGGACACCTTAAATGCATTGTAATGCATGTGATTAAAATCATAAACTATCTATCTGGCCTTTCCCAAATAATATGAACAGTGATGTATTTTGAGCCACACACCCACACCCACACAAAGAAAATGTGAGAAAGACTTTTACCTTAATTAACCGAACCACCTCTCCGTGAAAGTTTAGTAACCAAGATGCTATGACTTCGTGCACATTGACTCTGGGCTTCACCAGATAACTTTACCTAGAAGGTCCTGGAAAACCAACCCCTGGGCATTGGTTCAGCACTGCCACTAGGTTGAGGCTTTTCCATTTTACCACCGAGCTCTCAGAGGGAACTGTGTTTGTTATTGCTGAAGGACAGCTTCTGGATATTATTCAGTCAGATGGCAAAGATCCATTCAGTGCCCCAGTGTGGCAGACATACAGTCTCTAACCATCTCCATGGTAAAGGGCAGTTAGGATGGTTTGTAAGGATCCTGTGTCCTTAACATCCTTTTCCTCTGGGGGAGCAGGACTGACCCTGAGTATTGTCTGTCACCCTCCTCTCTCTAGGGAGGATTTTTGGAAAGCAGCCATGTTTCCAGAGGCTTCTGTATGAAAACTGGCTGTCCCCAGACATTGAACATGGCAAATACCATCTCATTTGGTTATTGACGTTCAAGAGTGAGAGGTATAGGTTTTGCTATATGTACCAGGCAATAGGTGGGGAGGTGCTTGGTCAGTAAATTGCTTGTTGTACAAGAGTGAGGACCTGAATTTGATCCCTGGCACTCACATAAGAAAGTCATGCACACACGACAACATGGCGACCCCAGGGGGATGTAGAGACAGCAGGATCTCTGGGACTCGCTACCGAGCTGTCGGCCTAGGTTCAGTGAGAGACCCCATCATACAAAAATAAGGTGGCTGAAGACAGAAAAGGTGGCTCACGGGTATGAGCATGTACTACTCTCACAGGGGACTGGAGTTAAGTTCCCAGGATCCGTGTCAGAGAGCTCACTGCATGTGTAACTTCAGTTGTAGAGGATCTGCTGCCCCCTTTTGGTCTCCTCAGGCACCTACACTCATGTGCACATACACAAGTATCTATGAGCAGTCACACACACATCCAGGCAATTTAAAATAAAATTGTTTTTAAAATAAGTTGGAAAGCAATTGAGAAAGACACAACATCAGCCTCTGGCATCAACCCATACCCACATAGGTGTAGCTAAGCATCTGTTAACATAAACATGTAAACACATGCAATGTAGTGCTCATAGACACATGCCTATATATAGATGCACATATCTGGAATGTGACATGAAAGCCAGTCTTTCCTTATTAAATTTCCCATTAAGCTGAGGCCCAGGTGCCAGTCCTCCTGCCCCTCAGAGCTCACGGGCACTGGTGATCCTGCCCACGTGGCTGTGTTCAGCCAAGGTCTGAGACCTCTTCAGACAGTCCTGGCCAATTCCTTACCTGCATGACAGACTTAACAGCATCTTGGGTCCTGGTTTGTACTTAAAATAGAGCCCTGCATACTTTCCAATTATGTGCCAGTCACCCATGCCGTGCAGTTTTTCTCTTTCCAACTTCACGTCTGCTCCTCATACCAGCACCCCAGGATGGCTACTCCTATTTTTTCTTTCAGTTCAGCATCCGTATGCTTCCAATGATCTATTACTCCTTTTTTTATTTTAACCATCATTTTTCTTTCTCCAGTGGCTCCTGCTAACTCTTCCACCCTTGTTCCATTGTCTTCACGAGCTAGTGAGTATTGCTTTCCTCACCCGGGTCCCTGCAGGTGGCTTCTCACCCACCAGGCTCATCTGTCTGGGGTGATCTGCTTCAACAGGTGATAATTCGGCTCTGGCAAGGGAAAGTCACATCAGGTTTTAAAAGAAGCAAAGGGAAAGAGAAATAGGCCCAGGGCCTCTCAGGGCAGACTAGAGAAGAGCTTTGCCCTGGGGAGGAAGCCCTGGAGACAGCTGCTCTGGGGCTCTGGTAGCCACACACTTGTGATGTGATTTCCAGCAGGCCAGACCAAAGCCGATGTTTGGAAAAAGCCAAAGGAATTTACCAAGAAAAAAAAATCTGCCCTGCCTGCAAGGTCATATAAAATGCTTTGAGGTGTTGTGTTTTTACCCTTTATTTTGGTTGGACTTACACACTGAAATTAGATAGTGAAGCCTGTAGCTTTTGCCACATCCATACGTGCATAGACGTCTCATAAATATTTGTGGGAAAAATAACAGTGCCTGCTCACAGATGTGCCTGGCAACCGGGATCTGCACAAATTACTTAACCCTTTCGAGTGAGGCTTGCTGATCTCTGTCCTAAAATCAATTGATGAGTCAGTCAGTCCTCCCCAAACCCTACAGAAAACAATGAAAATTACAGCATTTATTAAGCTCTCCTTTGTTCTCCCTTGATGGGGTCACTGACTCAGTAGACCATGAGTTAGGCCATTGTTGAAGAAGGTAAGCCTGGCTCCTGACACTCGCTTTCCTTTCCTGCTCTGTACTTTTGTCTCTTGACTCCCGAGGCATGGAGAAGGCTCCAGGCCTTCTACTCTTTGGAAATTTGAACTTGTCTTTCTAACAAAGGGATGGGGATAGGACATTAGGTGACCACCATGTGACTGGTATAATGCCAGCATCAGCCCAGAGCAGCACACAGCAGCATGCCCTTCATGACTGGCTTTATTCTCCTTAATACTGCAGATACCCCCAAACCAAAGTCCCTCTTCCCGTCATTTCTAATAAGAGGCATTCCCACCATCTCAATCCAAGCTATGGACTGTAACCAGACTTCGAAGCCAGCCTGGCATTGATTCCAATCTTTGTTCTCATCCTTCGATCTATAACTTCATGACCACAGATGAGTCCCTTGGCATCCCCAATCTCGGAGCTCTTATTTCTAAAATGAATGATAGATTCCCTTTTACTGTATGGATAATTGTGGGAAAAAATATGATTTAATCAAAATATGCAAGACATAGTATCCATAATTGAGAGATCCGGTATCTTGTGCTTCATGAGTTATTTGTCAGCAAAATCTCTTTTACTCTCTCTAAAATATTTATATTAATACTGATAAATCAGGAAGGCAGGATGAGTGACTGTCCCACTGTCTCTGATGCATATATATGTGTATATATGTATACATACATGTATGATATATATATATGCATACACACATGTACAGTTTGTAATTATGGGTATTTAAGTTTTATCTCTCTTCTCACCTTTTTGTGCCCTTCCTGTCCTTCATGTTCCCATAGCAACCTGGCCTCTTCCTGTCCTTCCAACCACAGACCTGTCTAGTGAGTACAGAGCCTGGCTGCTCTGGGCAGCACCTCTAATTGGATGTTTGTAGTAGAAGAGACTACAGTAGTGACTGCATGGAGGCTCGCAGCCTTGACCAGCTTTCTAAGCATGCTGTCTGTTTGGCCAAGAAAATAAATGAAGCCCCACCAAAGGAATAAGGAGTGATTATTTGGAGGATAGTCTATGCTTGAGGAGACTTTTCCAAAGAGGCACTCCTGTTAAAACAGAAAAAGACTAGGAAAACCGAGATTTTATTGTCCCTGCCTCTGAAATGTATGTGCATGTGTGTGCACACACAGACACAATAATAACAATAAGGCTGAGAGTAAAGAAGAACCCAGAGGAGGAAGGGCTGCTCAGAGAAGGGTGGAGGGGGCTGTGCCCCTGACAACGTGGCTGCCCTTATCTCTCTGCAAAGCACGCAATCGAAGGAGTCTCAGCCTCTTCCTTCTGCCCCTTAACACTTGGTGCTAGAAAATAATAGAACAAAGCCACTCCCACCCCCAGGCTCTCTCCTGTGCAAGTGCTAGACTTCCACTCCTGACAGTAGAATCCAGGAATCAACTGCATCCCCCTTCCCAGCCTGAGGACCTACTGAGTCAGCACCTACAGCTTCCAGTCTGGCCTTGGTGATGTGAAGCCCCTTGACTAGGCAACAAGACTGTATGGGAGTGCCTAGCCTCCAGCACCAGACGGTGGGCAGGGCTTTAAGCTTTTGCCGTGTTT
Organism: Microtus oregoni; assembly: GCF_018167655.1. Taxonomy (NCBI): domain Eukaryota; kingdom Metazoa; phylum Chordata; class Mammalia; order Rodentia; family Cricetidae; genus Microtus; species Microtus oregoni. Next base: position 6,496,983 of record NW_024543831.1, on the reverse strand, counting down.
CTGGATGCAGAGAGAGCTCGTTCTGCCTCCTACCAAGCAGCAGTCGGAGAAGGCAGATGACAGGCCTGCAGAGTTCCACACCCCAGCTAAGGCTTTTGATACATAATTAAAGAGGAGAGAAAAGGGTTTTCTGGTTCGATGTGCTGTGCTGTGTGGATTGGTTCTTTTTTTTTTTCCCTCCTACAGAACGCCGCTATGGTCTGCTTTCTTGATGTTCCTCTGTGTGTGTGTGCTGCAATGAATTTTAATGCCTGATGCCTTTGAGGTTTGCTTCTGCGAGCAGAGCGGAACGGTGACAATAAGCCAAGCTCATTCGCATGGGTTTAATGCTGATGATCGGCGTGAGGATTTTCTTGTTTTTTTGTGGTATTTTTGCATTTGGACAAGGAATGCAGCTAACAACACCCTGTCTTCTACTGACCCTTTTCAGCCTGGCTGTATGTGTCCCAGGCAATAGGAGAAAGTTGCATGACCATGTGCACAACCATGTGCTATTTGAGACACCTCTTTGTATCTCAGTCTTGTCTATCAATGAAACAGTCTTGGCTCCAGACTTCTCCTGAAATGAAGTAGTTCTCCTTTTTGACGAGTGTTTCATTCTGCCTGCAGATAAGATGCTTAGTTGCGAAATCTGATAGCAGGAAGTTGGAGACTTTTATTTTGAACCACTTGACTACTGACCCAGATCATAAGTCCCGGTGGATAGCGAGATAAAAGAGAAGCTGTCATGACTGACAGCAGCCTTCCTCCCCATCAAGACAAGATGGAGAGTATGTGAGCCACAGTGGAACGGGAGCAGAGTAGCCAGGACAACACAACTCCATCAGTCAGATAACAGGGGTGTAAATAAGTAATGTTTCCTAGGTGTGTATGTTTGTGTGGTATGTCTGTGTGTATCTGTGTGTGTTCGTATGTCCATGTGTGTGTATGTGTGTTCTTGTGTGTGTGTGTATCTGTGTGTGTGTGATGATCTATTTATATCCAAAGATGAAGGTCGTTTTTATAAATAAAGGCAAGAGGAACTTCTCATCGCTTATACTCCCTGCCAGGCACCTTTGTCAAGAACCTTTGGCATGATAGACCATAAAGTCATGCATCCTGTTAGCTCAGAGTGGCAAAGGCATACAGCACTTAGCCAAAGCACTTCCTTCTCATTATTTTTAGTCAGTGGCATACTTTCAGAAAGATATCTTTACCTCCATCTTTGCCCTTCTCTCTTAACCTCAACTGTCAGTAGCTAGAACTTGCCCCCAGGCCTGAGAAAGTTCTGATAGGAAACCTAAGAATTTAGGGTCGATTATTTAATCCCAGACTGCAATGTGGAGTGAAACTCATTGCAAAAGTAATATAGGTGAACTCTAACAGGAAAACCCTGGTTTACCCTGTAGTTCTCAAACCCCTTTCTTATTCATGCAGTCTTGGCAAATCTGAAGGCATCATCAGGTCCATAAGTAGTCAAGTGTACGTTTAATGTCACACTCTCTGCGTGTTGGACCAGGGGCTGATTTCTGCTATTTGGTATTGATGCAGTCATTGTATCAGTACCAGAGGATACCGAGCCCTTTGCCTGTACTGACCTTTTGCTTTTATGTGTGCCTTTGCTTTGAGGAGTCCCTTAGGGTGTTAGGAACATCGTGGGTATGGCATAAAGAAGTGGAATTAGACCCTACACGCTGTCCCTCTCTGGCCTGTGATTCCCCAGCCTCCCTCAGTCATTTCCCTCTCCTATTTGGTCAGTACAAACATGAAATTGCTCTCATTAATTAAACACAATCTGTTATTGTTTCAGGACTCTTCCTTGATGACCTACAGCTGTTTCACTGCCATTGCTTCCCCAAGGATGCTGAGACAATTCTGGAATCTGCAAATAAATAACGTGCTCTTTCCTTTCCTTTTCTTTTTTTTTCTTTTTCTTTAACAGTCTCTGAGATTGGCCTAGATTGACATCTGGGCCTTGACAGAAATACCCCCTCATTTTTAAAGTGTTCATGCTCCTTGGTGTGGTATTAATACGCAATGTTGCAACTGTATCTAATGCTTATTGGTGTTGTTAACCAAATGCGCTATATAGTTTGTTATCTCCTCCTTCCGGGCAGCACAGTTGCCCTCCCAGTGTTTCCTATATAAGCTGCTAATTTAATTTGATTTCTCCTTTTATTTAGTCTGTGATTTTGTTGTTGATTTTTTTCTCCCTACCCATTGTTTACATCAGTTTTTAATTTTTTTGTATTTTCCATGTGACCTTCTCCACTTTCCTTTCAACCAATCATGTGCGTGCGTATCATGTGACTTTGTCATGTGGCTTGCATGGTGCTGATGATGTCGTCCACGCTGGTGAACAGAAGGTAAAACTCTTTGTTCTGATTAGAGGAATAAACCCGGAACCACAGCCTGGCACGCATTTCTTCTTGTCTCAGATATATTCAGCAGAGCCATTTGAAAGATTTATTCTAGTTCTCAATTCACATCTAGAATTCAACAGTCCTTGCAACCTGGACATGGCAATCTGATAACCTTTGGTTTAATATCTTCTCTCAAGAAATCTGGTCCCACCAACTGCCCTCTCCATAAAGCCACATTAGCTGCAGTACAGTTTGGAAACTTGAATTTTGAACAAGCTTCACAAACATGATTTTCCAGAAACGTGCCTTGCAAATTAGCCTCATTGCTTAACCCTATATCCAGTAGCTTCTTAAACCACAATTGCTCCAAAGTGAGCTGCAACCCCTGCGGAAATGGTTTGCAACCTCCCAGTGCTCCCTAAAAACAGATAAATCCGTGCAAAGGTTGCACTCCTATAAAACCAGAGAGTGCTTCACAAAATTTGCATAAATGGAGGACTTTCTGAAATAAGAATTTGGATTGATGGTTGAGGTGTCACTTTTCAAGAGTGGCCCTCCCCCAGGCAGGAGGTACAAATCAAGCAAAAGTCACTTGGCAATTAGCGATGACTTGAAGTCTCCGTGTAATCAAGAAGCACATGATTGACCCTTACCGAAAAGGAAATAAAATTATAGCCTGATGAAGTGCAGAACGGTGACAAAATAATTAGCTAATATCGTGCCTGTCACAACCTTGTTAAAACATCGCTCGCTCACCATCAAGAGAGAAGGGGACCTCTGCTCTTGGCTCCTCCCCCCCTAAAATCAGACCTACTCAGAGCCTCCCCTGGGAGTCACAGGCATTCTGTTCTCTCCTAATGATAAAGTTTTACTTCACATCACACCCTAAAGACACATACAGGCTGCAGTGATGACGTAGCCGGACTAACACCAATAACCATTCGGTGTGCCTGCGCATGCGAGGGGCTCCCTCCATTTGACCTCACTGCTGACCTCCCTTCTCTGAGAACTGATTGGGCGACATCCACACAGTCAAAATCTCAGTAGCTTGTCTTGCATGGTCTTTGTTCCTGGTCTGGTCCCTGAGTCACACTCCCCGTGTGTGTTACCCTCTGTGCATCTCCCTTTCCTTTGTCCTCCATTGACCATTGCTGAGGACTTCCTCTTTGTAGGTGTGGCAGCATCCCCCTAATCCAGTCCCATTTAAACCCAGACTCCCAGGCTTGCAGAGTTGTCTGATATGTCACGTGGTATGCAACAAAATAGGAATGTCCCTAAAACAAAAGAACCTTGCAAGCCCCGATAATTGATCTAAGTTAAAGGGGTGGAGGGGGGGAGGCTGTCTTCAAGACCTGTAATCAAGGCCAAAAGTTTGGAGGTAAATGTTTCCTGAAGCTGTCCCAAAGCACACCTCGGTGCTGACCCAAGCTGTCAATGAAAAGATATAGTCCCAGAGGGCCTTGGAGGAGTCCAGGCTGCAGTGGCCCTCACATCACCCCATGTTCCCATCCATTTCAGACCCTCAGCTCTCATCTGAAAGGGCTAAGCAGAAAACTGGCTGTTTTCACTTCAAGTGAACTACCAGCAACCAGGCAAACCTTTAACAAGGGTTTGCCTTTAACAAAGGGGGAGGATGTGGAGGGGTTAGAGCAAGTCAAATGTTTAGGGAAGGAAAGAGAAGCTTTGTGAAGAACACCCCTCCCCCTTCCCTTGTCATTACTAAGGACTTAAGTGACTTGGGCCTGACTTCAGATGATTTAAATAAGCCAGTAGCTTCTCTCTTGTTATTGGATTGTACATACAACAGCTAATGGAATCAGATAGTCCCTGTCCCACCCCCATCCATCTCTTCCTACCCATAATTAACTGAGATGTGTTTAACATGTGCTGGAAGCTCCACCCATCTTAGGTTCCGCTGGGCAATATTTACTATGTCCTGAAGCAGTGAATGAAAGAAAAGGGAGGTTAAGCCAGGGACTGAACCCCATGACTCATCACCAAAGAGCATAGAGAAGAGAAGTTTAAGCAGCTGCCCTCAGGACAGCAGAAGTGAGTGTGTTGGGGGGAACTGAACTCTGCCCTTTGCAAACATCTATTTTGAGCGTGTCCCGTGTCCCTGCAGAGCTCAAAGTGCTGCCACAGAGAAGTGATCTTATAGGCCATTGTCCAAGGGTTCTGTAAATGGGACTCCCCGTTTCCCACCATCAGCATGAGTGTGACAAGCTCCCTGTACTTCCTGTCACTGTGTTGCATGTCTGAGCATGGCTCCCATCACACCCCATTCATAATGATCTTTTTTTTTTCTTTAGCTACTGACCCTGACTTGTATTAGGCAATGCTGGTTCTGACGAACTAAATTCTTTAACCCCACTCTTCCTTCTTAGATTGAAAACATCACTAACCACCCCTTCCACACCCTCCTTTATTTTTTTACAGCTGTGTGTTTGGAGCCTCGGTCTCTGACAGGTCGACACAGACTTTCCACCAGCCTTTCTGCTCTAATTGCCTTTGTTCCGAAGGATCTCCCACACTGGCGGCTCCCAGGGTAGAGAGGTAGCAGGAATGGTCCTCAGAGGGAGACAGTGGTGCATTATCTTGACTGAAACCTGTGAATAGGGACCGGCTTTGGAAACTGCCGGATCCCCTATGGTTACCATCGTGAGAGCAGAAACATCCCAGTAGCCCAGGTCTTCTTAATACCCAAACCAATGTCCATGAATTAGTGAAGAAGTGTATCGCCCCCTTGTGGCATGGAGGCAGGAGCAGAGTTCACTCGGCCATAGTTATTTCTGTCCTAATTTCCTCAACCTGGACCAGTCCCATAACCACAAGCCAAACCTTCATGGTCACTTTTTTTTTTAAAAGGACAATGAAACAAAGATAATTGGTCAATTAATCTGTTGATGCTTTCATGCCACCCGCAAGAAGGGAACCGGTGTTTTTGTGGTTCAGTCTGTCAGAGTTCATTTGTTGCTGTCTAATTTGCATTTTGTGCTATCATCCGAGGCCCCCCAACACCAACACACATTCATAATTCCTAAGAGAAATGGGGCTGAACCGGACTCTGCACCAGGTGTCTCAGTGAGCTCGTCCCCAGGAAGCTCAACATCCTTTCTCTGTAAAGATCTGAGGTATTGCAACTGGAGAGATAGCTCAGTAGTTAAGTGCACTGGCTGCTCTTGCAAAGGATCTGGGTTCTATTCCTGGTATCCACATGGCAGCTCACAACCATCTGTAATTCCAATCGGAGAGGATCTGATGCCTTCTTCTGGCCTATGTAGGCATTGGGCACTTGTGTGGTATAAAGACACATGTGCACATATAAAACACTCGTGCACATTTTCAATAAATAAAGCCCAGGGAACTGCTCACTTCCCTACCCATTCATTCCATATTTCAGTATCCCCTGAAGCCGGGGACTGGGTGGCAAAAGTCAGGTCACCTTAGACAGGCACATCCTTAACCCCAAAGAGGAGGAAAAACCAATTGTCTCCAGAGGCCTCTTTTGGGGGCAAACAATGTCAAAGACAAATTGGCACCTTTATCTTTAACATCACAGAGCTAAGCTTTGGAAGTGTGGGAAATCCAGGAAGGGACCCCCCCCCCCCCCCAGAGACATGTCAGGGAGAATTATAGGGACAGAGAACAGAGACAGCCTACCATCACATTAGAGACATTCGCCTGACATCTCTAGCTAAGAACTCCATTTCAGGAAGGAGAATTAGTGGCCTAATAACTCTAAATCCCGATTACCCAAGGCAATTTGCTAATCCCCACAGGACCTGTCAATACCGGTCCATGATGGAACTGTAATGTGTCTGAGCTGGAGACATAAAATAGGCTTCCCATCTGAATAGGAAAATCATCCATTTTAGACTTTTATAAAGATGCATATAATAATAATAATAAAAGGCATACACAAGGCTAAATTGCTGGTAAGAAATAACTAAACAAGGGAGACTGGAGCTGGGTTAAGCAAAATGAACAGGATTTTAATTCACAACAGTGCTATTTGATAGCCTTCAGTAGAAACTCTAGATCTATCACTAGGGAATTATGAGTGTAGCTGAGATCACCGCCCTCAGTGCAGATCTGTATGAAGAAAACAGAGTGAATGAAGGCTGGAGAGTTGACTCAGCAGCTAAGAGGACTGCTTTTGTAGAGGGCCCAAGTCAGTTCCAGCAGCCACAGTAGGCGGCTCCCGAGGCTCTGACACCCCCTCCTAATCTCTGTGGGCAAGGCCACTTCTGTACACAAACTCACACACAGACACATACAGACGTGACTCATTCAAAAATAAGCCTTTAAAATGGGTGAGCGTGAACAGAGACGGAGCCTCGGGTGGGGTGCTGTTTGGGTCCTTGGTTTCTCAGGCTAAACGTACTGCTGGCGTTGCGCTTGCTGGAGTGGAGCAGGGACGCTTACTCTCCGTTCGCAGTTCACAGACGCATACGCGAGCCCTGAGCTTGCTATGGTTTTTGTTGTGAAGTCGTGCATCCAGGAGTTCTTCTCCACCTCCAGACCTCTGCTGATGAGAGGAAAGGCATGAGGCCGACTCAGATTGAAGGGCTCAAAAGCCCAGTAATTCCAAAGGAAGAACCTGTAATCTCCATGGCCAGAAATATACGTTTCAATTATGGTTTCTGGGAAGGCTCTCATAGGGCCTGCCCATGGTATAGCCGACACTAGATGGCCTTCTTCGTACTATTTTTTTCCTGCGTGTATGATTTACGTTCTGCTGGAAAATATCTGAACCGCCCAAGAGTTCATATTTTTTGTTGTCACGGTTTATTTTTAAAATAGCGCTGTGTTCAGCTTTAACATAAAATATGTGAGGGGAAAAAATTTGATTCCTAGATGAAGCTAAATTCAAAGGGTATAATTAACCCCGGGGGTCTTCTTAAAGCAACCTGCCTATTGCTGATGAACGGCAAACCAACATTTACAAATAATTACAATATTGGTTCTTCTGAAATTGCCCATAATGATTTCAGTCACAGCAGCAGCCACCCCAGAACCTTGGGACCCCCTGAATCATTTCCTATGTGTTCAATTAAGCAGTGAGCCTTTTTAACACTGAGACTCCAATGTCTCTGCAGTGACCCCCGTCCTCACCAAGCCTGGTTCTGTGCAGACTGGAAAGTTTTGTTAGCCCCATTCCTAATCTAGAAGGAAAACCAGACAGCAAGTGTTGGAGGATTCGTAAGATAATGGATTTAACAACTGCTCTTCCCCAATCTTAATGAACTCACAAAAACTTGTAGGGCCACCGAATTGCTCCAAAGCTCCACGTTAACTGAAAATAAATCTTCCTTCAGGTCATAGGGAAGGTTATATATACTACTGCACAAAGACCCCACTATCTTTTTTAATGATCATAAGACTATTTTTTTTTCATTTTGTTAGAAAATCATGTCATTCACCTTTGAGATTTCATTGCCTGATAGACAACTTCTAAAACTCAATTCAACACTTATTTCTATGATTAATCATAGGCAAAGCTTTCTAAATGAAACCTAAGTTCTGTATGATATGAAATGTTCTACCTCCGAGCTAAAATAAATATGAATCAGAGAGTAACCTTGTCAGACAGAATGATAGCTAACTCTACTGTTTGAGTACGGTAAATGTCGGAGCTGTGGCAGAGTTTTTAGGTGTTGTTTTGAGATTATAGGCATATATTTTCGGAAACAAATTCAGAGATAAGAGACTGCCTTTAGCAGGGCTGCTGGGTTCTTCAGGGACTCCTGGGAAAGATGCCTGTTCATTTACATGCCTTTAAAGGGACTTGGAAGTCTCTCTTCAAAGACAAGAGTATTTCTAAAGAAAACTTTACAAAATTGTAAAACAAGAAATTGACAATGGTGCATCTTCAAGACACAGAGCTGTTGATCTTAGGGTGTGTCTCCTGAAAAAGGTTGGCTGGAGGCCATTTATTGTGTCTTCCACCCCATGGTGTTGTGAAGAATAACCAAGGCAAAGTTGGTAATTCCCCTAAATCTACCCATGCAGGCGTGGCAAAGGTAGAAGGAGCCTTAGATTTGATTCTGTGCCCCTGTTTGCAAGAGTGGAAACAAACTAAGGCAGATGATGCTTTTATAGCTTTCAAGAAGCAGAGTTCAGAGGAAGTGTTTCCAAGTGCTGACTCTGCCCTGAATATCCCCTCCTTCCTCAGCAGAGGGACACCCAGCTCAGTCCATATCATGATCCCGAGTGCAGGACCCATCATACCACTTCCACTCAGTCCTGGCCACCAACCATCCCAGTTATTTCAGGTCTAAGCGGTTTCCTGGGATATTGAACTCTCAGTGCTAAAACCTGTAATGTTTGAGGGTCCCTGGGATAAAGTGGCCACCTCAGTTCTGTCAGAGAATAGAACTTGTTGAGTTCTCTCACGGCTCCTTCAGCACTACGGCCTTCAGCACTGTGCAATCCACCAAAAGGCCCGACCTCATTCTACAGCAGACTCCGCTTTGAGTCACACTGGGCATTTATAATGGTGTAGACACCACTGACTTATTGCCTAAGATGCTAGAAAAGCTCGAAGGATTTGAAAAGCCTAAATAGATTGACATAAACAAACCAGGTCCAAATGCTTTTCTCTAAATAGCTGGGGACAGTGGCTATATTCTAGCTTAAAAAAACAGGACAAGTATTTTTCTAAAACCTATTTATCTTTGTATTTCTACTTTTTTATGTTTCTTAAATTCCCAGTTGTAGAGAGCAGACATTAAGACTGACTTTTCCTAAATAACCTCCGGGCATCAAAACCATTGCAGTATGCGTTAGTCCTCATCTCCTCCCACTTCTCAAAGCCTCCTGGTCCACACATCTCACCAAGGAATCCTGCCTGCTACAGCAAGAGGCTGGGTTTCTAACCAGCTCCAGACAATGTGCATGCTGTACCCCAAGGGATGTCTAGCGGGGCTCTGGGTGGCTTGTTCTCTCTGCTTCTATCTTTGAATCCAAGGGTGGAGGCTCCCAACAACTGAACAAGGTCACCAAGCTAAACTCCAGCCTTCCATATTTATGGCCAGGGGTGCACTGTGAGGTAATCAGCTTATTTCCCTAGTGCCAAGTCCCTTCCTGGCTCTCCCGTCACATCCCCCCAGTACCCTGCTTAGAAAGATAGTGGACTACAACCTTCCCATGAGATCAGGAAATAGATCAGAGTCTGGTCCTCTCTGGAAGTCCTGGTTCCTACAAGCACAGAGTTTTAATTTCAACCCTGTAGTACGCATTTCCTCATCTGCTCCTCTTAGCGCAGGCTTGCAGTTTCTCGTCCAATAGGTCAGCATCACATTGCAGAGCCACCCTGGCACTCTCTGATAGATCCCACGCAGGTTCAGGATTCACGATGCTACCATCCAAGTGAGCATAAACTCCAAATGCAGAGAAACAAACAACTTTGCTTTTCTTGTTGTAAAATGCTAAAGCCACTCCCCCTATTCCTCTCACAAAAAAATGTCCGCAATGATTGTTACTTTAATACATTAAAGAGTCAAAGATTATCGCTCACTTGACTGAGCCGTAAATGTAGTTACATTCACAGGAAACTTGCCTATGGCAATTCGTGTTTTATTTAGCCACAATTGGAAACGTGTTTTTAAGTGATGCTGAGCAATAAAATTTAATTCATGAAAAGCTGGTTGCAAGAACATAGCATCATTCACCCCCACCAGTGACCAAGCCCTCGGGACTCGAGGGTGAGTTACGATGTGCCCAGGGAAAAAAACAAGGGGCTATTCTGAAAAGCAATTCGATGCTTTAAAATTTCCTATTCAGACCTGCTTACATTTGCCCATATTTCAGGCATTCTGTCAAGATGTGTCAGGTGTATAGAAATCAAACATGCAGAGTTGGGGGAGGAAATGTGAGTACCAGTGAGAGAGACAGAAAAAGAACTGTGTGCATAGGGAGTGTTTTCCAGAACATTCCCACAAAGCACCCCCAGCTAAGACCGAACGAGGCAGTCCAGTGGGATTCAGAGTTCTATATTCATTGCTTGTTAACCATTTGAATTTCCGATAAAGCAAGGGCAGTGCCCAGCCCCACCGCATCACTCCGTCCTGTTTTGATGGGCCTACTTCTCATCCCATGCACCCAGATTTCATGGGCGTTTGCTGGCTGTTTCAGGGGAACCCAGTGCACCCAAGCTGGAAGGGCAGATGGGAGAGGATGGGAACTCCATCAAAGTGAACCTGATCAAGCAGGATGACGGAGGCTCCCCAATCAGGCACTATCTGGTCAAGTACCGAGCGGTGAGTAGTCCCCATCCTCAGACCCCCCCTCTCCCAACTCTGGCACCCTGATACCTACCTTGTTGGATCAAGAACTTGAGAATTCCAGGTGAGGCGAGGGTGGGGCAAGGTCCCACTGGGCAACTTGAAGGAGACCCATGAAACTTAGCAAAGGTTTTAAACCACGAGACTGATGTACTGCTGTGAGGCTGTGCCCACAGTGGACCCATCTGAAGACGTCTGCTGTGGTTTGGATGGTGAGAACATCATCATGGTTTTCCTGATTCTTTCAGTTTTTCTACAGTGGTTTTTTTTTTTTCCCCATAATCTAAGACTTCTATGCAAAATTGTCATGCTGCCATTCAGCAGCCACTGCTTTTGATAAAGTGTGTTTCCTGGACTGGGTGCTCCATCCAGGCGTAGTTCCTGCACAGGACCCCAGGAAGTGGGGATTACAGTTAGCCCCCACATTGCAGATGAAGCAGCTAGAGCCATAACAGCCAGCAACCGATGTCTCTGCACTTACGGGCGAGGCTGAGTTGGAATCCAGTCCTATCTAGCTGAGGAGCCTAGGCTCTCACCCTGCTTACTTCGAGATCCGAAGTTGGATCCCCTGCCTGCTCTTCTCAGCACCTCAGCTGGGCTAACTTCTAACAGACAGCTTGACACCAAGCTTCCGCTGGTGACTCGCTCACCACCTACCTAAGAACTCTACTAGTCCATCTTTCTTCCCCACACCCCAAACTGAGAATCACTCTCTTCCACTTTCAGAATGACATTTGGCAAGCAGTCGCAGGGTGGTGGCAGTGGGTCATGACAGTCTCTGGGTGCTGGGAATAACCTGTTACTAAGATTTCTTAATAGTTGGAGGTAATGGCCCAGGGAGCAGCTTGCCTTCTCCATGAAGCCCAAATTAGGCTTTCTGCAGGAAGTATGCTCATCTCTACCTCTCCTGGGAACAGCTCCCATGTGAATGGCTTGTGGGTCTATCCTAGAGACCTACAGGCATGCACACCCTGCAGCCGGAGGACAGACCTCTGTCTACTCAGCTCTCCCAACTAATTCTCAAAGGAGTCCGCTATGAGCCACCACAGTAGGAGAAGCCTCAGTAAACTTCCCTAAGGGTCAGCCTGGAGATACAACTATATGGGAGGCCCTGTAGCTTGTTACTACTGGGAAGAATGCCAAGACTTACCAGGTGGCCCTGAATAACCTAGTTGGAGAGATGCTATGGTAGTTGGAATGCCTCCGGCTATTATGATCCTGAATGGCATCAAATTCCAGCTTTACCATTTGCCAGCATGTGACCTGAAGAACAGATAACCTCATCTTCCCAAACCTCCATTTCCTGATCTGAAAAGGGGGAATAAAATAACTTCGGCTATCAGATCAGTTACAATATATGTAGAGGTCCCAAAATGTCCCAGATGCTTTGAAACCTCTGTAAATGGTAACTAGGATACAGGACCCAGCTAGCAATCTCTCCCATAGGAAGACAACCTGAAGTCTGTTTGCCCGAACGGTCACTGTGGCTGTGTTTAACAGACAGAGGAACAAAATGCCGGGCTATTTTTTTATTTCAATGACTTTAACCATCCTCTTCCACTTTGAGGCTTCATGTTTGCTAAATGCAATCACATATTATTAATATGTATTACATAGCATAAAGTTTGCTTTCCCTGAGTGTTTGCTTTATCGTCTGGTTGTCTCTTTTGTAATGATGTTTGCTGAGGAATGCAGAGAAAGAAGAGTAAAGAGAGACAGACCAGCTTCTTTGTTTTAAATTAAAGCAGCACCATAGCAACATGTGAAAAGCTCACTTACAGCACAACCCAGGCTTCCCGGTTAGTTTATAGGGTATTAGAATCCCCTCTGAGAAATTTCCCACAACACTCTCAGCCCTGGAATGAACACTAAAGGCATCTTTGTAGCTGATCAGAATTACTTTGCCAGGTAAAACCTCTTCCTCCAGCCCTAGGCCAGGACCCGTGATGCTCACTGGACTGCCTCTTTCCTGACACTGTTGCTGTGTTCTAACCCTATTCACTACATACTTGTCAAATCCTCCCCCCCCCAGGTGCCCAACTCGTACCTGAGGTGTATATGGCTTTTGAAAAAGCCAGAGACTATGACATGCTGAGCCTTGCAACTAAAAAACCATCTGAAGATTTCTCAGGAGGACTTGAGGCCTCTCCCACACTGTTTTGCTATGTAGGTGGTTGCCTAGCAATGGCTTTGGAAACTCTCTTCCAGTACAAACTCCTTGGCAAGCATGTAGGATATACCTAGAGGGGAGGTTGGGAGAAAAGGGGGGAAATCTCCAGAATTTTGCATCTCTTCTTATGCCCTGACCAGTGTTTGCAAAGCACTGTGGGATACTCCATGTGAGCCCAATGAACATCCTTCACTTGTTCAGCCACAATGAGTCCAGGCCACATGACAGGGAACAGAGCAGCCCAGTTTAGTTCAGCACGTGTTTGCTGGGCTCCCTGTTATGAAAGGGGAAATGCAGTTTGGGTTTGAAGAGGCTGGTCTCCAACCTTGACTGCAGGCTCACTTGGGAAGTCAGCCTAACCACTTGCTCAGATTTAGTAAGAGCCTCAAGTGGTGCCCAGAGGTTTGTTGGAGGGATGTGATGAAGATGGTACAGGCGGCCCTAACTGCAGCACCTGGCCTACAGAGGCTCCTCAATAGATAACTCACCTGTACGAATGTGGCCAGCGTTCTGAAATATAACAAGAAACATTTGCTTTCACTCCTCTGAGAAGCCCTTATTCCAGAGGATAAGGAAGCTAGGGTAGGTAGGGGACAGCATTTGAACCCCTGTCAGTCCTGAAGTTGGTCGGTAGTGAAGTCAAAACCATGCCACACTGACGTTCCTTACTTACTGTTGGTGTCAGCAAGCAAACCAGGAGGATGCTCCAGTATGGAAAAGCCTCATTGGTTTCTATCTTCTTACATTTTAACCCCATAGTTTTCAGTCACCATCAATCTGTGCCTCTTAGCCAGTCTCTCCAGCGTGCTCACTCAAGCTCCCTGCTGCTTCCACTGTCCCCAGAAACTTGCCTCTGAATGGAAACCCGAAATCAGGCTCCCATCTGGCAGTGACCACGTCATGCTCAAGTCCCTGGACTGGAATGCCGAATATGAAGTATCTGTGGTAGCTGAGAATCAGCAAGGAAAATCCAAGGCAGCTCATTTTGTGTTCAAGACCTTAGCCCAGCCCACGGCCATCCCAGGTACAGCCACCTCTGTTTTCTGTCTGGTTTCCCGCTTTGAATTAATGCATACGTGCCACGCCTCCTAATGCGCCTGAACAACCCTGACAACTTGCTTGCTTACAGCCATCCTCATGACTGGTTGCTCATGCCAAGCTTAGTTTTGCCTTAGCCCCATCTGTGCAGTGGGTTGACATGTACCAGACTCCCCAGGAGAGTGTTGCCAAGCATCCTGGGGCAAAAGGTCCTATTTCATTTGGCTTTGAAATATCAATGCTAACCAGTCTGTGGGACTCCCTCAGATGGGAAACACCCCAACCCCCGCCTTGCCTTGGTTGCTGGTTGAACAAGGATCCTTGATGAGACTTTCTCTGCCATCTGCATTCTATACTAGGACCACATAACTGGTTTTGTGCCATTTATATATGACCCTTGCTTTTGCTGTACAACCATGGTCTAACTCTTCTCTCTGGTGACCCCGAGAGAAGGAATAGATGGTGTCCAGTTAGCAACATGCTTATCTGCGAAGGACCTCTCCACTGTGCTAGAGACGAATTGAACGTCTTGGAACAAAGCAAGTGGAAAACTTAGATCCTGGGAATCACCATCAATGGAAGGGCAGTCAGTCTGCTAGACCATGGTAGCAGCAGTGCTCCTAGGAGATGCAGATTCCTCTATAGGATCCAGGACCAACTCAAGTGTGGGAATAAAGTGAGAGCTCTGATTGCTGGCCCGGGTACCCCATGCTAGCGGCCGGTCCCCTGATTAGGCAAATTCCTCTAAGAAGATTCAGCCATCACTTTGCCTTTCCAGAGCCAGGCTAATGCCAGCCACAGGCAGGAGAGATGGCCATAGATCATATAGATGCCCCCTGTTGGAGAAGGCCCTCTATGCTCTACCATGTTCAGATGTGGTAGGAGGACAGCCTGGAGCAGGCCCATCATGTCTACCCTGTCTAGAGAACTTACTTAGCTGATGAGCTGTTGTCAAGCTTGCTCTTCCCCCGGGAAAGCCAGGACAGAAAGGTGATAGGCTGCCTGCCATGTAGGGTCATATGTGCCAAAGTGGGTAGCAACAGAAGGAGATCTTGGTGTGTGACTCTTTATGGTTGTGTGTGTGTGTGAGAGAGAGTGGGTGTATGTTGATTCGGGGGAGATGTTTGGGGCCTCCAGCCAGTTGGCAGGTGAAGGTTGAGCTGTAGACTAGACACGTCAATTGGTTGATTGCACTGTGGGGAGGGCTTCTTGCTCTGTTTAGGATCTCAGTACTAAAAAGAGGTCCTTGGATGTGGCTACAGGAAGTTGCCCTCGTTGTATCTCAATAGAGCGCCCAAATGGAGGTGGTCCTGCTTTTCTTCTGTCCCTTCTTTCCTGTGTTCTTTGGTTGGTTTTCCCTTGG
Organism: Microtus oregoni; assembly: GCF_018167655.1. Taxonomy (NCBI): domain Eukaryota; kingdom Metazoa; phylum Chordata; class Mammalia; order Rodentia; family Cricetidae; genus Microtus; species Microtus oregoni. The sequence continues at coordinate 6,481,785 of NW_024543831.1, read as the reverse complement.
AACTGAGAGTGTTACATGTGTCGGATCCATGCTTTTGAGCCTCTTAAGCTTCAGGGACTAGTGAGGCTTAAGTTAAGCCCTTTGCATCAGGCCATAGGCTAGTTCTTTCCCACAGTGAGACTTGACGGGCAGCATGCTTGCGCATGCTGTGTTCCCAGGCTGGGCACTGCCAGCCACTTCACTTTCTGGGCTTCCAGTGTGAGCATGAGAAATGCTAGAGAGTGCTCGACACACGATGACCTTGGAGAACATCATCCAGGCTCCCTCTTAAGCTAGACAGGGTTAGAAGGGCCTTACCTTGCCCATAGTGACTCTCTGCCTGCCGTGTACCTACTGAAAGGAGACCGCTCTGGTTGGACTCTCCTAGCCATGTTATTGGAATTCAAGAACAAAGCCACTTTGCATTATAAGACGTAGATCCATGGTCGAATTCTGTGGTCCTCAGGCTGGTAGAAGGTGAGACAGATGTTCAGGACTCCACCAGCACGATGGTGGGGCTTGCGCAGTAGAAAGACAGGTCTGCTTTGGCTCTTCAAAGACCGCCCCTCCTCCCCAGTGCCGTGGCTGTAGTGCAGCCAGGCGCTGCATCTCAGCCTGGACCAGCAAAGACCTAGACACAAGAAGGGCACACTCATTGCTGCGCCTCAGAGGCTCCATCTCAGTGAGAGGTAACATTCTCCTGACCTGACCCTGCTCCTCTACTGCGGAGGCCCCTGCTCTCTCACTTTAATTTCATTTGCTCGCTGGCCCCCACCCCCAGATTAACCTGCTATGCTGCTTCTGGCATCGCTGAGCTTCTGACCCGGCCTATGATGTTGATACAGCACTGAGCTCTCCTAACGTTTGTCAGCCTAACTTACTAAGTTGAATTAACCTTGGATTCTTGTGTTTTCTATATTTGACCTATTTTTTCTTTCTTTTTTTTATCTATTTTTCCCCCTCTGTTTCTGTCTCTGCCTTCTCTCTCCTCCCCTCCCATACCCTCCCTGTGTCCGTCGTCACACTTGTCACCTTGGACGTCACTGGGACATCCCCACTGCCACATTTATGTCTCAACAACCACCTGTCCTCTGGGACCCATTGCTTGACCCCTGCAGCCACCTTGGGAGGAAGTTCTACCTCCTACACCTTGGTCTCATTGCTTTTCTCTGTGGTGACTCTTCTTTTGCTATGTTAGGAACTTGAAAACACACACACACACACACGTGTGTGCGTGCACACACACACACATACACACACACACACAAATTTTAATTGCTTAAAAAGCCCAGTTCCTATGAAAAACGATCAGTTGTTCCCCTTTGAAAGATCCTGTCGGGCCTGCAATTGCCTGGCCACAGCTACTGAGCAAATGTTCTGTGTGAGCAAGGAAGGTCTTGGTGATTGGAATCAGATTTACCTCCTGAGATTTTGTCGTGCTGTGGAACTATTCTGTCGCTTTGTATGGGGTCTTCCCCCTTCTTAAGAGCAGTAAAGAGAGAGAGATAAAGAGAGAGAGGAAAAAAGAGACAGAGAAAGAAAGAAAGAAAGAAAGAAAGAAAGAAAGAAAGAAAGGAAGGAAGGAAAGAATTTGAGAGATTTGAGAGGTATTTCTTTCTGTACTATTTTTCAAAGACAGCATTATGCAAGGTTTATGGGGAGGTTTCTGCTATCTGTTACTTGTGTTTTTTGTTGTTCATAAATACAGCAGAGGAAGGATTCTAGACTTCTAAAGGTTGGCTCAGATTGCTAAAGTCACCACATGTGCCCTTCACTCTAACACTGCGCCCTGCCCTCCACCTTTCAATAGGTAGTTAGCTTCGCCAGTGGTTAAGTATTCAAGTACCCATGTTGTACTTAGGTACTTAAATCCCAAGTATTTAAGTACCCGTGTGGTGACTCACCTGAGCGCTCTGCTGACATGATAGACAGATTAAATCCCTCTGTAGCCCGTGCGGTGGGAAAAGTAGAAATCGTCTATTGTCCTGGAGCTGATGAGCATTCTGGAAGGTGCTGAAATGCTAGTGTTAGCCCGACATCTCCTGCTGTCTCTGTGAAAAAGGCCAAACTGTGATGTGCCCAATAGGAATGGGCTTTTGGGATCTGACTCCCAAAAGAGCTCATTCTTCCACTGCACAGTAGGATGCTTCAGATGAGCATGAAACCTCCAGGTCCTGGGGTCTGTGGTCCAGCCATGACCTACATCACCACCATAAGTGCAGTATACCAGGCAGGTTGGAAGCATCCTCTGTGAGTCAGTCACCCTGCCCACCTCCCCGCTACATGCTCCAAAGAGCTCAAGGTAAGGGATTGAGGGGACATACTACCCTCTCCCACAGTGTTAGCGCATTTGGGGCAGTCTGCCTGTCTGCACTTCCAGAATGATCCAGCTTCCCTAATGGTCTCCACGACACTTTTAAAATTATTATGAAGAGCCAGGAATTCCTGTCTGCTGTTGTGCGATTCACGCAGAAGAGGAAATGGGTGTGTCGCGTCGGATGCATGAGACCCAAGGCTGAATACCATCCACTAGTATCAGCGCGTGAACTTTGGGATGGACCTCCCTCCCCTCCCACATTCTGCCTATCTCATCTCTGAGCATCTACACGGACGTTTAATTTATGTTCTCTTTGGTTCTTTACTGATTTCATTTCTGTTGTTCCTTTTTAATGCTCAAAGACTAGCATTTCGCTCTGGGAATCCAAATGACCCTGAATTGCGGTCTGCAGGCAAAGCCAACTCGGTTGCCACCTGCCAGTATCCCCAGTGTTCAGCATAGATAGAGGCTTCACAGTGCTCAGCAGCTAACACTGACAGTGCCTCTTGCTCAGCTCCGAACCTCTGCTCTGGAACCTTGGCATCTACCCACCAGCTCAGTGAAACAAGATGGCTCTTGGGCACAGGGCGATACAGCAGAGAAAAGGACATGGGGCTTTGGAGCCTGATATGAAAATCATAGGTCAGCTAAGGAAAGCTTCAGGGAGGGCAAGAGAGGTCCTACCTAAGTCCTCTTCTGATGACCCTGAAGAGCTGTCACATGCATTCACTCTAGGAGAGCTCAGAGTCTGCCTCTGCCTCATCACTGACCCACTCATAGGAGAGGGACAGTGTCAATATTTCTAAGGGGACCTTGAGAGATCAACGCTAAATTTTCAGAGTCCAAACATGGTCCCGTACTCTTAGCAGACACAGGGCCCAGCTGGAAAACCTTTGGGCTTATTCCAGTCCCTTTGTAATGGAGACATCTTTAGTGTGTGCTAGCCCCAGACAGACACTTGGTGCCTCTGAGAAGGCTAGGGCTCCTAGTCCAGCCAGGAGTCCCTAAGAGAGCAGCCCCCAGGTAGCCCCAAGGGAGTGAGCTCACCCTGCCCCCTGCACTGTGAATCAGTACAGACCATATACCATCTGCCATGAGGGTTCTCTTCTCATTTTTAGAATATTTATACAGCAGGTTCAGATCATGTTTTTTCTACTAATAAGAATGCTAACGTTGTTGTGTAGATAATCAGCAAGACTTTATGAAGTTTACACCTTTGCATTATTAAAGGATATAACAGTTCATGTAAACTCAAAAGCGTGTTTTGATTTTCTTTGATATCTGTGTCCAACACAGTCCCCAAATTAAAAGCCTCTCCCTCCACCTCGTCTGTACTTGATAACCAGGAAAGACATTTCAAATTGGACCCCACACTTGACAAGAAAGAGAGTCCTAGTCAAAGGCATTTTCCCACGAAAATCTGTGTACCCTTCTAAGTGATCCTGAATGGCTCCTGTTGCCTGGGAATCCTCAGCAGACAATGAGAGAGGAATGAGCCTTTGCAAAACTGGGGAGGTAGTCATTGAAAATGAGGTCAGGGGTAACATGTTCGGTCAGATGTAGAGCTCTCTAGCAAGGTCTTGTGGGTATGTAGCAGCCATTTCTCCCTCTAACAGTATACACACACACACACACACACACACACACACACCCCACATAAACATGGGAATCTTACAATAGAGAGAAACTGACCAAAGCTTGTGTCAACAACCTGCATTCTGGTCATAGCCAGCTCCAGGAAGGAGCAAGCAGACCTATAAGAGATTTCTGAGGAAATCAGCCCTGCAGTTCAACCATTCAGGGAGCCTGACAGTTGTATTGAGACTAGGACTTCAGCCTTGGGTGCCATGGCACAATGACTCAGATCCAACTGGGCACCTGGAAAATGTGAGATCCATTGAAAGGCATAGGAAAATGGGCACATATGTAAGTCTCAGCCCTGGAGCAATTCAGTTGAATGCCAAAACTGCTTTTAATGCCCAGCTCTCAAAGCAGTAACGGAAGAAGACAGCCAGCCCCATCCAGGCACTTCTCAGGGCAGCTCTAACCTAAGAAGATGAGGGAAAGCTGGCCTCCAAGAGGCCTTCTTTATGTGCAAGACACCTAGGTGGGCTTAGAACAGAGGGCAAGAGGAAGATCATGGAGAAGACAGATGTCTGAGAGGTTTTAGGGTTTTTGTTTTGTTTTTGTTTATTGTTTGTGTAATTTGCTTTTCTTTTTATGACCTGTTCATAAGATGCGGGATCCAGACCTTGTCCCATTAGTTCTCCTGGACTGAATGATTCTGTGCCATCCACAAGGGATGTGACCGTCTCCTGATTCCAGTACCCTTTCGTCTCTATTCTGGGCATTCCGGGCTAGCATTGGAGTTTGTCCTTAGGAAGTACTCCAGTACCTGGGCAAGGTTTCTTAGTAGGGGCAGAAGATAGGCTCCACAAAAATGAAGAGCAGTGGCCAGGTGTGGTGGTGGACACCTCTAATCCCAGCTCTCAGGAAGTGAGGAAAAAGGATCGGTGCCCCTGAGCAGGGAGATCCTGTCACGAAACTCTGACATTATTAATGGGAAAATGACAACACACATGTAGTACCGCTTATCCCTCCCCTTGTCTGGAGGGACGGCACAAGATGAGACTGGCAAGCTGCGGGAACAGGCTTAGCAGCTGAGGGAGTAGAGGAACTGACTGTGGAGACGGCTGGGCCCACTTTGCAAGTGCTGTGAGTTGTGACTCTTACAGCCAGTTCACGATCTGGGTACCCTGGGTCCCTTGGGAACACAGGAAACATCAGACGAGATCTAATGGTAGATTGTGTAGCATGAATAAAAACCCGGAGACAGATAATAGATCAGAAAAGCAAAACAGCCAAGCCACTAGAGCAGTCTTACCTCTGCCAAGGCTGGGTGACTGCAGACTGAGCCCTGAGCCTCTGCCTCCTTCTGTTTTCTGTTCCCCTTTAGTGCTGGGATTAAAGGCATGTGACTCCCTAGGACTGGGATTAGAGGTGTGAGCCACCACCACCTAGATCTGTCTCTGCATTGATCTTGTATAGCCCAGGGTGGCCTTGAACTCACAGAAATCCATCTGCCTCTGTCTCCCAAATCATGGTATTAAAGGTATGAAATTGCTGTCTGGCTTCTAGTGACTTAGTTTTACCCTCTGATCTTCAGGCAAGCTTTATTTATTAAAACATCGATAAAACATCACTATAAGAATGGGTTTGCCCTTGAAGAATGGATGAATGAGAAGTGCCCATATATCATTCTGAAACTATCATCTCCACAATGGCCTCCATAGGCAGAACTCTGTTCAGGGTCTTGCTTCCCACCATACTGCTATTTATGGGAGTCAGTGGGTCCCTGTCAGAAAACTGTTGTCAGTGGGGTCCCACGGGGAACTCAGACAGGGTCCTTCTGTGAGAGAATCTATAGGCCAAGGTCTTGGAGGACTACTAATGGACACCAGGGAGTTAGACACAGAAAACCCAGCCAGAAGTAAGAGGCTGCATAGGGTCTGGGGGTGAGAATGTGAATATTTGTCCTGTGTGTGGGTATGACTGTCTGTGAGAATGTTCAAATCTGGGTAAGTCTACAGGTTTTCCTGAAGTCTGGTCCCAGCATGCCTGGCTCCCACATGGTGAGTATTCCCAGACCTTTTGCCTTACCTGTGGGGCCTGGGGAGGCTGCTGTGTCTCAGGAGTTTCATGGATCACAAAAAGAAAGGGTAAAATGAGACCCTAGTTCCCTCATAGTTAAAGTTCTTTCGACTTACTTCAAGAGGGGAAAGGGTGTAGACTTATATGTTGGGCATCCCATTGGGCCTGACATCTCACCAAGACCTAAGGCAGTCCTGGGAACCCCATATGGGATCCTGTCTATCACAGTGCGACCTAACATCAGGAGCCAGCAGCTACTGCCTAACTACATCAAAAAAACCTTTTGCATTGGTCCAGAGACACAGCAGGGCCCTCCTAGATTCGTCTACTCTAGGTGTCCTCAAGCAATGCTTGTCTGGGCCTAGTCTGCTTCCAGGGTTCCTGAAGATCAGTTGAGCCTATGCCTTAGGGAGGAGGTTCAGGTTGGGGACAGAAACGAAGACACAGCTCACAATCCCCTCTCTTCATCTTAACTTGTGGGAGCCCCCAAACCCTGTCTCCTGGGTGAGATGAGGGCATCATGCCCCATCTAAAAAGTGCAGAGAACCTCTTGTCTCTGAACCAACCATAAGAAGGCCCTTGAGAAGGTATCACTGGTCACAAAGGCCTTGATTTTATGCTCAGGGCCCTACTCCACCCCCAGGGATGGTTGTCCAGAGGGTTAGGGGTGCGCATAGCCAAGCCTGCTAACCACCAACCATCTCTTTCCTACTTAAGCCAACGGCAGCCCCACCACAGGCCTGAGCACCGGTGCCATCGTGGGCATCCTCATTGTCATCTTCGTCCTGCTCCTCGTGGTCATGGACATTACCTGCTACTTCCTGAACAAGTGTGGCCTGCTCATGTGCATTGCTGTTAACCTGTGTGGCAAAGCTGGGCCCGGAGCCAAGGGCAAAGACATGGAGGAGGGCAAAGCTGCTTTCTCGTGAGTGCAAACCCATCGTGTCAGTGAGGTCGAGGCTCCGCCCAGCCCAGGGCCTAGTGCTGTGCTGTCTGACAGTGCTGGGGTGGCCTGCCCTTTAGCTTTATTGTTTCCCACGTGAAAACTCTGAGTGGTTACATTATCAAAGCAAATCTCTCTAGGAATGGGTTTAAGGCAAGGTGGGGTTACCAGTTTGAATGGCAGCATCTTGGGTTCTCCCTAGGTTCTAAAGTCTCATACAGATTTGGAAATTCCTGAGGGAGGCCAAGAAAGAGGCTTGTCAGAATCGGCTATGATTGGAGAGGATCAGCGTTGGAAGCGTGCACTTCATCTCTTGTCCATTCATTTGCCACTCATCCAATATTTATCTTGCAGCTCCTGAAGGCAACACCCTGTATCCTGGCTGTAGGGTACCCAAAGGAGAAGAATGAATATAGATCCCTCTCCTCTTGGAGGGACACCCTATATATTCTTTCCCTCCTGCAGCATCTGTTAGCTAGTTAGCAGGAGATTTTGGAGTTGGTGGGTGAGTGGGCCTGTTATAGCAAGCTGAGAAAGGATGGAGGGAGAAGATGGAGTTGTTGAACCCTCCCACATGCTGGAAACTGTATATATACAGATATCTCTGTGTGTGTGCGTGTGTGTATGCACATGGACCTGTGTATCACAGCTACAATATATGTATATACATGCATACATATGTATGCACATGGGTTTACATTGGAGATTTATCTGCACTGTGCTAAAAACTTTACACGAATGATCTCATTTTGTTCTCATAGGTAGGTGAGTTATACACTATTACTTATCCTAATTTATGGATGGGAGAACTGAGGTAGGGCTAATGACCTTATATACTCTGGGCTAGGCTGGTGCAGACAGGAATCTGGCCCACTTTGCCAGCCACAGGCTGGACCCTGATGGCCCTTGCTGCAGCTTCTTTTCCTAGATGTCTTCCCTCTGAAGCTGTCCTGGGATCTAACCAGCAGAACTCTCTCCACAGGAAAGATGAATCCAAAGAACCCATCGTGGAGGTCCGAACAGAGGAGGAACGGACTCCAAACCATGATGGAGGGAAGCACACAGAGCCCAACGAGACCACACCGCTGACAGAGCCCGAGTACGTGGACTAGGAGGGACTGGCACCTCCTCAGTAGATTCCCCAGTTCCACCTCATCACCCCATCCCAACTTTCCCTGCTTCTCACCCTCGGCTCCTGGCCAAACATGGAAACCTGAACTCTGGAGCCCTCGGTCAGAAGACCTCTTGGCCGGACAATGTCTGAACCCACTCTCCTTGGAGAGAAGGCATTCTTGCTTCTCCTTGGGTCATGGTGGGTCCTTACCAGGCTCTTCTCATTAAGTGGGATTCCCAAGACTCCTCCAAAATTCCACACATATTTTAGGAATTGCTTAAACTCAATGAGAAAATGACAAACGACTGCACTTTTAATATCTTCTATGCTAGAAAAGTTGGGGGCCTGGTAAGGTTCCCTGGACCTCTTCTATTCAGAAATCTCAGAGATCCTCAGGGTCTCTGACCAGCCATGGCTATCTTGCCTGCTTGCCTATCAAGGATCTAATAGATTTGAAAGAAGCACTTCTTACAGGAACATACATCTGTGGCTGGATGTATGTGTCTATCCTGACACACGGGAGCCATTTGGAGCACTGTTCCTCTCATCTGGTCCCGTCCCTGCCTAGGAAGAGCTATAAGGTAACTGGACCCCATTTCTGTGGGGCTCCAGAAACCTAGAGAGGTATATGATGGGCATCAGCTGCCTTCCCTGGCGTGGAGATCCAGGGTGGCACAAGAGAACAGTAGAGAGCTCTGTAGGAGATTGGAGCCCTGTATAGAGAGCTGTCGGTGTGTCAGCATGGAGGAAGGCTAGCAGGTCCCTTTGAGACTGCCACGTTCTTTGTTGTCTCCTGTGTCCTCTTCTGCCCGCCTGGGGCGTGTACTTCCTCTTCGTCCTCGTTTCTCTGTGGGCCCACGTTCCTGCCCGTGTACGGTTGCATGCCTTCCCTCAGCTCCTCTCCTTGCCTCTGATCTATCTAGCTTCTCTGTCATGTCTCAGCTTCATTGTCTATTCTCTTTCTACTTCCTGTCCTCCCCACAGGCTGCCTGCTGACACCACAGCCACTGTCGAGGACATGCTGCCTTCTGTCACCACCGTCACCACTAACTCTGACACTATCACCGAAACTTTTGCCACTGCTCAGAACAGCCCCACCAGTGAGACCACTACACTGACCTCCAGTATTGCCCCACCGGCGACAGCTGTGCCGGACTCCAATTCTGTGCCCACTGGTCAGGCCACCCCTTCCAAGGGGCCCGGTGTCACTGCCGCATCCACGCCCCCAGCCTCGGCCCCAAAGGTTGCTCCTCTAGTTGACCTGAGCGATACCCCGACCTCAACTCCCTCTGCTAGCAATTTGTCCTCCACTGTCCTGGCTAACCAAGGAGCTGTACTCAGCCCCAGCACCCCTGCCAACGCGGGGGAGGCCTCCAAGGTCCCTCCAGCTAGTAAGCTGTCCCCTGCTCCAACCCCCACCCCAGCTGGGGCAGCCAGCCCCTTAGCAGCAGTAGCTGCCCCTGCCACAGAAGCCCCCCAGGCCAAGCAGGAAGCCCCCAGCACCAAAGGCCCGGACCCAGAGCCCACCCAGCCTGGCGCCATGAAGAACCCACCTGAGGCAGCCACAGCCCCCGCTAGCCCGAAGAGCAAGGCTGCCTCCGTCAGCACCACAAAACCTTCCCAGGGCGAGGACTTAAAAATGGACGAAGGGAACTTCAAGACCCCAGATATTGACCTTGCAAAGGATGTTTTTGCAGCCCTGGGCTCTCCTGCTCCGGCCACTGGGGCCAGTGGACAAGCCTCTGAGCTTGCTCCTCCCACTGCAGACAGCGCGGTGCCGCCTGCACCAGCAAAGACCGAGTACGACCTCTCTTTGTCTGCTGTCATTGGGTTGTGTCCTGTGGTGGTGTGTGTCTGTGTTGTGCTGTGTCCTCCTTGTTTGATGTGTCCTCAGCCTCTTGCAGGGCTTCTATGAGGCAACTATCAGTCAGGGGCCTGGAGTCAGGCAGGAGCAGGGGCAGGCAGTGCGATAGGTGCGAAGAGGCTGCCGGCTCGCTAATTAGGCCATGTTAATTATGTTTCATCCTCGTAATCCTAGCCATGCTTCTGTTTTCCCCGGGGATGCCTTTGCAGTTGGGTCACTGGCGAGCAGAGCTTGAGAAGGCACTAAGGAGGCCAAGGTGCCTTTCTCTGTCATCCCGGGCCCAGAGTGTGTGGGTGCTATCCAGGGCCAGGCCAAGGCCTCCTGAGAAAGGCACCGTTGTATTCAGGAAGAAAAGAGGTAGCCATGGTGAGGTGCGTGGGCAAGGAGGGTCCAGCCCACAGACAGCTCTGTCACACACTGGCTGCAAGGCCCACCCCCTACCTAAGACTCCCAGACACTCAATGCCTGTCTCCAAGTTCAAGTTCTCAACCTTCTGATTTCTCAAGTGGGATGCTAAATACAGTGGAATCATGATAGCTGTGTTAGCACTCAAGGGGCTTTAGCCTGGACTCTGCCTTGTGAGACCTGTGGAGACAGAGGCATACCTGCCTGGACTTTTATAAAGGTTTATAAATGTGGCTATCCCTTCCAGTCCCTTGCAACAAGCAGGCCCATTCTAGCTTCTTACCGTGGTAACCATATTTTCTCACCCTGTTCAAGCCACCATCCTGAAACAGCTGGGGTGTAGGGTTGGGGGCAGGCAAAAGTGAGGCGCCTTACAATAGGGGTCCCTGGAACTGGTACCTGAAGCAGAACCTGGTACATATAGCAAACTGAGCTACAGCGCTTCTGCTTATCAGGGTGAGAGAGAGAGAGAACCTTCTCTCCTCCTGCCCGGAGTTACCACAGGGCCCCTGGAGGCGATCGAGGCCAGAGGAAGAAAGGACTCTTCTCTGACTAGAGCACCTCCACCTAGCTGCACCTCAAAATCGCCTGGTTGCTTTTAAAGTCATGACACCCAGGATTTCTGGGGACATTCCCCAGGCGTGAGTCACTTGGAGAATGCTGAGGTGACGTCAACCTGCACGCAAGGTTGGATGTCAGAGCTGCAGCTGAAGCCCCCCAGATTGCGCGAGGAGAGGGGCGGTATTCGCAGGGCAGTATACTGTGATCTCAGCTGCGCTATTTGTGTTTCTCTGCAGGAAGGGTCCTGTAGAAGCAAAGTCCGAGTCCCAGGAGTCAGAAGCAAAGCCAGCGCCAACTGAAGTCAAGACGGTCCCCAACGATGCCACACAAACAAAAGAGAATGAGAGCAAAGCATGATGGGTACCTAGCAACAAGCAAAGATCAAAATAAAAAGTGACACAGCAGCGGCTTCACCAGAGCATCCCCAAATCTCTCTCTCCCTCTCTCCCGTCTCTCTCTGTGTCTCTCTCTCACACGCGCACACGTGCATGCGCGCACGCGCGCGCGCGCACACACACACACACACACACACACACACACTCATTCCTCTAGTGTCTCTTGCCTTTAAAAAAACAGATAACATGGGATCGCCTTTTTGTAGGTTTCTAGAAAGGGCTCCTTTGTTGCACACTCACTTGTAAAAAAAAAATGAAACAAAAAGGTTAAACCCACAGCCAAACTAGGACACTCTGTTCCCTGAAACCATTTAAAAATCAAACAAAAGGACCCCAAATTAAGAATCTAGGAAGCTCAGAAAGAAAAAAAAATCTAGGTTCAGGAAGGCTGCAATTGGTGTTACCCAATTGGCACAGATCGGTTTCAGAAAAATGCTTCCAAGAGCTCAGACTAACCGAATGAACCAAGTTCGCAGCTTATTTTTATACTTTCAGTCAAGTCGGGACTCGGTAGAACCTCACAAAGAAGTTAGGCTTTCCGTTCACTCTGTACTTGTTCGGTATGCAAAGTGCGGCGCTCCTGTTGGCTGCTTCAGTTCCCATGTAGACTCCAGTGCCGAAGGAGGAATGCCAAATCGCAGCTCATTCCACTTCTTTTGCCTTTGTTTTCCTCCCACTGTTTCTTTCCTTTCCCTTTCTTCCTCTCTTCCAACTTTGCTTTCCAGTGTTTACACGTTGACAGATGTTTGACTTCGGTTGTGTTTGACGTCCCTGTAAAATGCCTGCCGTTTTGTTTTCCTTTGAGCAACAGGTAACCCCATAGAGGCAGGTAGAATCCCCCCAGGTTGCTTAGCACAGGGTGAAGGTTATAAATGACGATTGTTTACAGTGGGTCTACCCCCCACCCCCACCACCAATTCTGATTCGTTGCCGTTTTTACCTGTGTCAAACTGGGGTGCAAGCCCTCTCCTTCTGGAATGATTTTGCCTCTTTTTTTTCTGTTTGATTCTGTTGCTGTTTCTTAGTGGGAGAGGGGACCTTAGACCACTTTCGGATTAGCTGCCACCTGCCTGTGTCTGTGACACCGGACCTGCCTCCCAGGTGTCTGCACACCCTTCCTCTGAAGGACTCCTTTGGCTTTGTTGAATGAAGCAGAGAAGATTGTATAGTTGGGGCTGGTCTTGGTGAACACACTCTTTTTTTTACCCCCAAACACCCCCTTTCTTTGTAGAAAGCCAAATAAAATATATACATACCATTTCATTTCCTTTTGAGCCCAGAATCTAGATTTGAGCAGAAAAGCACGCGTGCTTCAGGGAAGTAGTGTCTCCTTTTGGAAATCTGTTGAAGGAAAGTGACATCGGCCTTCTGTTTGCTTAGGCAACATTTGTAAAAACAAATACTGTCTGGAGTTATAATCCAACTTTCCAAGTGGGGGAAAAAATACAGAAACTTTCAGGGGGACGGGAGGGGGAGAAGGGAAAAGCCAGCCCTTTGTATAGACATTTTGCTTTTGTTTTTCATTCGACTTTAGAACCGCAAGCTTGTGCACTGTGGATGCGTGAATATTTTAGTGTGAAACGTGTTTTTGTCATAGTATTGAAATAAAACTTCAACATAGTTTGGTTGTGGAAGGTATAGCAGATAGTTCAGAAAAAGAAAAAGAAAAGCTATTCAGGAAACAAACAGACACACAAACGACCCGAAACGTCAAAAGGAATTGAAGCCTTTCAACAAAGGAAACGAAATACAGGTGATGCTGATGCAGAGGACACTAAAGCCAACAGACGTCCATCCGACAGCACGGGTTCCTTTCCCAAGTACAAAGCAGCAAGTGGTGAGGGTGGCAGATGGCCTCTGTGTCCCCTCTGTGGGCTGTGCACCCTGGTGTTCTGACACTTCTGCAGCGTGACCAGTGGCGATGCTAGGTTATAATTTCAAAGTGTGAAAAGTAATGGTCTTGTCATTTACTCGATGTGGGGTTATTTTGCATTTTCTCAGCTCCTGGGGACGGAAATTGGAGGATCCCAGAACACTCAGTCTGGCCCCTGTCACCCCAGGACCTGCCCAGATCCATAGTTAACAGGTCCTCAGGACGAGCTATGTGGAAGACAGCTCTGAGGGCACACAGCAGAATGGGAAAAGCGGGTCGTACCCAAGCCAGAGAGGTCCTAGTGGTGAGGGGCAGACTCCTCTGGGTGTAGCCCGTCCAGTGGGATCTGCTTCCCATGGTGTGAAGTCAGTGGCTTGAGCAGCTAGGCTAAGGGCACACTGTGCCTCCTGGAACTGATGTATTTCACCCTGCGGTTCGACACATTGAGTTCAGTTCTGATGACTAGAACGAGATAGAACCACCCTAGAATAACCTGGCCCAGGGTGACTGACCTCCTGAACACTGGCCCCACCATTCGCTGGACTAGACAGCCCACACTTGGATCTGCCTCTCTCTTTACACATATGTTTGTCTCATCATGCATGAGTTTTCCTCTTTTTTTAAGCAGTAATCTCTCTAAAATGAAAGAGGGAGTCGGTGTATTTCCACGTTCTTTTATCTGAAGAGATAAACACAGTTCATCTCCTGTGATTTTTTTTTTTTACGTTTTTAGAAGGAGGGATGGACTCACCAGTTTCAATGTTGATGTGTCGTATGTCTACGTGGCATACATATGTATCACACAAAGACCAGCATGGCCAAGTTCTGTGGGAAGGCCACCCAGGTGCCACGAGTGGGGTCTCCCAATCCTGAAGGGCCAAGGTGTATTCAATAGGGACTCTATGTTCTCACTTTTCTATGGAACTCCCACGTCCCAGGGTCTCACCCTCAGCTGTCCGTCTGGATGGTGGTGATCACACCTCCATTAACATCCTTACCCAGCATTCTGTACTTCGGGGGCCTTCTCTCTTGTTATAAAACTTTTTACTGAGTGAAACATCAACACCACCTTTGTTTCCGTTCTCACTGCTGTAAATACTGAGTACTAACTGAGAATTTTGACTTTGCATTCTGTCAGAATACTTGTGTTCAATAAAAACTGAAAGAAGAAAAAAGGAGAGTCAAGCTTGGATTTCTTTCTGTTCAGAGAGAGAGAGAGAATCGTGTTTGGATGAATGTGGGTATGCCTGTGTTCTAGTTTGGGGGGTTTGTGGTAGGTTGGTTGGTTGCTTTTAGAGTGGGGTTTGTGATTGCTTTTGTTTTAGGACTTAGTAAGCAATATTATTGTGTCTTAGACCCGTGCAATATTGGGTCTACAATTTTAGTATTCAGTGGGCTGAGGCAGGAGAATTAGCATAGAGGAATTTGAACTTGAACCTACATAATTTCTAGGTCAGCTGGGCTACAATGTAAGATCATGTCTCAAACAAAACAAAACAGAAAAAAACACATTTGTGTACATGTGTGTGTGTGTAAAACTATCTTGAGTTCACGCTGCTTAAGTAGTGATTACTTTCCCTTTTTCTTAACTTTTGTTTTAGCAGTTGATAGAGGGTTCCAGTCTAAAGGTGCCAAACCTGAGATTCAAGAGGACTTTATTCAAATCCTGGATCTGTCAATTCCTAGATGACCTTGGAAGACTTTTTTCATCTCCCCAAGACTCAATTTTCTCTTTTGCCGGACAGGAAGTGCCTAGGAAATAGATGTCATGTCGGTACTAATTGATGAACAAGGTAGTGTGTGTGTGTGTGTGTGTGTGTGTGTGTGTGTGTGTGTGTGTGTCTGGCACAGTGTTTTCTTGGCTCATAAGAAGAACTCAGTAAATAAGAATTAGTGCTGTTGGCATCACTGACAGGTAACACCATCTACTGTAGTTATAGTAACAGCCAACACCTGAGCTTCAAAATCACAACCCTGAGGCGGGTGCATGAGGCATTTCCCAGAATAATGGATGCCCCTCTCCCTCTCGCTCTGCCTGTCAGCCTTTGGAGCCATCATTCATCCCTGGGAATTTGTTAGAGCAGGCAGAGTGCAAACTCTGAATTCTCCCGCAACTGCAGCCACTTGACTCTGCAAACAACCTCTACAGTGAGAAGTGTCCATTGAGCTACAGAGTCGGGTGGTTCCTGGAGGAGTCCTGGCTGCAGGGCCAGGATGAGAGAGAACTAAAGAGGTTCCAAGAGCATAAACCATAAGCATGTACCCGTTCAGGGATTATTTAGCCCTTGTACAAATCTGAGGGTGACATCTTCCCTTTGTGTTGAAGATGCCGGCCTCGCTTGCTTATTCTAATAAGATCAAACATCTTCAGGGGGGTGTGGTCGTGGGCCTCTTCTATTTTTCATCCGAATACCACATCCCATGCATCTGCGCAGTTACTTTCTCCACGGATTCTCAGTTGTGTAGGCCAGGGAAGGGTGGTGAGAAAAAGATCACCGCTTATCCAGAATGGGTCAAGACATGCGATGAAGATTGTCTTCACTGACCTGAAAGAGCTGGTTTCCAATGATTCTTTCTTCCACGTTCTTTTCCTCTCAGACCCACTTCAAGTGTGGCGCATCTCTAAAATGTAGCAGTGAGCAAATCTGCTCTGGTGGAAGCTGCTCTTATGTATGAGAAACACACACACACACATGCACAATCAGCTCCGGTGGAAGCTGCTCTTATGTATGAGCGTGCACACATGCGCACAATCAGCTCGTGTGGAAGGTACATTTATGTATGAGAGTAAACACACACACACACACTCACAATCAGCTCCTGTGGAAGGTACATTTATATATTAGAAACACACACACACACTCACTCACAATCAGCTCCGGTGGAAGCTGCTCTTATGTATGAGCGTGCGCACATGCGCACAATCAGCTCGTGTGGAAGGTACATTTATGTATGAGAGTAAACACACACACACACACTCACAATCAGCTCCTGTGGAAGGTACATTTATATATTAGAAACACACACACACACTCACTCACAATCAGCTCCTGTGGAAGGTACATTTATGTATGAGAGTATACACACACACACACACACACACAACACTCACAATCAGCTCTGGTGGAAAGTACATATATATATGAGAAACACACACACAATCAGCTCTGGTGGAAGGTACATTTATGTGTGAGAAACACACACACCCTTCAATGTGGTGGTTGTCAGATTATTCACCAACACACTCATTCTGCTTTTCCTTCTTCCAGGCACATGGTGGCCTTGTACTACTCTGCTCACAAAGAAGGTATGACTCAGTGACTTACTTTGCCTGAGGAAATATAAGCAGAAGTGTGGAACACCCAGATAGGGCTTTGTTAAGTCTTTCCTCCCTGTATAGTAGTCAGCAATGCTGCAGGTATCATGACCTGGCTTCAGAGTGAGGAACGCAAACAGGAGATTCATGATGGGCATGGCTTGTATATATGAAGGAAACGGGCTTGCAAATGGTCAAGAACAGATCAGGATAGGAGTGTATATTCATATGTTTAGTGTCAATTTTTCTGATATAATTGTGGTGTGAAAGTGAAGTACATGATACTGTAAAGAAACTGCAGACACCCTGTTGACAGAGAATTCTTCAATTCACTTGTGTTGAAATTGTGTGTCTATAGTTAGTCTATAGTTTTAGTCCATAAATGCGTGTGTTTCCAATCTGAATATTCATTGATTTGCTTACTTGTATTAGGAAGGGTTCTCTATAAGAACAGAAGCAGAAGACCAAAATAATCTTTATCTCTGTTTTCTGTCTCCTCTCTCTCTCTCTCTCTCACACACACGGTTTATTATATTAGCTAACACAATAGGAACTGGATAGTTTTAACAAAGTTAGATACTGAAGGAGGAGAGAACCAGATGCCCAAATGAGGAAGCAGGATGCTCGGCTAACTCAATCCAAAGCTGAAAGGTCCCTGGAGGGTCTCAGGTGCTGAGTTCATGTTGAAAAATCAAGGTAACTGGAGTCTGGTGACAGTAGGAGACATGGTCACTCAGAAAAGAACGGGACATGCTGGCCTGTACTCTCCTTGCTCCTCCCGACTTCATTACAGCACTTTTACCCATTTGAGGATTCTTTTTCCCCTAACCAAGTTGGGTCTGTCCCTAGGAGTCTCTGTCCAGTCTGTCAGACCTCTCTGGAAATGCCTCACTAGACACACGGGTGCATTCCATCAACCCTAGGTAGGTACCTCTCAGCCCAGGCAAGCTGACAGCTCAGACCAACCACCACACTTATTTAAGCAAGGGAAAATGAGACATGAAGACTAAGCTCAGAACACCACTCACGTACCAGTGATGTGAACAACTTCATTGCACTGTGCTTTGGTTCTGAGTGTGGTATGTATTTTTGCTTACTCTCTCAGTGTGTGCATATGTGCGCGCAAGCGCGCGCGCACATGCGCGCGCGCGTGTGTGTGAATGTGTGTGTGCTAGTAACATTTTAATGGGTGCAGACATATCCTCCTTTAAAATTTAATGTGCATTGTAAATATTCTCACTTTAAATACACACATACACACACGTGCGCGTGCGTGCACACACACACACACAAATACCTGATTTGTGGCTC
Source organism: Microtus oregoni (assembly GCF_018167655.1). Lineage (NCBI taxonomy): Eukaryota > Metazoa > Chordata > Mammalia > Rodentia > Cricetidae > Microtus > Microtus oregoni. The sequence continues at coordinate 6,464,056 of NW_024543831.1, read as the reverse complement.
TTACTGACTTTTGCAGTGTGCAAACAAGATGGCTGGCTCACCATCACTAGTCTTAAGTTAGGTAAAGCTACACTGTGTGCTACCACAATGTAGTATTTTTCTCATACAGATACAGCAGCCATAAGTACCTGTAAGGATGTAGATTACAGTAATATTCAATAATAATAATTTAATAGTGGTAGAATAATTAGGAAGCAATGCATAGTAATTACCGCTTATTTCATTTAGCTTTTCTAAAAAATGAAAAATTTCCTGAAAATTAAACAATTGGTTCTCAGAAGCCAGTACAAGCTCATTAACCCCTACATTGTAATCGATTTAATCTGAGGACTTGTTACCGTGGTATTATTTAACATATTATTTTGCTAAGTAAAGGAGCAGGGCTAGAGATTACAACAAATCCAAGGATGCAGGGCTGAGGGATGTCACTGTTTCACTCAGAGCAGCTGGGGTGGAACACTGACCCGAAAGAAGAGAGGACTAAGGCTGTGCCATCATTTAAAAGACAGTGTCACAGGGCCAGAGGGAACAGCACATGCAAAGGGGGAAGGGAGGACCTCCTTGCTATCTTTGAGGAGAAGCAAGGTGGTCACTGTGGTGAGAGTGGACAGTAACTGATCGGGGATGGAGAATAAAAGCTCAAGAAGGCCAGGGGTGACCAGCAGCTAGATGATAGCAGTCTGCAGACCTTGGCTTCATGTTTCCTTCTTCCTGTGAGTGAGATGGACAACCAAAGGAAATCCTTAAGCATAAGCTTGACCTGACTTGAGTTTTTTAATGATCGCTGACTGCTGGGTGGGTCACAGACAGCAGAAGAGCAAGAGAGGACAATGAACAACAATGCAGATGGGATGCCGTGGTTCTAGTGGAAGGGAGGCAGACAATGTTGGACTTTCTTATACACTGAAAACAAAGCCAAACACTGGGTAACGTGCCGGATAGGGGTTTGAATGGAGGCATCACGGGGGACTTCCCAATGAAGCTCTGACCATTGAAGGATGGAGTTGTCAATTTACAGTGTTAAGGGAATAAAGGAGGGGCAGACCACAGGTGCCAGACTCGAACACTTTGAGTCTGTGGACACCTTGGAGGGGAGTCTGAGGTTTAGAATATGAGTGCAGTCCCCACAGATAAAGGGTTCCATTGGCCCAGGAACCCTTCTCGGCTGGTTCCTTCCCTCAAGCTTATAAAGTGGAAAACTGAAGTTTATTAATATTAAATCGTATTTCTGCACCAACCGGCTATTCCACATAGTTGTTGAAATCTAATCTCCATCAAATTAAGGCTCCACACTTCGACCTTCTTTTTTGTAAAATACATATTTAAACAAGATCTTAATCTGTAGCCCAGGCTGGACTAAGACGCAACCCCCTGCTTCAGCCTCCTGAGTGTGACAGGCCTACATCACACCCAGTATCAACCCCTCTTTGAGGCTGCCGACAGGACCCCGGGTCATCTCTCTGTAGTGATCCATTTTAACTGTCAACTCAATGCGATCTAGACTCACCTGGGAAGCGAATTCAATGAGAAACCATCCAGATCATAGTGGCCTATGAGAATTGGGCTTTTTTCTTGTGTTGAATGAGGTCTAAAGACCCAGCCTGAATGTGGGTAGCATCCTTTTAGGGGCTGAGTGAAGAAATCGAGCCGAGCATGTAAGCATGTGTGTCATTCTCTCTCTGCCCCTGACTGTGCATTTGTTGGTCCAAGTTCTGGCCTTGAAATCCTGAGGTGATGATGAACTGTAGCCTGGAACTGGGAGCTAAAATAAACCTTCTCTCCCCGAGGTTGCTTTTGTCAGGGCTGCTTTTTATCAGAGCCTCCAAAATGAAATTTGAAAGGAAATTTGGAGTTCTCCAAGCTCCTTCCCCATCACGTCTATTCCCCTCACACCCTGTGTCAAAGAATGATTGAATTTCTTTGGTTGAGCCCAGCTTTCTCCCTCCCAGTCTGGGGCGTTATATGCCCACATGCTTTTTGCTGTGTTAAAGACAGAACAGCCAGTCCTCCCAGAATACCCACACTGGCCCGGGGTTCCACCCTTAGCTTTCAGCTGAAGTATCTTTCTGTCATGCAAGCCCCCCCACGCTGTCACTTGATCCAGGATCTGCCTCAGCTATCCAGCTGGCACCTTCCAGTCTGGAGGTCTCTGGCTGTTAAAATATTGAGGTGCTTTTTGCAGTTGTATGCAGCTGTTGTTGCCCCGGCCACCTGATTCCTGCCACGGACATTTCATGTAGCCCCAAGACCCCACAGTTCAGCCAAGTAGCAGCTGGCCTAGAAAAGGCACACAGGTTCGTCTCTGGCACAGTGGCTGACGCTAAAGGAACAACCTAAGACACCTATAGAGCGCCTTCTTCTGCGGTCCCAAGACCCTCAACTGTTTCATCTCTCACCAAAGTGTCTCTGTCCTCCTGAACTCCAGACTCCTCCAGGGCACGTTTCACACCTGTCTTCTTCACGGATTTGACCCAATACCTCCATACACAGCACCTGCCTCAAAGCAGGGCTTGATAGTTGCTGGCTTCATGATTGACAGATCAGATCCCTCCAAAATTAACATTGGAAATATCTGCCTACTGGTTAACGATTTTGAGGGGCTACTATGTGATGGAACAGCTTTGTGTTCCAGTCTAGTCCTCTTAAATACACAAGTGATGTTTAATTCAGAACAAAAGAGGCCAAATGGCTTTTTTCCTACCCATTCCTACAGTAACATCTAGAGTTAGCAGTCTCCCACAAAGTGCGCAAGGTGTTCTTAGTAAGGATGTTTTACCTAGACAATTAATCTGCAATTGAACAGAAGATGACCGCTTTTGTCTGATGCATTGGTGTTGCTTAGTCTGTTTTCGCCTCCAAATATTCCTTCTGTATGTTTGAAAAAAGATAATCATGAGACAGAAGTGTGATGGAAACAGCCCGAGTCTTCTCGGGGCCCAAAAAAAAAAAAGTAATTCTATATTAGCAAACCTGTTCACTCCCATTACATGACTTCTATTTCAGACTTCTGTGTTTTGCAAATTAATTAATTTATTAAATTAACCTGTTCACTCCCATTACATGACTTCTATTTCAGACTTCTGTGTTTTGCAAATTAATTAATTTATTAAATTAATTAGGTCATTAATGGCCTTAGCATGATTGGGTGATATCACCAGCCCAAGACCAAACTGTCATCACAAACTATAACAGTCAGCCTGGCCTTAAAAGAGAACTCCAGAGTCTCTAAGCAGAGGAAGGTGGCCACTACTCAGAACTGAGAAGAGGCTGGCCAGTCGTATGACCAGAAACTTTGTTCTGTTTCTAGATTCCTTTGATAGCAGCCAGCCTGAGCTGCCACTGCAGCCTGGAACCCTGAACCCAAAAAAAGCAAATGCCAACATGATGGGGGGGGGGGGGGGCATTGTTCAAGGTCACCTACCAAAGTTCAGGGAGTTAACTCGATTGCAAACGGCAGTTGGTAAAGGTAAGACTGCACAGAGAGGCTAGAGGGAGCAGGGTGTGTGATGCTGAGGGACCTGAAGAAGAGCTTCAGCCATTAACTAAGCACTTGGTCCCAGAGAAACCACAAGCTAGTCATTCCGCAAGGCAAGAGAATGTGGAATTTACGCATGCTCATTAATCCATAGTATTTATCAAGCACCAGGCATATACTGGCATTGTGTTGGGTAACAAGAGCATAGTAATGGATCTGTGGGCAGTGTCCTTGTCTTGATGGAGCTTGCAGTGACCACAAGCTGCCGAGCAACGCATCTCCCACTGGAACCTTGACTCTGGTGCTGCCCAGCTGTGATTACAGTGCTTCTCCTTGCTGGACACGGTTACCTCTTTATAAAAGGTGGACCCCCTGCCACACAGAAATGCTCCAGATGTAGAGAGGCCTGGGGATTGTCATGAACACATCAGAATTCACATCTGTTTTACTCCATGGATTTTAGCTTTGAGCAGCCCACGAGGACTTGGGCTGGTTAAACCGAACAAGGAGTTTATTACGTGGATGTTAGTGGATGACATGGTTGTGGGAGGGAACTTTCCCCAGGCCTGGAGAATGAGCTTTCCAAAGGCATGGGTTTGTTTCCAACCATCTGTTCCTCCCAGCCCTGCCCCCAGCCCCAGCCCCGCCCCTCAAGCCCAAGCCCCAACCACTGCCTGATTTTCATCCTTATCCCCCAGCAAAGCTACCTTTGGATCAAGAATTTGATCTTCCAACTATAAACAACTAATGACAAGTGTCCATTGGTGTCTCCCACTGAAGGTAGACAATAAAGACACACCCAATCTCTTTTCAGAGCTACAGACTGAAGATTTGCCAAAAATTTGCAACGCTGACACACCGCTGAAGTCCTTCTTAGGTGATGATATACCAGTGAGGTCCCGTAAGCCCAGATACAGCCAGCCCCAGACAGGCAAGGAAGCTCAAAGAGGCTAAAGCTCCCAGGGGAAATCAACAACAACCATTTTCAGTGCTGGGACCTGACTGGGAAGCACACAGAATGGACTAAGGCTGCCATCTAGTGGCCATCTTGAGAATCACAGGCACAAGAAGCTTGATGGGCAATTTTGGCACACACAGAAGCCATGGCCCCACTAGAGGCCTGAAACAACAGGGTTCTTCTTGTGCCTTTCCTCCTCGCCTTCCCTTCCCACCCGCCTCCTCCTCGGCTAAGCTGTGCACTTTCATGATTCCAAAAGAGATAATGCTATCCAGTGCTCATCCCTGTACAGTAAGTGTAGCACACACTCATATGGAATAAGAATGCAGTGTTATTACAGTTACTCTTGCTGAGAGCTTACTATGCACCTCACACTTCAAAATATCTTTGTGGTTTCCACAGCAAGTCTATAGTGGACAAATTCAATTATCCAGATTAAATGTGCTTCTCTCTCCTTGCCTTCCTCCCCCACCTCTCTCTTCCCTTTCTCCCTCTCTCCCTTTCACTTTCCCTCTCTCTTCCTCCCTTTTGCTCCATCTCTCCCTCTTCCTCTCTTTCTGACTTTGCTTTTCTATGGTTTTCTTTTGTCACTCAGGATGGTCTGAATTCACTGCTCAGCTTGTGTTACCCTCAAACTTGGCATCTTCCTGCCTCTCTTCCCAAAGCCTGGAACTGTGGGTGTGCACCACCACCATGCCCAGGTGCTTATCATTTCTTCTCTTCTCTGAGTATGCATTTTTCCCATCCTTCCACTCTTAGGTTTGCAGAGGAAGGTTAGTTTTCACTCAGGCTCGTGGAGAAAATGTTAGTTTCTTTCATGTATAGGAGTGTTTGCCCGCAGGCATGTTTGTGCACTATGTGCATACAGAGCCCACGGAGGCCAGAAAAGGTTGCTGGATCCTTAGGAGCTGGAGCTTTCCACCATGTGATGGCAACTGAACTCACATTTTCCGCAAAAGCAGCAAGTGCCCATCCACGACTGCTGGGCCATTTCCCTAGCCCCACGCTGCTAGGATTGTTACAGAAACTTACTTGTTTGTTTGTTTATTACATACCAATCCCAGTTCCTTCTCCCTCCTCTCCTCCCACTATCCCTCTTCCCACCCCTACCCCCAGAAACTTCTAATATAAAAGAAACAAGTTAACCCATAGGAAGAGAAGGCTTGGGTTTCTGTGTGCTCAAAGAAGCAGGCAGGAAGCAGGGCAAGTCCAACTCAGCCTTAATTCCAGGGATCTGTCAGACTAGAGAAATCCCTGTGCTTCAATCTCTGGATCCAGTCTCTGCACTTCTCACTAGTGTCAGTGTGCATGGGAAAGCTTACTTAAGACCAAAAGAACTCCATGAATCTCTCCCTAATAAATGACGTTAGAATGTGGAGGTAGAGTGTTGCCACAGATAAACACAGAATTATCAAGGTCAAGGTGGGGGGGAAGGGGGGACACGTGTGTTCAAAACTGTGTTCCAGTCCCTGTGAGCTGTGGTCTCAATGCTTTCTCTGAAAGTTCATGAGCTGGGACCCTAACTCCCAGTGCCATAATTCAGAGGTGAGTCATTGGGCTGGTAAATCAGTCATGAGAGTGAGCCTGCAGAGTTCACTCACTCCTACTGCCGTGTGAGGATACAGGAGAAGATGGCTGTCCATGGACCAGGAAGTGATCCTTCAGAAGGCATCATCTTCTTTGGCCTTCATAGTAGACTTCCAGCCTTCAGAATCATAAAAACAACAACAAAAGGTTTATTTATAAACCATCCAGTTTATATTCATTTGAAATAAAAATTTGAACCGTAAATCCAGCAGAGAGTCCCTGTAGGGATAAGTCCATACAATCTGTCTGCATTCATTTTACGCAAGTCCCAAACTGGCGTAACCATGCCCTCTTGACCTAACTTCCTTTGGAGGAGGCCACAGAAAACAGTTTGGAACACAACTGCCGTGCCAAGGATTAAAAGCAGGGACAGAACAGATTCCAACCCTGAGGCTCCTTCTATTGTGTGATCAGAAGACAGGCCAATGGAAAGATGTGCTAGGGGTTTGGCTCCCAGGGCTATATCATCCAGAATCCCCAGTCTTCCTCTCCGCCTACAGTGCCCAGCTTGGCTCTCCTGCCTTTTCCTACAATTCTCCCCTCTTTCCCAATGTGTTGAGCATGCGCAAATTTCTTTTGGAGAATCTGGACCATAACATTCTAAAGGTGCCTCTTTCAGGTTTGCCCAGAAGGCCGTAGGCCCCTTGGGACCATCTTTGTCAGATCTTCTCATCACTGTCTTCACACGCCCTGCCCAGCCTCCAATGACTCCTGGTTGCCGATTAAAAAGTTTGATGGATGAGTGAAAGGTTGAGTGAATTAAGTCAAAACTGGGAGGAGATAGGAGCCTAGGAGAAGAAACACAAGGGTTTCCTTTTCCCCTCAAACTTCATTTTTGGAACAGACTCCTAGACATTTCAATGATGGAGCAGAGTTTCCGCAAACCTAGCAGATCACTCGGGTCCTTCTGATGCTCACACAGACCAGGGAATGGGTAAGAAAAGTGAAAAGCTGTGTTGGTGAAACAGTGATACCATAAACTCTGGGTTTTGTGAGACGCTCCCCAGCTTTTCCATCCGCGTGCCAGGGTGGAACTCAGAGCACAGCACCCATCACGTCATCCCTCAGGTGTCCTTGGTCCCTGAGTGTGTGGAAGTGTCTCAGGTTTTTGTTGTTGTGTTTGCTTGCTTGCTTTTTCATGAAATTTGGCATGGGTGAAGACACTGGTCAGGGTCGACAGAATGTTTTTGCTTTTGTTTTTCTTTTTTGTTTCCTCGTACCTGGACAAGGATTGCAGATTCCAGGGAAGAATGTTCTAGAGATGATGTGTCTTTTGTACAGCACCACGTCAGGGCCTTGTGATAACAAGGACTTCCTGCTATGCTGTTAACCTTGGTCCCTTGCAAGCCTGGTCCAGGCCAAGTGTCTTCATTATACAGTCAATGCTGACCTTCCTATTCTTTTTGCAACTGAATCACTCTTGGGCCAATAAACTCCAAGAGAAAGGGTATTGGGTTCTAGCCTAAGAGTGAGCAGTATGCATAGTGATTCTTTGGAATTATCCTTTAAGAAGAAGAAAACTATTCTAAACAGTTTTTCTGCTTTGACCCACTGGAAGTCATGGGATGTGAATGATATGAAGCTCTTCTTGGAAATTTTTTTTAATTTAACATATTTATTTAAAAATTAAATGCCTGGAATTAAATAGAAAAATCTTCATATTGATTTACAATTGCTAAAATTTTTAAAAGGAATTTGCAGCATGTTAACACATGAATTTCCCTATTAGCACATTAGGCAAGTTCTAGCAGCTTGTCTAAAGACTTCTGTGATGTCAAGCTGCTGAGCTTAAGTGACATCGTGGCTGTGCAGTGGACTGTTACTTACATTGACTATAAAATGAGAGCTATACTTCAGTGACATGCTTCTTAAATCAATATATTGTGAAGAAAATGGAAACGGGGACAATTTTAATCATCTATGATTCTAAACGAGCTCAGAGGCCCTCAGCTGTATCCGCCGACTCTCAGACCCTAGGTTAAGAAGCCCGGGTTTAAAGGCTCCCAGATGGCACAGATGGTTCAGGACTGTGCAAAGAGAGAAAAGGAGCTGTGTGAGAACATGTTGTTCTCTGCCGCACTTCTAGAGGGATCTGGAAAACCCCAGTGTTGGAAGAAACAGAAGGTTTCCATCTAAATGTGAAACCCACGCAGAGCAATCCCGTGTGTACTCTTCAGAACATTCCTTACCTTTCGTACATCAGAAGAAAATGAATACTCCATGCTAGTAAGGACCTGCCATCCTCATGTGCTACCAGATAGCACACCGACTGCACTGTCGCTTGTGATCCACTGAGGAGCAGTTCGGAAATCTTAACAACCAAGGACACTAAAGGACTTCTACTCGGAGATGCTGCTGTTGCAAAATGGAAGGGGAACTAAAGCTCTGAGACGGTGAGTGGCGTGAACACATGTAAATATCATGCGCAGGAGAATGCTTGCCACAACGTGCTAATGAGCAGCAGTGTGTGGCACTGCACAGAAAAGTGGCTTAAAGATATGAGGATAATAATAACAATAATGAAAACAAAGTGGTTGGACAGTACACACTGACAGGAGGATAGCTACATCAGCATCCCTCAGAGCCTCTGCTGCTGGCCGTTGAGAGGATGGGGAAACCATCTCTTGAGATTGTTGGGTAGCGTCACGAGCAACATGTTAAGATCCCCGTAAGGGATCTTCGGAATGTGGCAGCAGATGGAGTGGTGATGGCTAAGTAACCCAAGGCCACATGCATGCACTGTGACAGCGATGCAGTAATTTGCAGGCAAAAAACTGGAGAGGAATAAGGGTGCTTGGGTCAAAGTTTCTGCCTGTGCTTCCAACATGGTATCAAACTGTAGACCCAAGGACAAGAGACTCTGCTCACTAGCAACACCCATCTCCAGTCTTCCATAGCAGATGAAATACAGCCAGCAGCAGGACAATGTGTGACTACAGTGTCTTGCAATTTTGTGTCTGCCTTTGCCCCACAAACCTTGATGGCAGAGAAGACCCCCACTGAACAAAGTCAATGTGTCATATTTATTTGGTGAGAGCAGTCACCTCAAACAAGCAATTAAATATTAAACTCAATATCGCAAGCTCCTGGCTTTAGTTCTCTATCTGAAGAGGCAGTCTCAGCAGAGCAGCTGTAGAAGGCGCCTTGCCAAGTATGTGTACACAGTAGGTGTTCAGTTGGCATTGCATATATTTAAGAAAAATACAAGAACGCCTGAGCACTGACTGTGCCTAGCAGCCTTTCCCTGCCGCGGCGTTGGCTAATCACAGCCACGCAGTCCACAAGATGGCAGCGCTACTCCACACCATGCAGGAATGGGCGCTGCTCACATCTGCCACGAGAGTTGCCACTTTCTTCCCTTTCTAGCAGAGAAGTCTCATGGTTCAAGGGAAAGTCTCTAAAGAAAGGCATTGGTGGAATCACCTTACTTTTTGAATGGAGTCAGGGGCATGTCCCTTTGGAGAGAAAGTTAGACCTGTCTGTGACAAGCGTGGAGCAGACTTCTTTACATGCCTGGGGAGCAAAGCCTAGGCTTAGAGAAACTCGCAGGGTGGCTGCTGATGGCAGAAGTTTGAAACCAGAGCTTTCCACAAGGGTTATTCATGGGATGAAGGAGTTGAAGTAGGGTATCTATGAGGGCACAGATCAAGACTCAGGTCTTGCTCGGCCCCTGACTAGCCTCAGATGCTTGTGACTGTGTGCTCTTGACTTAAGAGATGGGAACAAACAGAGCATTTCAATAAAGTCATGTGTGTACCTGGCACACAGCTGTTCGGCAAGTGTTTCTTGGGACTGCTATTGTGATTGTGGTTAATATTTTCCATGCCATTACTTCAGCACAAAAATTTCAAGGGAGACTCTTGTCCCCTGGAGACACCTGAGCTTGGGGTCCTGAAATTACCCCTTTCTATACAGCAAAGGGTTGGAATGGAAACAGTAGGTGCCAGTCCGAGGGGCAGGGATTTTCAGCTCCTTATTTTCTCTCCTTGTAAGGACACATGTTTAAGAGAAAGAAATGAAGCAGGATTTTGTAATTGTCCTTGGGGATGCAAGAGACCCGGACAAACCCTGCTGACCTTTTCCTCTCTGCACCTTGAAGCCAAAGTTAGCGAGTTAACTGTCTCCCCCAGCTGAGGGATTTCTTTAACCACTGAGCCATCTCTCCAGCCCCCAGCTGAGGGATTTCTTACAGACGTCTTACAGTTGGGCTCCTGGATTCTAGTGGACTTGTCTGCACCATTTAGTCTCAGCAGGCAAAGGTAATTTCTTTCACTCTACGTGTGGCTGGGGAAATTTTTTTTTCAATCTCTTCTAAGTTTGTAAAATGCAATTGATGAGAAAGATCAAGGAGCTAGGATTTTTTGCATGGTGGGGAGTGAGCTGAGTAAAAGCGGGCAGCGAAGGCTTCTATTAATCTCTAAGTCCAAGATTTATGATATGGGGGAGGCTGACCAAGTGTTCCTCCATTTTTATTTAAGATATAAAAACAAAACTGAAGTCCCACACATGGGGACTTGGGTTTGATGAAAGTAAAGTCATTCTCTAAATATAGCTCACTAATGCCTTCAAGGAGTCTCTATACAGGTGAACAGCTACAAATACACACAGACACTGACCCTTAATATCTAACAGTTGTGATCCTAATCTACACAGACTCAATCACAAGGTCCCTGGATTTGGGCATAGTATCAAATGAAGACCAGGTAGCCTGGATGGCTGTATCCGGTGAGATGGGCATGTTCTGTTATGCTGAGGTGACAAGCCCACCCCAAATGTGTTGACACATTATCAGCTCTTGCTCACTCATTACATGCATCCATCAAATGCAGAGGGATTTCTGAGTTCCATTAATTCTCACTTGGGAGCTCAAACCTCCATTGGTTTTAAGCAGGAAAAAGAAAGAAAGAAAGAAAAATGTGGCAGGGGCTTAAATAGAAGATCTCTCTGCCCCTTTGGGCTGTCCTGCGTTGGCAAGTACCCCTGCTAGGCTGCTGCCTCTGCACCCCATGCCCATGGAGGCTTCAAATAATCCTCCTATTATCTGAGGCTGTGAGCTATAGAATCTTGCCATCTGTGTTGGAAGTGGCTGGCTCAGTTTGGACCTCTTTGCCCTCCTGGTAAGTGCTGAAGACTCCTCGGCCCCTATCACATATTCTGTAAAAGCACCCACAACTTTTACTGGGGTCATCAGCTCAATCTTGTTCCCGTCAAACTTCTCACCTACAAAGACCTAGTGCATCGCATGTTGAAACATGCTTTAAAAAACAGATTACTGATGGATCTGATGGCATGTAACTCTAATTCCTGCCCTCAGTAGGCTGAGGTCGGAGGATAGGAGTTTGAGGCCGGGTTGGACTACACAGTGATAACCCTGATTGGTGTGACAGGGATGCGGTGGAGGTTGAGGGGAGAGTTCTCTTTAAAGGTATATATTTTGAATGTGAATTAATGTGTCCCAAGCTCACGCTGCCCTAAATCCTACTAAGGTTCGCTACATACCACTTACGCCTGTAGTTAGGATCCAGGCCTCTTAATTGTAATAACTTAAAGAGAAAGTGCCGTTTTTTCCGTTTTGTGAGAAAAATTGAGAAGCAAGAAAACTACGCTACTACTGCCTTAGAGACCACACATTGGTCATTAAACAAAACAGGAAACAAAACTCACACAAAAGTACGCTGGATGGAGACTTTAACTTTGTGGGCGAAAGATACGAAACCAATTGGGACTGAAACCCCGCGCTCCTCAAAAGCGAAAGGGCTTTAGGGACCAGTGCTTAGCTACTTAGGTTTCTGGCTCTGGGTGGGACGTGCCGGGTACAAACCGGGCAGCGCGTTCGGGGAGTCACAAGAAGCCCCGCCCCGCCAGGCCCCGCCTCTCCCCCCGCAGAGGCCAGTCACAGTTTGCTCTCCACTTCCACTTCCTGTCCGATCTTGGGCGCTGCAGGTCAGTTCAACTGGGTGGCCCTGGGGTCTACCCTGGGACTGGTCCTGGCCTGGCCTCAGAGTTGAACAAAGGCCACTGGCTTGGGACCCTGAGGATGTGGCAGGTAGCAGCTGCAGGCTGGGACCAACACTGAGGGTACGAGGCCAGGACGCTGGGGAGCGGTTGCTAAGCAACAATGCAGCTGTCCCCGCCCTCCAGTGGGGTGTGCAGGACGGAGGGGCGGGGCACAGGTTAGTCCTCCCCTGTGCCCTGCCGCTCTGCACAGCTGTGGACTCCTCTGACTTTGGTTAACCGCTCTGGAAAGACTGGCTGTCTCTGTGAAGCGCTGGCCGGTGCTAGCTTCGTACTCTTGGACGAGTTTCCAGGGAAGGTTAACTCTTTGAGCCTTGTGCAAGGCTGTTTCCTAGCTAAGGAAGCCTCACTAATAACCCACCAAGTCCCAGTTGCTGAAGTCAACCCCGTGGTGTCCTCTGGGTTCGCATTTTGGTTTCCATAGCATGCACAGAGAAACTGCGTAATTGTCCGTGACAGAGTTCTAATTCATCGTTGTCTTAAATGTCACCGCGTAGTGCCTTTAAAAGGTGCATCCCTGGGGAGCAACTCCTGTGTGAGCCAAAGCTGGGGAAATCAATGTTTTACAAAGTTTCAGGTGATCTTTAGCTGTGTGGGTAAACCTTTGAGTACCACTAAGTTTATCATGTAGTCTTCATGTTCAAAACCAAGTGTAATAAAGCCAATGTACTTTGGTGGGGATGGGGTTGGGGTGGAGGTATTGGAAAGCAGGCCCTGGTGGCCTTTGACATCTTTTGACAATTTGTGCCTTCCCTTTGTGCTCAGAAACAAGCCAGAGCCATAGGTTTTAAGCAAGTGTGGACATATATATGCAGATAGTCCCCTCTCTACTTACCTGATGCACTACCTGGTCCTTGCTTCTGACTAGGCATGCCTGTCATGGCCAAAGTTGGGCACTACCCTCCTCCTCTAGCCCTGGCAGCCCATCGGCTGCTCTCCCAGCTTCCTTTGCCTCTGATTCCTAAATTACAGTGGTCAATGTTGCCTTTGGAGGAATTATTGTAGAGCAATTTCCCCAGCAGAGGCAGGGCTGGCAGCTCTCTGGAAGTATTGCCACAAGTAATGAGTGTCCCTTGGCCTTAAACAGCAGCCAGAGAAAAATGGCTTTGCCCTGCTGTTATTCATGACATTTACAAACACAAATCGGCCTTAATAATAATCACTTGGCTCTTAGTCTTAGACAGATAATAAGCCCGGCGGTTCTGTTTATTTTATTATTAATTTCATAATTTATACTGCCTTCCTTAGAGATTTGTGTCTGCAATGGCTGATGATCAAGAGAGAGACTTGCAGAGATTTCTGGAAAATGTGGATGAAATCAGTAAGTAGCTGTAAATCATAGACTGAGTTCTGCTTTGGGGAGGTGGAATGGTAAGGAGAAAATGATGGCTCTAAGTTAGCTCCTGGCTTGTTCAACAGGTTTATGACTCTCTCTCTCTCTCAAAAAAAAAAAGTGTAATTGAAATTAAACAGAAAGGCTATTGAGAATTCACTTACAGCCTTGGGGCAGTATTTTCTGCCTGTTAATTTGTATCATAGAAGCTGTTTCAGTCTCTCTGAAATTCAGGCTGACAGCTCTCCTCCATGTACCTTTCTGTTCAACCAGAGCTGGTGTTTCCATGTTGCCAGGGAGTCTAGATGTTTGCTCTGGGATCACTGGAGAGTCTGTGCGGTGATTTGGGTCCCTCTTGTTGTAGGCAGGGGGCAAGAGTGTGGCTTTCCCTCCAGATCCACCAATGACATGAATGACTTATGAGTGTCATTTTTCTCTCTCCCTCTGGCCTAGAACACCCTTCCCGAGCGCAAGCAGGTAGGATATATATTCTTCAGAGAATATACTCTGAACCCATATAAGACATGGCAGAGATTCCAAACCAGTACACCCCTTCCCAGACTTTACAGAGCTTGTTTGAGGCAAAAAAAAAAAAAAACCCACGATTTAGAAATGGGGTAACCTCATGTGGATGCACACCTGTGTGTTCTTTGCGTTCCTCGCCGGCCTTTCCTTCTCTCCCTCCTGAATGTCTTTGTGGCCTTGGTACACTGCTCACCCATCTCTTCGTGCAAACCCACCTGTTTGCTGGTGTCTCTGCTGCCTCCCTGTCTTTCTTTCAGAGTCTCGGGCTCTATGGCTAATTGCCAAGTGGACTCTCAATCACAATTGCTTCCAACTTAATGCGTCCAGAATTGAGTCATTATCTCTTACTTTCTCTCATTTCCCCCTTCCTAAATCAAACTTCCCCCTTGGCCCTCTGCTTCTGCTCTCAGTTGGTGGCACTGTCACCCCCAAATCTACGAGCCAGTCGGACTCCTCCCTCCTTTACCACGCTCTATCCAATCAGACTTCGGGTTGGGCTCCCCTGCCCCACCCACTGTCCATCTAGTCTGAGCCGTCCTTTGTTCCGGTTCCTCTCTGCAGACTCTTAACAACCTCTAATCTTTGTTCCTGCCGTCAGGCCGATACTCCCCACAGAGTAATGTATCTAAACTGCAGATCCGTCCAGACGCTTCTCTGCTTGTGTTCTCAGTCGCAATAAATCAGGAGCTCTCGTCGGGACTAAGTCCTCACGTGACCTTGTCTGTGAACCCTCTCCTCTCTTTCACCTCACACTTGAGCAGCAATAAGCTGCTTATGGTGTGCTCCCCATACTCTGGCATTTCATCTCTGCACTTGGATGTTGTCATTTCCCCATCTTTTTTTTTCCCTGTCTAGTCTTTATTCATTCTCAATTTACCCGGGTACCTTTTATATTAGCATCATGCAATTGAATTTTCCACAGTGATCCAAATGGTCACTGTTGTAACTGTTGGACACCCTGAGCCGTGGGAAGGTGACCAAATTGCTAATCCTGTTTGCATTTTTAACTTAATTTGAATGGCTACATGCATATAGATTCTATGGATCCATTCCTCAGGCTCCTGCTGTGTGTTATTCCTAAGTAGTACACAAGGAAGTAAAAGAATCACTTTTTTTATGACATGCATAGCTTAGTGGGAAAGTAGATATTAAACAAATAATTTCAAGGTGAGGTGTGGAAGGAAGAGAGAGTTGAAAAGTGCAGAAGAAGCTGACCCAGCTTAGGCAGTTGTCGGGCAGGACTGTTATCAGAGAGTACCAGAGGCTAGGTGAATTGAACAGGGGAAATATATTTTATTTTATCACTGTTCTTGAAACTCGGCTGTTTCAGAACAAAGGGTTGACAGGATTGGTTTTTCCTTAGACCTCTGCATTTGACTTTGGAGAAGGCTACTTCTCATTGTGTATTTACAGCATATGTTATGTGTGTGTGTATGTGTTTATATGCAGGTGTGTGTTTGTGTTCATTAGCAGGAAAACACATATATCTACTTTATTTTTTTCTTTTAGATAGGGTTTCTCACTGGGACCTGAGGCTCACCAGTTAGGCTATGGTCCCTAACCAACAAGCCTTAGGGACCCACCTGTATCTGTCTCCCACGCACTGGAATTACAGATGGTCTGCCACATCCAGTTCTTTACAAGGGCATTGAGGATCAAGCTCAGATCCTCAGATTTGTGTGTTGGCAAGCACTTTACCAATGAAGCTCTCTCCCTAACTTTTTCTGTATACCTTCTTGTCGGGGGGGGGGGTGTCTTTTTCCTTTGCCAATGAGTAAGAACCATCATGTACCTAAATCCGCCTTTACAACCCAGGGAGAGCCAAGGAAAACGTCCTAGGTTTTCCTAGGAAAAGTACCTTCTGCTTGGCCATTGTCCCAGATTGAGAACCAGGATATGGATGGAGCAGCAGGGCTTGAACTCACACAAGCACTGCTCAGGAACGGCACCATCACCCCTCTTCTCAGTCGTAGCCTTCTCCCAGTCACGGAAGTCCAAGTAGTTCTGAGTCTGGTTCCGGTTGGGGGAGCAGCTATCAAAGGGGGCAGTTTTGCAGTTCTTGATTATATTCTTGATGCCTTTGCCTAAGGTGCTGACTCCTAAAGATAGCCCTGAAGAAGAGCACAGCTCAGTGTGACTCTTCACAAAGACCCATGTCAGTAAGAACATATTCTAATTAAGACACCCATCATATTGGATTGGAGCCCAACTCTTATATCACTTAGTTAAAGACCAAATATTGAGGTGTAGGGCGTCAGCATAGATCAGATAAGACAGAGTATATGCATTCTAACTGTAACAACTGTCAAAACTTCTCTCAAGAAGTGACACGTAAATAAATCTACAGAATCAGCAGGAGTTGACCCTTGTGACAGATGTGAAGGAATGTTCTAGTTGGGAAGTGAGGAGATGGCAAATCTGGGTGCTAAGGAGACAGTGCGGTGCTTCCTAGAAACAGAAGGACTGAAAAGGCCTGAAGGGGTGCAGAGACATAAGCAAAGAGAGAAGGGTCCATCAGAGCGAGGAAAGATCGGAAGACTGCGGCAGCTGAGGAAGCTGCAGCCCAGAGCTCATGGCTACCGAGAACAATGCTCCAGAGGCCCCTTGAGGGGAATCCTTAAAACTAGAGTATTAGCATCTTAGAGAATTCCTGTGCTGGGTGTGTGTAATGTGGGTCGGAGTGGAAATAGGTTGCTCAGGCTCCCACCAAGAGGCTTTCCCCAAGTCCTGCAGGGGGTAGAAGCCATTAACTGGGCAGATGTGGTGACAATGGGAGCAGAGAGTACTTAACAGAAACACACTTAGAAGATATTCTTGACAAGCTTTGGTGTTTTTGGCTGTGGGGGCTGAGAGAGAACGAGAACTCCTGGATATGTCCTGAGAGCGGAGTGGCAGGTAGGAGGTCAGTGATTTACTGAGCTGGGGCATTTGATTTGAGGCAGAGCTGACCTAGAAGAAGGATGGGTGTGTCAAGTTTGATGAGTAAGACATCCCAGAGAAGATATTCAGTGTGCAATAGCCTTTAGGCTTGAGCCTAGAGAGACATATCTACAAGACAGGGGTAGATAGAGTGCTTAAAAATGTAGAAATATGCCGGGCGATGGTGGCGCACGCCTTTAATCCCAGCACTCGGGAGGCAGAGGCAGGCGGATCTCTGTGAGTTCGAGACCAGCCTGGTCTACAGAGCTAGTTCCAGGACAGGCTCCAAAGCCACAGAGAAACCCTGTCTCGAAAAACCAAAAAAAACCAAAAAAAAAAATGTAGAAATATTTACCAAGCAAATATTATACAAAGAAGGTAGATGGCAAACATTGATATCATATCAAATGGTCTTTAAAACAAACATCTTCCTAAGTTTTATTTAACAAAATTTTGCATATTTATGACGGATGTAATATTTTGTATATATTATGAACTAATTAAGCCAATCAAATTAACCTGTCAAAGCACATACGTGACACCTCTTTTGGTGAGTACATTAAAGGTCTACCCTCCTAGCCGTTATCACGTGTACAGCACATGACTTTCACTATAGTTCACTGCTCTGGGTAGTATGATGGAAGCATGCATTCCTCCTGTTTGGCTACAGCTTGCCTTGTTCTCTTTGTTCTCCAGCCCCAAAACAACCTCCTGTGACCACCCTTCTACACTGCACCATTTTCCTGTCTAGTCCCCGAGTGATCCTGTGTGCTTCTATCAGGAATAACACTAACGAGTACGGGAGTACCAAGAACTCTGCGTAGATTGAGTTCATTTCCTTTGTATTCATACCTTGAAATGAGATTTCTGCATTTTGGCCTCAGGAATGCCACATTTCAATATGAAAATAAAACTGACAAAATAGATTTAAGATCTTCGTGGAGAAAATTATAAAAAATTTAATTGAAAGAGCTCCCAATGGGGCGAATGGGGACAATATGAGCAACAGAATAAACAACATAGGTTTACATTATAATCCGAAGTAGAAAATAAATATCCATGAATTCACACTGACGTGAATGAGACTGGATAAGTAAGTAGGTAAATGAATCAAACAATTCTCCCACCCAGGTGAATTCTTGATAACTTTTGTTTCCTTCAGGAAGCCGGAGCATACCTCTCCTCCCATTAAATGAGAGCTTCATTAATGTTTGTTGTAAAGCCTGCGGTGTAGAAAATAATTCAACAGTAGATAGAAGCTGGCAGACACAAACTTCCACAAATTGTCATGGTTCCCATCATGATAAATCATAGTGATATCTTGTACCCTACAATGCTTTGCTGTTGTCTTTCTCTCCAGTCCTATAGCCCAAGTCGATCTAGCCTTAGAAACACACCAAATAAACCCAAATAGAAAGACACTGTAAAACAGTTGCCCTGATACCTTTGGAAACTGCCACAGACCAGCTCAGGGGAGCCACTCAGACAGTGGGAGAAGCAGGGTCTACACTGGAGTTGGTGTAGCAGGAAACTGTTCAAGTGAAGTGAAGAGATGACTCAGGGGGGAAGGTGCTTGCTGCCCAGGCTGATGGGCTGCCTGATTCCCAGAATTCTGGCCTCAGAACCCACCTGGTGGGAGGAGAGAACCAACTCCCACCATTCTTTGACCTCTGTGGAACCTGCACATTCACATACCTCACCTCCCCCCTGCAAACACAACCATTAAATAAATGTTAAGACCAACAAATAAAAATCATAGAAGTCTTCAAAAACATGGAAGGCTTGACAGAAAGCCACACCCCTAAAAAACCTAAGGAAACAATAACTGCAACCTGCTGCCCTTGATGAGAGCCAAGACCTGAGGAAAAAAGTCAGGGAGAAGCTAACTGAATTCAGGTGAAGTATGGGGCTTGGTCAATACAGATTGTATTAAAAGAAATAAGAGAACATCTGTGTATAAAAAGACATGTATTTTTTCCTCAGGTATCATTTGGCAAAGACAACAGTTGTCCCCAAATTCTTTTACACCATCAGTCTAAAACAAAATCCCCAAAGTGGTCTGTGTTCAAATTCAACAAATTGGCCCAAAGGTCCATGTGGAAGAACAAAGGACCAATAATTACCAGGAAAATTTCACAGGAAAAAAAAATGGTGATCTAACTCTCCAGTGTTTGAGATTTTAAAAAAACAAAACAAAGCAAAACAAAAAAATCTCTTTGGTGATCCATGTGAGGATATGAGTGTGCTAGAAAGTGCACACAGTGCAGCAGAGGGGAGTGAGGCGTGCGGAACCCATTGCACATCTGTAACAGGGAGGGCAAAACAGTGGGGAAGACTCTTCACCCTCAGCCAGCTGTGCTCCCACCCTGCACGAGGTTCAAGTGTGCACAAGGATCTCACGCAGTGATGAGAAAAGAAAATAACCAAACTGCAGATTTGTTTTTATGTGTAAGTGTGTATCTGTGTGAGCATATATGCAGGTGCCCAAAGGGCTGGAAGAGGATGTTAGATCAATCCAAGCCTGCATAAAAACAAATGAAAAGACATTGTACCCAAGGGGATTTTTAAAAATCCATGTGACCTTGAGATTTCGGTCCGGTGCTCCAATGTGGGTCTCTGTCTCTGTCTCCTTTCATCGCCTGATGAAGGTTAATATTCAGGAGGATGCCTATATGTTTTTCTTTGGGTTTTCCTTATTTAGCTTCTCTAGGATCACTAATTATAGGCTCAATGTCCTTGGTTTATGGCTAGAAACCAAATATGAGTGAGTACATCCCATGTTCCTCTTTTTGGGTCTGACTTACCTCACTCAGGACAGTGTTTTCTATTTCCATCCATGTGTATGCAAAATTCAAGGAGCAGAAGGAGAGAGAGCACGAGCATGGAACTCAGGACCGCGAGGGGTGTACCCACACACTGAGACAATGGGGATGTTCTATCGGGAACTCACCAAGGCCAGCTGGCCTGGGTCTGAAAAAGCCTGGGATAAAACCGGACTCGCTGAACATAGTGGACAATGAGGACTACTGAGAACTCAAGAACAATGGCAATGGGTTTTTGATCCTACTGCACGTACTGGCTTTGTGGGAGCCTAGGCAGTCTGGTTGCTCACCTTACTAGACCTGGATGGAGGTGGGTGGTCCTTGGACTTCCCACAGGGCAGGGAACCCTGTTAGCTATTTGGGCTGACGAGGGAGGGGGACTTGATTGGGGGAGGGGGAGGGAAATGGGAGGCGGTGGCGGGTAAGAGACAGAAATCTTTAATAAATAAATAAATGGAAAAAAATTTTAAAAAAATCCATGTGACCAGTCCAGAATTTATATAGAAGTCACTTATATCAATGCAAAGGGGACAAATGACCCAGTAGAAAATGGGCCAAGAATAAGAATAGGCATAATAGGATAAGAACTAATAAGATATTCAGTCCAATCATAATCAGCAAAGTGAAAAATAACATGTTAACTAGATTCCAATCTCATTCATTACGATGGTAGCAACTTTAAAAGTTTGTCACTAGCAGGTGTTGGCAACAATGTGAAGGAGTGCAGCCTCTTTATATTTATTTGCTTATTTAATTTCCTTTGTTCTTTCGACTTATTCTTCCATTTGCTTCATAAAAACTTTTGGTTAGGTTTACACGGTCTAGGGTTTCATCATGAGATCTTTTAAAATTACACTTATTTGTTTACCAGGGAGAGGGAATGTGCATGCTCACGTGAGGGTCAGGGGGCAACTTTTGGAAGTCAGTTCCTTCCTTTTACCCTGTGGATATTGGGGATGGAATTCAGGCCGTCAGCTTTGGCAGCAGGCACCTTTGTCTACTTAGCCATTGGGCCAGCCTAGAGTCTCTTTATTATAAACTACTCATAGCTGTGAAACTTGACACAGTCATATCCTGAAGAATATATAGCATGCACATATAGGTATTCAACTCAGCATTTACCTATTATCTGATACATAAAAAATAATCCACGTGGATACCTCTCAATACTAAACTGGGTTACCTTTGACTCATGGTGTCCACACTACCTAGAACCACAGGTACCATGCAAAATCTTTTAAGCGTATTCCAGATAAAATGTAGGCTACACGCTAATTCACATTTTACAAAACCGTGTATCAAGCATGTTCAGATAGATAGCAAAACTGGCCACAAATGACTTTCTTTGCTTCTAGAGTAGAATTCATTTTTCAACCCCCTTGCATAAGCAGAAGCTCAAACCTCACACAAGAGAGACAGCATCCCTCTGTGGTGAGAACCACTGTGTGAGTTTAACAACATGACCTTAAAAGAGCTCATCCCTGATGTCATCCCTTCCCTCTTTGAATTAATAAGCAATGTCCTCTGTTTGGAATGATCAGATATAAATTGCCCCAAACTCGAAACTCTTTGAGAGAATAATAGACTGCCTACCCTAGGATGGCATAATAGGATTGCTACAAGTGTGATGGTCGCTGGCGGTCCAGTCAAACTGGGACCAGATTCCCCAGGGAATTTACCCATCTTTCTCCATCAATATTCAGCATCTCTAGTCAAGGCTGCTAGATATGGATAGTTCGATCAATCTGAAGTTGGAGTGAGATGAGCAGATTCATCGGGTAGGTGGGATGGGAGGGCAGAGGAGAGAAATCCCTCTGAGTGGCAGTCTGTGGACACCAGTCTGGATAGACCGTGCAGTGAAGAGAGGCAGGGAGGCAGTTAAACAGGAGGACCCTGTTGTTTTGTGAATCTCAAAGCTGCTTCTATTATGTTTGTCTCCCACACAAGATCACAAGCTTTTCAAACCAAACAAAGGGATATTTTTTATTCATCATTTTTCTCTAGTAGTCATCAAAATACACAACTCCTAATAAACGAGCCATAAATTACTACTGTGTTGAACAGTGATTTTAAAACTCTATTTCGTGGAGCCCAGCATTAAATTATCTTGCCATTTGTTCCCCCCACCCTAGGTAAAACAAATGTTATTCATTCTTGTTTCACATTAGTCCCAGTGACTCATTGCGCTTCCTATTACCCTCTTCTATCTTAAGATTGACCTTATCAATTTTCAACAGCATCCTTCCCAACGGATGGAGTCTTTTTCCCTTTGAAGGACTTGTTCAATTGAGTCACATGTGATTTCTCCTCTAGCCAATTTAATTCAAGAGATGAATTCTGATGATCCCGTCATACAGCAGAAAGCTGTCCTGGAGACAGAAAAGAAGCTGCAGCTGATGGAGAGAGATCAAGAAGAGGACGGATGCAGGACCACCTTGAACAAGACCATGATCAGTCCCCCAAGAGCACCCGAGGTTTCCCTTTCTGCTATAGAGTTCTATATGTAGATTCAGTCAGGAGACCTGGTGCGATCTCAGACTGTCCAGTGAAGCTGGAGTAGTGTTGTATTTCAGGCTTGCTAAATCTGTTTTCCATATGGAAAGTATAAACTCTGTGGGTGCTTTTTTCTCCTCCTTTAGTGAAAACCCAACCTCTCTACCCCTTGAGCTTGAGTGTCGTGTTTCTAAACTCATATTCATATTTCTAACATAGTCATAGGTTGGGAGGTGGGGTCCCTTGACTTGGGCCATCTTGATTCTACAGGATCAGGCCCGGAATTATGTCCACAGTTACAACTCCAGCTTTATAAATGTTGCAAGCCCTGTAAATTTGGGAGCCATCAGTATTGGGGGTAAAGGACATAACCTGACTGCTCATTTGTGGTTGTTTTGTTCTCTTGGCTGATAAACACATTTATCGGAGACTGAGTTTTAAACTTTGTTTCTTTGTTTTTATGATGTCCCGTGCCTTGCAGAATGCAGATGAAATGAACCCAGGTAAGGGCAGCATCTCTCTTCTAGTAGGTTTTATTCATTTAGGATCAGGATCAGTTTTTTTTGTTTATTGTTTGTTTGTTTTAAGAATGTAAATTCCAAACCCTTAAATTATAGCCTCTGGGCTCACAAACAATCCAGGAACAAAACTCTGCTAATCACCAAGGTTTGGGTGCTCTGGTCTGAAGAGGCAGCATCTAGAGACTTTCCTGAGTTTGGGGTTTGGTTTTTGTTTTCTCCTGGCAAATCTTTTGTAAACTGGATTCCATTATTCCTTATGATCCAATTTACCCTTCCCTCCCTAGGGGATGCTGGTGTTTTCCATGTTGCTCAGCTCTGAGGCTCATTATACCAAATAGAACAACAATAAAAGGTCTCCCTTCAAAGGAAAAACTCTCTTAAAAGACATACTTCAAATCTGAAGCATAGACAGCCATCACACATAATAATACACACAGGTCAGCATTTAATGGCAAATTAAGAAAGTGCCATTTTGCCGGACGGTGGTGATGCACGACTTTAATCCCAGCACTCGGGAGGCAGAGGCAGGCGGATCTCTGTGAGTTCGAGACCAGCCTGGTCTACAAGAGCTAGTTCCAGGACAGGCTCCAAAACCACAGAGAAACCCTGTCTCGAAAAACCAAAAAAAAAAAAAAAAAGAAAAAGAAAAAAGAAAGTGCCATTTTAGCTGCCTCAGAAATGTGTGTACTTATGTGTGTTTATGCATGCAAGTGTGCGTGTAGACACATGTGCATTCATGTGTGTGCCTACATTTGTATGCATTAAAGGTACAACTGTGAAGTCCCACAGTAGCTTCCTTTGAATTGAGAACTAAAGGACTGATTGGATTATCTGGCTTTTTATTTTTTTAATGCTGTAACTGCTTTGCTGTCAGAGGCCTTCTTGGCATCGGTGGAGAAGGATGCAAAGGAACGAGCCAAGAGAAGACGAGAAAGCAGAGCCCTAGCAGATGGTAATTGCCGGTCCTTACGTTTCAATAGCTAGGATGGCTCAAGCTGGAAAGAATACATGAAAGTCTGCATGCTGATGCGTGAGGACATTGGATGCCCTGGGGGGTGGGTTCACGATGGACCAGCAGTCAGAGGACCTGACCAGGCAGAAATCCTTGGTGGTCCGTCCTTCGTTCTTACTAACACGCAGAGAGCAGTATACAACCTCAACAGGCACCCCCAGGTAGACTAAGTCAATCAGATTTCTGAATGGGAAGTAGGAAAGAAGGGAGGCTCCACAGGCTAGCCTAGGGTAAAGGTATGGTCAGAAAAAAAAAAGTGAAACAGGAGAAGGGGGATATGAAATAAATGAAAATGGATAAAGAGATGTACTGTCTTTGGGGCTGGGTACGTGAATGTACTGAGTGTGTTCTGGGCTATCCTCAACACCTGATGGTATGTGTAATATAGACCTTGTCCATTCCGTAGTTGCTCAAAGATTATGGGGCACTTGCCTTGGTCAAAAGTAAATAAAATTGGGAGGAGCAAACGTAAGCCTCAGTTCAGAAAAATGTTGTTTCTCTGAGGAAAACTCGACATAGACTTGAAGGGGAAAATAGACACTTAAAGAAATTGGACCTTGAATAGCTGCAGAGAAAACTAAGTGGCAATGCACTGAGCTGGAAAGTCCGCAATCTGGAAGGACCTTGTGACATGTGATGAGGACTCACTGTTGCCTTTTATTCTCCTAGCCCTGAAGGAGAAGGGGAATGAGGCCTTTGTCAAGGGCGACTATGAGGCAGCCATCCTCTGCTACACTGAGGGTTTGGGGAAGCTGAAGGACATGAAGGTGCTGTACACCAACCGAGCCCAGGTAGGTCACCCACGCCAGGGTCCACGGTGGCGACTCAGAGAACAGGTGCCAAGCCTGTCAAAGCAGAGACGAAGGTAGAGGGTATCGTTGGTGGGCTGGTAAGTGTTTTCCAACCAGCTCTTGTGGCTGTTTGTCGCCTGTGCCAATTTCTGTGGCAGAAATACTTGCCGTCTTCAGTCACCCGCGTGACTGGGTCTGGGGAGAGCAGCGCATAACCAGCATTCTTCACCGTGCAAGATGGCTCCTGCACGCCACTCATGATGACCAGGCCCTGGATCCCATATGGATAGGAGAAACTAGGAGGCTGAACTAGCCTGTGAGAACTTGGACTCTCAAAGGCTGCTCTCCTAATTAGTTTTCTCCTCATTTTATCAAACCTGCTTTTTGATTGTGTGATTGGGTAGCCTGCATCCAGTTTCTAAGGAATTCAAAGTTTCTGAAGCTTTTTCCCTTCAGGTTTATGTCACAAGCAACCTCAGTTTCTCAAAGCACCAGGCCTAACCCTCCCCCTACACCCCATGTTTCCAACCTGACCCTCCCCCTACACCCCATGTTTCCAGCCTGACCCTCCCCCTACACCCCATGTTTCCAGCCTGACCCTCCCCCTACACCCCATGTTTCCAGCCTGACCCTCCCCCTACACCCCATGTTTCCAACCTGACCCTCCCCCTACACCCCATGTTTCCAGCCTGACCCTCCCCCTACACCCCATGTTTCCAACCTGACCCTCCCCCTACACCCCATGTTTCCAGCCTAACCCTCCCCCTACACCCCATGTTTCCAGCCTAACCCTCCCCCTACACCCCATGTTTCCAGCCTAACCCTCCCCCTACACCCCATGTTTCCAGCCTAACCCTCCCCCTACACCCCATGTTTCCAGCCTAACCCTCCCCCTACACCCCATGTTTCCAGCCTAACCCTCCCCCTACACCCCATGTTTCTAGCCTAACCCTCCCCCTACACCCCATGTTTCCAGCCTAGCCCTCCCCCTACAACCCTGTTTCCAGCCTAACCCTCCCCCTACACCCCATGTTTCCAGCCTAGCCCTCCCGCTACAACCCTGTTTCCAGCCTGCAGCTTAATGATGGCAGGAGGCTGATAACTATCATCTGAAACCAAAACGTCACGAGTAACCTTATCTTTGAGACACAGTGAAGTTTGGGATGGCAGATCCGTGGACGTGATCCCATGACAGACAGGACCTGTCATCAGAACCTCCGTGAGACAGACTTGATGCCACGTCGTTTACCAGAAAGAGAGGCAGCCGCAGAGGCCTCGTCAGCTCCAATCTCCCTAACTCAAGAATGCCTGTCTGGGCTTTGTGGAAGAGAAGCATTCAAAGCAAGAGGCAGGATAGTTGACGGCTGGAGAGTCTGGAGAGTCACACTGATTTAATGACGAATAAATCCAAGAGCAGTACAGCCTCGTTACCTCAGCAGTTTGCATGCATCTGACTGGAGCCCAGGAGTCCTTTCCCACCCTCATTTGTGGCAAAAAAAAAAAAAATTGTTATAAGGAAGCAAATCCATAGAAAAAGATGGCCAGAAGGCACCTTAGCAGTGCCTGTCTGATTGCCCTAACAAGATTATAAATATTATAAATATGAAATTATTAAGGACAGAATCCACCATGTATTTCCCCCCAATGCTCTGTCGCAGTTTTCCGGTATCCCATTACTTACATAACACTGGAGCCATACGTCCCATTTAAAGAGTTCAGAAGAATCACTTAAGTGTAAGCAGTCAGTACAATGATTACTTTTCCTTCATAGTCAGCACCAAATTTGGTCTTGGAAAATATCTACCTACTCATGCTCATTCAGGCTAGTTACCCTGAAGTGATTAGAAAGCAATGGAGTTTGAATTGCTTTGAAAATGTTGCATAATTCAGACTTGGATCTAGTGCAGGTTGCCCACCCCCATGCATCTAGATTAGTTGGATTTTTACCGTGTTCAATTTTAAGTCACCCTTTGTTTAGTCGTAAGAATCACATTAAGAGTGGCTGTGGATAAATACCAGGAAGAGCACTGAGAAGCTTTGGGGAAGCAATTTCTTCCAGCTCTCCAGCCCTCTCTCCGAGAGCCTGCATTCTGAGGCAAATAAACCCAGAATGGGCTGCCTGGTATTAGGAATCACTTGAGCCACTATTTTTAAAATGCCTCTGCTGTTTGCAGGCAGTGCTGGAAATCAGTAAGGATGCTGGGAACTGACTATTGCTTATTAAGGAGAAAAAGAAAAGCCTACCCCCTCGTTGCCTTTGTTTCTCCCCTACAGCTAATGTTATAATCAAGATTGCTGGTGTTCACTAGATAAAGCTGGAATTTAACTGCCATTTAGGAAAACCAGTTCTTCTGAAAAAGGGGGAAAGCAAAAGAGGATGGAAATGACACAAAGGTGTCAAGTCTTAAAAGGAAGGAAAGAAGAAAGGAAGGAAGGAGGAAATAAAAGGTTGCCTAAGATAAATTGTTGAAGTGCATGGTGACGCCTTAGGGATGTTGGGACCTTAACTTACAGTGCCGTAGTCATGGTCACGACTGTCATGGAGAATGGTGCTGACTTCTTCCTCCTTTATGGTTGTCAAGGGTGACACAGGACCATAGAGGGAGTGGGGCTGTCCTGCAGAGCCCAGGAGCCAGCTGCCCTCTGCCTGCCTCCCACTTTGACTGCATGCACTGGTTCCCCAAGAGTTACACCTGTGATTGGCTTTTTCGTGGAAATAGCTCATCTTATTGCTAAGAATCTCACAGTCCCTTGAGAAAGTTTGGGTCATGAGTAAACCTAGATGTGGGGCCGGCTCTCTTCTTGGTGGCAAATGAGACCCTAGAGAATCACTTCTCCTCCTGGTGCTCAGTTTTCCTTTCTTACATGGGATGACAATTTCTGTTTCTCCAAAAGAAAAGTACTTAAAATCTATGTGGTGCTTCTTGATAAGAAAAGAAAAAGATTAGATAGATAGATAGATAGATAGATAGATAGATAGATAAAGATATAGATAGATAGATATATTCCTTATCTCTTTCTCCCAATTTTACTATTAGTAAATATTAATTATTTTGAAAAGTGGTTTGCTGGCTACATGACCTTTACTCATACTTACATGTATACAAATATATACACACATACATTAAAGCTAGGATCCACATTTGAGAGAGAACAATGGTATTTGTCTTTTTGCCCCTTTTATATACTTCCCAGACCTATCAATTTCCCTGCAAATTTCATGTTTCCTTATGGCTGAATAAAACCCCATTGTGTATGTGTATCATATTTTTATTACCCATTTATATGTTGATAGACATCTGGACTGGTTCCATCTCCTTGCCAAATGTGCATGCAAGTATCTCTGTGGCAGGGTGTGGAGTCCGTTGCAGAAGTGCCTGGAAGTGTTATAGCTGGGTCATTTCAGAGGATCCTCCACATTGACTTCCATATTGGTTGCTCCAGGCTGTACCTTCCACCTGTGAATAAGGTTCCCAGCTTTCCCCATATCCTCAAATCCAAAGTTCTTTCTTTACCTGCTGATATCAGCTGTTCTTTCTGTACTGACTAACGACTCCTTGATACAGAGTTGTGTCTGATATCAGGTGTTTGTGTCATTTCAGGCCTATATAAAGCTTGGGGACTATGAGAAGGCCCTCATGGATTGTGACTGGGCTCTGAAGGTGAGAAACCATTTCCCTCCCCACATGACAGTATTGGGTTTGCTTGGGCCCCGTGTCTGAATTCTGAAATGTATAGAAAGCAGCTCCATGTGTGTCATCTGAAGGGCATGATTTTCTAAGGGAGCCCCAGTTTCCTCATCTATAAAACGGAGTGGAATCGAGTTGCTATGAGGGTCAGAACAATGCACGCAGTGCTCCTGGCTAATGCATGCACTCCAGAGATGCTACCGTCATTGGTCTCGGGAAGATTTGCGCTGCACTAGCCCACCCTTGAAGCTGTCAATTGCTTTGTTCCATGTCATAGTGGAAATAACACCTCCTCTCCTCCAGGACCAGCCACAAGAACCAGTTTCTACAATGCCATCTTCCCCAGCAGTCCAGGCCTTTCCCTTGTAGCTGTAATCATTTGGAAGAAGATTATACCCTCTTCTATTTGTAGAGGGATGTCGGGAGTGTCAACTGCTATTTTGCTTTGTTTGCTTCCTGTTCCCTCCAAGAGCATACATGTGGAGAGTCAAAGGTGTCGAGAAGCAAGAACTGCTCAGCTCTCGGATGCCACAGTTCGTCCTGGGGACAGGATTTCAGACAACTGTCTATCAACCCTAAATTCAAGCTTCTCTATCTTACTTTGTCACATGGGCCTTTAAAAAACATTACCCACATTCTTCTCAGATAAGAGTGCACATGAGCCCACAAAGGGTCTGGAAACAAGAAGTATTTTTATCTTCAAAATGCCTGCAGATTTTGTGTGGCACTCCATAAAAATATGAACCTGTCTCCCTCTCTGTCTCTGTCTCTGCCGTATCTCTCTACCCCGCTGTCTCTGTGTTTATCTCTCACACCCTTGTTCTTGTTCTCACTCTATCCTAGAGCTTTTCACATATGAGGCAAGAATCCCACCACTTAGCCACACCCCCAAGCCTTTTATATTTTGAGACAAAGTCTCACTGGTCTAGCCCTGACCCTGCTATCCTCCTGCCTGCCTCAGCCTCCCTGATGGTGCAGGCCTTGTAAGATTATAGGCCAGGACCATCAGACTGACCTTATAAAATGTATCTCGTTGTTGCAATGGGACAATATTGTTTTAAACAGCTTACAATGGAGTAAGATTGAGATGCTAGGAGAATAATCCAGGTGTGTCCTGTGCCTCTAATTCCCCAGGACAGCACACTTAGCCTCACCTAATGACCGTGGCCTAAACAAGGAGTGCACATACTAGGGATATTCTCTTGATAATCTTTAAACTTTTATCTGTGTGTGTGTGTGTGTGTGTGTGTGTGTGTGCGCGCGCGCGCACGCGCGCATGTGTGTGTCTATGCATGACATGTGTGTGTGTGCACATCATAGCACACGGGTAGAAGTGAGAGGATCTCTGGAGCTGGTTTTATCCTTCCACCTTTAGGCGGGTTCCAGGGATTAGACTGTTGTTACCAGGCTTTTGTGGCAAGTGCCTCTGCCTGCTGAGCCATCTCTATGGCTCCTCTTGCTTGCTTCTTATTGCTGAGGGCATAAGCAAGGGAAATAGGACTGAATTAGACAATCGCCTTTGATTCCGTTGGTTCATGAAACATGTGTGAACCTGCCAGTCACCTGAAGGACCTGATTATGTCATCCCCCAGAAGGCACAGGGTCGGGGAAACACTGCTGGATCACGCTGGGCAGGTCTTTCAATCATGAAAGCAGCCCCATGCTAATGCCAGCATCGTACCTCCGGCATAGGTGTGCTCACCCACACTGTCACCTTGTTTGCTCACAGTTTCTTTTTCTGTCACCAGTCATTAGGAGAAAGGAGACCCAGGGTGTTTGCCTTGGTGGTTTCAATGGTGACAGCAGAAAACATTGCTTCAGGCTCACAGCTTATATTCTGTTCGGTGCCACTAGTTTCCACGTTTGTATGGCCAAAAACTGAAGCCTCGGAGACGAACTAAGCAATTTACTCAGAATCACAAAGCCAGGGGTCACACTGACTGTACTCATATCTACTGTAAAAAGCTCCTGCCAGGAAACCCTAAACCCCATGATCCCTGAGAGCGGATCCCATTCCTTCCTGAGAAAGGGATCTGCTCATAAGGCCCTCCAGAGTATCTTCTCTAGTCAGTAAGGACAGAGAGGTAGACACACGCAGTGCTGAGCCGGCTGACACACTGGCTCAAATGTTGAGCAGAGTAGAGCAGGCCCGGTGGAGCGGGCACTGGAATACTCACTGACGCGCAGAGGCCTGGCTTGTTAAAGGTCCGGTGAGGCTCCCGGCTGCAGAGGTTTGGGTCGACACAAAAGGAATTAGAAAACTGGTGGTTACCCTCTTTGCGGAAGCCGCAACTTCCAAGGAAAGGTTTGTTCCTTTTAAAACTCGTTAAATCTCACCAGCGTTCTATTATTAATAGCATGGGGACTTTTGTGCCAATTTAACATTTTTGACACTTTTAAATTGGAAGAGACCAGACCTAGTGATATTTCAGGACCGATGTTCCTCATCAAAGAAGATAAGGGCAGCAAAGCTGTTTTCAATTAGGGGCAGACGCATGTCGTCTTGGGCAGGACACTTCCCGCACAATGAAATCCACCACGCTTTGAAAGCTGCACTCCTTCAAAGAGAGTGTGGGCTTCATTGGAATAAATGCACGTGACAGACGGCTCTTGGTCAGACTGGACGGAACCAGTCCTAAGATCTATTAGTTGCTCTTTGAGGGTAGAGGAGGAAGGTGATGACAAGTTAAATCCAAGTCTCTGTGCTACACCCATGTAGGTCATGGTCTTCGGTTTATAGACTTGCGTGTCCTGGTATTCTGCCATGACTATGCTCTGAATATTGGGTTCTCATGAATGGATGTGGGGAGCATCTTCCCTTCCCCTTGGTCACTCCGCTCCTGCTTCCTGGGTTTGATCCTTTGTGAATGTGGGGTGCTCACCACTCTGCTTGCTTCCTCCTTGGCTCTACAGTTGTGCCTTCTGAGGTCCCCATCCTCTCACAACCCCCTTCTCCCCTCATGGACGCACCTGTCACCTGTGCTAGGAGCTTTCAGACCTGTTTCCCCAGCTCCAGATCCATCTCAGCCACCTCATACAGGTTTCCACTTGGTTCACTTGGCACCGCCCCCCAACACACACACCTAGGAAGTCTACCAGCTGACTCTGCCCACTCAGGCAGCTTCTTTTTTCTTTGCCCCTCCTGGCCTCTTTCTGTTAAGGGCACACGTGCTTTCCAGGTGTCTCTCCTCCGTTCTGACTTCTCATTCACGCTGGTCTTTTTCTTTGAGGTAGCTCTGCTGTCTGTGCTTCCTTCCTGCCACTGTCCCCAGGATGTCAGGCATCAATCCTCCTTCCCACTGGCTGCCTGGACTGCTGGCTCATCTCCCTGCCTCTCTCTGCTCTGCTCACTACTGCCTGCCACCTCCAGACTGTCTTGCCTCCTCACCCCACTGATGGTGCGTCCTCCTCTCTCCTTGTAGTTGGAACCTCCTGTGGAGTCTTTTTAGCTTGCCCTTCCAGCCCTGTTGTTTCTCTACCCAGTACTCCAATCCGAGCCATGCTGACCATAAAGGCTCCTCGACTCTGCTGCCTCTGGACTCTACCCTTCCCCTTCCCTATATCCTCCCTTCAGCTCTTCCATTCACTCAAGCTTCAGTTCAACCCCCTCCCCTGTTTGCCTGCTCTGCTTTAGACCCCCCTCTTTAGTCTCCCCTACTAAACCTGTATGTATGCCGGCATTTCCTGTAGAGCCTATGTTTGTTTGTTTATCTTTTCCATAGCATATTTCTGAAAGGGATTTGGTTTTATTTGTTGTTGTTTGGGGTATTGGGATTTAAACCCAGGGTCTTGGGTATATTAGGCAACCTACATCCCCAGTCCTGATAGTATTTTAAAAGCCCTTGTGTGCTGGATTGAAGTGGTCAGATTTCAAAATCTAGCTCCTCCATGCACCAGTGATCCAGCGTCAAGCCTCTCCTGCTCTGGTTTCCTTGCCTGTGGGATGGGGGTGACTGGGCCTGCTTTGTTGCATCTCTGTGAGGCTCACAGAAAATTCATAAAAGCCATCAAGCTGGATGCTAGCTCATGGAACAGACTGGTCCTCCTGGCCCTCATTCTTCTCTCCATCTCTCCCAGTCACTGAGCAGTGGATCAGGAAACAGTATACATAAAGACACGCCTGTAAAAGTCTCCCTAGCACTGACTGTTCCCTCTTTTACTATGATTTAGCCTTCTTTAGATCACATTTGTTGTGAAATGTATTGTTGCTGCTCTAACCACAGCAACAGCAGCTAATGGAGTATTATCCAGCCAAGTGCTAAGTGCTATGTGATTCTTCCAACAGTGAGAGAGAATGAATGAATGAATGAATGAATGAATTACTATCTCTAAACCCTAAAGGATGTCTCACCTGACTCAATATCTTGCTAATAATGGGATCACTGAAGGTTAATTAGCTGGAGTTTCAAGTTTTAGTCCACATATCTGTGCTCCCTGAAGTCTTATGTGG
The DNA here is from genome assembly GCF_018167655.1 of Microtus oregoni. Taxonomy (NCBI): domain Eukaryota; kingdom Metazoa; phylum Chordata; class Mammalia; order Rodentia; family Cricetidae; genus Microtus; species Microtus oregoni. The sequence continues at coordinate 6,431,466 of NW_024543831.1, read as the reverse complement.
AGGAGCAAGCAGGAGGGCCTTCTGTGAAGGGTATATCCTTAGCTGTATACTTAAAGCCTCCCTTTGTAGGGCCTAGATTTTAAGTGATACTGAGGTGAATTCCTGGTTGTTATATAAGGTCCAAAGAATTATCTTCAATGGCTGTACTTTCTGATTTGAAAGAGTGAATTTATGAGGAAATAACAAGAGAAGCCAAAGTTGGAAGAAAAAAAAAAGGGAGAATGAGAAAGAGCATGGGGGAGGGGAGAGAAAGGGGGAGAGAGAAAGAGCATGGGGGAGAGCAAGTGTCAAATTTGGTTCTCAGAAGCATCCAGCAGAAGTTGACTGGAGAAAGCTCTTCAAGGCAGCCAGCTGGAGTTCTTGATGAAGCATCCCAGTCAGAGAGGAGTATCTGAGTAAAAGAACAAATAGCTACAGGGAGAGCTAACATCAAGTCAGGCCCTTAGGACATCCAGCAGAAGCTGGCAGGGGAAGTGAGGCAGTCACCTGGAGTTCCCATTGAGCTTCCTCTCACAGAGAAGCTTTCCAAGGTGGAAGCCACAGCCTCTCTTCTCCTCCACAGGCATGCCTATCTGATAACCAGTAGTAAGCGCGGCTGGAAATGCTCCCTCCACCTTCCAGCTGTTCTCAAGGGTACAGTGTTCTTCCTCTTCGTCTGTCCTGCTGCTCTCTCTCCCCTATCACAGAGTTAGGATGGCCACCCCATCCCCAGACAGGATCCACGGACAAGCACACTTGGGTCTGAAACGGAGTGGGAGGCAACCCCACTTCAAGACCCAGCCGTCGACTCAGTGAGCTCAGTGAACATAGGACAACTGACCAATATAATGTGCACTGTAACGTTGTTCGGGCTGTGGCTTATGTGCAAAAAAGAACCCGCTTCCTACTAAGATGCACTGGTAACCATAGTTGTTTTCCCAAAGAATCCTGTCTGCTAATAAGCCAGCAAATCTCAAACTTAGCTACTCAGTTGTTTCAACCAAAAAGCTGAAGAATTTTATCTGTCTGGACCCCATTTAGATAGTGATGTAACTGGTCCAGGGGCAGCCAGATCAGAACATGTATGAGCCTTCCAGGTGATTCTAACATTCAACCAGTGTTGAGGGGTCTTGCTTTCCTTTTGAGCGAATCTCTACATGGAAGTGAGAGCTGGTGGCATTGCTAATTTGGAGGAGAGCATGCCCATGTACACAGGCTCCTCGCAGGCAGCAGTTAGCTTGATCACAAATGCCCAGAAAATCTTAATTGTCAGCTCTGGTAGCTGTCCCGAGAACCAAAGTGCTGCTGGCCTCGTTCTGTTAACGAGGCAGACAGGGGCGTGCCTAATGGCTTCAGATCCTCTGCACCATCTGATCAGCTATTCTCTTTCACACAGTGTGATGAGAAATGCACCAAAGCCTATTTCCACATGGGGAAAGCCCACCTGGCCATGAAGAACTACAACAAGGTAAGTCCTTAGCAAGGTATAAGTTCGCTCACAAGTTGGTTGGATGTTAGTCCACCTTTTAGTGTTTTCTGAAGTCCTGAGATAAGACAGTTGGGAAGGATGTTGGATGAAATCCGGGACAGTCCCTCTAGCTGTGGGACTCATGTCAGCAGAATCCTCTGCTTATACTGATTCAGCCTCCGCAGAGAAAAGACATGAGCAGAAAGAAAACAAAATTCACTTGCAATCTTGTTTCTGTACGTGCATGCCCACTACAACATCATATAATTAATCCCAGTGTTGATGGCAGTGGAGGTGATGGGCTCCTAGGTCCCAAGCCGACGGAAATCATTCATAGGTTGGATGTGGGGCTAAGGAGTTGTTGGGTTGAACACACATAGACTTATCCGGAATAGTGTTCTTTTTTTTTTTTTATCTTTTACTGCGATAGTTTTTATCGTGTTCATTCTCCTTTTGTTATTGTGTGTTCATGAGCCTGGTGTGGCACAGAGGTCACAGAGGACAATTCTGTGCAGTTGTTTCCCTCCTTCCATGGATTCCAGGGACCAACTCAGGCCTTGAGTTACCAAGCTTGGGTGACAAGCTCCATCACCTGCTAAGCCATCTATATCTCCAGCCTCTTCTGTTCATTCTTAACCCCAGTGTTCTAGAGGAGACTTGATAAACCATGAAGACATGGGTGTTTATTTTCTTAGTTTTGCTCTTGGAAACTGGCTGGGTGCTGTCTGGTGATTTTATATATACTTGAGTGAAACTATCTTCGCCCCCAAATCTCCCTGAACTGGTCTTTCTTTTTCTAGAAACTTTTTATCTAACCACTTCCTCAGTAAGAGCTTGCTGTCAAGCTCTCTAGCTTAGTCTAAAGCAGCCAGTGACTGGAGCCTTCGCTGCCTGATTTCACAGCCTGTATCTCTCCAGGCTTTTCTCTTCTATCCCTGGGTCTCAGTCAACACAGTCTCCAGATTTGCTGATTTCCCAGCTCAGCTCCCCTGGGCATAGCTGACAGGCTCTTAGTGCAAATATCAAATCTAAATTTAGTATATACATTATGATTATTCTTACCTCCAGCAGGCATGAGCCACAAAAAAAATTCAAGACGGGGTAGTAGATATCGCAGTTTGTATTTAACAAACAAGGTTTTAAAATGAATTTTTGAAACAGTGCCTGTAGTGCCACAGAACCTGAGAAGCCCAAACAAAAATATCAAAAGCTTCCTGCTCTCCCTGGATGCCTCAAGTGATGGGGGGGGATAAGAAGGAATAATGAAGGAACCAAGCCCTTAGATGCCCCTCTCTGTCCTCTAATCACCTTTTCCCCTGACCACCTTTCAAGGTCTTGTTTCTGTTTTCCAGTCTAGAGAGTGTTATCGGAAGATTGGAGAGATAAACCCCAAGCTACAGACTCAGGTGAAAGGTGAGAGACTGTCACTGCTGCTACTGTCCGGCCAAATCCAGTTTGCCATTGCTGGGTGCCTCCCACCCTGGTCAAGGCCACAGCCTGACCTTTCCTGCCCTGCCCAGCCCTGGGTGTTTGCAGGCTGCCTGCTCATCTTCCCTCTGTTCTCGTGTTCAGACTCCACCGTTTCTTTTCTTCCACGCCATCTTCCCATAGACTTCTAGACAGCCCCAAATTTCCAAGATGGCTTAAGACTCAGTTTAGATTTGCCTTTGCTCCTAAAGGGTTCCTTCCTGAAGAGGAGTCTGAATTATTTTCTTGCTTTGGGCAAGGGTGGGGGAGAGATGGGGGGGATCTTCTATATGGCTCTTTCGATTGTTAGGGTATTTATTTCTCCTTCTCCTGCTTGGTTTGCTAGAATACCTAAATCAAGTCACTCTTCGAGAAAAGGCAGATCTTCAAGAGAAGGAAGCTCGTGCGTCTCTGGATTCCGGAAAGAAAACAGCAATGACGACTAGAAATCTCCTGGAGACCCTCTCCAAGCCTGACCAGACACCCTTGTTCTATGCAGGAGGCATTGAGATCCTGACAGAAATGATGACAAACTGTAAGTTAGACACGTGTGTAGCCTCATGAGCATTGTCCTTGGGAAGGCGGGGGGGCGGGGCAGGGATCTGAGTCTGTGAGACAAATATCTCCTCCCTTCTGTAAATATTGACTGAAAAACTATGCTGATATAGGTGCCGAAGAGGGTCTGGAAGAAATATACCTCTACCTGTGCCCCATCCTTTTCAGAGAATGCATTGACTCAGCACTCATGCAGTAAACACCACACACAGCACAAGACCCACATGGTGTCCAACTGCTCCCCATGCCTCTATTACATACTCATACCACACATAGCCCATGTTTATGTAAATATAAATATTAAATATCTGTGTACTGATTCTGTAAACTTTTCCTCACGTGTGTTTCGCATGCCTTGCTTACATCCTCACATCCGTTCTTAACACTCTGTGCCTTGTAGAAAGAGAAGAAATGATAACTATAGAGGTGGCCCCAGATGCACTTAACACCTGCTTGGAACATGAAAATAGTTTCAGAGGAAATATTTCTGTCTTGTAACGAGAGCATGCCATTCTCTTATCAGTTCCTGTCAACAACTTTGGTTGCTCAGTGACAGGATGTCATTTGTACAAATGGATGGAGTTTGTGGTCCCGCTTTAGTATAGACCAGAGAGGTAGCCCAGGTGACCCCCTCGACCACTTCTTAGAAATTGTTAAGTTCTTCTCCAGAGCCTGGAGACGGCCTCAAAATAAACATTCAGAATCAGATGGCTTTCTGGTTTTTCCAGCTCCTGTATGCCTTCTAAAGATTGCAGAGGGATGAGTTGAGATGCTGATAGATATTTTCTAAGAAGTCCCTCTGACTGTGACACATTGAACAGCTGACGGCAGTTGCGTTTCTCAGAGTGTAATGGTCCAGCTAGATTTTTGATGATCACACTGGGATCTGGTGATAAGCTTGCCCATGCTGCAACTGGACACCAGCTGGTAGGTCAGGATCCTGACTTGGTTCTTGTGATTTTGTTTCAGGCACAGAACGGACCTTGTTCAGAACATGTGGTGGATTCAACACCATCAGTGACCATGAGGTCATAAGAAGGTAGGGATATTTGGAAAGATGCAGCGTACCACGTCCGTCTGCGCTCTATGCACCACCATACAGTTCGTGAGCCGGGCAAGGGGCTGGAGATTGAAACACACAAAGCCTCACAAACAAGAGACGCAGGTCATCCTTGATGCCAGAATGCCCCCCTTTATCATGTCCAGGGGCAGCTTATATAGGGATAGTTACACCCCAGCCAAACGCACCAAAAACCATTCCCCTGCCATCAGGAGCTCCTGAGGGTCTCGTGCTCAGAGCAGCTGTAGGCTCTCATATTAGGGGAAAACAAGTTGTTTACAAGAAATTCAGGATCTGGGGGTTCACAGCTCCCAACAGAAAGAGTCAGATGTCTATCAAGAAAAGGCAGATAGCCATGTGTGTGAAAGCAGTTACTGGCCACACAGGCAAGGCCTTTGGACTCTCTGTCCTTATTCCTCAGTCAGCAGGGTGACCCTTGAAAGAGCACATGCTAATCGCCTTGAGCTCAGAACCTCTGGTCTTTGGCATCACATTGCAGCTGACAGAGAGTGAGCCTGTCACAGGCCCTCTGCATACTTCCTAACCAGACAAACAGCGCTTCCCCTGCTTTCCCAGCACCATTTGTAAGATTTTCATTGTCCTCATTTCTCATAATCTGGTCATTTTAAGGAAGTAGAAGCAGCTGGGTCCTGGTTGACTCTATTTAGAATTTTATCTAAAACAAGACCTACATGGAAGGGGGTGGTATGTGTTTATTTTGTGTTGTGCTAGGATGATCCAGGAGGCTGAGGATCCTGGTGTGGATTTAATGTTTGCATGTCCACTCATCACTGATGGCCCTTAGCTGTCCACCCTTTTCTGTGTTCCCATCCCTGTGTTTTTAGCCTTTGCCTTTGATCTATAACTTTGGAATCAGTGATGGGCAGCCCCTAGGTTGTTGTGACCTGTGGATACGCCTTTTTCTTTTCTTTCTTTCTTTCTTTCTTTCTTTCTGTCTTCCTTTGAGAGAGAGAGAGAGAGAGAGAGAGAGAGAGAAAGAGAGAGAGAGAAAGAGAGAGAGAGAGATCACTATGTAGCTCTGGCTGGACACTCTGTAAGTAGACTGCACTGGCCTTGAACTCACAGAGACCTACCTGCCTCTGCCTCCTGGGTGGTGGAATTAAAGGTGTGCACCACCATGTCTAACTTGGATATGCATTAAAAAAAATCTCTTAACTATCCATTTGATGAGTCAGGGGGCAGAACTCAGGGAAAAGAAAACAAAACTAGTGCCTAGATTCCACATTGCGCTCCCTGTCTTCTCCAGGTGCCTCTTCTCAGCGGGGAAAGATGCGGTTGAGGAGGTTCTCTGCGTGGCTGTTTTGAAGCTCTGGCAAGCAGTGTGTAGTGACAACGGTAAGCCCAGTTCTTCACTGTTACTTGCTAGCTGCATGTCCCAGAAGGAAGAGCTGCATGGTTCAGTCTGGTAGTTCTCCCCAAAGGCCAGCCCTGGGAGGACTGACGTCTCCATCCCATGCCTTTTCCTCCCCAAAAGTATGTGGATCCAAAAAGCAAGTTCTATACTGCATTCCCCAGCCCCCACCTCATCTTCTTCCTCTTTTGCTCCCCCTTCCTCCTATTTCTCCTCCTCCTAGTCCTTTTTCTCCTTCTTCTCATTGTCCTCCTCCCCTCCTCCCCCCCCCCCCCCCCGCCTCAGGACACTGGAATGGAGAGTGGGCAAGATCACTGTCAACATAACAAGTGCTTTCCAGTCTGCTCCCCACCACTGCCCGTTCCTCTCCCTGCTTGGCGGACTAATGGCTTCTGCTCGTGTCGTGAGCAATGGAGATCATTTCCTTTCTCATCTGTTTGAAAATACTTTGGGTTTGCTGACCATGGCACCCCTTGCAGCCAGCGTCTTGAGATATATGACTACCAGCCAGCATCTTCTGACCCTGATTAGTGTCTGTTGCTGAAATAGGAAAATGCCAGACGGGTTTTGTTTTGTCAACTCCCACCTTTCTTGATACAATGTTCTCCGGAGATCGTTAGGTCCTTGCACTGTCTTCCCTTTGTGACTTCCGTATATATCAAGATTTTAAGTTTTTTCCTTTATCTCAGAGAAATGTGTTTCACAAGAATAGATTTGTTCTTTGGACAGGAAACACTAGAAATGAGGACAGTGACAGGGTGGAGCCCTGTGTGCCGTACCAGCTGGGTGTGAGGAAGCCATCCCGTTTCATTTAATAGCTGGAAGGACAGAGAACTTAAAGTGGCTGTAGAAAGCCAGCCTATCAGGAAGCCCAGTTACTGGACAGGATCAGTCGATACAGTCAAGCTCCTCAGTTTATCTCAAAACCCACATTAACAACAACAGAAAGAAACAAAAACAGTCGTGGTGGCATGCTGGGAATGTGGAGACAGGTAGACCCCAGAGCTCGAAGGTCAGCCAGCCAGCGAGGCCTAGTTTGGTGATGTCAAGGTCAGTGAAGGCCCTAATCAAAGAGAAAGAAAGAGTCTTGAATTATACCTGAGTATGCCATGTGAGTTATCCTCTGGCCTCTATCCATATGCGCACACACACACGTATGTGGACATGCATGTTCATGCACGCGCGCACACACACACCAAAACCAAGAATTATCAAAGTCCCTTACTCAGGGCTGTGTGTTTGCCAAGATTCCCAAAGGAAGCTGAGAAAGGCAGAACTTTTTGGCTGTCCTTACTCTCTGTGAGTTAGGCATAATAACCCAGATATTTTTGCTTCTGCGAGCTTTGGAGTTGCTTTAATATATGAGATATATTGCCACCTGGGGTCTGCACATGCTGGGTCTCAGGCTCATGAACTCTTTTTTTTTTAATATTTATTTATTTATTTATTATGCATACAATATTCTGTCTGTGTGTATGTCTGCTGGCCAGAAGAGGGCACTAGACCCCATTATACAGATGGTTGTGAGCCACCATGTGGTTGCTGGGAATTGAACTCAGGACCTTTGGTAGAGCAGGCAATGCTCTTAACCTCTGAGCCATCTCTCCAGCCCGCTCATGAACTCTTGACATGCCCAACTCAATACACACAAGCCTTTTTTTTTTAAGAAGCAGAGAATGCGCAAAAGCAGAAGCATGAGAATAAATCTGTGGCATATTGCTGAGTCAGAGAGAGAAGTCACTTCCAGCATATCCACAGTGACACCTCTTTCAACAAGGTCACACCTCTCAATCCTTCCCAAACAGTTCCAACGGGGGACCAAGCATTCAAACGCATGAACCTATGGGAAACATTCTCATTCAAACCGCCACATCTTGAGAATCATTGCTTCCAAAAGCCAGGCAGCCAAAACCTTTAACACAGGAACCTTTGCATATATTTCAGATTCAAACCAGGACACCATCCCTCGGGTCTGCCCTACTGTGTTTCATTACTTCTGCTCACACTCCTGCCATGCCCTGTCTGCTCCCACATGCCTGCTCAGAGCACAAAGCAAGCCAAAGTCAGTGTCACTGAAGTTCAGTGTTATGGCTCTGGGAAGAGCACTCAGTCTGTTGGAGGTGTACTTCTCCTGTGATATCATAGTTCCTTAGGAATAATACAAACGGTTGCTCTGACCACCGTCTGAAGGCTGATGCTCTGATTATATTTCAGTTAAGCCAAATACTTTTCCTTCATTCATTTCCACATTCCACCCACTGAGAAAGCTTTTATAAGAACGATAATAGTGTAACTAATCTATGAGAGCCAGTCTCTGTCTGGCACCAGCAAGCATTGGCTCACTGAATCCTCATTAAAAACTTTTGCAGGTGGGCCATTGTCCTCATCTTACTGATGAGGAAGCGGAGGGCCACAGGAGCTAGTGACTGGCAAAAAGCATCACTCTGCATAGTCAAACACAGAAGGTTAGCCCCAGAGTCCAGTTCTTATAAGTCTTTATCCTGCCTGGAAAATGCATTAAGAATGAGCCAACTTCCTGTTAGGTGGAGGGGGCAACAGAACTCACCTCAATGCCATCTCGGCAGCTCCAGGCAGATTAACACCTGTGTTCTGCAGAGGAAAACCAGCGCCTGCTTGTGACCCACCCGGATATGGCCACCCTGCTGCCTTCCTTCATGACCTCCAGAGTCCTGGTTATGCAGCAGCAGAGCCTGGCCCTGCTGCTGCAGCTCACCCAGACAGAGAACGGCCGGAACCAGGTCATCAAGCACCTCGACCTGATCCGGTAAGCCTGTGCCCGTGGGATCTTCCCTATGGCCCCTTGGATCACCACTGTGTAGACGAAATCAAGCTGTTCATCCCTCCTGCTGTTACTGGTGTGTGTTACTACCAGGCTGGCATAAGTCTTCATGAAAGAAAGTAACAGAAAGAGGCTCTGAGGGAAACCCTATCAGGAAGGTGTCTCAAGGAGCTCCTGGCTGAACTCGGGACCACGCCAAGTTTTGATTCTGCACAAGCAGAGACCATTGAACTTGACAGGGCAGCACCTCCACAGGCCAACCCAGAACCCAGCCTGGAAATGGACCACTTGCTTCTGCCTTGTTAGACTCAAGCCCAGGTTCCACCCTTTTCCTCCCCTGGCTTTTCCTATGTTCTTCTGTTTAACACAATGCTAGCATTTTGTTTTGCATGTCTTTCAGCCATTTCTTAAGTGAGAGAGTATAATTTCATAAAACAAATACATTTTTGTGGGGTTTTAGCAAAGACTGAGACACACGGGGATAGTGTATGCCTGACTTCTAAAGGGATTTTCTAAAACAGCTTACCTGGACCACAGTGATTCTTTCTGTTTGTTTGCTTATTACCTATCTATTTAGTGTGCATGGACAGATATATGTGTTGTGTGTGTGTGTGTGTGTGTGTGTGTGTGTGTACGAGTGCACGCATGTATTGAGGGAAGTATACATGTGCGTGTAGATGCACTTGTATGTACAAGTGTGCAAGTATATTAATGCATGTGAAGGTCAGAGGTCAATCTTGGGTGTTGCTCCTTAGGAGCCATCTACTTGTGAGGCCATAGCCCTGTCACTAGGACCAGAGATCTCAAGTTAGGCAAGTCAGGCCAGCTAGCAACCATTAGTGGTCTCTCTGTCTCTGCTTCCCTGTGCTGGGATCACAAGAGTGACTACCATGACTTTTTCAGGCGTGCTGCAGATCAAACTCAGTTCTCAGGCTTGGGTGGTGAGCTCTGTAATGACTGAGCTCTCTCAGCCCAGATTTTTTATTTATCTTTCAATTTACATTGCTTACTTGTCTTCTGGTTATAAATATGACCATTTGAAATGGATATGCCATTTTTTTAGAGGTTGAACGTCAGCCATATCCTATGATTTAAAGTGATAGAAATAACATTCATCGTGGCCTGCTTTGTAAACGTTTCAGAGTAACTTTGGAGCAGAAGTTAATCCGCTGATTTCTTCACTGCCTTATCGTTTTATCTCCCATGGTAACTTAGGGGAGTGTTACTCCCTGGTCACAGAGTGGGCAGGAGACGCTGCAGCAAATAAGGCCACACAAGCCAGCCTATTGCTTATTCCCTAGTGCTTATTCCCAGGAGCCCAGCTCCTATCTCTGTCCTCTGTAAGAAAAGGAGCCGGATCTCTCTGGACCAGGCTGAGCCCTCTCACCTGTCCATCTAGTGAGGAGTCCACTGTGTGCCAAGGACAAGGTGGTCTCCATCTCCCCATTTTCATCATGTCACAGCCCCAGTGATTTCTAGGAAAGACCTTGGCAACCCAGAAGCTCTGCCCGGTAGGCAGGGGATTGCTAGGGAAGGTCTTCCAGGGCACGTGGTACTTTTCAGATGACCCTGCAGCCATCAGCTCAATCCCTTCATCAGGTGTTATTTCATCTTAAGCTAGCCATTCTTTGTCTCTGAGCAGTGATAGCTGTAGTTGTCTTAAGACATTTGCTATCTCTGAGTCACCGGTATCTCAGTTTGAACTTTTCTAGTGCTGTAGCTCACCGTGGTACATACAGTCTTGCCTACTCTTAGGTCAGGAGGGGATCTCAGCTTATAGCTGTCAGGCACACTAGCCTTGCTGATGTCCATTTTCCAGGTAAGTTACTGGCTCTCTGTGCTGAGACAATACTGTTTGAAGCAGGACAGGGCAGTGCACACATCACAGATAGTGACAGGTCCTCTCCTTCCCCAGATATGAACTGGCAGGAACAGGCTTCCCACTTTGTAGGAAGCGCTGGGATTTTAGATTCTCACAGTCCAGTGTTTAATCCTTGTATGCTTTTTTATTCTTCTTTTGGCCTGGGAAAATTAATACATTGTCTTATCTGTACTGCACACATGGGATGACATTTAAGAGGGACGGTGGGGAGCTGGAGAGATGACTTGGCAGTTAAGAGCATGTTCTACTCTTGCAGGGGACCGGAGTTTAGTTCCCAGCACCAATATTGAAGAGTCCATACCCACCCCTAACTCCAACTGCAGATCTGATGTCTTCTTCTGGCCTCTTAGAGCATCCGCATACAAATATGCAACACATACACACACATACACACACACACACACACACACAAATACAAACACAATCATAATTCCTTATTAAAAGAAGTGTGCTAGGCACCCCCATTTCCTTATTTTTTTTTTTAGAATATGGGCTCCATGCTGGAGCCCTTGCTAGTAAGGTTCAGTTCTCAGCACACTGTCTTCTGCCCTCCAAAACCAACCAACCAACAAACAAACAAAACCCAGAGATATGTCTGTGTCAGTTCAGATCTTTCTCTCCTGCCTCATGTGACAATTTGACCAAAAGGAGCTTAAACAAGACAGAGCCTGTCATGTTTTTCTCACATAATAAGAAGAAGCTAAGCAGAGTAACCTCTCGCTTGAGGACCCCAATGTCAAGGTCGCTGTCCTTCTCTTTACCTTTCTTTTCCCCTTGGTGTGATGCCAAGCCTCATATCCCCCTGTCTAGCACAGCTTGGCACCCGCTAGATCTGCTTTCTTCCTTAAGCAAAGCTGCCATTTATTTCGGATTGGTAGACCCATGTCCTGGGCTACCCAGGAAGCTGGGGTGGGGGTGGTAGCTTCTGGAGCAGAGTCAGGCAGGTTGGAAGGGGGAGGTAGTGACTGTGAGGCTGGCCAGCTAACAGCTGCCACCACCGTAAAACGACTCCCCAGCATCCATATCTGGTTCTGGAGATGAGCCTAATAATGTTTTAATGATCATTTCCTCTCTCTTTAGGGTAGATTGTTGAAAGTCTTAAACTGGGGCAGTAGTGAAATGATTGGCTCCATGAGCCCATTCTCTGAATTGTGATCCATCCACTGGGGCAACTTGCCTGTCAAAAGAGCAGAAAATATGTCTCTGAGCAAGAGGAGGTGAACAGGGACACACTGTCCTCTGTGGGTAATGAGTGTAGTTAGGAGAAGTGTTTTGTCACATGGTGAGGGAGCTTTCTTGTTTATGTCTCCTAAGGCTAACTAAACCAGGATGACCCTGACTGTTGTCTGTCCTTGATGCTATTCAGGTTCATCAGCATTCATCTTCGGGACCAAGAAAACAGAGTTAAATTGGTGTAGGAGGAATTTGGACTAACTCCAAAGCAAATTATTTCTGATGGATGAGCGCTAGAGTACACTCTTGAGGAAGTCAAGGATTTGCAGAGGCTTGGGAACACCTGATCTTTAGACACCATCTAGCCCATCCCCATCCAGCATGGGTGCCCCTCTGCAATGCTCCAACCCAGTCCACGCACGCTCCCCTCTAGGGAAGACCCAACACTTTCGCTGTGTCTGTTTCCTTTCTACTTGGGCCAGGCATTATGACAGCTCAGAGACTGGAGGTCTTCCCAGCTAAGGAGGATATGATACACCTCCCCAGGTAATCCACCTACTGCCAGAATTACCCTATGAGTTTCCTATCCCATGGCTCTCTGACCCAAGGACAGCCCAGATGATGGAGGGTCTGGAAAATGCATCAAATTCTGCCACTTCCCAGCACTAGAGGCCACACACTAGGCTTTTCCAATTCAAGCACCCCACTTCCTATATCAATTCTTGGGTGATTCAGCCCTTCCCAGAACAATCTGTTAATCGATCTGTCCCTTAATAGTGAGTACCTGCTACACTCCCAGATAGCCAACCCATAGGCTATTTATTGACTTGCTGTTACCCCACTGCGCTGAGGCATGGTCCTTTTGACCAGACCCTTCTTGAACTATCATACATGGCTATCAGGATATCATATATCCTGTAATTGGAGACTTTTCTGTCCCACCCTGGCCTGCAGTCATTTCCACATAAGAGACTTAGAGACTTAATAGTAATTGTAAATGGTTGGTGGCTCAGGGTTATTACTAGCAAGCTTTCTATTTATATATAGATTTAGATTTAGATTAATCCATGTCTATTCATTTATGTACCACCATGTGGTACATGACTCACCGGTAGCAAGATGCTCTGGCATCTTGCTCCTTGAGTGGCTGCTGGTGTCTTCCAGACTCTGTCCTTCTTCTCCTGTATATCTCCTTGGATTTCCTGCCTGGCTCTACCCTGCCTTGACATAAACCAAAACAGCTTTATTTATCAACCAATGAGAGCAACACATATTCACAACGTACAAAAAGACATCCCACAGTACACCCTGTCCCTCCTCCCCCCTTTCTAGTTCTTCCTTCATGGTTTCCTGTACCAATTCCTTTTGTGCCATCATGCAAGCCAGCAACTCCAGAATCTTACACTGGCTGTTTTCTTGTCTTGGACTTTAAGAGATAGAGACTGTCCCCTCTTGTGGGTTAGATGGAAGCACCCACTGTTACTAGATCCTGTCTCCTCTCTGAATAGCAAATAAAATGTGATTTTTTTGCCCCTGTCTTTTTCACCTGGATTTCCTGTCTTCACATGGGCATCCCACTACCCATTCACCTAGGAGTTCTGTGGTTGACTTGCACCACCTTCACCACAGGCAATAAGACAGCAGCTTGCCAGTTCTTGCTCATTAGCATCTCCTGCAGGAATCTTGTTGTTCTCCTCCTTGGTCTCTTACCATTCCTTCTTAGTCTTTTAATACCTTCTCCTTTTTAATAGCACCTTTCATGCTGCCGCTGCCACAGCCCAGTTCCGTGACCCTTCTTGTCAGGACAACCACTCATCTCACTGGTGGGATTCTCTGTCCCCCTGTCCTACCTTCTCCAATATGACCTCCATTAAGCCAGCCAAAAGATGTTTCTAAAATGCACATTGGTCCTGCTGTTTTCCTCTTAAAATTCTAAAGTGACTCTCCATTGCCCATCAGACTATCTTTAACTCGTGAGGTACAATGTCTAGAAGTCACCTGGGGCTTGGCTAAAGTGCAGCCTCCCAGAGATCTGAAGTTTAGAGTTGTCTAGAAATCTGCACCCCACCCTACCCCTACCACTATCATCCAGAAAGCCACCTACCCATCACACTTTGGAGAAGGTGAACCTTGGGAGTTAAATCCAAACTTCGTTGAAGACTCTAGAAGACCCACCATGAACTGGGCTTCGTCTAGTTCCCTCACCTCCCTGCTCCCTATTCTCCTGCATCCTAAGAACTGATGGCAATGAGCTGCTAGATGTCCCCAGAGATGTCCCATGTTCTGAGAGTACCTCAGGGCATTTTGTCTGACATGTTCTGTCCTGTCTCCATTTGTCTGACACTGGCCCACAAGCTTGCTAATGCCAGAACAGTGTCTCGTTTCATCTTTGTAATCCTAGAACCCACCTCGTTGCCTGGACAGTAGTCAGTGGCAGTTTAGCACCATTGGTTGAATGAATACATGATAGTAACTATCACTGTTCTCTGAAGAAGGAGCTAAGACATCATCTCTGTGGCAGCAGCCTTTTCATCTCCAGCCCCTGCACAGCTCCCGACGGGTAGACTCTGAGGCCTTAGTGTGAGTCTGTTCTAGCACATTCCTAACGTTTTCCTTCCTTGTTTGTATGTGTGTCACTGTAGACCAGGAACTAGGTGCTGAGCACAGTAGGTAGCATGCCAGAGATGCTCAGTTTCCTGGAGGGGACTCAAATCTTTCACTTCTAATAGTGTTAGGAGTGTTCTAACAGTAGGTCCTCTTCAGGCAGCTTGAGGTTTCATATCTTTTTCTGGCAACTGAACTGGACTGCTTTCCTGGGCTCTCTTTACAATCATCTCAAAACCCCTGAACCTTTTCTGCGTGAATTGGTAACCAAAGTGAGTCTTCCAGCTCCGTTCCTCACTTATAATCTCCAGCTCTCAGTGGAGGACTCTAACTCTATTAAACTCATCTGCTAAATTCAGCAGCCCATCAAGATCTTGTGAAATAGTTATTCCATCGCCTGTCTTATTAGGGGGCCATCCCACTTTAGTTATGAGCCAATTAGTGAGTGTGCCATATAGATTCATCCAAGTTAATAAACTTGACCGAGACTCAGCCACAGGGCAGAGCTCCAGAAACTCTTTCCTTCCAAGCTGCTGTCTGATAATTGGCAAACTTACATTACAACTGTTTAGCAACCTGAGAATTCACACGGAGTGCTGCAGCCATCCTGACGGATGGTGTCCATGGGTGGGTAAGGGCCCAGGTCTCCTGGCTGGGCACGGTCGGTTCATCCTCTCTACTTTTCTTTCCCAGATGCTGAGGCTTTACTGGGCTCCTTACAAGAGTACCTATTGGAGACTCTGAGTTTGAAGATGGCCCATTCAGAGTTATGTGTGTTGTTGTTTTAATGGCTCTTTTCAGACTGTGTGAAGCACTGCTGTCGTTTCTGGACTTCTCAGACAAGAAGGCCAATACAGCCATCGGGCTACTCACAGATTTGGCTCTAGAAGAAAGGTAATTGTTTTGTTTGGTTTCTATAGAATGACAATTCTTCGACCCATGTTAAGCCTTGTGGCTTTTGAAAAATGCCACCAGCTACAGAGACTAGACAAATCTCCAGGTGAGTGTTACAAGATGCACTGAGCGAGGACACCGATGGCTTCCAGAGGGCAATGGCCATCTAGTCTCAGCCCAGCTCCTCCAGGTGGAGAGTGACCCAGTCCTCAGTGGGCGTGGAGGCCATGACACACAGTCATCCTTTCGTTCTATCAGTTCTGCATCTGTGGATTCAATCAACCACAGATCAAAAGTACTTCTAAAAGTCTCTGTACTGAACATGCCCCTTCCTTAAAATCCCCTAACCCATACATAGTGGGTATTCACATAACATTTTACATTGCTTCAGTACCATAGCTACAAATGTTGAGACATGGCTCAGTTTCCAGGGGGTTATAATAGGTTATGCACATACTCTATCATTCTGTGGAAGGAACATGGGCAGTGGCATGGCTTTGTATTTGTAGGGTCCTTGGACCAGTCTCATGCAGACACCAGGAGGATGGCTACTGAAAACAGTGCTTCTTGCAGTGAGATGCTGGCTGTGGCTCAGGGAAGCTTCCCACCTCTTGGCCAGTGCCTGCTGCATGATAACTGCTGGGAAATTTGTGTTGAATGAATATAAGTGGGCAAGCAGTGTAGAAGGAACAGGGAAACATAGCCTCCTCTTTGGTTGCCAGTAATACTGAATAGCTAGTTATCTCTTCCTGCCTGTTTGTTTTAGTTTTAGCTGCTGGGAGAAGATGGTAAAAATCCTAGATTTTTTAGAATTGTTATAAATTCTTAAGTCATTTCTTATGAGCTTTGAAAACATTCATTGCACCCATTGTGAGTCTTGCCTGGAAAGAGTCAGGGAGGAATGAGTTAATATGCTCACCCGTGGGCCAGCTGGGGGGCGGGGCGCATTGCACGTGACACCAGCACATGGTGATGTATGTCTGGGCCTGCTCAGTGGCTGTGATGAGTGAACATGTGTTCCCTGTTCCCATCTGCACTGGGCACGTGGAACACACAAACCCAGAGCAGAAAGAAGGGTTGCAGTCAATTTGACAGAGCCGGGGAGTTCCAGCTACTTCTGCTTACAAGAGCTGGTTACTGAGACCTGCTGTCTGACATCAAAGATTATTCTCTAGGCTTAGAAAACATAAGTCACGTGATAATTTTAGGCGCACAGAACAAATCATGAGTGCATACTGAAAGTCACATCACGAAGGCCTGTCTGTAGCTCTCTGAGAAGTCGCCTGAGATGACAGCCTTGAGGCGTACTTTGTGTCACTTAAAACTTACCCTAGCTGATGTTGTTCCCACAGATTCCAAGTCTGGTTCCAGGCCAACCTTCCAGGTGTCCTGCCCGCACTCACAGGTGTTCTGGTGAGCAAACCCCAGTCCTCTCTGCTGTGGCAGGCACTTCTTTGCCAGGACAGAGCCTACGAAACACAGTTTACATCCCAGCACCCATGCTGTCTCTCAGTCTGATTAGTCATTTATCCACAGCTGGAGTTTACACAGTTCTCTGTTATTAAAAGAACTCAACAACGGCAGACAGGACAAATAGCAGTGGCCAAGGGGCAGGACTGGCTGCAGGGGGAAAAATGCTCCAGTGGGTTGTGTCTTACCTGACAGTATCGAGAGAGCACCTCTCTACCAGAGTCCTCGTCAGCACAAAGTAGTGTCTTCAGGAAAGGGTGTGATTCTGTCACCTGGGAGGAAATCACCCCATCGGGACAAGGGCTCTCCTGGGGGAGCATGCTGTGTGAGGGGAGTCATAAAAAAATTCAGGATACCCCAGGGGAGCATAACCACACCCCAACATTTTGCAGTTGGTTGGTGTAGAAGTCAAGCTTGTGACTGCATCATGTGACCAGGGTAACTTCATTCATGTCACAGCGTGACAGTAGGCTAGGTGTCTGATTCCTAGCCTTTGGGTGAGCAAGAGACACAAGAAAGGCCTATGGCATCATTTATCTGCTGTCTGTGACGTCACTGTCTCTGAATTCATTTGTAGAAGCGAGAGCCCAAGTTAACCAACCTCTCAGCCCTCTGCCAATGCATTGTCCTGATGGGAAACATCAGTGCTGAGCCTACTACCCGAAGACACATGATAGCCTGTGAAGAATTTGGGGATGCCTGTTTGGACCTCCTGGTATCACAGCCTTTCTATTTAAACTTGGTCTCCCATCCTCCAGTGATGCACTGGCTTCTTATAATTATTCTGTTTCCCAGGACCTAAGGACTGATTGACTTATGGCTGCTATAGATATAGGCCTCCAAAATCCTCTAGATTAAGTCTCCCTGACCCTAGAGTAATTTTGAAGCTTTTCTGATGGAGCTTGTCATCCATTTCCACAGCCCAGTTTTCGGTGCAATCCCAAGGCCCACTGAGCCAGAGTGCTATAGCCAATGTGTCCAAGACACCTTCTATTGCTCCTAAACTGATGCTAATTCCTAGTGCCTGCACTTCTGCCATTCCGTCAAGTCCAAGTATTGACAATACAGGGGCCATGGGTGTCTCAAGACACTTGTCTAAAGGAAGAGATGATCACGAAAAGCTTCAAAGCAGCAAGAAGGTTGATGACCTTGTTTTGTTTCCAGGTCAAGTGTGAGGAGGAGATGGATGTGTTCAGAGAGGTTGCATATACTCTCCTAGGACTCATCATGAACTTGTGTCTTGAGGGTCCCTTCCTCTCTCAGGTACAGTTTTCTTGTCACCCTCCCTGGAGCCCTGGGACAGACATGTTTTGTTGGCTCATTCATGTATTCATGAAGTGAACAGAAGCATGTGGCCTGGAACAATCACAGTCTAGGAATCTGGAGAGCTGGAGGGATGCTCTGTCGCTCTACTGAGGGCAAGAGTCACTCTCGTCTTCATTCAGAAAGCTGTGCACGTGTGCAGAACAGTCCCTTTCAGGGCTGCATTTCAAGAGTCAAATAAACTGTGTCCTCTGCTATGGAATCATGTCCAGAGTTAGAGGAGACATATGGGAACAATAAAAGAAGCCCCTGTGAGAGAAATAGGGACATGAATATTGTGGTTTCAAGAGGGAGTAGTTGGCTCTGTTTGATTGCTTGGAAGACACTCTCCAGAAGATTCTATTTGAGGTATAAAAATGCCTCCCCATTCCCCATGTTTATAGATGTGGGCGGTGGACATGAGCCGGAAGTGCCTGTCTCTACTGAACAGCCAGGATGGAGGAATCCTGACAGTAAGTTTCTCTAGCGAGCCGACTAACAGTTTCCTGTTCTAGTGCTGTTTTCATATTAGTAGGTCTTACCCTATCTGCAGTCACCATCTTTGAAGTCTCTGTAACTCTGAGGTACAGTGTGGGTGAACTCCTCAGAGCCATGCCCACAAACACACAAATGACAAATTCTGCCTTCAGTCTGAGAGGATTTGGTGACTGTTCCTCCTACATGTACACGTGAACCTTGTAGAGTCCAGAAACCCACGTTACGAATGTCTTGACTGTGTAGTCTAGAATCCAACCAGTGAATGCAATCTTTATTATATTTCAAGAGATCCTTCAGTGGTATGTGCCAGAATGATTCCTTAATTCTGTTCTAACACTTGGCTGAGCAAACCGAAGACAGTCCTGTGGGTAGGGCAGTGCATGTGGAGAAGAGTGTTAGCATGATTCTGGAGGCCTTTGGGCGCCATCTTAGGGCACACTCTTCACTTACTCATGTTTCTGTCAGTGCGGGACCTAAAGCCTGGACAGACAAAGTGGCATTCAGGACAGGTGTCAGAAAATAGCCCCTTAAAAACTGCAGGCAGAGGGATTGGCTTCAGACCTCCCCAAGTTGTCCTTGTGGCAGGCAGACACACACACACACACACACATACACTCATACACACAAAAACAAACACAGTAACACACACATATATATAACACACACACAATAATAAATAATTATAATTTTAAGATTTTTTAAATGAAACAAGAGCTGGGAAATAAAACAAATGAAATCTCCCAGGAAGTTGAACCAAAAGCCAGAGACTTGGAAAGATAAAGATAAATGAAAACTGAAAACTCCAAAGGTTGGTCCTGAAAATGGAGCTTTTCTAGGGAGGGCCCTACTGATGCTGAGGACTGGGAGGCACCCTGAAAGGACTGATTCTCAGGGTTGAGATCCGGTACAAAGCTGAACCGCTCTGGGTCTCTGTACAAGGAAGCAGTATTTCCAGGCCTTTGAATTGCCTGCCTGGCAGGTTTATTAAAAAAGAACTATGTTTGCTGTGTGTTCCTTGGCCATTATATTATTCAACAATCAAGGAATAGATTGTTTTTGTTTTTGTTTTTGTTTTTTGCCTAATCAAACTCCTCCCCGTTAACCTTTAAAGGTCATCAGCATTTCTGAAAGAGGTGTTTAATCATCCTCTCTGTGTCCCCTCAGAGAGCCGCAGGCGTTCTGAGCCGGACCCTCTGTTCCTCTCTAGCCATCATGGAGGAGGCGCTGGCAGCAGGTGTGGTGAAGAAGATGATTAAATTCCTGCAGGTAAGGTAACCTGACTGCTTACACCTTCTTGAATGTCCTGAGACACCTGTTCAACTCGGGAGAGCAGGATGAAGATGGACTTTGTTCAGTTAACGTGCCGCGATGTTATCCCCGCTGGACTAGCGAGCCTCTTCCACCTGTCCGCCTGGACAGTGCCCTGGACAGCAACAAAGACCGTTGAATGAATAAGCAAACTGTTCTTTATCTACAGTGATGAAAATTGCTTGCCCTTCAAGCCCAGCTTCAAAACACACAGTCTCTGTCCTTGAGCAAGGTGTTTTGAATGCTTTTTTGCAAAGCTTCTTAGGGCAATTATTTTGTTCACGGACTCCTGGTACCTTCTGTCCTTATCTGGAATGCATTGGTGGTAACTCCATTTGTGAACTACGGAGGCTGCAGAGTTGTCATGTGACCAAAGGATGTTGGAATTCCCTGAATGAATTGAGGGCAGTGAATCCAAGAGGAGCTAGATTCACCTGGGAAGGCAGAGCAAATTATCAGGTGGCGGTGGCTGCCTCTAGATACCACTCTAGCTCTGCAAGGCTCGCCCACGGTAGTGCCGCAAGGGTACAAAACCTTGGGCTGAGCAGGGCAGGAAACAAACTCTACAGTGGACAAGATGCTGCCAGGCTAGGGCAGATGACAAGGGGGCAGAAGGGAGGAGCTCAGTTAAAACTGGTACTTAATCACTACCTGTCATTGTTGCTGCAACTTTTGGCACTGCGCCAGAGACTGCTGAATGCATGCGCACACGTCCACACACATCCTGAAGACTCTGATATTGAGGGTTATGACTGCATAATCATTACCTCTCATAAGTCTTCACAAAGACTGTCAACCCTTATTCCTCAAAGGCCAAAGGACCGGGGAGAGTCATTTGCTTCCCTTTGGGGAAACATCTTTTATTAAACAGCAGATGTTTATATATAAACCACTGTTATCTAAACAGTCTCTCATAACCCCCCCCCCCCCCCAGTGGTGTCAGGTGTGCAGGGGACAGACCTGAATTCCTACCTAGGGAACGGAGCTAGGTTTACAGATGGGTACAAGTGACACTCCATCCTTGCTCACCTAAGAAGCACACGCCATTGCTTGATCTAATTATCTCACAGAAGCCAAGAAGGCCCCTGGCACTATTATGATGATCGCTGAGGTATCTAGGAAAGAATGGTTATCACCTTGATTTTGCTTTTCTGATTCTGTTCTGAAACGCAGACGGGAGGCCAGACTGCATCCCGTTACGCCATAAAGACACTGGCCATCTGCACAAACAGCTGCCATCCAGCTCGGGAAGAAGTGATGAGACTTGATAAAAGTAAGTGACAGTTTGGTTAAGGGAGCCCACGCCTTGGTGGCGGACCCACCCTGGAAGATGCAGAGAAAACCGAGGCTGAGGAGGGAGGAGAGACCTAGGCAGCATTGCTCCCTTGTAGTGTTTACACAACCAGATGTCAGTTCTTCTCCCATCACAAAGTGTTCCGCTGACCTTTTGGCTGCACTTGGGTAAAATGCCAGGCAGCTCAAAGGTCACAGGGCAGAAGCAGGATAACTCTCTCCTCTCCCCCCAACTTAACCTAAATTGTTTCTATAGTGATGCTTGAACTGACCTAGCACCAGTTCTCCTCCTTCGTGGATGGAGGGGAGAACAAAGCACCTTCAGCCATCAGAGAACAGTGGGAACTGTGGCTCTGAGCTCAGCTTAATTCACTAAGAATGCTTCACCAGGTTAATCCGGAGTGTGCTGGGTGTCTCTCCGCTCTTAAGATAGGGGCTGAGGCTGCAGAGTTACCATGTGACCAAAGAAGGCTCCGCTCTAATTTCCCTGATATAACTTACATCCTCAATCCTCTGCAGTTTTCATAGAGGGGGTGCCCAACAGATGAAGGTCCTTTACACCTCCACACTGTACCCTGAAGGGGACTAACTGGACGGGGCAAACCTTCCTTCTGAAAAGACACATTGCCTCTCGGTCAGGCTGGCAGGTGACGGAGAGTGTGGGTCACCATGAGGACAGACTTTTCTGACACTCAAATCCATTTTTAAGATAGTCTCATTTGTAGATCTAGCTAGCCTGGAACTTGCCTTGTGGACCATGCTGGCCTCGAACTCACAGAGAACTACTTATCTCCACCCCCCGAGTGCTGGGATTAAACCGCCACTCAGGTTACAAAAACCCTTTTATACCTTAGAGCATGGCCACAGGGAGAGAGCTCATATGTTCCCAGGTTTCTAGAGAAGCGTGACATCTGCCCCTTCAGCCTCTCATGTCCCCTCATCAGCCCTTTTAGGCTGTCCATTGGAACTGCTCCTTGTGGCCATATTTCCCTGCAGAGTTCAACATTTTGATATCGCTGCTTGACTCAGAGGATGAAATACTGGTGGGCAACGCTGCCCTCTGCCTTGGCAACTGCATGGAGGTGCCCAGTGCTGCCTCGTCCCTGCTGAAGACAGACATTGTGCAAGTGTTGTTGAAGCTGGCAGGCAACGACTCCCAGAGGACAGGCGTGCAGCTGAATGCAGGCATTGCTCTTGGGAAGCTATGCACAGCCGAGCCCAGGTTTGTCGTAATCACCACTGACCCAGGCCACCCATGTGGAGGTCACATCTCGGAAAAAGTGGGGCAAGCTTAGCACTGTGTGAAGAGTTCCATGCGGGTACCTCCTGCCTTCTCCATGGATGGGGGTACCCCATGCCTATAGGGGCCCCCATGAGCTGAGTCTCTGGAAGAAGGGTCCTTTGGGGGAACCACAACCTCCAGCCTGAGAAATGGAATGCATCTGACAGGGCTTGATCCCTTGCATATGGTCACCATCTTCTTGCCATTCCCTCCTCCTCCAACCTGCTCCATTTTGCTTGCTCCTCCTTTTTCCTCTCTCTCTCTCTCTCTCTCTCTCTCTCTCTCTCTCTCTCTCACACACACACACACACACACACACACACACATATTCCATCTTTTTCTCTCTCCCTCTGTTATTCTGATTTCTGTCACTGTAACAGAAAGTCCACTTACAGAAAGGTTTCCTTTAGCTTAAGGCCTCAAAGGCTTCAGTCTCCAGGTCCTTGTTGTTTTGGGGCTGTTAGCAGCACAGTGTCTAGTGTCGGGTTCATGCAGTAAGGGGAGCTCTTCACTCACTTCATGTTGACCAAGATGCCAAGAAGGACACAGGAAGGACCCAATTCCCCGACTGCCTTTTGAGAACACTGTGACCTAAATTCTTCCCACTAAGCCCAATGCACTAAAGGTTCTATCATCTTATCCATCTTATCACATGAACTGGGATTAAGGCCTTAGAATATGGACATTAAGAGGACATTTAATATCCAAACTATAACATATCCTGTCTTTTCTCTCTCTCCTCTCTTTCCTTCTTTCTCTCTCTCTCCTCTCTTTCCTTCTTTCTCTCTTCCTCCATTCCCCATTCGTCCCTTCCTCTTCATCTTCTTTTTTCCCCTAGCTGGCCTGGAACTCGCTTTACAGTTCAGGTTGATCACAATCCCCCTGCCTCCACCTCACTAATGCCTGAGATTATGGGCATGCGCCACCATGCATAGCTTCTCATCTCTGTCTTTACTTTTCTGGAATAGACTTCTACTTCTTTACTGATTGATTGCCTGGTTGATTGATTAACTTGGGTCTAAGCAGACAGAGGACTGTCAGCGTGGGTAACAGTCCCCTGCTGGAGAGACAGCTGCATGACATCACTCTGATGCCCCCTGCAAGAGACTTGCAGTTCAACTCTGCTCAGTGGTTATCATTTAGCTCTGCTTCCTGTTCTGGATCTGTTATGTGCTTAATCACCCACAGTGCATGTTTTGGGGTGTTCCCCTGCAGCCGTGCCATAATCCTTTGGCTAGAAGTGGGGGAGCCCTTGAGGATAGGCTTGAGCACTGCTCCCACCTTACAGCTGCACACCTCTCTTTTCTGCCCCCCCCCATTCCCCGGAAAATAAGGATTTGGATGACACTGAAAACACTTTCAAACTCTCTCTGGTTGATCAAGTGGGAGAAAAAGATAAAATCTGTCTTCCACAGAAAGCAAAGCACATTAGCTATCGTGAGTTCAAAGTGGCAACCTGCTGGGGTGGGATAGAGGGGTTTCCCAAGAGCACAGCTTCCTCGGAGCAGCCTGTCACATCCGACACTCCAGAAGAGAGTCTCCAGAGCCCGACTTACCCT